>NC_080784.1:85015719-85664886 GCF_028018385.1 Neofelis nebulosa | reverse complement strand
TATTTTCTAGATCCATCCATGTTGTTGCAAATGACAAGGTTTTATTCTTGTTTATGGCTGAATAGTATATAATATATAATATATAATATATATATATATATATATACACACATATACACACATGCATATATATATATATATATATATATATATATATATCACCTACTAATGGGCATTTAGATTGCTTCCATAATTTGGCTATTGTAAATAATACTGCAATAAACATAGGCATGCATGTATTCCTTTGAATTAGTTGTTTTGTATTCTTTGGATAAGTGCCCACTAATGGGACTATTGGATTATGGGGACCTGAGAAGAAGAAGAGACATTAAAAAAAAAAGGCAGAAAAATTTTGAAGAACTAATAGCTGAAAGCTTCCTGAATTTGGGGAAGGAAACAGAAACCCAGACCCAGGAGGCACAGAGATCCCACAGCAGAATTTACCCAAGGAGGTCCTCACCAAGACACATAGTAATTAAAATGGCAAAAATCAGTGATAAAGAAAGAATTTTAAAAGCATCCAGAATAGTTACATATAAAGGAAACCTCATAAGGCTATCAGGAGATTTTTCAACAGAAACCTTACAGGCCAGAAGGTACTGGCATTATACAGACACTTTAGTGGGAATTTAGGACTGGCTAACTTAGATGGAGTTTTCAGGGGCCATTTTTAGGGCAAGGCCCAACTCAACTTTTTTTTAAATCTGCCACCTCTGGCAACTCCTCTTCTCAGCTGAAATAAAGGTGCTATGACCTCTAACTCATGCTTGTTTATGGAGTCCTTCCTTATTCTATAATCCCTGTGAGGAACAGTTATTCTCTATAAAACTTCCATATGAAATGTCATCTTTACATAACACTAGTGGGAATAATTCTTAGTGTTCAATAATCTAGAATACAACAATGCTGAGGATGAGAATTCTTTTATGACTTTGAAGATCCAAACTCTATAAACTTGTTTATCCTTCCTAGGAATTTGTTGTTTTCATTACATACTCTTAGTACTAGCTATAGATAAGGATGATATTGAATAATTCGGCTTACATTAATTCATTCTTGCCACTGGCTCTTATAA
The DNA here is from genome assembly GCF_028018385.1 of Neofelis nebulosa. Classification (NCBI taxonomy): domain Eukaryota; kingdom Metazoa; phylum Chordata; class Mammalia; order Carnivora; family Felidae; genus Neofelis; species Neofelis nebulosa. The sequence continues at coordinate 85,663,811 of NC_080784.1, read as the reverse complement.
GTAGTCTGCTTAGTTTCCTGAACATGTTACAGCTTCTCTTGACCCAAGTCAATATCTGTTGTCTGATTTTTGTGGTCTGATTATCTTCACTCTCCTACTCTCAAATATATATCTCCTTGTCCCTCTTTCAGTATTTATTTCCCTGAGTCCAGGTTGTTTCCTCACAACCCAATTTCCTATCTGATTTTCTCTAAAATCTTGGCTCTGTGTTTTTTCTTTTACTTATTCCTCACATAGAAATATAGTATCTGTGTGGTCATTCCTATTCTAAAATATACTGTCAATATTGCCAGCTTTGACCTGCTTTGTCCTTTGTTTGCTCACTGTTTTAGATCAAGATGATATCCTTGGGAACTGTAGAATCTACCAAAAGGGTACCTACTATTAAGTAACTTGGTGTATTAATGTGAACATAGGCCAGAAATCCAAATTTTAGACATTTCATACTTAGGTATGTATTTCAGCAATTACAAGTGTTACAAAAGTATCTGCTAATTTTCTGAAATGTAGGCCCTTAAGAGTGCTTAGTATAATGTAGTATTCAGCATTTTTAAAGTCACTAGAGGTTTATAAGGCAGAAAAACAAATTGTTTGATCTGTCATGGCTCAGAGATATTCTTATTAACAAACAGTTCCCAGATCTTTCTGTTTTACTATGGCAATAGATTTAATTTTGCCAGATAACAACACTGTCCATTAATATAGCATACTTTATGAATCATCTAAAAGAGTTTTTAGACCAACAAATATCTGAAAGCCTTGTTACAGGTGAGTAGTCCAAAGAGCCAGGAGGCATTTCTTACAGAAACAGTAATCATAAGCAGATGAGGTAAAGACAAAAGGATTATTAGCAAGGTCAAAGTTCAGATTACTGGATACACACCAACTATATAATAGAAATAAATAGAAGCAATAAGTGAGAGTCATATATGTAAGTTTAAATTTTCTAGTAGTCATAGTTTAAAAGTTAAAAAAAGCAAGTGAAGTTAATATTTTATTTAACCTCCATATGCCCCAAATTTTAGTAATTTCATTATAAAATCGGCCTTTTTATATTTGTTTGTGTGATAAGAATTCAAAATTTCGTGTGTATTTTACACTTAAAGAACATTTTTAATTGGACTAGTAGCATTTCAAATGATTAACAGCCATACAGGGCTAATGGCTGGGCAGTGAAAGTCTAGATTTTTTTTTTTTTTTTTAATTTTTTTTTTTAACGTTTATTTATTTTTGAGACAGAGAGAGACAGAGCATGAACGGGGGAGGGTCAGAGAGAGAGGGAGACACAGAATCTGAAACAGGCTCCAGGCTCTGAGCAGTCAGCACAGAGCCTGACGCGGGGCTCGAACTCACATACCGCAAGATCGTGACCTGAGCCGAAGTCGGACGCTTAACCGACTGAGCCACCCAGGTGCCCCTAGATTTTTGTGTTATAATCATACTTTGAGAAAAAATGTTTTGTAGAAAAAATAATGTGAAAGACAATCATAAATTATTTTCTCTTACCTACACAAGTCTTCTTTTATGTGAAGAGAAATCAATTCCTTAGGAATATGAAAAGAAAGTATGCTCTCTGACATCTGCTCCCGGATTCGCATCCACTTATTGTCAGATGTAGGAAATCTATATAATTTACACACTGGGTTCTTTAACACTGGGGGGGAAGAAAAAAAATAAAAGGTTAGTAGTTAAATTATAAATGCATGCACATTAAATAAAGATCAATTAACATAATTATTAATCATTGTACCACTCTAATTATTTGTTTAATCAAAATTTGTTTTTATCATAATTCATTAGTGCATTTGAATTTCTAAGAATTTTGTTCTTCTGTTTTCTTCAGTAGATTCTGAGATATAAAGTTGTTATTAAATTAAAAAATAATACATCAAATTCCAATTCATAAATGTGGCTATTGTGGTTCTCTAATTTACCACCTATTAATTTCTTTCTCTTCCAAAGATTTTCTTAAAGCATATGTATTTATAAATATACATAAAATATATGTACTTACACATAATACACACGAAAAATATATTTCTGAATTTTTTCTGATCATTGTTAGTCAACTTTGCTCATTTATACAGTAGATGACAACTGACATGTTATTTCTGAGGTTTCAAATGGCCCTACTACTAAAAATGGTTTATTTCTTAAATGCCAGAAAGGTTCCTTGGATTAAGCTCTAGTACAATTCAAATATTACGTATACTTTAGTGCCAATGAGTCAATAAAATACTTTCCTAACATTACATATTGTGAGAAACAAGAAAAGGAGGCTCTGAAAAAACTGTATTTGTGGATGGAAAGTAATTAGGGAAGAAATACAAGATTATGCCATCCAGGATTTTAATAGATTAAGGGGAAAAATGGAGGGCCAGAGATTAAGGTAAGACTTGATACTTTTTTCATGAGGCCAGTATATCTACCACACTCCCAAGCCATTTATTTCAGGTCAGAAATTGATTTTCACTGCTGTTTAGCAATGAATGCCTTTGTTTCACTTATACACCAAAGTTTAATGGGCAATATATTATCAAGTCAATCATCAGTCAAATATTTATGGTTATTTGGCTCCAGTTTATTAATAAAACTGATTAAAAACAAAATTTGATATTGAAATGGAGCACAGGTTACATGGGCCAAGACTACTCAATATATAAGGTAAAATTCCTTTCAAAATTTAGGGCTCCCTAAGACTGTATCTCATTCACTACTTGGGTAAATATATAATAGCTTTTTGAACATTAAAATGAGGATCTATTCATCCATTCCTCTGCAATCATCCATTCTCAGAGGCATAGTCTATACATTATCATTGTCAGAATTGATGATATGTCAAAAACCTTGATTTCAAAGATCCCATTCTTCAACAACTAGATTCAAATCTTCCAGTATACCTACCTACCCACTACTAAGAATTAGCCAAAGTGGTCACTTTTCAAAAACACCAACAGAAGCCAGAATATAGTAGAATATTTCCAATATGTTGAGAGAAAATATTTAAAATCTGGAGTTGTATGCCCAGTTAAAAAAAAATTAAAATAAAATCTAGAGTTATATGCCTGAAGAGATGATATTTTTAACATAAACATTATCTATAAGTTTTATCAATTAGATTATGTCACAGATCCATATATCAAACTAATTTTATTTATTTTCTTTCTTATTGAAGCATAAGTATAAGTGAAGTATAAGTATATTTTCTTTCTTATTGAAGTATAATTCTTATTGAAGTATAATGAATATAACATTATATTAGTTTCAGGTGTACAATGTAATGATTCAATATTTATATACTGTACTGCAGAATGATCACCACAATAAGTCTAGTTGACATCACCATCATAGCTATAATTTTTTTCTTGTGATGAGAACTTTTAAGGTGTACTCTTTTAATAACTTTAAACTACAGTATTATTAACTATAGTCACCATGTTGTATATTATATCCCTAAGACTTACTTATTTTATAACTGGAAAAGTGTATCTTTTGACTCCTTTCATCCATTTCACCACAGCCACCCCTACCTCTGGCAACCACCAATGTGTTCTCTGTATCCATTAGCTTGTTTTTTGTTTGTTTGTTTGTTTGTTTGTTTGTTTTTTACTAGATTACACATACAAAAGAGGTCATATGGTATTTATCTTTCTCGGTCTGACTTATCTCACTTAGTGTAACTCCCTCAAGGTCCATTCATGATGTCACAAATGACAAGATTTCATTCTTTTTTATGGCTGAGTAATAGTCCATTATATATATAGATATATATTGATGGATCAATTAATCAATTGATAGATCAATATCACATTTTCTTTATCTATTCATCTGCTAGTGGACACTTAAATTATTTCCATGTCTTGGCTATTATAAACAATGCTGCTATGAACATGTTGGTGCAGATACCTTCTCAAGTTAATGTTTTAATTTCCTTTGGGTATATTCCCAGAAGCAAAATTACTGGATAGTATGGTAATTCTATTTTTAATTTTTTTAGGAACCTCAATACTGTTTTCCACATCACCTACACCCATTTACAATCCTACTAGCAGAGAACAAGGGTTCCCTTTTCTCTACACATTCTTTCCAACACTTGTTATTTCTTTTGATAATAGCCATTCAAATAGGTGTGAGGTAATAGTTCTTTATGATTTTGATTTGCATTTCCCTGGTGATCAGTAATATTGAATATCTTTTCATGTACCTGTTAGTCATCTTTATGTCTTTTTTGGGAAAGTGTTTATTCATATTCTCTGCCCATTTTTTAATCAGATTTTTTTTTTGCTATTGAATTTTATGATTTCTTTATATATTTTGTAGATTGGGCCTCATCAGATATATTTTCTTTCATCTGAAATGTAAGTGAGCCTATAAAAGAAACGATGATATTCCATCTTCTTTTTCTTCTTTTTTCAAGTTTTCATTTAAATTCTAGTTAGTTAAGATATATGGTCAAATTTGTTTCAGGTGTAGAATTTAGTTTTCATCACATATAATTCTCAGTGCTCATCGCAAGTGCCCTCCTTAATATCCATCACCCATTTAGTCCATTCCCACTCACCTCCCTCCATCAGCCCTTTGTTAAGAGTCTCTTTTTTTTAAATTAATTTTTTTAATGTTTATTTATTTTTGAGAGAAAGAGAGATAAAGCATGAGTGGTGGAGGGGCATAGAGAGAAAGAGGGAGCCACAGAATCCGAAACAGGCTCCAGGCTCCGAACTGTCAGCACAGAGTCCGACGCGGGGCTGGAACCCACAAACCGTGAGATCATGACCTGAGCCGAAGTTGGACGCTTAACTGACTGAGCCACCCAGGCGCCCCTGTAGTTAAGAGTCTCTTATAGTTTGCTTCCCTCTCTCTTTTTTTTCCCTTCCCCCTATGTCATTAATTTTTAAAGTGACAATGTTTCAAAGATGTAAGAATTTTACTACAACCTCAATTCCATCTCTAGAGTTTGAGAAGAAAAGGAAGTATGTATTGAATTCAATGTAGTATCAGTAAGGTTAAACCATTTATGGGATCTCATGAATTCTAATATAGCTAACATGATCAGAAATATATATGCATTCTTTCATAGTAAGACAAAAACTCAATCTCTGAAATGTCCAAAATTTTCCTTAGTAACCTAAGTAAATATTCAATTACTTAGTTTGTGTATACTCAGTTTATGTGCTTCTTTTAAACCTCTGTTTTGTTTTGTTTTCGAGATTATACAGAATTTTTGTATTTCCCAAACTCTGGTTAAGAATCCTTCATTTTTTTTGTCTTTTATAAACAGTAAAGAATAGTTATTTTTTGGAGAATTTGAATTAAGATACAAAACATAAAATGCTTCATTTCCTCAGTTATCCCAAAAGTAGCCTTTCCACTTTTGATTTTGTTGTTTTTATTTTAATGCTCTTCAGTGTGTTTAAGTATCAACCTTCACTGAAATGGCTTAAGCAGAAGTCAAGGGCAGTTTGATTAATGAGTTCTAGAACTCTCCTCTGACCATCTGGTACATATCAAACAAGGACTCTGTGGGAATGTTACTGTTTTTAAAGAAAACGCTTGGGACAAATTTAAAACAAAAATTCAGGCAACTTGATCAATCTCAATTATATCTCCCAACTAACTTTCATGTTACAGGTTCTGATCTTTTGAAATTCATAGATCCGCAAACATTAGTACTAAATCAGGATCTCAATGTAGCTATAGTGGGGTCCACCTTACAACCCAGTTTCATTCAGCAGCATTTCTTATTAAACACCTACTATGTATAAAGCAAGAACATATACTCGGTATCTTAAAATATCATAAAATGGAGTATGACTTAAAAAATGAAAAAATAAATATGGCCTAACATTTTACTGCTATGCAAATGTATTGCACTGGTTACAAGAAAGACCAGATAGGATGTTCTTAACTCAAAATTCTTACTGTGTTGATAATGGGGAGATTTTGTCATCTTCATATAAAAGAAAGGCATATTGTATTCATGCACCAAATACTGAACAATGGATCATAAATTATGAATGCTTGTGTAACCTTGTTTTAATGTTTCCTCCTTATAGAAGACATTCAATTCCAACAATTCTGCATACTCATTCCAGCTGTGTGAATGAGTCCATCACTTTCAGCTCTGGCTCATCATTGATGCCAAGTTTTTCTTTATGTAGGAGATGCATTTCTGACCATACAATAGGCCTGTCAACTCAGAACACTATCTAACATCTATTATAAATTCTTTAAAGAGACCCCTGTGTGTGTATGCTCTTCATTTTTTTTCACTGCTTTTGCCAAAACAATTGCTAAAAATATCATGTGACTGATTCTGCCAAGAGAAAAGTAGCAGAGATATTTTGGACTACATCATGGTCTTGAGATGACTTAAGAATAAAGTTCTAAGTTGGTACAGATGTTGTTACATTTCTTTGAAGTCCACTCTCTATGGTGAGCACAGGAACAGAAAGTAGATGGCAGATCCCCCCCCACTCCCCACACACACCAAATTGCAGCACAACTCGAATTTCTATATTGTTTTCTCTCAGACACCATAGCAGCGCTTCTTTAACAAGGTATCTTGCTATGAAATTGTGAAAGCCAAGCTGTCACAATTCTGAATTATCAAAGTAAAGATGCCAAAGAAATGTTCAACAGAGCCAACACATAGATGACATATTAAAAACAAAACAACATGGCTGTTCAAGAGAACTGGGGTAGAAAGGATAAACCAGAAAGATACCATAGGAATTTGTTTTTTTTCCTGTTTCTGTGTTAGGCGTGTCAGTGGATAGACAAGAAACTTTGCAAATTTAGATTTAGGGACAAGGGAGTTATCAAAAAGCCAAACACTTACTTCCTCTGGTTGTCTTTAATATATTTCTCAAGTGGAAGCTCATATGTGATTATCCTCATGAACTTTCTTGCATTCAGGAGGTGGTAGGAGTCACATATTTAAATGGAATCTGACTTTATTGGCTTTAAGCCTTAAAAAAAATCATTATTTTAATGTCCTACAGATTCTTGTAGAGAATTCATTCTGTTGCTTTTAACTATGCAGTTGTTTAATAGTTTAATTATTCAGCTGAATGTACATGCATTGCCTGTTCTCCAAATGCTACATTATACTTACTAAAGATAAGTCTGTGTAATCCAATTAGATACTGACATTCCCTCATTTGTACTTGGAAATATCTTAGATTTATATACATCCAAAATGTAGGTTGGCTCTTTTTAAGACTGGATGAGAACTGAAAAACCTAAATAGAAATCACTAAAACACCATCCTGAACATGGTTATTGAAAAGAGACGGTAAGGAGACCCGACAGAAACACAGAAAACACAGCAAAGAGAGATCTGTTTACAAATAATAAAGATGAAATAAGTTGTTAAAAAATGAACTCCTAAGAATATTTCATTAATTTTCTCTAGATCTGTTATAAAATCTAACTTATGTTATTGTTTGTGTTGTTTTTAAAGGAGAAACAGAAAAAATGGAATAGAAAATAGGATATTTTCTATGTTGAACAAAGTGCTGCTTCTCTAGTCTAGTCAAACCCATAAGCTCTTGGCCCTCCATCTTCAATCTAAGGCCAAGAATAAGAAAAACTATTATAGATGTCAGACTAGGACATAAAGATAATATTTGTGGGCATTTAGTCTCCAGTTGGTGATAAATTGGTAAGTTTAGTGTATACAATTTGGGTTTTAGTTTTTAGGTGATCAGAAAATGATTTGCTTCATTCTCTCTAGTTTGCATGATTTTCTGTATTCATTCTAGTTCAGTCATAAAGTAAAAGATACAACCAGGAGAGGTAGACGGTGGCTCATATTTCATTCTGAGCAACCTGAAATGACCTATAGTCCTCTGAACTCAAGCTGTTCTCACCAATTTCCTTCTGTTCAAGGCATTCCTTGCACCTCAAAGGAACACCTTTCTTTTCTGGCTATACGCAACCTTCCTATAAACTCAGCTGAGCTAGAACCTCCCCTGGGAAGGCTTCCTTGGCCTCCACCTCATCCTTCCCTACAGGTTTCTCTCCTTTGTACTTCGTATCCCAGCTCTGTCATGGTTTTTACCAGTTGTGCTACAAATGTCTACTTACTGTTCCAGGTCACCCATTAGAGTGACAGGCTAGTAACTTTGTGAAGGCTAGGACAGTGCTGTTTTGTTCTTGTCCTCATTTTATCTCCTGCATCTAGCACAGTGCCCAGTAAAAATAAACATTCCACAGAAATCAGCTTAAACCTTTCAACTCATGTTTCCCGTCACTACTTTCCCCAGGAGAACAGTTAGAGCACCAACAACTGTGTGAAGAGAGAGGGAAAAATGCAAGAGTGAAGAATACAATTGAAAACCTCACTTCAAGGGAGCACAGGCATCAGAATGAAGGATGAAAAAAAAACATGATTGAGAGAAAGGTATCCTCACATTTGTCCACAAAATGTTGGCTTTTTAACTCTATCATCTTCTTGCCTTCATTTTTCTTCTAGTTTACCTAGGTGGGGAGTGGAGGAGGTAATGGACTGATACCAGGAAGACAGCTGAAGCATTTAAAGGTGTCTAAGACATGATTTCATTGATTATTAGATCATGAAATTCACTCTTCCATTGAAGCTACTTAACATCCTAAATATATTAGTACACAGTAATGAAAATATATGGTAATTCCCAAAGAGCAAAGTTAATGGACTCTGTCCCATTTGTTAAAACAGCAGAAGGCAAAGAAATCTGGTGAGTAAGTACAAAAGATCAAATGCCAGTATTAGAAGTCAAAATTGCCCCAAATTTTACATATTAGAGAGTTACAAATACAAGGACAAAATCTATTTAAACTAGTGTGGGTAAAATACAACAGAGATATCTTTGTTTATATAAAATGATGTCATCTAAAGTCTGACAAGGTAGTAGATTTCACAGCTCATGAATAAACAGAAAAAAATAAAGGGGGAAACTGGGGACTTGCCTTTCGGTTGGAATTCATCAGGACTCAAAATGAGTATAAAGGGACATATTTTTGACAATCTCTTAAAATAATGTGAGTCATGCATTGCTTTGGATGGGAGTGTTAGTGAGGAGAACATTACCCCAATATTTGGCTCATGTGGTATTGTGAGAGGCAGATAAATTCTATGGTGTCATATGAGGCAGAAAACATTTTTTTAAAGTAATCGCTACACTCAACGTGGGGCTCAAACTCATGACCCCAAGATTAAGAGTCACATGCTGTATGGACTGGAGGCAGAAAACACTTAAAAATGAGAATTTGGCAGTAATTTTTAAGGAAAGTGATAAATTCTTTGATTTAAAAGCTAAATAATTAAATTTAAACATCTTTCTCATGGAGAGAATAACAATGTCATTTTCTGTTACATGAAGCATAAATTGAGATGATAAGATACACTGGCTATCAGCCATCTGACAAGCATTTATTGAGTTTCTATTGTGTTCTGGCCCTGGAGATACAGAAATAAATAAGCAATGCTCTTTTTTCTTAAATAGCATATAATCTAGCATCTTCTGCAAAGTGGTGGATGGCTTAACCCCAATTTGAGAAAAAGAATAAAAGATACAGTGGCCTATTTTGAGAAAAAGCGTGATTCATCTGTGAAGCAAGAAATGCAAAACACCAATAAATTCTCTGAATAGGAAGGCAACTGCATGGATTTAGGATGGAGAGATGGCCGGTCTCCTCATTTTTGTTTGGATTCCACCTTACACAGTCACGGAAATCACAGCTGTCAGATATCCCCTCTATGAATATGAAGGACAGTATACACGTTAATCTACAGCATGAAAGTGGCCTTTAAAGAATATAAAGGATAATTTCATGACTCAAGAAGTATGGAATTCAACCAAGGAAGATGCTGTATCAGATCTAATGCTTGCCGACAGGGGAAAACTCACTCAAAATGTGAAGAAAATAGGAAACCTTGTGACAGGGCCCATTAGTTCCTCAGATTTGGCATAGTATCAGAAGGGTCTATGGGCTGACGTGCATTATACTTTTACAAGGAGAGCTGGAAGAATTGGGAATATGGAGAGAATTATCTTTCTGACAGAATTTTAAAAAGGTATTATTTTTGGTCAGGCTTATTAAATATAAATAACTTCCGAGAAAGACAACTGTGACAATGACAAAAAAAATTAGTATGTGACTCCATATGAAACTGATTAAAACAAATGCATTTATGAAATAAATAGCTGAATTATGCTATATTGACTTCACACATGTGAGAGCCAAAAAAGGAAGTCAAAGACTGTCCTAGTTAATGTGATCATTTGAAAAGCACTGATGTGGGGCGACTGGGTGGCTCAGTCGGTTAAGCGGCCAACTTTGGCTCAGGCCATGATCTCACGGTCCGTGAGTTCGAGCCCCGTGTCGGGCTCTGTGCTGACAGCTCAGAGCCTGGAGCCTGTTTCAGATTCTGTGTCTCCCTCTCTCTGACCCTCCCCTGTTCATGCTCTGGCTCTCCCTGTCTCAAAAATAAATAAAACGTTAAAAAAAAAAAAAAGAAAAAAGAAAAGCACTGATGTGCGAAGAGGCTGACCCATGTATTTGGGTCCCGGTGCTCGTGGGCAAATCTAGGCTTTGATACCAGTCCTTCCGACAGCCTGTCCAGTGCTCTTATATTAATACCACAAGAGCTGTTTGGTATTGTTCGGCTACAGAGAAGTCCCTCGGTTGATGTGACTTAGCAGGACACGTGAGAGACCCAACTGCACTTCTCTGTTCCCCGCCCTACCCCTGCCAACAGCAAGCAGTTTTAAGCTTTCCTACTACCATTTTGCTTCAATAAATAAGCAAATAACCAAGTGAATAAGGAAATAACTGTTTTAACAAATTTATGTTATGACCTACATAATTAGAGAGTCAAACTAAATAAGAACTTCATATTTCTAATACTTACTGTGTCTTCTAGTGTGTCTTGTTTCAGAAAATGTAAATGCAGCTGCTGAAAGGACTGTTTTCCCATAAAGCTAAGGTACTTACAGAACTTTCTTAAGGAATTGTAAATTCTGCCCCCACCCCCTCCTTTCTCTCCTTCTGCCCTCCGTTCCCCAGACTCCCAACATACACATTCACCTTGCAAGGCAAGCAAGGCATGAAAAAGGTGAGAACTTAGGGGGAAGAGCTTTTTTTCTTGTTAGTCTTACAAGAGATGAGTGAATTTCCTGAATTATAAATTAAACCTCTAGAGATATAAATAGAATAGTGAAGAGCTGCTATGAGATATGACATTCTCTTCCATTCACTCAATAAGTACTTCATAACTCACTTGAGGCTGGCAAGTTCCACATAATACATTAATACAAAGACTTGAAAAAAATGTCAGTAGCTCTCTTTGCCTACAGATTAAAAAAAAATACCACATGGGAATATAATAGATTAATTCCAAAGTTGCTGAGTTTACATAGAAAAATAAATAGAACAATAGACAAAGGTACACACAAGCCAAAGTCATACATATTCTATACCTGTATGATGCACTTTTGTATTTTAAGTAGAAACATTTCACATAGAGAACCTAGTTGCATTTAAATACTTTTTAAAAATCTAGCTTTTATAACATTTGATTCCCATTTAGTTTTATCTTTCCCTAATGTAAGAAGGCTCAAAGAAAATATTTGTGGTAAATATCCTAGGTTCTGAGTGTTCCTCTGGATCGCATGGACTAAGGACATTGAGAAATATCATTAGAGGAGCACCTGGGTGGCTCAGTCGGTTAAGCGTCCAACTCTTGACTTTGGCTCAGGTCATGATCTCATGGTCTGTGAGTTTAAGCCCTGCATCAGGCTCTGCTGACAGCATGGAGCCTGCTTGGGATTCTCTCTCTCCCTTTCTCTCTGCCCCTCCTCTGCTCAACCTCTTTCTCTCTCTCTCTCAAAATAAATAAACATTAAAAAAAAAAGAAAAGAAATATCATCAGAACTAAGTGGAGTATCACCACCCAAACTGTCACCTCCATAAAAGGAGAAAGGCAGTAATCAATCATCTTTCACTCCACTAAGTATATTTAAATTATGGAAAGCAGCTGCCTCCATCAGTTCCATGTCAGTTGCCTTTGTCGTATAACAATTGATACATTAGGAATAGTATCCTAGTAATCTGGAATAGTTAGTATGCCTCTAAGACTCATGCTTTACAGATTTTATGGCACAGGTATATGGAGGTACAGGTTTATTTTTCACTGTGTTCCTTCTGTCTCTTCTTAGGTATTATATTTTCTTACTTAGAAGGACATTTTTCTCTTTCTCCTTGAAATGCATATTAAGCCAATCAGTATTTTAAAATGTCATTTCTTTCTCTGTGCACAAAAAACTACAAGGTTCACATGAGTGAATTACTAAAAAGTTATAATTATAATGTAGATAATTGTATAATGTGATGATAACCTGATTCATCCAAACTGTATTTAACATGTACTTAATATGTACTTAATATGTCCCACACTCAATTTTATTTCTCAAAATTGACATTTACTTAATATGTCCCACACTCAATTTTATTTCTCAAAATTGACATTTACTAAATTAAATAGATTGTGTGGATACATTAAAATAAAGGATTAAAAGTTTGGTCAATTTTCAGGTGGAAAATAAATGTGAGGAGGACGCTTTGAGGATATATTAGATACTTTAAGCAGCCTGAAAACTTATGAAGTACTTTTAACATACATGGCTGATCTAGCTGTCTGGGTAGACTCTTCACTGCTCATTGCACATCCCTCTCAATATTGCATCCTAAATGAAATGAACAACAATATCGTTTGCTCATAGGCTAAGAAGTCGCTCCTCTTCTTTGGTATAATCAATCCCTCATTCCATGTAAGTATAATTACTGATTTTTTGTTACTGTTCCATTTTATTTTGAGTTCTCTGTAAGTATAAACAGAGTCAAAAGGGTTGCCTTCCCTTTCTCCAGTCCCTATTAGTAGAGGCTTCTGCCAACGAAAGGTTGCTAATAGTTTAGCAGTTATATATTAGTAAGCTTTGAAATTCGGTATCATTTACTAAGCTGATTATTATGCTATCTAAGTCATTGGTTAAATGTACGACATGACAGGGCTAGAAAAATATTAAGGCTTATTCTATCGTTACACCAACTTGTCAATTAATGGCTTTTTGGTAATAGCATGGCCTACTAATTAAGAGCAAAGGCCTTGGGATCAAAACAGGATTTAAATTCTGGACCTGTCATTTGCCAGGTAGGTGACCTTGACCGATTTCCTCATCTGTAAAATGAGGATTATGACAGTGCCATTTTCATAGCACAGGTCAGAAGGCAAGACATATGAGGCATTTAGCCTGCTGCTTGTCACTGTAATAGTCATTGTTTACTATTATTAATGGTAACATAATTTACATTAACATAAAAATATTAGTTCCATAATTTACTATATATATTATCACAATTTTAACTGGTCCTATAAGTCTCAGTTTTATTCACAAGGTTATCATTTAACACATGGTTTAGTGTCTTGTTGAAATTCAAATATATTACTGTAAGTAACACATTATATACATATATACCCCAGGAATGCACAAATGTGTATATGAATTTTTCCTACTTAACCCATATATCTACTGTTTTAACAACTTTGTTTTGAACTCTATAATTAGAAAGTCAAACTAAATAAGAGCTTCATATTTCTAATGCTTATTGTCTTCTAATGTGTCTTGTTTCAGACAATACCAAATCCAAAGCTAAAAGGAATTTGCTTTGCCATACAGCCACAGTGTTTTTATATCTTTCTTATGGAATTTTCAAGTCTATCCTTCCTCCACAGATGATGGTTACTTCTCATGATTACCAATTCATTTACTAAGTGTTCACAAATGATTCTGTGAGAATGCTGCCCACGTTCAGTATTGAGTTCATGGGAAATTAAAATTTACGTTTATATGAAACTAATATCAGTTTCCAAAACTGAGGTACATACCTGCATTCAAAAAAGGTAAGTTATCTTTTCCGTTCACACTTTCTGGGGCTGTACATTCACACACCAGTGCACACTAGGAAAGAATAAAAGAAAAAAACACTTATTTGAAAATAACAAAATCAAGAAATGAAATGCTTCCATTTTGTTTGCAAAACATGAGGCTATGCACATGGTTTCAAAAAGTTTTGAACAAGACACTTTTGTAAAACTATATTCAGCTTTATCTTTACTATGAGGCCTGTTTAACTTGTGCCTATTTACATGTATATATAATATGATTGAATCACATAATTATAGGCTACATCTTGGTTCTATTGGAAACTACTTAGGAAAGAAGTAAAAAGTGGAAAAGGATTGTCCCCAACATTCCAGAAATCTGCTTCGAGTACAGCAAATCACATTTGACAACCAGAATGGTTTCATATTTCTGTCACCTGGGATAGTTTTCGATCAATAAAAAGCAAATTATTTTCTAGATTTGAAAGGACAGCTTTAAATAAAAGATAAAATATGATGAAGCATCAAGTGACATAAGGCGAAAGGAGATTTTCATCTCTGGCAAAACAATGTAAACACTTGTTCATAAAGTATGAGGAAAAATCATAAATAAATTGATCTCTGATTTATATGTTGCTGATTTATAAACAAGTAATTTGTAAATAAGCTGATCCAGAGATCATGCGTCTATTAATCTATGATTAGTAGGTTAAGCTCCTGAGCTTTTACAGAACCAACACTGCTCTGGACAGAGAAGAAACACAGAAGAGCACGTTGCCATGAGTGAAGCATGCATGGGCAACGATATCCCAGACAATGTAGCATTAAGTGAGGGGACCCCCCTTCAACTTTCTATGAAACTGGAATTAGCAGAGGAAGCAACTCTTCTGGCCCCATGATGTTGATAAGAGACCTATCATCACACAGACTGACACCAGCATCGCTGGCATCTGTTTCTTCAAATGAGTTCCCTTCTATCGCTAGCCAAAAAAAAGGGGGGGTGGTAGTTTGAGGAAAGAGGAAAGTGAATTTTTAGAGCAAATATATCACACAGAAACAAATAAATGCAAACAAAACCAAAGGAAAACTCGGAAACCAGAAACTTCTTTGGTGAGTTCTGAGGGAAGCAGGCTTTGCTCAAGAGACTCCAAGGGCTCAAGAGAACCTAGGAGGGTGTATCAAGATTGCTTGGGCTATTCCTGTCTGTTTCCCTCCACCATTCCTTCTCCAGGCACTGGTCCTCTTGGAGAATCATGGCCACTGAGGTCACTGCTAATGATGGAACGTATATGTCTGTCAAACATTTCTAGAAGAAAGACAAATAACTTAAAAGATTTATTTAAATGTTATGTCTATATTTGTATAATCCACTACTTATTCCCCCATCATAACATTCATCACATACTCAGGAAATGTCTTGATGGGGAAAAATGTGATCTCATAATTTCTTTGGTGCTTCTATTGAGGGCTAGTTTACTGAAAGAATGAATAACTGCAAACAGCTCTTAAAATTTGATGTTCTCTAAATCATTTTCCTGACCAAACCAGAACTCAAAGGTGATCTTTTCTTTTAATCCATAGCTATTTAGGAAATGCACTTCCCAAATCACTAGAGCAATGTGCAATGATGCTTGAACATACTTAAAATTCTTTATTTCTCTTACTTCCAATATTTCTTCTACTCTTTGCAGCCTATATAGGGCTGTTAAAATAATCTTTCATAAACATTATATTCATCATACCAGTGCTCTGCTTGAAAATGTATAAGGTTATTTACTATCCAATCAAATCCAATATCTCATACTCGTATTCAAATTCTTTCATGATTTGTCCATGATATCCTTCCACATAATAACTAGGTAAATAGCTATTAGCCATCCTCCTTTCCAAAAAAGGATTATCATCTACAATATAATTTATAGGAATGGTTTGGATTAAACTCTTTTAGTAAAGAAGTCCATAATTCATAGGGATCAGGCTATTATCTTGAGAAGCTGCTTCTCTACATGGAGAGAGCTGTGCCTCTTCATAATCAAAACCAACTTTCTGTTTCCTAAAAGAAGGCCTATATTATTTTACCAAATGGATACAGACATATAACTTTCATACATCTGCATCTTCCATCTACACTGGAAGGCAGGTACTTAGGATAATTTTAACCTCATAACGTTCTTATTTTGCAACTTTTATTGTATTTTAAAGCTTTACTATTCAGAATGCTCTCAAAATTTAAATCCTGGGAACATAACAGGAAATATCCAACAAGTATTTACTAAATTCATAAATATTTTTATATTTGGACTCAGTAATTATTTTCTTCAATTGTTTCCTGAGTGTACTATCTGTGCCATTATTTAAGTTGTGAGTTTTTGAAGCCAAGAACCACATTTCTTATTTCCCCAGGCCATTTTATTTAGTATTTTACAGCTGACCCTAGAATCATTTTTCCACTGTGCTAGGTATTACAGAGAATGCAAAGATTAAAATGATGTGGACTCTGTGCTTAAGGAGGCTCCAGCTATGTATACTGTTTATTGCTATCATTATGATGGATATTTGCAGTGTTATGCACTTACACGGTAGGTGCTCTCAATGTAATGACTTCATATTTGTGATTCTGAGCAGGAATAACAAACACCACATGCCTTTTGTACCACCATAGCACCATAAGCCTAGTGATTTGGATGAGTGCTTTTAAAAACGTCATCTACTGGTAAGTATAGCCAAGAAGAAACATAAGATGTATAAAATTCTTGGAGCTTAATGATTTTGAATCAACTAACAAACCAATTTGCCATGCATTGGGCTAGAAAGTTAACCAAACTGCAAGGACAATGATCATGAAAGACACAAAGACCAGACTCTTGGCTAAGCACTTTCACATTTGTTAGTTTGTTTATTCCTTAAATCATGGTTGTCTAAGTTTGGTCTGGAATCTCCTGGAGTGCCTGATAACTTGGTCTTTGCATCCTCTGCAGCATCTAGCACAGGGTGAAGACAAAGTCATTTTCATCATAACACTAAAACACTATTTGTCTACCTCTCTCTTTCTCTTATAAGCATATAGTGGAATTTTCTAGAGGCCCTATTACATAATCATTTGACAGCTAATGGTATGTGGGCTTGTGTACTCTTCTGTTTTAAACATTTCTTGTTTGAATTTCTAATATGATAAATGTAGATATAAGTCAGCAAAATCTCTAATACAGTAAATATCAACAGATAAAATCCACATAAATTCAAATTTTAAGAGTGTATAATACCATTCAGATACTATAATTACTTGCAAACAATAATTCTAGCTTGGATATCTCACAAGAATTCTAGACTCAAACCTCCAACTGCCTTCATATATTTACACTTGGATGTCTAAGAGGAATTTCAAAGTTAACATCTCAAAATCTCTGGTGCTCCTGCACCTGCTCCTCTCACTTTTCCTTATCACTAAAAATGGTAATTCTGTTCTTTTGACTTTCCTTTGTACCTACAGTCTGGCCACATTTCACTTTCTCTATCAATACCACCCTGATTCAACCCATCTTCATTTGTACCTTGAATCTTTGCAACCAACAGGCTCCATTCTTCTGCCCTTCCTTCTTTTCAGGCCATACTCAACACAAACAATCATAACATTTTGTACATATATTCAAAAATCCTCAACTGTATTTGTATCTAGTTCAGAGTCTAATGCCTATAAGGGAGCATACAGTCTGTCTCCCCTGCCTGTGGACCTCATCCTCAACTCCTATCACTCTCCTCTTCAACCCCCAATTCCAGTCACACTGGCCTCCTCACTGGTCTTTTAATATCACAGGCACACTGCCACCTCAGGGCTTTTGCTCTTGCTGTTCACTCTAACTAGAATTCTTGTTCCTCTCAGATACCCACATCTTGTTCCCTCATTTCCTGCATGTTTCAGATCAGATATCATATTAACAGTGAGTTTATCCATGATCGTCCAAAATAAAATGGCCACAGCCAACATTCCCTGGTCCTTGTACCCTTATTTTTTTATAGCGTATAGTACCATCTGATCAACACTATATGACTTGTTTATTTTGTGATTGTTCACTTCCCTGGAAGGCAGCATCTGTGTCTATTTGTCTCATTGCTGAATATCCAGAACCTAGTAGAATGCCTAGGACATAGAAGGCAGTATTTTTTGATAAATGAATGATGACTATTATATGTCTGCAAATATCTTATAAGGTAAGTTAAGTCAGTTACATTATTCTCAATTGTATATTTGGGAAAAATAAAGGGATGGAGCCTTTTGAGATGGTCCTTAGCTATCCAAGGAGTCTACACTTTCCCTGACCGTGGCTAATGAATATCTTGTTAAAACACCACTTCAAAATATGGGGGGGAAATAGCCTGAGGAGAGCAGCAAATCACCAAAATATGAGTCAGACGAGGCTCGTAGTAAAAAGAAGATGTATTATTACTCCGCTTGTATCATCTCTGTCACTGTCATAAATAAGTAAGGCTTTTCTCTCCTTTGGTAGAAATCACCACTACTTTGATCATTTGTAGTATGCCACATTCAAATATAATACAGATGTTACACAAAAGGGGGAGACAAGGCAGGAGGTGATCTCAGCCCCAGCAAAGCCCCACTGGAGGATGCCTGTTAACAATCCTGTCCTGACAAGAAGCCAAGGCCCCTGGGAGGGTGGGCAGGGCAAAGAGGAGGGCTATGGAAGTCTCACTTGATCCTATTGGCTGTTACTTACATGGGGTTTTCTCATCTATTACCTGATTTGATGCTTTTGGTTCCTCCTTCTCCTTTCCCTAGTAGCATATTTTTTCCTTGACTATTTAATTCAAAGGTTGTTCTTGAAAAGTTTCTTCCTCTTTCCTTCATAATTCTACACTCTTTACTGCATTCTCACTCCAGTCTTTATTTATGGACTGATCAGTTTGTACACAGCATTATATATAGACAAATATTATCACTTCTAGGGAGACAATTTTGGATTTTATTTCTTCAAGGTAAAAATGACTTCATTTACTTATTCACTCACTTTCCCTGTGCCAGGCTCTGTTCTAGGTACTAGGGTAAAGGAAAAAACACAATAGACAAAAGCCTTTCTCTCATGAAGTTTAATTCTAGTTAGGGAAATAGACAATAGATGAGACAAATAAAATATATATGACACTGGACAGTGGTAAGTACAAGGGACGAAAAATAATGCAGACAAAGGAGATAGAAAGTTTCAGGTAGGCATGGAAATTTTGGATGTAAGGCAGAGAAGGCAGAATGAGAAGGTGACATTTTGAAAAAAAAAAAAAAAAACAGAAGGAAATGAGGGAATGAAGTATATAGTTACCTGGGGAAAAAAACTACAAAGGTAGACTGAAAACCAAGGTGAAGGACCTGAGTTGGAAAGGTCCTTCATTACCTGGAACGTGTAATGAACAGCCAAGAAGCTAATGAGGCTGGATCAAAGTAAGCAAGGAAGAGAAGTAGAGGATGAGGTTAACCATCACACTGAGAGGGCCAACACACTGAAAGGATTTAGGTTTACACTTTCAGGGAGTTGAGAAGCCATTGGAGGAATGACATGTTTTGTGCTACATTTTAATAAGTGTTCTGCTAAGAATTGACTATGATGATGGGGGTGTCGGGGAGGAGGAAGAAGGGACATTTAAGAGACTACTGTAAAAATGTCTGTAACAGACAATGTTGAAAGAGTGAAGGACTCACAAATCACTCGTTTCTGGATTTATTTAAAAGTCAAAGTCAAAGCGACTGGGTGGTTCAGTCAGTTAAGTGTCCGACTCTTGGTTTCAGTTCAGGTCATGATCTCATGGTTCGTGAATTCAAGCCCTATGTCAGGCTCTGTGCTGACAGTGTGGAGCATGCTTGGGATTCTCTCTCTCCCTTTCTCTCGGCCTCTACTCTGCTCATGCTCTCTCTCTTTCCCTCTCTCTCAAAAATAAATAAACCTTAAAAAAGGTAATAAACTTATAAATGTAAAAACATAACTTAAAAAAAAAAGTCAGAGTCAACAGAATTTACTAACAGGATTTGAGTATGAGAGGAAGAAATGAGTCAAAGATGACACCAAAAATTAAAAAAAAAATAATTTGAATACCTAATGCAATATTCCACTTGCTATATGAGCTTTGTAAAATGTTGTTACTACTTCTTTTGTGAAATTTTCCTTCTTTAGCTATGAGATTTTAACACTTTGCCTTCTATTACTATGCATGTACATAGAAAATAAAAGTTTGAAACCAGTGTGATATGGTGAATGCCCTTCTGAGTGATCTTTGCTTAATGAGAACTGTAAAGTAATAATATGATTTGAGGCAACAAGTAAGTTAATGGCAGAAGACAGAGTCTGGATTTTCATTTATACTGTATTTCATGCTCTGGAGGTTATATGAGATTAAAGATTCAAATGTAGTTTTATGTCAGGGATATTGTTATGAACTGGATTGTTCCCCAAAATTCATTATGTTGAAGCCCAACACCCAATGGGACTGTATTTGGAGACGGCCTTTATAGTGGTAATTAAAGTTAGGTAAGATGATAAGTGTGGGGGCTCTAATCCTATAGGGCTGGTGTCCTTATAAGATGAGACACCAGAGCTCGCTGTCTCTGTGTACATGTGCCAAGGAAAGGCCATGTGAGGACACAGCAAGAAGTCTGTAAGCCTGGAAGAGAGCTCTCACCAAGAATTAAGTCATCTGGCACATTGACCTGGGACTTCCTAGCCTCCAGAGCTGCGATAAAATAAATTTTTGTTGTTTAAGCTGTTCAGTGTGTAGTATTTTATTATGGAAGCCCATGCTGATAAAACAGGTGTTAATCTTTTATCTATTTCAATATACATGAGAGATAACCTGTGTCACTCACCCACAAAATTCTGGTCCTGCTAGTTTTACTTCATTCTCCACCATTCACACAAAGTAAGGAGGGGGATGTTGTTTTAGAGATAACGTCTATTTCAGTTACTTTGTCTCTTCACATGTTTTAGTCATTCAGGACTTAAGTCACCATTCGTGGACTGTGTTAATACACTTCATACAGATTTGGATTTAGCATATCTGCAAAAAGAGTCCCTGCATTTGCATTTCTAACAAACATCCCAGAAAATTCAGATCATGCTTTGTAAGCCACTGAGATAAAGTTATTTCCACGTAATTCTTCTAAATGTCATACCTAGTGGACATTACTACATGTTTTTCACTGAACCATGAGTATTCTGAAGGATTGCCAACAACATTTATAGTAACTTTATTAAAAATGCATGAAAGGTCAATGTTTACTAAGAACCCAGACAGGACAGAACTAATGCCAACAATGATTAGCACATTTATCATTTTAGTCAACTTACGACTTGTACATGGTGCGTGCTGACACTGCCACCTCCTATTTCCAGAACAGTGCAGTTAAGTCTTTTCAAGTTCACATTACTAAGTCAGAAACATTATGTGGGGCTTTGGGGAGGTGTATTCCTGGGTACCTAGTTCTCCGTTTATGAGAAGAGTATGATTCAATTTGTACTACCTCATAATAGCAACCCAGGAAAGGAGTCAGGGGGTGGGCAAGCTTTGAGAAAACTAGAGAGGTAGCTAATAATCTATTAATCTATTAATCTAATAATCTAATAATAATCTATTATTAGCTTGGAGCAGGCAAAGTCGTACTCCTTTGAAACAGGAAGTGTTTCTGCTACTGGTCTCCTGGCATACTGCCACAGGACGAGGCATGATTATCTGCCTTTTTCTGTTCTCATTCTCTCACTTGGCCTCCAAATCTTTCCTCCTTAATCTTGATACAAGCGTTCATGTGGTGGTGACTAACACAAGTTTTATATAGAACTCTAAAGGAAACAAGGATTGAATGAAGGGACCCCATAATTGGGGTTCCAGGTGCACACACCCTAAGAGCCACAGTTGGGGTTCTGAACACACAGATCTTAAGAGGAGCTGCTGCAAACTCACAACAGCCCTCACATTGTCAGGCAAATGGTTTCAAACTTTGAGCCTCCTTGGAATATTTTCATGATTTTTGATATGTTTTGAGGGAGAGTAGGGGAACAGAGAAGCACAAGGCTTGCTGCAGCAGGTAAGACCCAAGCTCATTCTAGGGCAAGAATAATATTCTTTTGAGGGGCAGTCTTGGGTTTCTTTTATAAAATTAATAATTCATTGTATTAGATAAACACCATTTCCCATGTAGATGTTTCCTCAGCACCCAAAATCAAATATGCCCCTAGATAAGGGACACTAAGCCAGAAAGTAAGTCACTATAGGTCTTATCATTAGAGAATGCTTATTTATGAAAAGGTAGGAATTATAGTGTATATACAAAGTCTTTCCTGAAAAAAAAGGCAGTTTGTAAGTCGATCCACTGTGTCTCAATAAAGTAGGCAATTGCATTCCTAAGACAGGAATTTAAGTTAATTCTTATATTAAATTTCTCTTTCTTAGATAAAAGAAAGTAAAAATCCTGGACACCTATTGCTATGCACCGGGGACCTTTATCCTCAGTTTCAAGGAAGCTGCTTCACCTCTAGCTGCCATTGCCCCTCCTCCAAAGCTGCCCCTTCCATTTTATGCTATTTCTACTTCTCTCTCTGCAATTTCATCAGGCACAATATTATCAAATCTGCTCTCCTTCACATAAAGATGAAATCTAAATTCAACTTGCGTCTCTTTCTAAAGAGGGTTTTGAGAGTAGAGAAGTGGTTACTTTTGGCGATAGCCCTCCCGGAATCTTCTGTGCATTTTGCTTAGGGTTAATTAGGGCAGAATGCAACAGTGATCAATATTTTTGTTCCAATTGAGAGGAGGCAGTGTCAACACAGGAGCCAGGGCGAAGAAGAAGGTGTTTCTGAACGGCGCATGGCTTTGCATAGTTCCATGCAAACAGACACTTTGGTTCAGTGGATGAAACATACTTCTGGCACTCCCATTCCAGAGTTGACTTCTCATTTTGCCTTTAAATAATGAGATTTCACACTTCAAAGACGTGTTGATAATTCAGGCATCTGGCAAAACTGATCATTCCTAATTTAATTTGTGCATTATGCTGACTGAGACCCTACCTTTTGTCCCTGCACATCTGTCGTGATGTGGTCGGCTTCCCCATCCTCAATCTCCCCCATCTTCACGACACTGACTTCTATGGTGCCAACAACTTTGCCACCATCTGAAGTTCTGCAACCAAAAATAAATGAAACGGAAAGGTAAGAATCTTCTCTCTCCTTAAAATATGCCCAAACATGTTTGTTTCTGAAAACCACAAATATTGCTATTTACCTTCATTGGTCTTAATTAAACAAATCTGCATAAAAAACATCAAAACAAGTTAATAGTGTTGGTATTATTTTTAATTAAAAAAAAAGTTAACCACAAACTTAAGAGGTAAGTGTATGGACTGTCAAAAGCTACCTCACGAAGGGAACACCTCCTCCTGGCTCTTAGGAGTAGACACAAATATCATGGATTGGTGTCCTGGTTGGCAACACCACATTCCCCACAACAGCAGAAACCATGGCTCCTCTATGCCAACTGCATGGAATGTTGTGCAAATCTGTTATAGAGATTACAGCTGAATAAAATAGAAGAGAGTATAAACATCCTTATATTCCTCTCTGATTGGACCACTGGCCACAATATCTGATTCTGTGCCTTCTCCCTAACATAATTTTTCTTTTTTTTAAAAATTATTTTTAATGTTTATTTTTGAGAGAGAAACAGAGACAGACACAGTGTGAGTGGGGGAGGGGCAGAGAGAGAGGGAGACACAGAATCCCAAGCAGGCTCTAGGCTCTGAGCTGTCAGCACAGAGCCAGACGTGGGGCTCGAACCCACAGACTGTGAGATCATGACCTGAGCCAAAGTCGGACACTTAACCGACTGAGCCACCCAGGAGCCCTTCATTTTTCTTTCTAAGAGACAAGGTAAAGGAGGTTCTCTTCCAGTAAACAGAAGAAATTTAAGGTACATGCAGAACAGAAATTAACGTTAGAGATAATTTAGTGCAACCTATAACTTAATCAAATAAAGAATCAGAGACTCAGAAAGATGAAAAGTCTTATCTAAGGTAACAAAATGGCGGGGTGCATGGGTGGCTCAGTCAGTTAAGTGCCAGACTTCAGCTCAGGTCATGATTTCACAGTTTGTGGGTTTGAGCCCCGTGTCCGCCTCTGTGCTGACAGCTCAGAGCCTGGAGCCTGACTGGGATTCTGTGTCTCCTTCTCTCTCTGCCCTTCTCCAGCTCATACTCTGTCTCTTTCTCTCTCAAAAATAAATAAACATTAAGGTAACAAAATGGCAAAACTAGAAATCCAGGTTTCTAGCTCCTTCAAGTCTGTTGGTCACTGAAAAACTTCCCTATTTAATGATGATGATAATTTTATTAAAGATTTTTGCCATCATTAATGTCTTCAATGAATTTTCTGATTAACAATAATTAAAGACAAAAATAAAATTAATAACCACCATCCTTTAAGGTTCTCTAATTTCTTTTCCTGGACAAGAAAAGACATAGAATAAATAGTGCCATCATACCATTGGAACAGGGTGACACATAATGATATTTTCCCCTTGAATCTTATTTTGAAAATAGGTAGCAAGCCACCTCCTAGGCATGCCATTTTGCTATAACTTCTTTCTAGGTCTAACTGACTAACAGAAATGCAATGCTTCATATTCTTCCATCATGTTTTTTTCTGAAATTTGTTTTTATCTTTAATTAGGATACAAATAGTGTATTTCTTTCAACCAAATCTTTCTAAGTGTCATGATATTATTACTAAAGAAGTCAGAAAAGAGGATTAGGAAAATTTTTATAAAGTAGTTTAGCAAAATGCTAATTAAAATAATGAATGTATTAGGTGAAAATGAAACCCAATTATGTTACTAGATCATGGTAGGTATTTCTCAAAAAACAAAAATAATAAAGTATACCCTTTGAAGTATGTTTCTAAGAAAATTGAAAGAGTAAAATTCTGGTGACAAATGCATACCCAATGTCATAATGTAATAAAATAAAAATGTGTACATAAAGAAAAGTGTTTTACTTGTTAAGTGGTGTATTAAGATTTCTTAGTAACATATGAAATAAAATGCTTTTTGGTGACTTTAAAATCAGTGGAAATCATATTGACTCAATTATTTGAAATTTTAATACAGAAAATTTAAACATTCATCATAAAGAAGATATGTATATGGATGGCATTATAATCTATGATTTGTGAAAAACTGCATCAGCTCCAATTCTGGGATAGTTTTAAAAAATTCATTATACCATTTTCCCACTTGAAAATGACATACTAACTTGTCATAAATCATGATGTGACTTAACTCTGCACAGTTATTCAGTACTGGTAATTATTAATTAAAGAGTTTAATAAGAGCTTTCATTGGCACTACTCAGCTTTTTCTAGAGGTTTGCAGGTTCTTTTTCCCCCAAGTGGATCATCAGTAACAATTACAGACATCTTTTTCTTCACATAGGAGTTGTTTAGAAATGTTTTGCTTGAGCAAATTGAGCTAGCTGAATTTCTAGGAATGCAAAGCCTATGTGTTACTGTCTACATTTTTTCAATGCACTAATCCAAATAATGTGATAATTATTTGAAGCCGAGGGTAGATTTTTCACACCCCCACCCCTCACCGCAGGACTGAGTAATAAAACAATATATGCCATAGTTGTTAAAAGCGTGAAAGCAGGAGTTTTGAGCTACCTGCTAGCTGCATGACCTGGGCAAAGAACTCAACCTCATGACACTTTGTAAAATGGAGACTGAGAATTTTCTTGTAAGGATTAAATTGTGGCATGATTTATGTCAAGTGCTCAGCACAATGCCTTCTATGAGATGAATACTCTTTCCTGCCAGCCCTCCTCTTTGTCCTAGTAGTAGAGCAGTGGCAGGAATAGTCGTAGTAGTAACTGTAGTGGTAGTACCAGCAGCGGTGGTAAGAGTAGCCACAGCAGCAGCGGGAATAGACTGTGATGTCGTTAATGTATCATATTTAATTCGATCCTCTTCAGGAATGTAACTAAAATAGGCAGCTAAGACTATAGTAAGAGATTACAGGATCCCATGGCACATGCATTTCAACAGTGATTGAGTGCTCACCAGAGATGCAAAGAATTAGAATTAACAGATGATATTATGAAGCTTACACTCTTAGTAGCTCAAACAACACAGGTTTATAACTAATTACAATGCGGCTGAACCTTTCAAAGTGCAAAAGTGAATGAATAAGCGATGTACTATGAGAGTAAGCTTCTGAACTATAGCTCTCTCTATTCCCTTTAAAACAATTATCTGGCTACTTTTTAAAGAATTTTAATGCCTTCAGGGTTTCCTACTTCATTTTATCTCCTATAGGCTTCCAAATAGTCCCAGATTAGAATCAAAGCAAGGAGCTTGCTCAATCTAGGGACTCTAGAATGATTCTAAAATCTTTTTTTTTCCCCAAAACAATTTTGGATAGGGAGCTCTAACTACTCTAAAGCAAGTCTCTTCATCTGAGATTTGTGGACGACAAAGAATGGGGCATCCAAATTATAAACTAAAGAGCTGAATCCAAGACACCTAAAGTATGGTTCACCCTGTCGATGAACTAGAACATAAAAGGTAGAAGGTGTTTTCTATTTATTCTGCAACAATTTAACACACACAGAATATGGGTATTCAACACTTCTCTTCAATCAGGGGAGTCATGATTGAAATATCTATTTCATGTTTCCAAAGGCTACTTCAAAGGTGATTTCCTACACATTTAGAAAAAACATTCATTATTAAATGTTTAATTATGCTTTCAATTTATCACCCATCAGGTTCAGGGGGCTAGTAATAATAGCTTAACTATTATTTATCACCAAAATTCTACTGAATTTTATCTAGCGGAAATCACTGTATCTGCATAGAAGATATATAGAAGACATGTCTGGGCTAGGAACCAAGAAATCCAAGTATTACTTGCAGTTCAACTGCTAACTAGCTATGTGACCAATGAGATATCACTTCAGCTCTCTGGATTTCAGTTTTCCTCGCTGCAAAACAAAGAGTTGGTCTCTAATAGCTATTCTCTAATACCAGCACTCAAGCCCAGTGCTCTGGTCACTCCTGTGATTGCATCATATGATTCTATCATAGGCACCATAGGCCATCACGGGCTGATACAGCCTTGGGGAAAATATCAGGTACATTCTAGCCTCCCCTCGGTTCTCACCTTCCCATCTTACCTTCCCCCAAAACAAACCAAAGAAGCCAAAGTCATGAGAAACCTGGCAAATACCTTAACGCGTGGAGTCGAATAAAAGGGCTAGTTTTTCTTATAATATCCAATGCATACATACATATTTTACTGCATTTACAGCACAGCATCTAGGCATTTTTACAAGGATACAAATTTGACTGAGCTAAGAAACAAAAGTGGTCTTTACACACTTTCTTAGCAATTTATATGGCAATAAGAACAGGCTGCAGTAATAAATAACTATCTCAATCTACATGAACAACAACAACAAAAAAACTGCCATTTCAGTCACTTGACAGGTCATTACCACTGTTTAATGCTGAAAGCTGTAAGAGAAGTAAAAGATGAATAGTTCATGGCCGATAAAGTATTTTGATCACAACATCAAAGTTCCCAGTTAAATTCAGCAAATACAGTAGTCCCTCTTATCCTTGGTTTCACTTTTCACAGCTTCGCCTTCTGAGGTTTTGGTTGCCCATCATCTACTGTGGTCCTGAAACAGATGTTCTTCTTTCTGACATATCATCAGAAAATCAACAGTAGCCTGGGTCACAATACCTCTGCCATTCACCTCACTTCATCTCATCATGTAGGCATTTTATCAACTCACATCATCACAAGAAGAAGGGTAAGTACAATGCAGTAAGATATTCTGTGAGACAGGGACCACATTCACGTAACGATTATTACAATATATTATTATAATTGTTCTGTTTTATTATTGTTCTTGTTAATCTTTTCCTGTGTCTAACTTATAAGTTAAACTTTTCCATAGGTAGGTATGTATAGGCAAAAACATAGTATATATAGGGTTTGGTACTATCCACATTTTCCATTGGGGGTCTTGGAATGTATCCTCTGCAAATAAGATTTGTGGGGGGGAGGCTTCTGTGCACTAATATTTAACCATGCCAACAAGATGGAAGGCAAACGAGATTTTCAGCAATACAAGTCTACATTCCTTTCTCACTCAGATTTTCAGCACGCAGAGTAGATTACTGGTTAAGGTTCTTTAAAATCTGCCTTTAAAATACCTCCCCTAATGCTTTCTAATGAAATATTCAATCACATGCAGAAACATACACTTTTAGAGGACTGAATGAAAGGGAGTATAAAACAGTCTTCTAACAAAGGAAAATTTAATGACTCTTCCTCTAGACTTCTTCACCTACTACACTATCCTTACTAGAGCAAAACGAAAAAGAAAAAGAGAAAAAAAGAAACTCTGGAAATGTTAAACAGCAGCATATAAATAACTCCTCTGGTTTTGGAAATGCCACAGAGATGCAAACCAACAAATGACTCTGTAAACATCTAGGGAGAAACCATCATTAGCACTGCCAGTTTTTGTGAATATAAAGTAGTCCTGTGCTATGCACAGGATCTTCAGCTGTGAGACGTGCTTTGCATTTAAACTGTCTAGACATGGACCTGAGAAATACAAATTTCACCCAGACAAGAAAATAAACAAAGGTAAACAAATAGAGTTAGTGAGTGAGGGCATCCTGAAGATCTTTCTGGTGCATCCGGCGATGCTAGATTTACTCAGGGCTGAAAGAAGTGAGAGTTCTATTTAAGTATGTATAACTAAGCACACCTCTATTCTGGCTGAAATTCATAAATGTCAGAAGCCATAAAATACTTTCAAACTATTACTTAAATAAAACTTTCAGTAGTTCTTAACATTATAGCTTATATGCTCCAAGTTTTGGTCCCTGGTTTTCTCATTATAAAGCTTGACTTCAGAAATTCCATCCATAATTACAACTCAAGTATCCCGTGTCTGAGGATCTATCATAATTCTACATTCCCTACTCTAACTTCTTTCATCAGGGATAGAATTTCTTTAACCTGGTCTAGAACTCCAAATTCCTTTTGTCCTGATATTTTACATTCTGTAAGCTTGAAACTAAACTGTTCCTCAAACTCCAACTCACACACGTCAAGAGCACATCATTTCCAAAGAAAAATATGCCATAGAATATTCCATCTCTACCTGTGTCTTGCCTCTACCTTCTGATAAGTCATTAAGCCCTGCTGACTAGTCCTCTAGAATGTCTCTTACATACATCCCTTCACAACGGTAACATCCCAAGCAGTTTTTTCACCTCTGTTTCATTACGCTGGAAGAACCTACTTTCACCTTCCATGAGCCTTCTCTTGCATTCCATCCATGTCAAGTTTTCTTCTTTTTTTTTGTTTTTTAAATTTTTTTAATGTTTATTTTTGTTTTAATTTTTTTTCAACGTTTTTAATTTATTTTTGGGACAGAGAGAGACTGAGCATGAACGGGGGAGGGGCAGAGAGAGAGGGAGACACAGAATCGGAAACAGGCTCCAGGCTCCGAGCCATCGGCCCAGAGCCTGACGCGGGGCTCGAACTCACGGACCGCGAGATCGTGACCTGGCTGAAGTCGGACGCTTAACCGACTGCGCCACCCAGGCGCCCCTTAATGTTTATTTTTGAGAGAGAGAGAGAGAGAGAGAGACAGAGACAGAGTGTGAGCAGGGGAGGGGCAGAGAGAGAGGGAGACACAGAATCCAAAGCAGGCTCCAGGCTCTGAGCTGTCAGCACAGAGCCCGATGTGGGGCTTGAACCCACGAGCTGTGAGATCATGACCTGAGCCAAAGTCGGCAACTCAACCAACTGAGCCACCCAGGCGTCCCATGTTTTCTTCTTTTTTCATTTTATTTTTTTAAGTTTTTATTTATTTATTTTGAGAGAGAGAGAGAGAGAGCGAGAGCGAGAGAGAGCAAGCACAAGCATGAGTGGGATATGGGCAGAGAGAGAGGAATAGAGAGAATCCCAAGCAGGCTTTGCACTATCAGCATGGAGCCCCATGTGGGACTTGAACTCACCAAATGTGAGATCATGACCTAAGTTGAAATTAAGAGTCAGACCCTTAACCAACTGAGCCACCCAGGCATTCCTGTCAGGCTTTCTTATTAAAGTACATATTATTCTCTTTCCTCTATTATTAAATGTCACCATATTATTTCTTTCCTCTATTAAAGGTCCTGAGACATTGTCTAATGCCTGCCCAGAGAGACTGCAGTATAGCCTGTCTTTAAAGGCCTTATATCAGTACTTGTCAAGGGTTTTGGGGAACTTGGTGTTTTTGGTTCAAACTTATCTATACCATCACACACCATTAAATAACAGAGTATGGTTTAGTGAGCAGTGCAGTGAACTTTGAGTAACAAAGTCCTTGGTTACTTTACAGTAAACAGCTATGTGACCATGAGCAAGCAACATAGCATCTATAAAGATGTCCCCAGCTATACAATATGAAGATAGTAAGCCATCCTACTTATCCCACAAGATTTATGTGACCAAAAACAAAAGATCTTAAGTGTAAGTACAAAACTGCTTTAATGTATGGCAGTGACTACTATACTGTACAGTCTGGGCCACAAAGCTTCAAGAGTACATCACAAATACATTTCTTCAATTTTCAGACTCATTGGCTCATAGCATCTTCTTTACTGCTAAAAATAGTACTATTCAAATATAAGTAATTATCCTAATAGAAATAAGTTAAAGCATATCTTTCCCTCTTCATGACTTTATTAAAAAAATATATGATAAGTTATGTTTGGAAACTTGTTGATTCAATGTAAAGGTGAAGTATAAAATACATCTTTAAACTTAAGACATATCCTGTAAACAAGGTGAGAAAACAAGATCGGCATCTTGTAAATGAATTTGTCAGGATTCGTAGGCAACCAAACGTATATTAAAAATAATAGGATATCAAGAGCTGCCCACTGGTATATAATGAGTTGTAGGTAAGAGGGAGTAAGTACACTCTACCCTCCTGCATCCACCGAATGCAGCTATAAAACCTGGACAGATGGACAGAGTAGCTGTTTGAAGACTCAAAGTAAATAGCACCAGGAACATTGGGGTAGATCAGAATTTTAAATACCACTGAGCCAGCAGTGAGTTTACCATTTCCCCCTTTCTGGTAGCTCCTGATCTGGACTCAACAGAGCCCTAAGCCTAGAGGTGGTCAATGGTGCAAACAGAGAGAACTCCAGGAGAAGGCCTCAAATTCTGGCACAAGGAATATAAAATGGGTTTCCCAACACTCAGAAGAATGGTTTTCATTTTTATTTTTTCCACTTTCTCACATCCCAGCCCCCAAGTAATCCAGTGGGGGCAGCAGTAAAAGTGACAGCAAAGAGGAATTGCAGGAGGCTGAATACTATGAAGGAAGGAAAGTCTCCTCTCTGATTGCAATTGACATCATAAGGGTGTAGGGTGAATCCCTTTACTTTTTATCTCTCTCTGTTCTTCTGCTTCTTGGTCCCTGAAGAGGGTGCAGTTGCATAGCAGAAATAAAAATAAATAAATAAAACCCCAGCTTTCTGGCTGGAGGATCAAACGGGAAGCCACAGGAAACAGGAACGTGCCAGGGATAGTGTGAAGAGGAAGGAGGCCAGGAAAGGGACTTCTTAATATTGTTCATAAATACCTGGCCTCACCTCAAGCTGTGCACGCGTGAATCTAAATAGAATATCAGAGACTTTGAGAAATAATTTATGGACTCGACTACCCCCCAGGTCTCAGACTGTCAACTGAGTGACAAAGATGAAGGACAGGTCTTAATGATACAACAAAAGCTTTGAAAATGTGAGTGATATTGAAACTACTATATGAGGTTTCACAGGACGTAAGTTCAGCTCACAAACATCTAGCAATGAACAAATGGAAACTGACGTAAAAAAATTATCATTTATGGTAGATACAAACAAAATGCCTAAGTGCAAAGATGTATAAGATTTATATACTGAAAATTACAAATGCGGATGGAAGAAATTAAAGAAGTTCTAAATTAATGGCAAGACAGATAGTGTTCATGTATTCAGACTCAACTTTATAGAGATGCCAGTTCTCCCCAAATTGATCTATACATTTAATAAAATACTAATCAAAATCCCAACAAGATCTTTTGTAGATAATGATAAGCTAATTCAAGAAGTTATAAGTCAGGGCAAATAAATAGAACAGCCAGAGTAATTTTAAGAAAGAAGAACAAAAATGGAGGATTTGCATTTACTGATTTTAAGACTTATTGTAAATATACAGTAGTCAAAACTATGTGGTGTTGGTGAAAGGGAAAATATATTTATAAATGAAACAATACAGAGGCAACATGATCAATTATTTTTTGACAAAGGTATGGTCAATTAAATAAAAAAGACTAGTCCTTTCAACAAATGGTATTGAAATAATTAGACATCCATTTGGGAAAAAAAATGAACCTTTGTCTTGACTTCACAACTGAAACAAAAGTTAGAATGCTTCACAGACCTGAATGTCTAAAACGTTTTATATAGATGTAGATATAGATATAAGAAAAAAATCTTCATGAATTGGGTTTAGTCAAGTGTTCTTAAATATGACAAAAGCAAAATCTAAAAAGGAAAAAAATCAGTAATTTGAACCTCATCAAAATTGAAAACTTTTGCTCTGTGAAAGATATTGTTATGTGAATGAAAAGACAAGCATTTGACTAGAAGAAAATAATTGCATATTATGTATCTAACAAAGAATTTGCCTCCAAAGCCCATAAAGAGTCCTCAAAACTCAACAGCAAAAAAAGGAACAACCTAATTAATAAATGGGCAAAGTTGAACCAACATGTTTCAAAAGAGGATATTCAGATATCAAATAAGCCATGGAAAATCATTCGGTGTCATTGGTAAACAGGGAAGTGAAAATTAAAAGCATTATGGGATGTCACTATATGCCTTAGGATGGCTGATGAGGATGCAGAACCACTGAAACTCTCATACGCTGCTGGTGGGAAAAAAAAAAGCATCTTGGGTGTTTATACAACTCAATATACACTTACCATATGACCCAGAAATTCCAATCATATTTACCCTAGAGAAATGAAAATTTAGGGTCACAGAAAAACCTACACATGAATATTTTACAAGGCCCTCTCATAATCATTCCAAATTAGAAACAACCAAAATATCCTTTAATGTGAATGGTTACACGAACTATCTTACAACCATATAGTGGAATCCCGCTTAGTAATTAAAAACCAAAACCAAAACCAAAACTGTTGATACACATAGCTTGGATGAATTTCAAAGGCATTGGACTGGGTGAATGAAGCTAGTCTCAAAAAGATACATACTCTATGATTCAATTTATATGTCCTGGAAATGAAAAAGCTAATGGTAATAGAGAACATACATTGTGGTCAGAGGGGTTAGGGTGGGTGGAGGTGTGAATTAACAGGGAAGTAGGAGAGAGATTCACCGTGGTGAAAACAGTTCTGTTTCTTGACTGTGGTGGTGTTTACAAGAATCCACACATGTGTTAATAGATAGAACCATATAACAATAAAAAGTCAATTTTACTGTATGTTAATTTATAAAATACAATAAATTAGAAAGGACACAGACATTTTCTCTGATAATAAATTAACAGCAAATAAAAACAGCCATTCAGTCTGGGAATAGAGAATCCAAATCATTAAAAGGTTATCCTATTCTATGTGAACCAAATCTTCCAATTTCTGGCAATACTGACTTGAAACAGCAAAGTCAAAGTGTCAATTTATCCCATGCTCTATACTTTCAAGATATATGCTGACATAGAAATGTCATATGTGAGAGAAAAAATCCACATGAACCACGGGGAACATTTCATCAGACTAGAGAGGAAGGTGTTCATGCAGCAAGTTCAGTGAGTTTCCCAAACCAATGATTTCCATTCATGGGATGAACCTACCAACTAAAATTACTCACATTTAGACCTACAAAAGAGAAACTATTGCTAAGGCTTTTTGTTGTGTCAACTTATTTTATTACATTTATTTGTTTGAATTTTTATTTTGAGTAAGAGAAAGAAAGAAGATTGAGAGGAAAAGAGCACCTCCTAAGCAGAGATCATTAGAAGAGAAAGGAAATATCAGGGAGAAAGTAACCATATGAGGTCATGCATAGATTGCTTCAGACATTATTTGAAAGCAAAGATTATACATACATACATTTTTAAGACCATTTTTTTCTTACTCAAAATGGACATGCTCCTGGAACAGAAACTCTTCACAAGAATGGTTTGCAAATGTCACTAAACCAATCAAAATATTCTAAGACATTCTGAAAACATTCCAAAAATAGTAGGCATGGGGAATTAAAGGAGGCAATTATTAAATAATTAGCAATAAATACTAGTGATGGGTCAGTACTTAATACTCAAATTTTGAATTATGTATATTTTTATCTGTGTTGTGCTTTGTAGTTTATGACAGTTCCTTAATGGTAGGAAACAGTGCTAAGAGATTTTTTTTTAAAGCTAGAATTAAAAAAGTTATACAGTATATGGTCAAAGTTTTACAGTGTATAAACATAATTTTAGACTATAATGTTTTTCAAACCTATGTAGTAAGAAATTCACTAAGCTTTAAATTGCACCATGGGGCACGCACTCTGAAACCAAGCAATTCTTAGTGTCTATATTTTTATGCTTAATTGCATTTGTATCTGCATTACATTCTTTTATTAAGCTAAAAAATCTTGTGGTTTTAAAAATATTTTTTCTCCTTTAATATGACAACATTTTAAACCAAAAATCCTTTAAAAATAAGTTCAAAAACCAGAAAATATGAATTCATTTACAAACTTTTATTAAGGACCTACTATGTTGTAAGCACTATTCCACGCACAAGGATTGTTGCAACAGAAAACAAAACCAAAATCCCTGCTCTCATTGAATTTGAACTCAACAAATAAACAAATAAGTGATACATTAGAATGTGATAAATTCCATGGAGAAAAATTAAGCAGGGAAAGAAGGTGGATGAGCATCGGGTTGGGGCTGCTACTTTATACTCAGTGGTTAGAAAAGAACTCTCTAATACAATGCCATTTTAACAAACACCTAAAGGCAGTAAGGAAGTAAGTCACATATCTTTCTTTGGGAAAATCTTTTCAGGCAGAAGAAACAGATGGTCCAAAAGCCTTGGAACCTGGTCCCCATATTCAAGGAGGAGAAAGAACCATTATGGCTAAAGCTGGGTAGGGTAGAAAGAGCGTACAAGAAGACTAAGTAAGAGAGGTATTCATTCTTTTTACATTTCTGCACAACAAATGACCACAAACTCACAGTGTAAAGATCAGAAGTATGGATCATGTCCTCAGCTCAGTGTCTCACAAGAATGAAATCATCATGTAGGATGCACTGAATTCTCCTGCCTCATGGAAGCTCTAGGAAAGAATCCACTTCCTAGCTCATTCAGGTTGTTGGTAGAATTTATTTCCTTGTGCCTGAATGAC
This sequence comes from Neofelis nebulosa, assembly GCF_028018385.1. Classification (NCBI taxonomy): domain Eukaryota; kingdom Metazoa; phylum Chordata; class Mammalia; order Carnivora; family Felidae; genus Neofelis; species Neofelis nebulosa. Next base: position 85,628,354 of record NC_080784.1, on the reverse strand, counting down.
TGAGGTCCCCTTTTTCTTGCCAATTATCAGCTAGTTTCTTGCTACTGACACTCCATGCCTTGAGATCACCCTCACATTCTTACTATGTGGCCCTCTCCATAGGCAATTCATAAGAGGGCAGTTTGCTTTTTCAAGGTCAGCAGGAGAGTTTCTCTTCCTAGTATGCTAAGATGGTAACTTATACAAGGTTATCCCAGCTACCTAGTATAATGACTAGTGGTTATCCCATCACCTTTGGCACATGGGGTAACCTAATAAGGGAAGTAACTATCCCATCATATTCACAGGCCCCACCCACATTCAATGGGAAAGTATCATGCATGGCATGTACACCAGGGAGCTGGGAATCTCAGGGGAAATCTTCACAGTCTGCCTACCACAAGCAATGGTGAATCATCTAGAACTCCACAGGACACTCTAAAAATATTTGCCTCGTGAGTGAGATGGAAGACTGAAAGAAGATTCTAAGCTGGCACATAAGATTTAAAATGAGAATCTGGGCTGCAGTGCAGAGAACAGACTGCAGGGAAGCAAAGAGAGAAGCACCAAAATGGGTTAGAAGAAATTAGGATGAAGTCAAGACATGTCAGATTCTATTTTTATTCTGAAGGGAGACAAACTAGATATTGTGATTGGTTGGATATAGATAGTAAGAGAAAGGGGAATCAGAGACTACAGAGACTATAGCATGAACAATGAGAAGGGTGGAATTGCAATTTCTTGATATGGGTAGACTGTGAGGATACATAGGATTTTAGGGGAAGGAAGGAGGCAGACAGGAAGGGAGAGTTCAGTTTTGAACATTTTAAGTGTGAGGCATTAATTTAAAGGGCGAATAAAGATATCAGGTGGTTGGATGTGAGAGTCTGGAGTTCAAGGGATCAGTCAAGGATGGAGAAGAAAAATACAGGGATCATCAGAATATAGATGATATCAAAAGCTTTGAGACTGAGTGGAAGTGAGTGAATGAATGAAGAGTGAAAACTCTGTATCTAGACTCAGATGTAGGACATCTCACAGTTTAGAGGTTGGTGTGATGAGGAATAATGTGCAAAAGAAACAGAGAAGTTGCCAGCTTCCTATTGATAGGAAGACAAAAAAAGTCTAGTATCTCAGATACCTTCTAAAGAATGTGTTTTAAGGAGATAGTGATCCAGTGTACAGATGTGCCAAAGACAGGAACATTGAGAACTTTCAATTGGATTTAGCAACATGGAGGCAATTTATTCCTGATCATGACAAGAACTGTTTAGGTAAAGTAATAGGATGAAAGCCTGATGAAAATGGATTCAAAAGGCAATCAGAGGAGGCAAAGTGGAGACAGCTCTTGAAATGGTTCTTCTACAAAGAAGAGTACGGAAATAGAGCATTGGTTAGAAGATATGGGAGATTGGGTAGCATTTTTCATGTTAACAGACATGATCTAGTAGAGAGGAAATAATGTATGACACAAGAGTAAGAGGGGATAATATTCTTAGATAGATGAGAAGAGATGGAATCTAAAAGGCTAGTGGAAGAGTTGACTTTAGACATGAAGCAGAGTTCATCTGTAATAGTGGCAAGGCAGGCAGAGTGGATCCTGGTAGGTTAGTAAATACAGCATGGGAAATTACCAAATTCCTTTTCTCAGTGAAACAGAAACCAGATAAAATCAGCTGTGAATTAGGAAGAGGGGAGATTTCTGGGAAGAAAGAGATGTAAAATAACTGTCCAGGAGTGTGGGAGAGCAAACGGACCAGGGAAATAGAGGACTACAGAACAGTACTGAAGAATTATGAACCCAAAAGAAACCTATAAACATGGAAATCAAGTTATCTCAGTTCACTCAGCTGGAAGGATGCATGCATGGATTAGGTGAACAAAGTGAGGAATTTAACCAGTGTTTTTGCTGTTGTGGCTATTCTTTTCTTCTATCTATCTATCTATCTATCTACCTATCTATCTATCTATCTTCTATCTATCCTCTATGTACACTTATCTATTTTTCCCAGGGAGTATAGTAACTGAAGAGGGGCCCAGGAGATGAGGATATATATGAGGGAATTGTTCTCTGATTCCTAAGTAATGGATCATGGAACCACAACTGGATAAGAAAAGAAGAGTGGATATGGGGAAGGGAGGTTATGAAGGGTTAAAGATATGACTTTAGGATCAATGACTTGGTACAGTCAAAGAGCAAGGAGCACAGCAAAGAGCACAGCTCCTTCCTCACGATATGAGATGGAAATCCAAAAATAGAGTACTTAAAATGTAGACTCTGGAGGGGTAGGATTAGTGACAAGATCTGGGGGATGACCCCAGGAGTGGGTTGCTGAAGTAGAGAAAATTCTGAAAGGCCCATGAACTGAAAAGATGATTTACATGGCTATTAAATCACAGGATGCATGAGAGGGGTTGTATTGAAGAGAGACAGTGCATTGCGAGTGAAAATCTTCATGAAATGAGGGGAATGGCATCTTTCCATAACCCTGGTAAGGCAGGGAATCCAAAGGTGTGTCTGAGGGCATAAGCCTCAAATTAGGAGCATTTTCAGAAGATGTTCATCCTACACCACTTGGCAGGGCTGCAAGAGATAGATACCCAGCTTCCAGTTAAATAAAGAGAACTGACTGAGAATGGGGATGTGGTTGAGGAGGGACTTAAGGTATTGGAGGAGATTTGGGGAGCAGAGGGCACTAGGACCAGAGTAGGGAGTAGACAGACAGGTAAAATGATGGGTGACCACATGGATGAAGGATGACCTGGGAATCCAGCACTTCTTGTGGTCACAATGAGTAATGATTACTGCCACAATAAGGAAACTCAATTTAGCTAGGGCAGCACTAATTTTAAAATATTATAAAGACCTGAAATTTCTCATTTTCTGACTTTATCTTGTTCTGCTATATAGTCTTAACACTGCCTTCCTAAATCATCTGGTAATTATTTTAGAGGTCAAGATGTGACTGATTCACCAGTAAAGAAGTCTAGACAGAACAATAAAGATTCCTACGGAATTTTTTTGTTAAAAAGAAGAAAAATGATTAAATCAAAGTTCAAGACGCTGCTACAAGGAAACAGAATACTCAGTATACTGCTTTTACTCATGCTAAATAGATTCTGAAGATATATTTCAATAGATCAAATGTCCTGCACCAGTTTTTCAACATAAAGTACATGAGAAAGCACTGTTTCTCCAAATATAACCCTTTTAAAGATTATTCTAAGATTTCGATTATAAGACAGGTTACCTACTAGTAATTAAAAGGTCCTTATCACTTCTCTAAGAAAAGAATCCATATAAGAAAAAAATGGGTTTTGGCAGGAAATAGAAAAACAGTAAAAATTAAAGGTCACAGGAGTAAAATTTTCAATTCAAGAGCAATTGCTATATAACGTTTTGGAAATTTTTGAGAACTATATTGATGTATGTGTTCCAAATAAAAGTTTCACCAGTTTTAAATAACCTCGGAGGCAGCTATTTTCTCCTTTTTTCTCAGATAAACTCCTCATAAGTCACTGTTAGGATTGAATAATGTCAGAGAATGTTTAGACCAGTGAATAAATACCATCTAATTCATTTCATAGAAACTGATACCCAAAGAGGTTAAGCAACAGGCTCAAGGCCACCTCACAAGTCATCAGATGCGCTGAAGTTGGTCTAAGAACAATAAAAATCGGAAGGCCACATCTGATTTTTTAAAATTAATTTCTTAAAAACAAAATATAAATGGTGTAATTTATTTTTAGTTGTTTGTCAATTTGTTTATCATTCTTATCTGAAAAGTCTTCATAAAAATTGTGGTTTTAGTTTAGTCCTTCCCAGCTTGCTCCTGAGCTCTGAGGCAATTGGTCTTCTGGGCTATGGGATCTTTGTTCTGAGCAAGAGACATTTGGGGATCATTTCATCTCTTCTTTTAAACTTTGTTCTAAGACTGTATTCTCTCCTATAGCAGCATGAACCCTCTTGTGTATCTTTTCCATGTCTGGAGTTACTTTCTTTACATATTGAGAGAATTATTTCTTGTAAGCAGCATCATCTTCTTCCATTAAGTACCACATATAATCTGAAATGTTCTGATCCAAGATGTGCTTACAAAGCACTTCTGTGCTGAGTTCCTTGCTTTCTGAATCGCATCCAGGGCATCATTTGGTACTGTGAAGGACAGAAAAGCTTCTTCCCATAGCTCCCTTCAGAATCCCCAGAATCCTTCAGAAATTTTATTTCCAGCGGCAGTTCTGGTATGGACTACATCTAAATATAAAATACCTTCACATTATAATTTGGAAGTTCATGAGTATAAGCCACAGAGACTATCACAGCCCCTTCTATATAGATGCAAGCAATCCGACAAATGCTATCTCCACCAGTTACATAAACTATTATATTATATTTAATTTATCCTGGATTTACTAAGCATTCTCAAACATAGTAATCAGCTTTACCCTCTTGTCTTCTTCTTCTAATTTTCACTTGGTATCTCTTGAAGTAGGCCTTATTCTTGACAACTTATTCTTGAAACCCTATCCTAAAGAACAGAGACCGATGTCTGTGGCTGCAGCAATGGTGGTAACTTTTAGAATTTAATTCTTACTGGTTACAACAAGAAAATACAGTTGATGAAATAAAAAAAAAAATGATTTGAAGATCTATTCTAAGAATTCTATCAAAGTCCAGTAACTCTTTGTTTTAGTTTGCTCAGGCTGCCATAAAATACAATTTTGGTTGATGCCAGCATGGTCAGATTCTTGTGAGAGATCTCCTCCTGACTTGTAGACAGCTGCCTTCTCATTGTGTCCTTGCATGATGAAGAGAAAGAGCAAGCTCTCTGGTGTCTCTTATAAGGGCACTAATGCCATCATGAGGGCCCCTTCTTATGACATCATGTAACCCCAATTGCTCCCCGAAGACCCCATCTCCAAATAACATTACAGACGGGGTTCAGGACTTCAAAAGATGAATTTTGAGGGGATACAAACATTCAGTCTGTAACACTTTAAAACCTCTAACTTTAAAAATATTAGAATACAACTCAATATTGGTCATTATTCATTACCTTTGTTGTATTCATAGAGAACCAATTTCAATTACATTTGCAGATGTCTGGAAAGGTCTACCTTAATAGGGCTTTGATTACTGAATCTGGACCATCGTTCTTGAAATAAGTCTATTATTGCATCCTTAAAAATCACTGTGCCCATAAATTATCTTCTCTCTCATCCATTCTATTTTTGTTCATTTTCTCTGGAACTTACCAGAAATGTGGTATTGGACAATTTACTTAACACTTCTAAGCTTAATTTTGTTCATCTGTAAAATAGTGATAATAATATTACCTGCCGTGTAAGATTTTTTGAGGCGTAAATGAGACAGTCTGAGAAAGCACTCAGTAATTGCTATTATTGTGTTGTTGGTGGTCCTGGTTGTGAAAGACAGTGGAAGAGGTGAGGGACTACAGGTACTAGTAGTTTTCTGAAATCTGCAATATTTCTTGGGTTTATCATCTGCTTTACTGATTGCAAAATAATAGAAATATATGTTTTATTCTGTGCCTGGTTCCCTTGTATTTTCCTAAGTACTAAGAGCACTAAGAGCATCTTTTGCTCTAATATTTTGTCTTTGACTCTGGTCCCTGACACAGAGCTCCTAAATCCCTTGGAATTTCCTGGATAAGAGTGTTTTTGTTCGAATGAGGCAATGTTTGGTGGGCTCCTGGATGGTGGTTGGTCACCAGAAAGAACAAGACACGGTTAGAAGCTTAGAATTGTCAGGCTCACACTCTATCTTCCATGAAGGGGAGAGGGGCTAGAAATTGGGTGAATGACCATTCCTGCCTATGTGATTAACCCTTCACAAAAATCTCAAAAGTACAAGGTTCAGATAACTTCTGGGTTGGTGAACACATCCATGTACTGGGAGGATGAGGCATCCCAATTCCACAGGCATCCCACACATTTGGTGACCAAAAGTCAGAAATGAACCGTTCTTTGTGAATGACAAGGGAGAAACACTCAGGAGTGTTTTCCTTTACATGGATTGTTTTCTATAGTATCAAATTACTATTCCTCATCCCAATGTGGTTTTATTTAAGCCATTATGTTTTTAATGTTATTATACTTTCTGTTCCCCATCTTGTTATTGCTTAATAAATTGAAGTGTTAGAGGACTTGATTGAGAGCCTTGGAAAGATTCTTTCGAAAGTATCTTTTTATTGGGGCTCCTGGGTGGCTCAGTCAGTTAAGCATCTGACTTCAGCTTAGGTCATGATCTCATGGTCTATGAGTTTGAGCCCTGCGTGGGGCTCTGTGCTGACAGTTCGTTGCCGGGAGCCTGCTTTGGATTCTGTGTGTGTCTCTCTCTCTGCCCCTCCCCCACTCACCCTCTGTCTCTCCCTCTCTCAAAAATAAACATTAAAATTTTTTTAAAATATCTTTTTATCAACGGATTTTAAAACTTTAATGATAATTTTATTTACTTACATTTGCTTCTCTTGACTGTAGTTTAAAAAATTTGTAAACTTCATATGGTTACTTTTTTCCCCTTCATTAGTTTATTAATTCATTCTTACAAATGTATCTCATCTAAACTTGATAATGTTCAAAAGGGGACTTGCAATCTTTCTCTTAAAACCTATTTCACTGAAGCCTCCCCCTACTAAGTTAGCGGTAACTCCATTGCTTTCAAAGTCTAAACCAGAATTTCTGAATTCATTGTTGTTTCCTTTCTCTCATATGCCACATCTATGCTGTCACCAAACCCTATTCATTCTGTCTTAAAAATATATCCAGAGAATGGCCACTTCTCAGCACCTCTGAACTACCTCCCTGGTAAAAGCCACCATCACTATTCTCCTGGGTTGGGGCAGAAGCTTCCTACTTGCACTCTTGCCCTCCTGCGGCGATTCTATTCTCAACACAACCGAAGTCAGAGCATGCCACTCCTCTTCTAAAAACCAGGCATGACTCCTGGCTCTACTAGAAGTAAAAGATGAAGCAGGCACACTGGCTTTCACTCCTATAGCATCTAGACCCATGCTACTTTCTTGGCCTTATTTCTTTTACTGTCCTTGTACTGCTCATTCAACTTTTGTCTCATGAGTCTCTTTACTGTTCTTTACATTGGCTATGGCAGCAAGACCACCATTGCCACCATCACTCCTCAGTTGATACCTGCAGGGTTAATTTCTCCAAATTTTTGCTCAAAATGTCACCTTCCAAAAATGACTGGCACTGATCACCCACTGAACCATGCTGACCATAGGTAGGAAATGTGTATGATCAAAGGTATAAACAGCCTAGAGTTGGTGTAAACTCATTTTTGACAAAATAGGAAGCTATTGAGGTTTAGTGTTATGAGAGACTCAAGTTGTTGATGATGATGATGGTAATGATGATCGGTACTTATTGGGTACTATGTACCATGCATATGTCAATTGCATTGCATGTATTATTTTCTAAAATTCTCAGTATCAGTGTTATGAGGCACTCCATTCCCAATTACAGATGAAGATTGTGAGGTGTCCTCAGAACTCTAAGAAGTACCTCCATTTGTAAAGGCTTCTCTAAACCTGACTCTGGAAAGGCTGTCTTTCAGGAAAACAGAAGTTATCCAATAAAAATCAATACCCTTTCCTTGTATACTTCACTAATTAGGTCCTCCAGGTAATGCAAAAAATTACTCCCTTACCTCTCTCTGCCTGCAACCCTCACCCCATCCCTCTCTAAGAAGGTCATAGATGGAGACAATCCTCAGCCTTTTAGCACTAAAGAACCTTGGAGTTCATCTAATCATTGAATTCAAAGTCTTCTTTTTGTACCCAATAAAACTGAAGAGTGCACACACACTTCCTTCCTAAGGTTAATGGCAGAACGGACCACCATCTTTGGAATGATGTGTCTTGGGTTCCAGTCCCAGCTAACATAAGAGATAATTTACCCAACCATCCTATAGTCTACATTGGACCGTTGTGACTCAGCTTCATGTGCTGATTATTAATATACATGACTCAAAAATAGAAAGGGGAACTTTTTCCCAGAATGAGTATTCATGTGCTGTTATAAAATGTTGCTTGTTATCCATTCTTTGCCTCTCTAGCTTCAGAGTTGTCCATGATTCTAGTCTTACAATCAGCTCCAGAAGAAAACACTCCATATCTCTTAGAAATTCATCAGTCCTCCTTTCTGACTCCATCTCTCTGTAGAGAAGACATGAGATGGAAGTTTCACAAAGCTTTCATTAAGGAATGGACCTGTAGGGTGTGAAAAAAGAAAAACACTCTCCAAAAATATGTATTCCCATCTTTTACTCATTTTAGTCCTGAAACACAAAATTTTGTTGCCATATCATGTCCATGACAATAATTTTTGAACTCAAAGAATTAAAAAAAAAAAATCTCTGAGAAAACAATAAATTTTATGATAAATACTATGAAACCAGTTATATGTGTTTTTACCGTTTCCTCCAAAATATCCTTTATTATCTCAATATATTCTTCAAATAAATTTGACAGGAAAGAAGATCAATTGAATAGTACTTGTTTCAAGGACTAGTGGAGGTTTAAGGAAGGAAAGGATGCATGAAAGAAAGAGTAGATAGAAATTTTTTTTCTACTAAAATATAAAAGGATCCTTTACTTAAAATCCAGCTTATGAACCCATTATTTAATTTCATTCAATGGTATGATCATTACTAAATGCAATTTACTAATGGGGAAATTTAAGCAAAGTAATTAATACTCCTGGTGAAAGTAACAGTACTCTAACTTCTTCCAATGTTACACTCACAGGCCTAACAGCCTCAAAGTACTTTAAAGGATATATCATAGAAGCAATAATAGAATTCGTCATAGAAGCAATTCATTTTTAGTGGTACTAGAGGTATGTCTCAATAGTCAGGAAATTTAGTGTTAGTTGGCAGTCTGCCCAACAAACAAGCAAACCCAAGGACCTATAGAGACTGTCTCTCCTACTTACTGTGTGAGTCCTTGGAAAATCTTCAGTTCGATTCTAGATAAGAAAAAAATAATCCCCACTATACAACATTTTTAAGTTTCAGATTGAAACTTTCAAACCTGCTTTGAAATAGGGAGACTGCATCTATGTTGAGAAAGATAAAAATAAAATAAAATAAAATAAAATAAAATAAAATAAAATAAAATAAAATATAAAATAAAGTTCAGGTTATCTGCTCTGCTCTTCAATGGATGGTTGAGGATTAGACTAAATTTATTATGGCACCTCAAGTTTGTTTTTAACAATCAATTTTTGTACTAAGTTTTAAAGGAATGTGCTTATTTCCTTTCTAACTTACATATTTGAACATAAGAAAGAAGTAATATTCAGCATGCATCTACAAGCGAATTTGGACATTTCATTTGCTTGTAATAATGTAATATATGCCCAATACCACTGAGATCAGGTTCAATTAAACCCTCATTCAGTAATTTCAGTTAATTTAAAAAAAAAAAATTACTTTATATGCAAGATAGTAAAACTACCCCATAGGGTAACAAATTCATCAGTGTTACACAGTGTTAGAAAGAAGACTCCTTAATTACTTAATTTATCTATTAGGTATTTGGGTATTTCTATTAGGTATTTCTTATTCTAATGAGCTTAAGTGCATTGACCGAGGAACCCAACAGATCATCCATGAAACAGTTTGGGCCCGTTACTAGAAGTAACTATCCCCCATTGTAGCACGGCCTACAAAACAGCGTGCATTCATGGAAAGTAATTTGCATATATTGGTACTATATCTAATTAAGTACCACAAAATAAGCTTGACTATTCTTTCTTCTTTCTTATTCTACATCTTCTCTTTTTACCTTTGATCTCATCCTTCTCTTTGCATTCTTAAAACCTTTTATCATATTTTTGCGTATTTTCTAGTTTCCCTAGCTCCTATTAATAAAATAGTATTTGTCTTAATTTCTTGACAATTCTGTACCTTACTGAAATATTATTGCAAACAATCTCTTTCAAATGCACTTGTACTATAAGATAGCCATGCTATGCCACAGAATTATAGACATCAATTAATTTCACTTAATAGATTAGGGTAAATAATCCTCAACTAGAGCATACTATAAGTGGGGGATACATTGTCAAGGGGCAGGTAACTTTCTATATATTCCTTCAAGGTTGATACCTCCAATGCAGCTCACTCATATATATATATATATATATATATAAAGTGGAACAGACAATGTATAAATAGAACAGCAAAGTCAAACCTCACTGGAAACAAAACTAGCAATGGCGACCTCCCAGTGATCATTAATCCTCTGTTAGTTGGCAGGGTGATGCATTCTGACCTGCTTCTTCAGTCACCACTCAAAAGCCTGATGGTCATCTGGTCATAGGAAATCGAGAAGCCTGAGTTGGGGTGGTGACCAGAACTTTTCACTAACATTTCTGGAGACTGCTGTATCTAAGTTCCCAGAGGGAGTAAATTTGAAGAATACCAGGGTGTTCTGGATGGGTAAGACTTATTCCTTGGGTAAAAGATGCCCAAAAGTGGAGGGAAAATAACTGGTTATCAGTGTAGGACTGGACTCCACCTTTACAAAGTGGAAAGTGTGCACAAGCCCCTGTAAATGATGAAGGAAGAGGTATCAGTGTCAAGGGTAATGTGTGTGGTTGCAAATGAGGCTGAAGAAGCAGACTTACAATCTTGTATACCTTGGCTGAGGTTGTTGCACACCTATGTTCATATACATGCTCATGTGAAGGGGGGCGGGAAGGAATATACTGTCTCTATTGTTTAGGAGGAAAAGAGCATAATCAGATAAGAATTTGAGAAAGGATGAATTGAAAAAGATGCTCAGATTTCTAGCTTCTGCTACATTAAGAGTGTCTGATGGTTCTTAGTTTAACAAAGATATGAAAAGCACCAAAAAGCACAGCTTTCAGGGGAACAGCAAAATTCAGTTTGCGGTAGTTATAATTTGCAAAAATAAATGTATATCCGCTTATGTAAGCTGAAAATGAATCAGTCAATGCACATAAAGGATACAGTATGTATTTTGTCACTCATTTCCTACATTTCTATACAAATTTCACAAACTGGTGTCTACACCAGTCATGGTGTGAATATAAAATGCCACAGGGTTGGAAATGTGTATGGACAGGGGGTGAGGGATGGGAGAAATAGGGGTGGGTAACTGCATGTTACATAGGAGCATAACGTGCATGGGTGGAAAGTGTGCATGTAGGACTGAGTATTCATTTGCATGAAGACCACATGCCTGCCTACAGATGTATGTGTTAGAAAACAGGCCTATGGTTGGGGGGGGAAAGTGGACCATACATATAGACAATCACTCATGTATTTTTAAAGTTTATTTATTTATTTTGAGAGAGAGAGGGGGAGAGAGAGAGAGGGAGAGAGAGAGAAAGCGACAGCGCCCAGACAAGGCAGAGAGAGAGGGAGAGAAAGAGAAGCCCAAGCAGGCTCCAGCTGCAGAGCTCAATGCGGGGCTTGAACTCATGAACTGTGAGATCAGGACCTAAGCCGAAGTCAGAAGCTTAATAACTGAGCCATCCAGTCTCCCCAAGACAGTCACTCATGTATTTCTCTGAAAAATACTTGGCTGTTCTTGTTCCCAATCAGCATTTTCTAAATTATGCAGCTGTGTTTCTTGGAACACAACACCTGATAAGCTGTGAATAGGTGTTCCATGAAAAAAACTCTTGCGTTCAAATTAGTGTGGGAAAGCTGTAGGCAACATCTGTCTTCCCAAAGGGCCTTGGGGACTAATGAAGGCACTGAGAAGTCCTACAGTAAAGTAACCCTCTTCAGTCTTTTAGCACAGCATTTTTAAATGTACTTGATATAAAACTCCTTTATTCTAAGAACATATATGATTAACTGAAGGGATACTGTGTTCAAAAAAACCCAAAACCAAAACAAACAAACAAAAAAACACTGTTTAGAAAAAGCTGATATAAATGTGTCTAGAGCAACAGAAACACGGGGAGATAATGACGAAAGTGACTTTGGTAAATATGGGCAAATCCAATATGAAATTTTCAGGTCAAATATAATTCCTTGCAGGCCTAATCATTCCTGCAAATTATCTTCAAAGCTAAATTAGCTCTCAAACTTCTTAAGCAGGTAGGTCTTTGTGTACAGATATTAACTTAATGTGATTTGCATTTTAAAAGAGGAACGGTTTCAGGCTTTTCTATACAAACTGAGAAGCTATTAAAGTGTGCTCTAAGTATGTGCTGTCCCTTCAGTGACTGAAAACTCTAATTTGCAATCTGATGAATATGACATCTTTTGAATAATGCAAGCTAAGAAAGTGCTAATTGGTTTCCATGGTCATACCTACAGCCTCATGAAAATAGATTAGGAACGTAAAGAAAAATGCAGAATATATGACTGCAGAGCCATTTAAATTATAAATGAGAGACTGTCTAGTATGTAATGCAAAATAATATAATGATAATTTTAATAGGTGATAAGCATTGATTTGCACCTGCTTTGCACCAGATACTGTTTCAGATAGGCTGTGTCCAATATGTCTAATCCTCATCTGCAAAAACAAAACAAAACCAAACCTGAGGCTAGACAAGCTAATCAATACAAAGATAAATAAAAATTATAGGGAATGTTTGTTGAGCACTTTCTATGTGTCAGGCACTGTTGGACACATCTCCTATCAAATAATTCTTGCGAGCCTCACAACAACTCTGTGAGATGGGAACTACTATTGTCCCCATTCCACAGATAAGAAAACTGAGTTCAGAGTACTCCACCATGCTGCTAAGCAATACAAGAGCCAGACTTGGGTATGTATGTATGAGTTCAGATATGACTCTAAAGCATGTATTCTCTCTACCTCTCCACTATCCGAATCCCATGATATCTGTATACGTTTCATATTCTGATTTTAAATTAAATTGATATAATGTTAACAGCAATTAGCAAGTGGCTCATGTTAGAGCCTTTTGATAATTTTAGGCAATTGTGTCCCTAAAGGACATTGACATGTAATCAGTTGGAGAAGCAAATTCACCTACTTCTGGGTTTGATGTCTCCCTTTATTCTCACAGTCCGGTCCTGAGAAATGTCACTTGAATTTACTTCTGTGGACAGTTTATGATATATTCAGCAATAAAATGCAATCAGTACACTCTAATAGCAACTGATACACTGTGTTATATTCATGAATTTCTGTCCTGATTTCAATGCTATATTGCTAAATTTTTATTTTTTTAATGTTTATTTTTGAGAGGGTATTCTGTACCCCGCAGAGTACAAGCGGGGGAGGGGCAGAGAGACAGGGAGACACAGAATCTGAAATAGTCACCAGGCTCTGAGCTGTCAGCATAGAGCCCGATGCAGGGCTCGAACTCACAGACTGCGAGATTGTGACCTGAGCCGAAGTTGGACGCTTAACTTACTGAGCCACCCAGGTGCCCCAGCTAAAGTTTTAAGTAAAAAAAAAAAAAATTCTTTTTAAATGTTTTGCCCACCTCTGTTTCTGTTTCAACCAAACAAACTGCTCTCCATATGCCTCTTGCTGGTATCTGCCACCTGATAAGAAGCTATATCTGATGTTAGAGGGATTAATGGCAGAATTTAGACTTCAGGTAAGTATCTATTTCTCAGATAATAGAAATGACATGTTCAGGTCAAAGGTTAAACTGACCTCTCTGCCGCTGACCAGTTTTGAGAATTGTGGATGTCACATTTAAGAAAGAACTTCAACAAACTAAGTAAGAAAACAAATCAAACATTAAATTATGGTTGAGGGAATTAGTAAGTTTAATGCAAGAAGAAAGGAAAACAGTATTGACAGAATGCTTTTCTCTAATGCAAAGCAGTGCAAAGAACTTTACTGCATTTATTGATTGCCCGTAATTACCCTGGGAGGGAGGTCATTACTACTTCTACTAACGGGCATTAAAGAGAGCAGACAATACAGGTGAGGCAAAAGCTGGAGGCAAAGCTGGAACTTGAACCCAAGCCTGGCATTAAACCTGGCTGTTCTTTCTACTATATCACATTCCTTCCTGAGAAAAAAAGGAGAGAAGATTTAAGGTTGGATGAAAGAGCTGCTTTCAAATGTGATCATAAAGACACGAGGCTTGTGCTCCTTAATTCCATGAAGGAGAGCGAGGGCCGTGGCAAGGACAGCAAATTTGAGATAAGAAAGGAATACTTTTCTGACTTTCACCTGTCTGAAAATGGGAAAGACAAATGGCCTCTTGAGTTGGCACTGCCTTTCACTAAAAGGGTCCAAAAAGAAGCTGAAGTGTCCCAATGTTTTCTGTTCTCTAAAATTATTTAATTTTAAGATTCTAAACAAAAGATATATTCTCTAGAAAATCCTTGAGAGCAAGGACACTTCTTTCTCAATCTCCATTTTCCAACGTGACCCAGCCGTGTGATCTAAGAGACGTTGAACTGCTGTTGTTCGGTTTGTTTCTTAGTAAAGCAGGAATATATCACCTTTCAGGCAAGGTTATTAGAAGATTGAATGAGATAAGACATGTGACATCCTGAATCCATCATAAAGCTCAAACAGTGTTAGCTGCTCCTTCCTACATGTTTATGAGGTTAGAGTCTGTCAGAATCAGAAGGCTTTCCTGTTACCTCCACTTGGATAATGCTGAAAAATGTGAAGGAACCCCCCCCCCCACCCAGATGCAAGGCTCTCCCCTTCTACATGTGTCTGGATCAATAATGAGTAGGCATGTGCTACTGACTTGCATGTTTTTCTGCTTTTTCACTCCCTAAGAGAAAAGGGCAGTGTTCTTATAGCTCTCAGGGTTTATAATGGGCATTTTTAGTTAATTCTATGCAAAAGCATCGATTAAGTAGGTTTTTACATGCCATCTTCACCCCTCTAACTTTTACATTGGTGCATTTAATAAAGTATGCTACTATTCTGTTTTATAATTAATCACAGATAGGCTATTCCCTCTCAAAGAGGGTTTTTTTTTTTTTCCAGTTGCCCATCAAAGTCTTTACCTGAGAAATAGATACTTATCTGAAGTCTAAATTCTGCCATTAATCCCTCTAACATCACCCTCATTTCATATAAAAAGTGTTTCAGACTGGGGCGCCTGGGTGGCGCAGTCGGTTAAGCGTCCGACTTCAGCCAGGTCACGATCTCGCGGTCCGTGAGTTCGAGCCCCGCGTCAGGCTCTGGGCTGATGGCTCGGAGCCTGGAGCCTGTTTCCGATTCTGTGTCTTCCTCTCTCTCTGCCCCTCCCCCGTTCATGCTCTGTCTCTCTCTGTCCCAAAAATTAAAAAAAAAAAAAAAAGTGTTTCAGACATACATAAGAATTAGTGTTGTAGAACCATCAGACCTTTCTGCTATAATCTTCCTTTCTGGTACCCAAGAAAGCTAACTGGAAGACTTTTAAGAAAGAATGAAATATATTTAAGATATACATGACTATTAAAATGTTTGCTTGTAATTTTTTAAATTCTCCTGAAGTTCAAACAAATGCTGATAAGAAAAGATGTCATTAAAGAGGTATTCATCATACATATAATTTTAAAGACTATAATCTGGTGCTTAAATTAAAAAGACTTGCATAACCATTATTTACATGCAGGAAAAGAATAGCGATAGGAAATTAAAATTCTAAGAAAGTTTAGTTCCATTTTAAATGAAAAAAGTTTATCCTTTAAAACTCTTTTGTCAATCTATGGCAAGGTTCATCTCAAGTACTGAGGGGGTTCAGATGTATTCATGCATTCCAAGAACAAACTCATTCTGATCTACTGCCCCGTGGGCTAAAGAACATGTCTATGCTCCCAACCTGTGAGTTGTTTGTGACAATTTCATCTTTTTATCGCTGAGTATGCTTGTGCAGAAAACTGTATGTCATCGCCCAAGGAGCTTCTCCTTATCATTACTTCCAGCTCTCAAGTTAAAAACATGCCTTTGGGAGATTAAGTTAAAAATATGTGGGGTTTTTTCTTATTGTTCTCTTACTTTTAGAAACAAAGTTGAACTGTATATCTGTGTGTATGTGTGTGTCTAAGGAGGTTAAATTGTTAAATATAAGCAAACACCAACAAATAAAAATCTAAGGGCTTCATAATGTGGACCTCACTTCCTCTAAGCACATACATTTGACAACAATGGAAAGCAAGTATTCATGGTTGGTGAGAAAGCAAAATAATTCTGAAATAATATAGATGTACAAACACATGCCCATCCACACAATTTATGATAGATTTATATATGCGGAAGTATGTACACATATAAATATTACATAAAATAGGGAACATTTAAAAACCGACAGTAGATATCTATTGTTTATTTCTTTCGTAGCCTCTCCCGCACATCTGTGTATCATAAAACATAATGCCATATGTCTATTAGGATCATGGGAGTCTTACGTTAAATTTATGTTACATGACAGCACTACCATAAGTGTGGCAGAAGTAATAAATGAAAACAAGATTTCTTTTTATGAAAAAATTCAAGAAGATTTTGCACATCCATTCTGATAAAATTCTGTAAATGTTTGCTTACCTTGGAAGGGTTACATGCAAAAGACTACAGAAGGTTACATGTAGAAGACTACAGAAGAGAGCATTCATTAAGTGCTCTCTTGAAAGATTCTGTGACAAGGTAAAGTGGCCTACCCTGAAATCGTAAATTCTAAAGGGTTTCAGCTTTTCAAGCAAATTACAGTCTATCCCTCACTGTAACTCGGAAAGGGACTCATGTCAGATATAGTCTAATGTTTAGACTGCACTATAGTCACTAATTTAGGTGGGTCCCATTCATAAACAAATGGTACTAGGTTTAAGCTTAGCATCCAAATGCATATGAGGAAGTCATCATCATGAATCAAAATTCCAGCAAATTTTTACTGAACCCCTCCCATGTCACTGGCATGTGAAACTGAATTTTAAGATAAGGCATTAGGAAAAAAGAATTGAGGTCCCTGAAACTCTCCCAAGGATAGCATATAAATGGAGGAGGAAGCAAAGCTTCCATCAGATCATTAGCTTCCTAAGAGGCAGGAAAATAAAACAGCACAAGTGCTGGAGTCAGACCAAACTGGATTCTAATCCTACTCGTACAGTCAGCAGCTGCAGGATCGTAGATGAGTTGCTACAGCACAGGGATGATAATTCTGTGTGGGTTAAAGATCATGCATGAAGAGCACCTCAATGTGTTCTTTGCACATGAGTAGAGGCTCAATAAATAAGGAGATGTTTCATTAATCGTGTTATTAGTGACATCAACTGCAAAATATTAACTGATGACATTTAAATGTTTTTCTAAAAAACTATCACTGTACTTAGCATATGAAAAATTCTTAATAAATGCTTGCTGAGTGAATAAGCCCTGAATCAAACCTAAATTGTGAGGAGATACACAACAAAGTTCATATGCAACAAAGACAAGGTCAGAACACATCCATGTGTCTCAATTCTTCTGAGAAGGATTTCCTAAAAAAAGAAGTTTTACCCTCCCCTCCCATCCTTTTTTTCTGCTTTTGCGGTTGTTTGAATACTTTAAGAGTAACGTAATTCTTCCTGACTGCTAGTACCATTCCCAGAGACAGATCTAATCTCTACATTCTTTTATTAAATCATGACACAGGATTATGATGTTCCAAATTTCTGCTTGCGTGGTCCTAAGACATTCAGATAAGGTTGGCAAAGCAAATGATTGTCAGGTGCTTGGACAGTAAATCAGATCTGGGCCTGATAATGCCAGGCTGCCGGGGTAAGACTAGATTCCATAGGTTTCCCTCAGTCTTCCCCTTAACCAGGCTGGTTCCCATTTTTTGCCATCAAGGCTAATATGTCTGACTTTTCCATGGCATGTTAACACTCATTATGTCTTCATTTACTGTTTGACAAGGCACTGTGGTGAAATTGAAGCGGAAGAAACCATGAACGAGCGGTCCTGGACCTGAGTCCTTGCTTTGTTCCTCCATCACCTAAGTCACATGATGTGTGATATGTTTTAACAAGTTCTCAGTTTTCTCCTCTCTCAAAGGAGACAAGCAGTGTATCACTAAAAGCACAGGCTTTGCAATCAGCAATGTGTGGCTCCATATCTTGGCTTTCCCATTTATGAGCACTGTAACTTTGCGCAAATCACTTAACTAGTTTTTATATCTCACTCTCCTTTTTTCTTAAGTTTATTTATTTTGAGAGAGAGAGAGAGAGAGAAAGAATGCGAGTGGGGGAGGGGCAGAGAGAGAGGGACAGAGAATCCCATGCAGGCTCCTTGCTATCAGGCTCCTTGCAGAGCCAACACAGGGCTTGATCCCATGAACCGTGAGCTCATGACCTGAGCTGAAGAGTCGGACGCTTAACCAACTGAGGCACCCAGGTGCCCTATATGTCTCAGTTTCTTGGTTTATAAAGTGGCAAAAAGAATAACATCATAGGCGAATTTGATAAGGGTCAGTGAGACAATATCTCTAATATATTTACCAGAGCATAAAGCACATGGTACCTTCCTCTTCTCCTCCTTCTTCTATTTATTATTATTATTATTATTATTATTATTATTATTATTATTATATGATTATCCACTGTCTCTCATGCCTACATTTGTAATCTTCTATACAAGGAACTTAACTTGTTTATATTATAGTATAAGAAGAATCAGGGATATATGGCAATGAACTGGAGAATAAAAACAGAAAATGCAATTCAGATCTAAAAGAAATCAGAGGAGATAGGAACTACCAAGTGTAAACTAGCAAAACAAAGGAGATATAATACAAAAGTAAAAGGGTTAGTCCTAAATAAAGATACCAAGTCCAAATGGGATGCTAGAAAACTCGGGCAGTAATTTAGTAACTATGTATTTAAATGAAGATGAGTTATAGGAGTAGGAACCACTTTACATATTGGAGGCATTTCTCCCAATATGCATGCAAACAAATTTTATTATACAACTTCAAAAATCGACACTATGATATTTCATGAAATTTGAGTCTAAATGTATAAATAAGACACAGACTTCTTGCCCCTTGAAGTTTCTGTGGGAAAAAGAATTCATTTCCAAATTCAGTTAAAAAATTCTAGTTCAAAGCACAAATGACATAGTAACCACAAACTATGGTGCTCTGTGGAGCTAGTGAGAGTTTTGGAATTGGAATTATCTGATAAGAAACAACTCAAAGGGACAGTGAAAATGAAACAAAACTACACAGGTTTTTTTTGGAAGCTTACATCAAAGAACATTTCCTATAAATGTATATTTATTTTTGTGAATTTGTTTCACAGAAATCTGAGAATTCTATTGCTTTAAAAATAATGACTGGAATTGAAAAGGAACAAAATTCAGGTTGTCAGTGCAAAGGACTTATTAAAAACAAAAGAAAACAAACAACCAAAAAAACAATGCTTCTTATCCCTAACCTAATGTTCTTTTAGCACAGTATCTCAGAGACCCCAGAGCCAGGGGAAAGAAGATGAATTACCTCTGAATTAAAAAATATGAAGTGTCAGAAATCAAAAGGCTATGATAAGTCTATAAGGTGTCTAGTTCACAGGGAGAGAAATTCACAAATTTGGCAAAGCACAAAAAAGGGAAACAATAATAACCTAGCCATTTCAAAATTATTTTTGAAAAAATATTTTTTTCTAGAAAACTCAATCCTTTGTTGTTAAATTTGTTTTCCTTTTATACAGTCAAAATCAAATGAGTATTAAGCAGAAGTATTAAAACCAAAAGTGGAAATTTGTATTGATTTCATCTAAATCTGAAATTATTCTAATTCTTTTTTTCTTTTTCTTAAAATGGTTGTACTCTAAACTTGACCCTTCTGTTCCTATCCTACCACTAAGGTATTATATGTGTTTATTAATTTTCATTTAAGCATTTGTGGTCCCCATTTCTATTTCAAGAGCTGTGTCTAAATGTATAGTGTGGTGCTGATGTTAATGACGGTTATGATATAATCAATATTACAGCTTGTAAGTCAGCAAAAGGAGGAATAAAGTGCTATGCATCTCATCCAAAAAACATATGGTCTGCTAGCATTCCTAAATTAGCTTAATGCCTCACTTCGTATGCCATGAATCCAGTAATACTTGGGTGAACACAGATTTTCTAGAGTATTGGTGACATTGATAGCTAGACATTTTAGCTAAGCCATACAAACTTCAAACTGAAAATAACCACAGCAACATTTTATTGGGAATAACACCACAAAACTATGAAGACTTAAAAATGTCTTCCCAAATAAAATACAACAACAATAACCAAACCATGGATGTTTAAGAGACATAGCTGAGAGCGAAGATGATGGTCTCATCAGAATCCATCAACACTTATTTTTCTGCATGAGTATGAGTTACTTTACATTACTTTATACTCTCTTAAATCAAAATGCAAAGCTGTGCGGATCAGGAAAAATCAGAAAAGGAGACAGCCAGCAATACAGATTCCAGCATAAGCCACAGCATCTTTATTGAAATAAATTGGTTACAAGTGGGTCCTTGTGGGTCAAGGCAGACGGCGAACACACTTAAGGCATTGTCTCCTCCTTGGGAGGAGTCTCTATGTTTCATCAAAAGAAGAGCATTTTCAGGGGCACCTGTGTGGCTCAGTCAGGTAAGCATCTGACTTTGGCTCAGGTCATGATCTCCCAGTTCATGAGTTCAAGCCCTGTGTCAGGCTCTGCGCTAGCAGCTCAGAGCCTGGAGCCTACTTCAGATTCTGTGTCTCCCTCTCTCTCTGCCCCTCCCCCACTTGTTCTCTGTCTCTCTCCGTGTCTCTCTCCATGTCTCTCTCTCTCTCTCAAAAATGAATAAATGTTAAAAAAAAAAAAGGAGAGCATTTTCTGATTTACAAATAGTGTTCTGTACAATTTTTATATTTTTTATTGCAAATATTGCAAGGTGATATTTTTCATAATTATAGAAGCTATCATACAGTTAGAAAACAACATGCTATTGTTTAGAATTTATAATGAAGTTTAAAAATGTTTATTCTATTTAATACTCTTCTTAACATTAAAATACTATGTAACTTCCTAAAGATGGTTGTTTCATCTTCTATACCCAAACAAATTGTACTAATACTCAAAATTAGATCTGATCTACTGCCTCTTTGAATCTGTTTTAACTTATGTTTTATATTTAACAGTATAGCAACAAAATAAGCTTAAAAAAAGAGAATAATGAACATTTCCTCTATTATCATAAATTTGCAATGTTGCCACTAACAAACATATTTCAAACCTAGAAAGTTACTTGACTTAAAAAGGAACATTTTAATAAGTACTAGAAAAATTACTTAATAACGTGCTCATCATTTCTATTCTTACTATGAAAGAATTTGATTACTTTAATGATCGTGTAATTTTTTTTCCCCTATAAGGGCTGAAAACCTTTGACAATGTGAACCATGAACTTGAGCGTGAACTTGAATAATTGCTGTTTCCCTATAACTTGCTGCTGTGGCGAATGTTAAGCCATCTGAGAGCTGACATCTAAACATCTGTAAGAATTGGGACTTTTAAGCCCAAACATCCTTCAATAAATACCATAGGCTATTTGCTTTGCAGCATTTCTGCAGACAAAGGACTCACCTCAGGCTCAGGGCCAGCAGCTGCTCCTTTGACTTCAGTAGCTCCCCCACTTTAAAACTGGCATAGCCCAGGAAACTTCTCTGAAAATAAGAAAGAATGCTTTTCGTTAACTTCAGAAGTCCTTAATATTTTTACCGGCACACCAATCAGACAAACCTAGTCTTCAAAAGAATGAAACGTTAAAACCATTAGCCTGACAAATATTTCATATGCAGAGATACAGTCCTCACTGACAGATACAACAATATATCCTTCTCAGGGGGTGAAGTCTAGGGTGCACATGTATCCTTTTCACTAAAAACAAAGAGACCAATAGCCTGGGACGTAACAAAATGTATAGTGCAGAAGCCAGGACTTTTCTAGGAACTAATTTTCTTCGCCTATGAAAAAAACTGGGCTAGAAGAAAAAATGATAAACTTTTAACATTTACCAATGCCGTCCTCGTTCTTATTAGAATTCCTCAAGTCACTGGCAGCAACAACTTTGTATTCCAGATATGAGCAAATCTGGTAGTTGGAGCTATTTTTATGTGGGACTCTGTACAAGTTATAAATAGAAATGCTACATTTCTCCCCCATCACAGCAATGTTTAAAAGCATTTGTTTCCTTTGTTATTTCTAGCATGGGACAATTTCATTCCAACACACAAAAAAGAAAGGTGCTTATTCAGTTACATTTTCTAAAATTGCTTTTTTAACCTATCATACTGGCTGTTGACTATCTATGAATATCTACTTCCTACACTCTTTGGCTCATAATGCAAAGAATAAAACTCTAAATTGGTTTTTCTTTTCCAGGATAAAAATCTTCCATCTCTTTTTAATATTCCTGGCTACTTCTGATTTAAAAGTCACAATATTATGGTATACCATAAATAGTATTTCTCGTTTTCCCCTCAAGGTCAAGAAGTAAACATGAAAACATCAAACCCATATTATTATCTAGGCCATTGCTGCCTCACACATTGTAAAACTCTACAAGAAGTCAAAACTGCATCTTCGAGAGCATTCTCTGTTCATATGTCTGTTGCCAGGCTGCTCTAGAATGAGAGCCTGGACGTAAGTAGTCTGAGGACAATTGTATCTTTTCAGAGAAAAGTGTGTGGTTATTTCATACATAGAAGGCAGCCTTCTATGTATGAAAAGTGTAAGAAAGAAAAGCTTCAGGTCTGAATTTTTCTCCCTCTTTTCAAAGCTCTAATTTAGAATTCTTTCAAAACACTCAGATGCAAACATTTGAAACACAACTCAGCTCTAAAGTTGGAGATGCCTCTATGTTAGTAACAATAAACCCAATTAATTAACTTGAAACTCAAAAAGCTGGTTTAGACACCAAGTCACCAAAGCCAGAAGAACACAAGACTGAATTATTCGATGAAGAGTGTTAGGTGAAAACAGAGATTGAGGCCCACGTCAGGCTCCATGCTGATAGCATGGAGCCTGCTTGGAATTCTCTCTCTCATTCTCTTTCTCTCTCTCTCTCTCTTTCTCTGCCCCTTCCCTGCATATTCTCTCTCTCCCTCCCTCTCTCTCTCTCTCTCACACATACACACACAAATTAAACATTAAAAAAATAAAGTATTTGTGGAAAGAAGGTCTGATGAGATGTCAATGAGTGATGAAATGAGTGAGTCAAAGCAGAAAAGGAAGTTTAAGAGGTATATGTGTATTTGAAGCTCCACAAGGAGCTTTATTTTGTTTTCTGACAAACTCCTCCTCCCTAGTGCATGGTAGGCATGTGATGAATATTTACTGACAATAAATGAATGAATGAATGAATGAATGAATGAATGGCTGATTTAAAAACTAGCTTTCAAGTCAGTCACTCTATTAGATATGGATATTAGAATGCTCTTTCTGCAGATATTTACAAAGTACTATAATTCACTGAAACATGGATAATCTAAACAATTTTAGTAGGCAGACTGTATATTGTTGTAGTGAATTTCATTTCAGCCTTTTGCATTTAAATAGATGTCTATCTCACTTCCTCTTTCCCTGATTATCAGGGTTTTTAAACTCCTATTCCCCACTCTCTCTTCACTCCAAGAAAACTCTTAACTGATAACAGATTTCATGACACCTCAAAATTTCAAATTATTTTCTCTCTCTTTTGAGATTTTGAAGATATGGATGGTTTTCGAATTAAAAACACAAACTTCACATGTCATAAATGTTACCGTGGTCTCTTCATCAATAAAAGGAGAAAATGCTCCAGACTGGAATGTAGCAATGAGAGACAGGTGAAGGGGCTATTTTCAGACATAGCTATACACACACACACACACACACACACACACACACACACACACACACCATGAGCCACAGCTGCAAGTAGTTTGTGACCACAGCCACTGAATGTCTCATCTGTCCACAGATCAAGAGATCCTGTGGAAGGAGGACGTTGGCTTGTCCGCCTGTGAGCCAAGCCCAGTGCCCAGAACAGAGGGTTGCCTGGTATGCCTACTGCTTCACTGTGAGGGCTTGAAGTGGGCCAGGAAAAATGCCCATGAGTCAAACTTTCTTCCCATCATAACTGGCTGCCACATGCTTCATCTCAAAGGATAAGGGATTTTACAGAAATCATACAACTTACTAAAAGCTAATTTAGGTAATGGCATTATAGTACTGTTATAAAAACATGTCAAACTAGAGGAGGTGTTATTTAGGTATATAAGTATTACCGTATTTATTCTACAAATAACTATATTATGGAGACTACATGTTGCATAAAGTACATTAATGAAATTTCTGAAGACAGTGTATAATTGTTCCAAACTGCAATGCTAACAATGGAATTGCCTATATGTTTAATTTCTAGGAAGTTTGTGTGTATTTGCTCCATCTCAATATAAGCAAAACACATCATTCATTTACATGAATATTCACTGGACTCTTGTAAAAGAGTAAATTAATTAGAGGAAAATAGTCTTCTCTGTTTCTAAAACCTAAATGCCCATGAAGGGAAAATAGCATACTAATGTTAATGTAAAAAAATAACTTAATATAAAGCTATTTTATCTTTGATGTCACTGTAATCGTAACTATAGAATTTGAGAGAATTATTTATTTTATTTTTTAATTTTTTAATTTTTTTTTTTTAAATTCTAGTTAGTTAACATTAACATATGGGGCACCTGGGTGGCTCAGTAGGTTGAGTGTCTGACTTCGGCTCAGATCATGATCTCACAGTTCGTGGGTTCAAGCTCCATGTCAGGCTCTGTGCTGACAGCTCAGAGCCTGGAGCCTGCTTTGCATTCTGTGTCTCCCTCTTTCTCTGTCCCACCCCCTCCCCCCCGCTCGCACTCTGTCAATAATAAATAAATGTTAAAAACATTTTTTTTAGTTAACATATAGTGTAATATTGGTTTCAGGAGTAGAATTTAGTGATTCATCACTTACATACAACACCCAGTGCTCAACACAAGTCTTAATGCCCATCACCAATCTAGCCCATCCCCCACCTACTTCCCTCCATCAACCATCACTTTGTTCTCTAGAGTTAAGACTCTCTGATGGTTTGCTTCACTCTTTTTCCCCCTACCCTTCCTCTATGTTCATCAGTTTTATTTCCTAAATTCCATATGTGAGTGAAATAATATGGTATTTATTTTTCTCTGACTTATTTTGCTTAGCGAGAAAGTTCTTTAAACACTTTTATATTTCAAATATAACTCAAGGAACAAGATTTTCCATCTCTTCTTCAGTGCTGTTTCTAAAATCCTCATCTTAAAGGTCTTAAACTGAGAGCTCTAATATCAGTGGAAAAAATCGAGAGACAAACAAAAAAATTTAAGTCTCATTGGAGTTGGAGCTCAGAGATCTAAAGTGTCATACTAAATCAGTTATTTTGCCTCAAAATGGAAATCTGGGCTCTCACAGCCCCCAGAATGGTTATCCACTAATGGGTATTGTCTAGCCTTGTTACTCTGTCTTCTTTCTTACTAATACGTGGTCTTAAATGAAACCACTGACAGCCTTAATGGCTGTATGAAAAAGTTGCCTATGATAACTCTATCTTTCTCATAGCTATAGTAATGAGAATCAAAGTAATCCAGGAAAAGCACTTAGTACACTGTTGGGAAAATAGGAATTTAAAAGTTAACCTGGCTTCTACATGGTCCCAGAACTAGTTAATATGCAGAAGCCAAGTTGGAATCCAGGTTTCTTGCTTTTCAGTCCATCATTCTTTTATCCCTGTCACACTGTGCCTTATTTCCAAGACAGGCGGCAATTCCCTGTCCCTCTGCCAGGCTCTCTGCCTGCACAACATGTGGTTCTGACCTTTTCTGCCTGCTCGTGAGAGTACAACACTCACAATGATCATTCTGGTGCAAGCACCCAAAGCAGATGATCATTAAATTGCTTGATATACAATTTTAATCACTCACCTGGCTGGAGAGTGATATCAAGCAGCGTGGAGAAAAGTGGGGCATCTGCCTCAATCCCTGGTTGCTCTCTATGGAGACTATACAAATAAACAGTTTATCCTATTAGCCCTTGCAGGGACTCCAGCTGTACCATATAAACGGCCAGAAGATGTACAACCTCATACACCTTGCGGTGAGCTGGCCACACCTCCATCACCTATGTTCATCTCACAAAGCCTTTACTCAAAGTATAGGTTTTCTTTACACTACAATTTACAAGTACTATGTAGGGCTATACTATCCAATGGGTAGAATTAGGCTTGTGGCTATGCTGAACTGAGATGTGGTATTAAGTGTAGAATATACATCAAATTTACACAACGTGGTATGAAAAAAAGAATGTGAAATATAGCATTAATAATTTACATAGTGATTATGCTTTGAAATGATTACATTTTGCATATATTGGGTTCAATAACACATTAAAATAAGTTTTTCCTGTTTCTTTTTACTTTTTTAAAAGCATGGTCTACTAGAAAATTTAAAATTACATATGTGGCACACATCTGTGGCACATATAATATTTCCATTAAAAAGTGATTGTTTAGAGGTTAAATGAATATATCAACAATAAGAATCATACTTTGGCCTATTCTAATAAAACTATACATAGGAACTGTGGCACAAATTTAAAGGGTCTTTGAAGTTGATATCATGAGGCCAATATACAACGTCTCCCAAACATAACTTATAGGACAGGCCCTTTTTCATATTCCATGTGCTTTTCCTTCACTGTCAACCCTAACAGATATGGTTACGTGGTTTCCCATCAAATAGAAAGGGAAAGAGGATACATGAACTATTCACACTGAAAACAAGACATCAGAAAGAAAAACAAAACTTGGGAGGAAATCTATTAAAAGTTGATAAACAGTCCAAAGAAAACATTAAAAAGCATTTTAGGGTAAAGTCATATATTTAAAAATTACATCTTCCCTATGAATATAACTCAAAAGGTCTCAGCACAGATTGGCATCTCGTTCACTAAGACATCAACAAAAGATCTGGGTGCATCCAAAAGATGCTGCTTAAAAATGCAAAGAAATGTATAGAACATGTTTGGACTATTTATAATAAAGTATTTCAGCTCATTTTTTTTAATGTTTACTTATTATTGAGAGACAGAGAGACACAGAGCATGAGCAGGGGAGGAACAGAGAGAGAGGGAGACACAAAATCTGAAGCAGGCTTCAGGCTCTGAGCTGTCAGCACAGAGCCCGACATGGGGCTCGAACTCACAAACCACAAGATCATGACCTGAGCCATAGTTGGACGCCCAACTGACTGAGTCACCCAGTCGCCCCTAATTTTCAGCTCTTTTTTAACCAGAG
Source organism: Neofelis nebulosa (assembly GCF_028018385.1). Taxonomy (NCBI): domain Eukaryota; kingdom Metazoa; phylum Chordata; class Mammalia; order Carnivora; family Felidae; genus Neofelis; species Neofelis nebulosa. The sequence goes on along the minus strand of NC_080784.1, from coordinate 85,601,065 downwards.
TAGTCAATGGTTAGAGTCCTTAGCATGTTGTAATGGGAGAACAAAGTCTTGGCCAAGAACTAAAGCTCTCAGACACGTTTTGCAGTGCCCAAAGCAATATTCTGCGGATTAATCGATAAGATAAATATTACCCAGGGGTACCTCATAGGTACGCAAGATGTGGTAATTCTTCTCTGTCCGGACTATCATGTACTCTGAGGGTATTAGACACGCCACAGCATGCTAATTTGTTCTTATTTAGGCTCATTCTTACTATGCTTGAGATTTAGTTCTACAATATAATTGCCATTTTATTGAGTTCTGATGTGTCATAAAGTATACTAGATTTTTACATATTATTACAATTTACATATTATTGCAATTATTTTTAGATGTCTCCCCCCTTTTATTCTGGTGGTTCTAAAAAATTGAAGATGGTTAGCAAACCAAAATCAGGGTATGCTTTCTAATTGATTCTATATATATATATATATATATATATATATATATATATATATATCATATATGTATATACATTTATTTATTGTTGACAGAGTGTGAGCAGGGGAGGGGAAGAGAGAGAGATACACACACAGAATGCATATCATACATATCATATATGTATATATATCATAATTTACAAGTTTCCAGGCACAAAGGTAGGGCTATTCGAGTGAACAAAATACATAGGCTCTTTGCTATCATGGAGTTTAACACGTAGGAGGATTGGGCAGACATTACTAACATGTAATACCTAGTTTGCTCATTTGTATTACTAATAGCACCTTGATATTGTTTAAGTGAGAATTGTACTGAGATTCCCTGCTGCTTAGGGACTCCTCTCTTCTCAGTGAGAGATACGTATCAGTATACCAATCGAAATTTCCCCAAAAGCTACTGTTTCCCAGAATTGAAGGAACAGCGTCAGCTGCCTTTTGTCCTTCAGTCTTCTCCCCATCTGGACTGTGATTCCTGAAGGTGCAATGGTTAGACTGGACAATACTCTAACAAAGGAGGAGCGGCAAGGTAGATAGAACGTGGTTGCTAGAAGTCATTTTTGAGTAGCTGCAGTCTTGGGCAATTTCCCCAAACCTTCTTCTAACATGAAAAAAATGAGTCTGTTACTTTCAACCCTCTGTTTGCTAGGTTACTTGCTTCTGAATGCATGCCTAACTGATATAATTAGCATGCCACAGAATGTCAATTGAGAATTTTGTTTTGACCCAGGAATTATAGCTGAGTCTCTCACAAAGACATTATACCAAATGCACCATAGTGTCAGTTCAGAGAACCTCTAGTGGCCTGAGTTAGCAACCTCCTCACAGTGCTTAAAAAGAAGCCAGTTTACAGAAACTGGCCTATTAGTAAACATGACACACACAGCTGATATAAAGGTAGTGTTAGCAGAGAGGGAAAGTGAGCATTTCACAAGGTGTACTATTTAAGAACCGAGCCTAATTTCTTTGTTATATCATACTCAGGAAGACACCTTAAAGTCAAGGGAGGGGTGCCCGGGTGGCTCAGTTGGTTAAGCGTCCAACTTCAGCTCAGGTCATGATCTTGCGGTTCATGAGTTCAAGCTCCGCGTCGGGCTCTGTGCTGACAGCTCAGAGCTTGGAGCCTGCTTCGAATTCTCTCTCTTTCTCTCCTTCTCTCTCTTTCTCACTCTCTCCCTCTCCCCTGCTTGCACTCTCTCTCTCACAAAAATAAACTTTAAAAAGTAAAAAAAGAAAAAAAGTCACGGGGGTCTGGTCCCCAAAAATCAATTATTAAGCTTGTGGGTGTCCAAACCATCTTTGGCTCCACTATATCAGGAACTGGAGATTGTCTCTCCTTTGAAAATCATGGACTGTCTAGCATCTGATGCTGGTCGGGCTTGTAGAAAGGGACAGCAGAGAGACGGCTGAACTGAGAGAGGAAACACCAGTGGGGTAGCCTGCATCTCTTCTGTGTGGCATGGAAAATACATACGTGTGTTTCATCAGGGCCAAAAAACACCGCAAGCAGCTAAGCAAGCATTACATGCTAGAAAAGTAAGTCTTAGCAGCAAGAGCGTACCGGGTGAGCCTGGGCAGTGGAGAAGGTTGAGCCAGAACCAGATTCCCCATGGTAGGGAAATCTGTGATGGGAAGGAGCCTACAAGGTCTCCAGAAATACCTATAGTTGTGTTCATTACAGAGACAGCATTTCAATGTCTGCCACATGCTGACAGGCAGCACTAGCCTGAGAAATATCAAAACCAGCAGAAAGGGAACCACAACCTCACCATGGGCAAGCACAGAAGGAACCTCTCCCCATTCCTTTCTCCTTGCCACAACATTGAGCAATAGAGGAGAAAAGGGCAGGACTCATGTGAGAATCGGACTATGCTCCCCTTCCACTACAAGTTGCTAGAGGAACAGAGATGTCTACCCCATAGTGGGAAGTGATGGGGGAGGGGGGGAGAAGAAAACAATTAAACTCAGAGAAGGAACTCAAGTTTTAAAATGAATAGGATATATTTCAAGAACTTGAATGAGAGAAAAAACAGGGAAATTTACATAACTAGCCCAAGATGTCACTAAAGCTTCAAGCGAGGGGGATTTAACACTGAGCAGTTGTGGGGATGAAGGGTTAGAAGAGGAAAAATAAATTAAACTAGCTCATCTTTCTGGAATCTCAAAAAAAAAAATAAAATTCCTTATAAAATAATGCATTCAGTTGATAGTTAAAATTTCAAAAGGTCTTGTTTTCAGAAGCAAGTACTAAGGGTGTGATGAGAGCTTGCGATGGAGGTTCCAGTTAAAAGGAGTGCACCTGAGGTGGTCACAACCCAAAGGCTGTGAACAGAGCCCTGAGCCCTGAGCAGGGGAGGAACAGCACTGGGCGGGAAAAGGGTCCTGGGGCCTGCAGCAGTGAAGGGCCTGAGGCTGGGAAGAACTTGCTAGTCACTCTGGAGAAACTAAGCATAGTCTGGGCAGCACAAGAGGTTTGAAGGTTTGCAGAAAACAAAGCATGAAGATTCACTCTAGTAAAAGAGAACATGTCCCCAGGAAGAAACCAGAAGCTTGTGTTAGGCATGAGAGAGCACAGAGTGCCCTTTTCCTTCTCCTTCCCGATCAGAATGTCAGACATGGCTGACATTCTTCTCCATCAATTCAACTCACTCTTTGGTGCACATATTTGGAGGGCTTTCTTGGCAGGTTCAGATAGTGGCTGTTGCTAGTGAGGAAATGATCGGCATACAGTACTCTGCTCCACATATCAACTGGGAGAAGGTTGTCAGTTGCCTGTAGGATTTCTGGGGATTTCAAATAGGTCTTTCAGTTGGCTCAGTCCCATGGCCTCTATAGACTCAACTTATTTCTAGGCTTTTTCATCCTCTCTGCACAGATCCCAGGGACTCAGCCTGCTGGGCTATCTTTTCAGGAGTTGTCACCACCTACTCTAGGCTTGTCTAAGCAAAAAGCACCTATTATCCTTCCGCTTTTCCGATTTCTAAAAGCTGCAGATGCAATGGCTCAGATGCAGCAGGAATTCTGCAACACCGGCCTGCACTTTGGTGGCAGCTACTGTTGTGAGTTGCATTGCAGTGTTTAAGCAGCAGGAAGCAGAAAACAGCACAGTCTTTCAGGTAATTAGTTCTCTGCCTCCTTCCTGAAGCAGTCGAGCCCACATCAGCAATCTCCCTGGCCCTCTGTTGTTCCAGGAATGTTGGTTCCAAATTGCATCCCAGCTACCTGCAGGACAATTTCTCGATTCATCTCTATCCAGTGAAACAAAATATGAGTTCATCTGGGGATAATTTTCGAGAGACAAGAAATGAACTCTATACAATTCGCCAAATATGTGCCCCCTTGCATGGTCACACCCTGTTAATTTAACACAATTTCATTTTTCGGCCATCAGACAGCAGAAGGCCAGTGAAAATCCAAATGATTTAACTTAGAAGTGCTGTGTGTACCTTTTGGAAAGATAAAAAAAACCACTTACCCCAACCTCTGGCAGGGGATCCTTATGTTCAGGTAGGACACTGGTTCGAACCTATAGAGAAAAAACAAATGTTTTCTGTAGGATTTTGGAGTAGAAACTAGTGCAGAAGCTTCACACAGGTGCTGGGTGTCATTTTCCCATCATGGAGCATCAATTCAGACTGGGGTTAATCATTACCGAAGGTACCTGTGTACATCACCTGCTGCAGAGCCATAAAGCTCTCCTCTGATAGTTGCTAAGCTTCCTGGTTTTCCTAAGTACACAGAACTACTGGATCCTTACCCCATCACCCCTTGTCAAATACAGAGATGTCTGGGCTTTAGGTGAATCAGCTTTAATCTCCTCAAAAAGCAACCCTAATTCAACATTCAAAGGAAAGGACAGAGTTGGTGTAGAGCAAGTCATTCCATGTAAGCTCAATAAATATTTATTCTCTAAATGAGCACCAAAACCCACAGTCTTTATAGTATATCCCTCCCACAGGAGAGTTCTGGGCCAAATTGTCAGATACCATTATCTAAATTCATTTGAAAATGAATTCTCAACTGGGGGAGAGGGAAATAGTGTAAAATAATCAGTCATCTGGGGAAGCTTTTCATATGTTTGAATGTGTTCCAAGTGAAATATCAACCCCTTAGATGATAAGTAGGCATATATCTTCTACTGAGTAGTGATCCTTAATCCTGGTTGTGCATTAGAGTTACCTGGGGACCTTTCAAACTGCTGGTGCTCTTTCCTGCCCCTGGATATTGATTCTAATGTACAGCTGAATCGATGTTTCTCTATTTAAGAAAAAACGCTTCAAATGAAAAGAAATCACGACTATCTTTCTCACTTAAGAAAAGGCTAGTAAAAGCAAGAAACACATAAAACCTAAATCTAGTATATCTTAATTTGAAGTAAGGATTAGATAATAAAGTTAAGTGAATACAGAGCAATAGACAAGCATACTCTGTTTAACTGGAGAGCAGAGGGAAGGGGTGATGGATGGGAGAGAGGAACCCTAGAAACACATGATGGATCAATATTTTAGGGGGTCATTTTAACAAAATCCCTTTGGAGGTACTGCACTGCCAATCATAACTCTCTTGAAATCCTTTAAGCTCTGACATACTTGACCATACCTGGTCAATTCTCCCAGGTTGAAGAGATACCTATAACACCCCTCATAATGTCAAAAGACTTGAACTAGCTCCCGAGGGCCTACTAGTCTTTAACACGGTTTCCATTTTCTTGGAAAAAGCCTCAAGCCATGGTAAAACAGTGCATTTTAACTTCCAGCTTAAGGCTCCTTCTTTGTTTCTTTATGACAGACCCAGCACTATCGCTTGCACAATTTGTCAGTCATTATGACTCGAATTGTTCACCAGAGCACAAAATAAATGACAGGAGAGATCCCAACAGAGTAAACAACACAATTTGCAGAACACACTCCACTCAGGATTTCATGACAGAGCATTCACTGGCGAAGAGCATTTGCAGTGTGGCGGCTGCATTAATGCTCTTTGGTCCAGAATGTTCAGATGTGCCATTCAGTCTCATTATCTGAAAACCATTAGCTGGCCTCAAAGGATAAGGAATCTGTATATTAACAGGGGACTATAATGGACCATACAGTGTGTGTATGTGTATGATCTCTCTCTCTCTCTCTCTCTCTCACACACACACAGTATATACTCTCTCTGTCTGTCTGTCTCTGTCTCTCAGATTAACTCTGTCTCCGAAAGACAGAGACAGAGAGACTTGTTCCCCCCTTATCCACGGTTTCACTTGCCATGGTGTCAGTGTTACCCACAGTCAACCACTCTTCTCTGGAAGCAGAGGATTCTCCTTATATATCATCAGAAGGTCAAAGCAGCCTAACGCTACATCACAATGTCTATGTCATTCACCTCACTTCATCTCAGCACATAGACATTTTATCATCTCACATCATCATGAGAAGAGGGAGTATAGTACAATAAGGTATGTTCAGAGAGAGAAAGACCATATGCACAGAACTTTTATTATAGTATATTGTAATAATTGTTCTATTTTATTAATAGTTATTATCAATCTCTTATTGGCCCTGATTTATAAATTAAACTTTATCATAGGTATGTATGAATAGGAATAAACAGTATATGTAGGGTTTGGTATTATCTGTGGTTTCAGGCATCCACTGGGGATCTTGGAAGTATCCCCTGTGGATTAGGTAAGACAACTGTATACACAATTACACACACACACACACACACAATGTGCGCATGTATGCATATATATATATTCACACACATATGTATGTATATATACATATATAGTATATAAAGTATGTAGAGTGTACATATTATATATATATATATATATATATAAATGTACGTCTACTATATATCAGAATGGATTATATATATAGTGAATGTATATTCACACATATGCAACCCATATAACACATATATATATATATATATATATATATGTTTATGCATCATTTTAAGAAAATATTTGACATCCAAATAACATTATCCAACGGGATATGCTTAAATTTAGAAATTGAAAGAAGTCAGACATTGGTGGACGTCAACATATATAGTATTGCTATATCATATATATATGTGTGTATATATATATATATATATACACACACACACACACACACACTCTATGTGATATAATATTAGATAAGGTAGAATAATATTGACAATTACTGCAATATTGTCATTAAATTTATGTTGATTTTATCAGGACAATTAATCCTTATAAATATAAATAAACTACAAAGAAAAAAGAAAAGATTCCTGACCCAAAGGTGTATACTATAAAAAAATTTCAAAGATAATCATGGACTAGTTTGCCATTTCCAATGTGTGTACATGTGTGAAGGAGAGAGAGACAGAGAACGAACTTCCCTTTACATAATAAAACTATTTTTGAAAAGTACATGTATGTCACATGTCATAACTCAAGGCATGTTTAAAACACTAGCAGAGCTCCTGATATAGAGGAATTGAAAAACAAAACTTTGTAAACCAATTTTAAATTTTATAAAGTCAGATTTTCATATGAAACACATGTTTAAGGTAGTATATATGTATAGTTCTAAAACTTTTATATTTAAGGTTAATGCTGCAGATGTTATGGTATATAGGTCACACACTGATGATGTTTTTTCTTGCATAATATATAGCCCTCATTACACTAAACACATACTAGGTGGCAAGCACTGGGTTTGCCAGTAAATAGGATCCCATTTCTTCTCTTTGGGATTTCAGAAACCAGTGGATGGGACAAATATATAAATAATCCAGTATAACATAATAGATGCTATAATGGAAATGTGAGCATTTTTCTGTGGGCATTCAGGGTAAGGAGTAATTAATCCAGACTGAATGTCAGGAAAGGCTTCACAGAACAAGCAGTCTGGGTTTTGAAGGATGTGTAGGAGTTTTAAGCAAGGAAGAATAGGATGAAGCAAATAGCGTATTACATAATAAGCATGCGTCATGGAGTTGTAAAAGGCCATTGGTTAGGGCGCCTGAGTGGCTCAGTCTGTTAAGCGTCTGACTCTTGGTTTCAGCTCAGGTCATGACCTCATGTTTCATGCAACTGATCCCCTCAATGGAGTCCATGCTGAGAGTGTGTGCCTGCTTGGGATACTCTCTCCCTCTCTCTCTTCCTTCCCCTACTTGCTCGTTCTCTCTCTCTCTCTCTCTCTCAAAATAAATAGATAAACTTAAAAAATAAAGGCCATTTGTGTTTGGGAAAGAGTGAGTATTCTGATAATACCATAACAGGGGGGCCTTCAGGGAAATGGTAAGAGTTGGGGAGATGTTTGGTTATATGTCTGAGGAGAGAGGTTGGGGCCATTTGATATCTATCATGTTATGGAACTGGAGCTTTATGCAATTTATAGACAATAGGATATCAGGTAAGACAATCAAGTAGAAAAGTGATGTTATCAGAGCCCCTTAAAGCATATCCACTATGCCCTGAGTCATATTGGGAAAATAACCTCTTTATGCTAGTTGCCTTTTGCCTTTTTGTTAGCTATCTTTAGCATAGGGTGAATAATAAACCTCATAGTTGTTGTAGTACATCTTTTAAGTACCCAGAACAGTACCTGCCACTGAGAGGGAAGAAGGGAGAGAGCGAGTAAAGAAAAGAAAGGGAAGAAGAATTAGAGGAAATGAGGAGGGAGGGAGAAAAAGAAAGGAGAAAGGAAGAGAGAGGAAAAAGACAGAGGAAAAAGAGTAAGACAGAGATGGGGTGGGTAGAAAAGGCAGGAGCAATATGTCACTGAAAACAAATAATAAAGCCTGGACACATTTAGATGAGGCCTTTTGATGAGGAAGGGATGATGCAATGGCTGTCACTGTAACATTTGGAACATTCCAGTTCACGGGCAATGTCATGCCTCCTGAGATTTACTGGCCTTCCTTCAGGATTCATTTTCCCTTTTTTGGTCTTATTAGCCATTCTTCTTCCCAGTTTTCTTTACCATACCCCTCCCTGTCCTTCCTGGGACACAAGAATGTCTGCCTGACCACATATTTAAAGTTATTATAACTTCCTCTTGTCTAGGAGGACACTTTTATGATATCAAATAAAGATCACTTAATAGAAGTGATCATGTAGATTATATGTTCCATCTTGAATAGTTCTCAAGTTTCATATAAAGCAAATTCATTTACTTTTTCATAGGCTCAAACTTCCATATACTAAATTTGCCTTGAAAAAAAGAAAAACTGAGGTTGGGAGGGTGGTGGAGACTGCTGTATTCTTCATGGGTGAGTAGGTAAGAATGAGCAATAGGGCTGCCTCAACTGCAGGCATTGTTGACTATCCAGATACAGAGAAGGGGTAGGTCAGGCTGCCATGACTGTGCACTAGGCTGTCCATGCCTCAGCCCCGGGCAAGTGCATCTTCTCAAGAGCAAATGCAACTTTTCCCTAGCTGGGCTCAGCTGGACAGGGTTGTAACAGTGCTTGAACATCCCCAGGGCAGGGAAAGGGCCTAGATCTTCTTCTTGGACTACTGTGACATCTGGTAAGTTCTCTGATATTGAATGCATTGTTGAAACACGTTCTTTTTTTTTTTTTAAATAAAAATGTTACTCTAATTCTCTACATATCTCAAGTTAGAATATATTATTTCATCACATTTACTTGTTCCACTTGGAACGAGGCACCAAACTGCCTTCATACTCAAACACATGAAAAGCTGACTGGTACAGAAGTGTTCTGCCACCTTCCACAATATTAATATTCGGGGAGGAAGCTGCTCAGTTAGGCCCATATTTCCCAGGATGCCTTGTTTTGAGAGATAGCCATGTACCAAGCTCTCACTAATAAAATATATGTGTAAGTAATGTTTGCTGCATCCAAACTGGAGTTCTCCGAAGTGGATAGCCTAGGCCCTCTTCACTGTCCTTTTCTCCTTCCAAGGAGTCCCGCCTTTAGGTGACTGCACAGCCACACATGAAAGAACACCATTCGCCATGCCATACCACGTATCCCCACCAGTGTTAGATTATAAATGATTGTATCAGTTTTCTATTGCTGCTTAACAAATTTCCACAAACTCAGCTGCTTAAAACAACATCCACTTATTAATTCATAGTCTGTAGGTCAGAAATCCAGTCCTCATGTGGTTGATTTCTCTGCTCTGGTATTACAAGGCTGCAGCCTCTCCTGGAGGTTTGTCTAGGCAAAGGTCTGCTTTCAGCTTCCACAGGCTGGTAGCAGAATTCAGTTCCTTGCAGCTCTAGGACCAAGGTCCCCATTTTCTTGATGAATGTCATCTGGAAGCTGCTATAAACTCCTGGAGTTTATTCCATGCCACCGTTACTCCATGCCATGTGGCTTCCTTCATCCTCAAATCCAGCAACAGAGGATCTGCTTTGCACCAAATCCTTCTTGCACTTCAGATATCTGTCTTTGGAATCCACTCTTTTAAAGGCTTATCTCATTAGGTCAGACTTGCCCCAGATAATCTCCCACTCTTAGGCAACTTTGCCATATGACATGATCTAATCACAGGAGTATGTCCCAGGGACCATGTAGAATGTGTACAACAATGGGGCAGTAATCCTGGGGCCAGTGTAGAATTCTGCCCAACACAATGACCAAGAAATAAACTTCCCACTGTGAAAAAACACTGAAATTTGGATGTTTACATTTGTTTCAGCAGATCACATAATATGACCCCCCCCATTTTTTTTTTAATGGAAGTTTGGATTCCATTTATGGCTATGAAGAAATAAATCAAAATAGTTAATATTAAATCCTAATTCATTATTTTAATGTCAACAGATCTGTATTAACTGCGTATTATGATCCAGTGACTGTCATAAACACTGGCAATCCCAGAGATTAGGAAGACAAGGTATTTCTCACCCACAGGTAATAATGATAACATGGCAAGGGTCAAAACATACAATTATAATTGCTAAGCATCTTCAATTGTGTAAAACTTACCAGCCACTCTTAGATACTGATTTTCCAACTATTTAATTTCTGTTGTACATGGAGAAAATGATCCATGTATAAGCCCAAATGATTCATATCACAGAACCTTAGAGATGGGAGGGATCTTAGGGTAAACCTAGAAAAACCACCTCTGTGATGTGAAAATTGTACATGAAATATCCCGGGAGGTTACATTTAAATTTTCTCCTTGGACATGTTTAATCTCTAGCTTATTCTCTTACTAATTAGTCTTGTAGAAGTAGTATTGCTCACCTACCTAAAGGCTCCAAACAGGTTAAGTTAATGAAAGAAGTAGGTTGAGTGTGAGAGACAATAGGGAGGGGAAAGGAATCTGGCAAAAATGGAAATCACATTCCTAGTCTATGAAGAACAACTATCTAGCTCCAAGTAATTAAAACGTTCCTGAGAAAAAAATTTCTTCAATTATCAACAATGGACAAATCCTAACTCTTTTGCAGGTACACCATTATTAGTATTTAATTATTTTTGCCAGAAACCAGCCTGATATAAAAGGTAAAAATATGCCCAGTACTATTTTTAGTGAGTGGGGGGGAGTGCTATTCTGAAGCAATTGTTCCTAATCTTGACAACACATTAGAAACCTCTGGAATATTTTTTAATGCCAGTTTCCAGGCCATGTTCTAAAATAATTACATCAGAATCTCTGAGGGAAGAATCCAGGGATCAGTGCTTTTTAAGGCTGACTCCACACCTGTTTCCAAAGTGCAGTCAAAGTTAAGAATTACTGCTGTAAAATAAATGAGATTGTTTTGAGTGTAAGCCTCAAAACTAGCTCCAAATCCTATGAAAATTTGCAAAAAAAAAAAAAAATGTACTAGGCAATGGTCATGTGATGGAATAAGGCTCTCTTGGAAAACAAAAAATTAAAAAAAAATATGTTAATGGATTCTCAGAGCTGGAAGAGGTCTTAGACATTATCAGGCCATGTTGCTTAAATTTCAGTGTGCATTCTCATTACCTACTGGTCTGCAGCTGGTTGGGGGATGGTCTGAGGACTATCCCTTCCAAGGTTGTTATAGAAATGCAGAATCTCAGTCTCACTCCAAACAACTGAATCAGAGTCTTCATTTCAGTAAAGTCCCCATGTAATTCATATGCACATTCAAGTGTGAGAAGGTCTGGTCTAGGATAGTGCTTATGAGGGAAATAGGTCACAGGTGAGAATGGTAGACATTCATTTGCACATAAACAAGCTTGAGACAAGGGGTGGGGTTTATTCTTCTGGTTTTGAAGGTTTTTGGTAATTTATTTTTAAATGTCAAGCATCTGTAAAAGCTCCAGATAATACTTTCTATCAGAGATGCCCTTTCCTTTCTTATGCAAAGGGGGGAAGGGTTGCTCTTATCATCAATCTCAAATCAGGGACTGATTTGGGAGAGAGCTTAGCTGGAATTTCCGTAAGACTCATTGTTGCAGGCTGAATCTCCACTTCTCTAACCCCTTCATCCCCCCCAAACCCTCAATCTCAATATCACAGGTTGAAGTCCTAACCAGCGAGTGCATTTGGAGATAAGGGTACTTAAGTTAAAATGAAGCTATTAGCATGGGACCCTAATGCAGTATGGTTGATGTCCTGAAAAGAAGAGGAAGACGCTGCAGGGGTGTCATACAAAGGGTAACCATGGGAAGAGGAAGCAAGAGGGCGGCCTCTGCAATCCAAGGAGGGAGGCCTGAGAAGAATTTACTGCTGCCAACACCCTGCTCTTGGACTTCCAGATTCCAGTATTTTAAGAAAATAAATTTCTGTTTAAGCCACACAGTCTGTGGCAGTTTGTTATGGCAGCTCTAGAGAACTAAGACACTCAGTCTACCCATGTTGTAGGGTATGACCCCTCTCCAGGACTTTCAGCCAAGAACCTTTGGTTGAGGACTCTTTGTCCTTCGACCCTAAAAGAATGCTAGAGATTCTTGGAAGTCTCTGCATACGTGTTTCACACTGTGTCCCACTCAGCTTCAAAATCTGGCAAATGTCTTTAGAGGCAGAACAGCCATGAATTTGAGTCCCCTTTGGTCTCTAAATTTGTCATTTCAGCTACACATAAAAACCAAAATCTCTGCTGGGTTCTATGTCTTCCAGCTGCTACTCTGTGTTAAGCAAAACCTTGATGCTGAGACTTCCGAGCTACAGGGACAATCTGTAAATGCGCACAGGTGGAAAAGAGCTTTTTAGTCCCTCACCACCACACCCTCTTGGGCTTTCTCTCTTGCCTGTGACTCTCCCTGTTTCCAAAGCACTGTGAATCTGTGGGAGGTTTCACTCTGCTTTTTAGAAGGCTTTGGCCTGGTTCTCTAGACTCCTGAAAAGCTCAGAATTCAGCAAGTCTCTTCTGAGAAAAAAAATGTGCATTGACTTGAAGCTGATGAAGTCTCAGTTTCTTACTTCCTCCAACACATGCACTGAGAGTTTTGCTGATTTTTCTTTCTCTGAGCAGCACCAGCTCTGTGTCCAGGCAAAGGCATGTTCTTCAGCTCATTCTCAGAACCACCAAATGCCCAAAGAGGAAAAATGGCAGGCTCCTGAGAGCTTAGCTCCAAAAGATCCTCCTTTCTCTGGAATTGTAGTTTACTTTTGTAGTTTAAATTGTAGTTTATTACTTTCACAGCTTGCTGGAAGATGCATTCGAATGCAATTTTTGTAAAATGTGTGGCTTGTTTCTGGGTGTTGTCAGAGGGAGCACAGCTTGCCCTCCCTACCACATACCACCCAAACTGAACTTTTTAACATCTGAAAGTCACTAGAAGTTTAAGGAATCTTCCAAACATGTGGTTAATGGGTGAAAAATGATATTCGACATTGCATAGTTAAATATGCTTGGAAGAGGGGAAATGCCATCACATGTTGGTCTGTCTATTAAGGTAAGTCTTCAGTAAACCAGTTACAAATGCATAATTACAGGTAATTCTCCTGGTAAAAACAGAGTTTATCCTGAAGCCTGAGCACTATCCAAAAACTATCCAATAATTATTGAGTGTGACATGTTGTGTTGGTCTTCACTAGGTAAATGTGATCATCTTTCACATGTCAAAACATATTATACAAAATTATGTACATGAGAATAGTCTATTGGCTTCTAAGCCTAAAAGAAAGAGTGGTAAGACAAATATAAGCACTCTTTTAGTTTGGATGCATCTAGTCTTAGAGTTCTCTAAGGGACGGATGTTCACACCACAGCTCTCTAGTCACATGGGTCCCTTTATGTTTAATTGGTGGCTCTTTCAGACTTCTAATTTCACTATATGAATGTGCCATTATACTAAATTCTACCAGTCATACAAGAGTCATGTGGTTCTTTGGGTTAATGGTGACTGCAAATGTGGCTCCAGAGTCACATAACTCTGAGTATCCCTGCCATTACACACATTTCATTCCATTTCCCTTTCCAACCATTATAGAGATCTATTACAGGCAGGTGAAAAAATACCGAACAGCAAAAATACCTTTAGACATTCCCTTTGTCAGAGAGTCTCTCCAAAAGATACAGGCTCTGCTGAAAATAAGAGATGCTTAAACTTAGATCAGGGAAGTTTCAGGGAAGTCAGAGAGGTCTCTCTACTGCTGTTCTGAAAGTAAGTCCATCTGCCTTTCATACTCTTTACTTCTGGATTTTCCTGAAAGGGATACTAGGTTCCGAGAGGCAGTGCTGTTCAGATCCGGTCAGGCTTCTTGTACTGTACCTACCAGCCAAGTCTGATCCTGGGCACTTACCTAAAGCAATAAGGACTAATCTCCAAAGAAATGCACAATTAAAGACCCAGGCTTTATTTATTTACTTTTTTTAGTGTTAAGTTTTAAGTGTTAAGATGTTTGGATATTTTATTTTTAAAATAGAAATAAAGAATAAAGGAACTCTTTGCACTGAAAAAAATACAGTGTTAAGATGTGTTATGGGCACTGAAGACATTAACTCATGATTTGCTAAATAATTGCTCATTCTTTTTTTTTAAAGTTTTTTCTAATGTATATTTATTTTTGAGAGAGGGAGAAAGAGAGAGAGAGAGAGAGAGAGAGAATGAGCAGGGAGGCTGCAGAGAGAGAGAGAGAGAGAGGGAGACACAGAATCTGAAGTAGGCTCCAGGCTCCTAACTGTCAGCACAGAGCTCCATGCGGGGCTCAAACTCATGAACTGTGGGATCAAGACCTGGGCCAAAGTCATATGCTTAACTGACTGAGCCACCCAGGTGCCCCAATATTGCTCATTCTAAGTTGAGACCTCTATTCCTGCTATCCTGCAGGAGGATACTATAAACATATCAGTACATATGGTGCTCAATTCAAATATCATGTATCTATAATAACAGTTTTTTATCAGATCAGATCAGACCTTTACTACTGCTTCCTCCTGCCATCACCCTTCTTCTTCTCTACCCAAATACTGAAAAATAATTGTGCCATCATTTTGAAAAGTGGGGAGAGTCATTAGAGCTGATCCTTTGATCCCAGAATTAGACTTACATTAAGTATGTGCTACCCTAGAAACTTTCTACCCTATAAATAAATAACAGAAAACTTATAATTGATAAATAAGGGTAATAGAATCCAAGGAAGTAACAACTATGCTTTCTGGACCTATAGGTAATTATTTCAGAGGCACATGCATTATTTTCTTTACTTGTATTATCTCATTTAATTCCTATAGTTCTGGTGTTGTATTATTACTTTGTCCATTTTACAGGTAAGAAAACTTAGTCTCAGAAAACTGGATTAATTTGCCTAAGGTCAATTCAACAGCAAACTGCAGATCAGACACTAAATGGTCTACTTCCAAAATCTGTGCCCCTTCCATGGCTGTGTGCCTCTTCTGAACCCAGACTGATGGTGACTTTAATTGTCTTCCCTAGGGCTGCTTAATGAGAGTTTTAAAAGCCAAAAATCTATTAGCCTCAGGGAATAGAAACAGACACAATTTATCACATTGCCAGACTCAAAAACACCATCCTTATGTATTAACAGCCCCCAATTAAGACCATAGTCATGAGTTAATGAACAAGCCATTAGAGAGAGAACAGTAATATCAACACAGGCACATGTCTATTAATCTGTTGCTCACTGAAAGTCATTAGTTCTACACTATAAGGCTAAATAATTTCTAGGTAGCTTTAAAACAAAATTATTGCAATATCACTCAGTATTTTAAAAGATCATTTACAACACAAGCTTTTCTAACCCCAGTCAAAAGAAGATCACCATGCCCTGGGTAAAGATCAATTGATTAAAAAAATCAGATGGTGTGTACAGGCACAGAGGGGAGAGGCTTTTAGTGTATTTATCCAATGAGGTGTTTTCATCCCCAGGCAAAAATGGGATAGCTGCAATAACTCTATTCTACTATTCCACTACTTTCTTCACTGTAGAATTCTACCGAACTGTCTAAGAGTTTTATCAGTGGGTCTCAGCATTAGCTGTAGATGACAAATCACATGGAGAAGCTTTCAAAATGCTGATGCCAGGGCCCCACTTGCTTTTGCTCCTGTAATTGATGTTTCTAAATCTCTCATCATTTTCTCCCACTGATTTCCCTTACTATTTAATCTTCAAAACAACCATATGAGAAAACTGAGGCTCCAATTTCAAGTAACTTCCAACCTGTCAGTAGAGGAGCTAATATTTCAACGCGCATCTGCAGCATCCCAAGACCAATGCTTTCAACACCTCATTGTATTGTCTGCAACTTGAGCTGAAATCATACTACACATCTACACAAAAAACAATGAAGGGACGTTGAAACAGAGTTCCCAGTTTCCCTGTAGCAGAGGGCAAAGTGAGTGTGGCATCTCAAACAGGAAGTAGGGATGACTCTTTTCAAAGAAGCACTGTGACAAAGAGGCCAGAGTCTACTGCATGGCTCAGGCAGTCTTGTCTTAAAAGAGCAAAGGTGTTCAATTCGATATGGTAAACTCTTCCCGGGAAGGTAATAACAGTACATAACAATGTTTCCAAAAGAAAAAATGTATTTGACGTTTCAAAAGATTGACTTACAAAATTGGGAACACAGTCTCATTAAGTTGAGGTTTCCTTTTACTCTCATAAACCAGGTGCACATTGAATCCTGTGACATGTGAGTAGTAGCTAGGACATAAAATGCTTGCATTTTATATCTTATTCAAACTATATATTGGCAGGTCTCTAGTGGGTACAATCAGAGAATCTACAAGGTCAAATTATTTTCATAATAATTCTAAGATGGTATTTTCCTTTTCTACCCTTCTTTCATGAACGTACAGTGGAATTCTCCAGAGCCTTCAAGAAATGTGATTTCACCAGACATTGCACACAGAAGCAGACAGGACAACTCAGTTCTCTGCTATTAATTGGGCTTTAAAGGGATTTGCAAAATGGTAAAACAATGCCACACTCTCAGTATACTTTAGTTTTCCAAAATAAAATAATTTCAAAAACATGTATTATTTTGCTAACCTGTAAGGGGTTATTAGTTATTTTAAATAAATTGATAAAGATGTAAAGTATTTTTGAGTTTTAATTTCTAATGCAGTAAGCATCCATAGTTACTTTAATTAAAGCTTGTACATCTGTACTATTTATTTAATTTTTAAAAATTTGAGTACAGTTGAGTACAGTTGTGTTGAGTACACACAACATTATAGTGCAAAACATAGTGATTCAACAACATCCATAGTTATTAACCCACATAACAGCCTTTTGAGAGTCTTTAATTTTTAAATATTTATTTTTGAGAGAGAGAGAGAGAAAGAGAAAGCGAGCACGTGAGCAGAGGAGAGGCAGAGAAAGAGGGGGACAGAGAATCCGAAGTAGGCTCTGCGCTGACAGCAGAGAGCCAGATTCCAGGCTGGAACTCGCCAACCATGAGATCATGACCTGACCCAAAGTCAGATGCTCAACTGACTGAGCCACCCAGGCGCCCCAACGCCCTTTGAGATTCTTGATATTGAAGAGTATAAAAAGGTCCTGAAACCAAAACTTTGAGAAACAGTGGGACTGGTGATCCTGAACATTTGGGATTTGTCTTTCATGTTTACTAAGTCAGTCTTACCATTTTTAGGCAGATTTTTGCTTCAGAGTCTCTTTCAGAGATGGATGTGATGTTTGCTACATGCACCCCTAATCCAGCTACTCTGAATCACTATGGTTCCTTGAACTTGTCTTGTTCCTATCTCCCTCCACACCTTTGCATATGCTGGTCTTCTGCCATCATTAAATTTGAGGAATATGGTTGCAAATACAGAATAATCGCTTCATGGACTTATAATCTTAGCATCAACAAGAGACAAAATACCAAGCTGGATAAAGTAGTAAGTATGCATGAAAGTAAATTAGGGTGATGGAATCAAGTGATAGCTGGATGGGGATACTTTAGTTGTGGTAGTTAAGAGTGGGTTTCTCGGCACAGGTGACTTTGATTAAGACCTACATTAAAAAAAGGTGGCCAGCTTAATGAACAATAAGAGGGAATAGTATTCTAGATCAAGACAGTATTAAGGGCAAAGGCCCTGAGGCCAGACTGACTAAAATACATGGCTGAATAAAGGGGAAAGAAATGGTCTGAAGAGTCAAGGAAAGGCAGGACTCTAGTAATGTAAGGTCTCTTCTAATTACAGTGGAAATCTCTTGCAGGGTTTTGAGCCAAGAACTGATGTGATCTTTTTCATGCTTTAAGAATATTGTGCTGTGGACACCTGGGTGGTGGTTAAGCATCTGACTCTTGATCTGGTCAGGTCAGGATCTCACAGTTTGTGGGTTCCAGCCCCACATTGGGCTCTGTGCTGACAGTGTGGAGCCTGCTTGGGATTCTCTGCCCCTCCCTTCCTGCCTCTCTCTCTCTCTCAAAATAAATGAATAAAACTTAAAAAAAGAAATAATATTGTGCTGATTCTATATGGAGAATAAACTGCAGAAGGTCAAAATAGAAAGGATGAACAATTAGAAGTCATTTGTAGATTAGAGTTTTATTACCATTATTCTAGTTTTTCTAGAGTACAGGTTGAGCTAGGTATTTTAGGTTTTCTAAGGATAATCATTGGCTGGCCTCAAGTTATTTTGTTCCAAATATTTATAAAAAGCACTTCGATACTGACAGAGAGATAAAATTGTTATATAAATTTCCTGTATATATAATTATATTCATCTATGAGAGTAATAATGCTCAACTAATCAAAAGCATATTTGTGGATGAATAATTATTTAAATAAATTTAGTGCTAAATAATAAATGTTGTAATAGTTACATCCTATTTACGTTACGGATATTCAAGAATAGCATAGCTTTTGAAATACAAGATATTCAGAAGAAGCTTGGTACCTTAATGCCTGACGGAACTTAATTCCCTGAAAAAAAATTATGAACAAACTGAATAAGGATAATAGAACTATAATTACTGAAGAAACCCCTACAAATAAGATCGCTTATGGATGGATTCAGTACTTCTGGCAAGTCCCTGTGACAGTAGTAATTTAGAAAATATCTTTGTATTTGAACCATATCAGCAGTGATTCAAAGGCCCAATGGCAAATAATGATGCTCACATGGGAGAATCTGAGAAGAACAGTACCTTTAATTTTGAAGCCAAATCTCTCCTTTCTAGCAAAAAAGACCTGTTAACAGGACTTCTGAAAAGCATCTTTCTACTTGGACACAATTGTACACATCCCTGGGCCTGACTTAAAGTATATGTTGGAAATCCACCCCTGGGTGGATTAAGCTAAAGTTGTAGAACATTCTACATCTGCACTGGAGTAACAGCTGTCTGCGAGATGGCTTTTCCATTCCCCAATCACAGGTTTTCTGTCTATTTTACAACATTAACTGGCAGTCAGAACTAAGTACAAACACACACACACACACACACACACACACACACACACACACAGGAGTACTCAGTAAAACAATTCAATTTCATTAAACTATAAGTATTCAACAAATACCAAAGTATTCCTATTCTCTCAAACCATTCATGGCTTTAAAATATATCTTCTCAGATATCTGAAAGCCTTAGTGTCTCGAGGAAACACCTGAAATGTAGCATGTTAACACTTAAGATTCTTAACAACTGGAGTATCTTTGGGGTGCCTGGGTGGCTCAGTCAGTCGAGCATCTGACTTCGGCTCAGGTCATGATCTCGTGATCTGTGAGTTTGAGCTCCATATCGGGCTCTGTGCTGACAGCTCAGAGCCTGGAGCCTGCTTCAGATTCTGTGTCTCCCTCTCTCTCTCTCTCTCTCTCTCTCTGCCCCCTCCCCACTCACAGTCTCTCTCTCTCTCTCTTTCTTGAAACATAAATAAACATTTAAAAATTAAAAAAACAATAACCAACTGGAGTATCTTTGTCAGTTGTAATGCATGTTTTGTGCTTAAAGTAAGTTTAGACTTCAGGGAATAATATAAGTCACACTTATAATTCTTGTTGCCCCAGTGCCAAAGAGGCAGGCTAAATTGGAGCTAATTCCAAAAACTTTGAGAGGAAACTATTTGAAACTAAGTGCACTAAACAAAGTCCACTCACAGTGACAAGAGAAACAAGGGGCATTTTCATAAATTCTTCTTATCAAAAGTTGTACTTTTACCCTTTCCACTTCTTAGAGTGAATTTTCTTTTGATGTCAAGAAGAAACTTTCAAACATTCTCAGATAAGGGTGTTCATGATTCCACAGACTAGATGGGATCACAGGCAAGAAAATTCAAGAGCTTTAATCTAATCACACTGAATGGGATTCTGCCTTTAAGGATAGTAGTGTGCAGGTAAATGTTTAATAACT
Organism: Neofelis nebulosa; assembly: GCF_028018385.1. NCBI lineage: Eukaryota > Metazoa > Chordata > Mammalia > Carnivora > Felidae > Neofelis > Neofelis nebulosa. The sequence continues at coordinate 85,580,901 of NC_080784.1, read as the reverse complement.
GGTTCTTATCGGGTGGGGATGGGAGGGGAAGCTATTATTTATAGAGTGTGCCAATTTCTATGGAGTAAATTCTCCCACCCTGGCCTGTTGCAAGCTAACGACTTGAAATAATGGGCTATTGGCCTTAGGAAGAGATTTTGCAAGCCGTGACCCCAGGACTGGTCCCAGCCCACCGCCAGGGGTCACTGGGGAGAAGCGAGCACAGCAGAGGTGCGAGGGATACAGACCCACCCAGGAAACCGAGAGCCTGGCTGTGGGGAGCTCAGGCATCTGTTTCAGAAAGAACTTAGTATCTAACACAAGTATACTTCCATCAGCAATTTGAAAACAAAACCGTCTTTAGTTTCACATCTCAGGGGCAAGACCGTGTCTCAGAAACCAATGATTTTAATTTTAAACTCAGCAGAATTCAAATGTCTGAGAGTTGACCTAGCACTATTTATTCAATCAGATTCTCAGGAGCTGCTGAGAAATTCTTTTTAAAATCAATGGAAACTTTGGCCATGGGAAAGATACAGAAGCACACAAAGAATGTGGCTTATGACAATTGGTCTCATGACATATCTGGGCTCTGGGGCCAATTTTAAGTGCCCTGGCAGCAAGTACTGGATGCTTCAAAGTTTTCTCTATCTTTGGAGTCTTTGACTGTGGTCTTTACAAGCCACAGACCATGCTATGCATCGATGTTTAGAAAGGTATGGTCACTGAATGTATCACAAAGCTGAAAAAAACCCTGAGGTTGTCAGTAAATCCCCCGGTCCATAAATAGACATTCATTACCAGGATGTCTAGATTAGATTCTAAACTCTTATGGAAATCTTCCATTAGGGAATTTAAAAACTTTGTTCCTATTAAGCAAAAAGAAATTTCTTTAAGCGAATTAACCATGCTGATAATTTTACCTCCTTAAAAATGCTAAATTTTAGAACAGCTGTCTTGTACAAGTTTTATTTCACAGTTTATTCCAAACCAAGCTATATAATATGACAGTTTGTACTTACAGTACCACATTTCAGGGACTTCAGAAAATTGTATATTAAAAAAAAAAGAAATTTATGATACTATAATGAGACTTTATTCTTGGCCTTTTTTCCCTTTCTTTAAAATAAAATGTAAGTGGGGTAAACATGGCTCAACATTCAGTACAGGCTTTGTAATAATAGATTGCTGGCCTTCACAGACACATCGATATTCATAAAAAGAGCAATGGCACAGAAAGCATTAAATGCTATTCTTAAATCAAAAAAAGAAATATTTCTCAGTGACCTTGGGACATGAATAGGTAAACTTATTAAAGGAGAAGAAGAAAAACACATATACTAAGGAAGTGAAAAAGAAATAGAAGGGAAAAAGGAGGATCACATTCACCATCTTGAAAACCCTTATCAGAGCCTTTATTAATTTATGAGCTAAGGAGTGTCAGGACTACAAAAGGTGTTACAACATTAAATCAACAACTTAAAAAACTTTTGCAAAATCGGGGCACCCAGGTGGTTCTGTCGGTTAAGCATCTTGACTTTGGCTCAGCTCATGACCTCAGGGTTCCTGAATTTTGGCCCCACATCAGGCTCTGCACTGACAGTGTGGAGCCTGCCAGGGATTCTCTCTCTCCCTCTTTATGCCCCTGCCCCACTCTCTTTCTCTTTCAAAATTAATAAACATAAAAAATTTGCAAAATGAAAATTTTATTTTTCCAGCTTTATTGAGGTATATTTGACAAACAAATATTGTGTATATTTAAGGTATAAAATGTGATGATTTGATCTCTCTATGCATTGTAAAATTATTACCACAACAAGCTAATCAACATATCAATCATCTCACATTAGTTACCTTTTTTTATGTGTGGTAAGAGCACTTAAGATCTTTCTTAGCAACTTCCAAGTATATGGTACAGTATTGTTAATTATAGTCACCACACTAGACATTACATCCCCAGAAATTCATCTTATAACTGGAAGTGGGTTTCCTTTGAGCAACATCTCCCTGGTCTCACAATGAGCTCAAAACAGAATAAGGCCTAAACTCAAAAGTTTTATTTTTCCTTTAAAAATTTTAAAGGATTTTTAAAAAATGTTTATTTACTTATTTTGAAAGAGAGGGAGAGAGTTGAGGGAGAGAGAATTTAAAGAGAGAGAGTTGAGAGAGAGAGTTGAAAGAGAGAGAGAGAGAGTTGAGTGAGTGAGAGAGCACACAGGGGAGGGACAAAGAGAGAATTCCAAGCAGGCTCCACACTGTCAGCACAGAGACTGATGCAGAGCTCCATCTCACAGACTGCGAGATCATGACCTAAGCCAAGATTAAAAGTCTGAGGCTTAACCAACTGAGCCACCGAGGCACCCTTCCTTTAAAAACTTCAAAAACCTTGGGGTGCCTGGGTGGCTAAGTTGGTTAAGCATCTGACTTTGGCTCGGGTCACGATCTCATAGTTTGTGGGTTCAAGCCCCAGGTCGGGCTCTGTGCTGACAGCTCAGATCCTGGAGCCTGCTTCAGATTCTGTGTGTGTGTCTCTCTCTGTTCCTCCCCTGCTCGTTCTCTGTGTCTCTCTGTCTCTCAATAAGACATAAACGTTAAAAAAATTAAAAAATAAAAGACTTCAAAAACCAGACAAGTACCCACAATGAAAACCTGGAAACACCGAAGATGGGTTACCTGGGAGAACCCATCTCTGGTGCATTCTGATCAGAGCTGTGAGGAGGGCATGTGGGTCTGTCCACCTGGATTTGCTAGGGTCATAATTTACCCTCTGTGCTCTTGTTCCTCAAAGTGAGGTGTTGGATCCACAGCATTGGAATCACTTGAGAGATTGTTATAAATGCAGAGTTTTAGGGCCTGCCCCAGACTGCTGAATTACAGCCTGCATTTCACAAGCTCCTCAAGTGGCACTAAGTACATTAAAGTTTGAGAAATCCTGGAGCAAAGGATGCATTCTTTCAAAATGGAGGACAGTTTGGTAAAAGACCATAGTTTCCGTTTCCATCCTTTATTTTTCATAATCTGTTTTGTAGAAACTAGGGAAACTGGAAAATAATAGTGCATTAATTAAATATATATAAAGGTATATTTTGTGATGTTATATCACTAGAGGGTTCCCATATATGAGAAAAAAGAAAGAAGGACTTGTACATAAATGCCATGTAATTCAAAGCATAAGTTATCTGCATGATTTTGTCATTATTACAGGGTTAAATTTACACGTCTTTTGGTTTTTGGTGTTTCCTTGTTTGTTTGTTTTTAATACATGCTGCATTTAGGCAGTTGGTGAACTGCTTGTGAATACTGAATGGATAATTGATTCTTTAGGGAGCAACCACACCTGTGGCAAACATGCCAGCTAAAATTTTGGCCCCCTCAGATCTCCCAGAGATGATGCCTATAATTCAAGGAGACTGGCTGATGGTTTGTCTGCTACTTCCTGGGAAAAATGTGGAAAAAAAAAGCAATGTCTCTCTAAGCATCCAAGAATTCCCAAAGCAACTGGAGGAGTTATAAAAAGAATGGCTTTTGACCATTTCCATGGGAGCGTCTTCACTTTGCCCATTTTCTTTATTAATAGTAACTCAGATTAAACCTGTCAATAACAAAAACAAAACCTCTAGTGAACTGGTTCCTAAGGTCTGCTTGGGGTCCAGAATGCTTCTCTTCCCTAGCTTCAGCTCAGGTCCTGTTACTGTTCTAGTCCAAGCTACCTTGTGTTAATTTTTCATCCTACTTTGTCAACTATCATATTCTTTAGAATTTAGCTGTTCTTTCTTGTAACTCCAAGCTTCCACGGGTACCTTAAAGGTGATTTGCTTTCCATATACCAGAAAGAAAGCAATATCGGGGCAAATCTAATGTTTATTTACTACACATTCAGATTTCTTATTATGCTATTCATGTTCAAATTCCCAACAGCTAAATGCTATGTAAAATTTAAGAGTAGTACCTTTAAGCACCCTTGGGAGACAGGCAGTATCAGTCATCAAACTGCAGAATATGGAGAAGGAAGAGTCGATTGGCTTTTAAAAGCCAATCGTTAACCTATTTTTTCCTTTTTTAAATGTTTATTTTTGAGAGAGCGAGTAAGCATGCAAACACGAGTTGGGGAGGGGCAGACAGAGAGGGTGAGAGAGAATCCCAAGCAGGCTTTCACGATCAGCACGGAGCCTGCCGCGGGTTTTGATCTCACGACTACAAGATCATGACTTGAGCCGAAATCAAGAGTCAGACACTTAACCAACAAAGCTACCCAGGCACCCCAATGTTAATCTATTTTTATCAGAAAGAAAACTGCATAATCATATGTGCACAGTTTGACAAGTACAAATTAACACCAGTATAATCACCACATCTGGAAGAAATCCATCTTAGCCAGCAACCTTCTTTCTGAGACTTTTTCCCAACACAACCACAACCTCCTCCACTAGAGAAAATCATTGTATTTTTGCGATGATTTCTTGTCTTTTCCTTAGAGCATTACCACCAAAAACGCACCCCTAAAGGAAAGAATGTGGGCTTTCTGTTGCCCACCTTTTCACTTAACATAGAACACATAAATACCGTACGCATTCCTTTGTCTTGCTTTGTTAACTCAACATTTTTTTTTTTTTTGAGATTTGTCCAAGTTGTTGCATATAGCTCAGGTTCATTTATTTTCAGTTCCTGATAGTAATTTATTGTGTGACTACACCATCATTTATTTACCCCTATTACTGTTGATGGGTATATAGATTATTTCCATGTATTGAAGAATGAATTGTTGCTATGAAATTCTTGTGTGTGTATTCTGGAACACATGTATGAATCACTTTCTAGAGTAATTACCTAAGGGAAGAATTATTAGGCCTTTAGAGATCACATCTTCAACTTGACAAGAAAGCTAAATTGTTTTCTAAAATGCTTATATCATTTACCTCCAACCATATGCAAATCTTACATCTTTATCAATGCTTGAAATTATTAGACTTTTAAATTTTTTGCCAACAATTGATATGTAATTGTACCTTTTCATAATTTTAATTAACATTTCTCTGATTACTAATAAGTTTGATTTCCAAATGTTTATTAGTCATTTAAGTCATCTCTTTTGTTAAGTGCTGATTCAAACCTTTTGCCTTTTTGTTCTATAGGTATTTGTCTTATTTTTTTTCTTATTTTTCATAGTTGTCTTATCTATAGGTGTCCTTTACACATTTTACATATACAGTGGATCTTAGTCTTTTGTAATTTATATGTGTTGAAAATGTTCCTGTAGCCTGTCTTTTCACTTTTTATGGTGACTTTTTCACCTGACTTTGTTAAATGTTCATATTTGAAAGCATTAGGATAAGGTGAGGAAAAAGTAGTATATAATCATACACCTTTAAAAGAATGTATCTGATATCAGGATCTCTAATTTTGCATTCGAAAAGTGATCTATCAGCACTTACATACCTGCTTTCAACTATTTAATCCCCAAACTGTCAATGTATTGCTTTGTAAATGCTTTTAAAACTCTCCACATATATCTGAAACCTTGCCTTCCATAGAATTCTAATACCTCGATGCTGACCGATACCTAACAAATACTCTAATAAAAAAATTCAGTTGATTAAGTGTCACATGAGAGACTAACCATCTAATTGTCCTAGTAGTTTATAATTACTGGCAACCTAGAAAGAAAGTAACACAGCTTGCATATAGAGATCTGCTCATTTGCCTTCATATTGGCCCAACTAATGAGTGGGCTGTTTTTTGTTTTTCCTACCTTTCAAACTCAACAAAATAAGGCTCTCAAAGCCTAAATGCCTCATTAGTATTATATATTTCTATTAATGCACTTTGATTATCACAAGCCATAAAAACAACTTGCATTTCAAGGTTCTAGTTTCCATATGTTGGAATTTTTACCAAATGTGCCAGATCCTATTTTGCTGCTCTAGATCCCACATTCCACCTTTGTCTATCCTGTCTTTCTATCTCTGGAGGCTAAGTAAGCTCTGTGGAATACATTAGGGGCTTCCTTGTCCTCTGGCTTTCAGTTACGTTCTGATGGTGTGAGCCCTGGCAACAGTTTCAAGGCCCCAGAGGGGAAAAAGGGGTCAGAATATATAAGCCCTTGGCTCTCTTCCTGCAAGGTAGCTTATGGCCAGCCATGCCCCTGGACCAGGCTAGCCTCCACTCAAGTGTATTTTCTGGAAGCTGCCCCCACCTTCTCTCTTTCAGACCTAGGAGTGATTATAGCTCTACCATTATTATTATTTTTTTTTTAAGTTTATTTATTTTTTTGAGACAGAGAGAGACAGAGCATGAACAGGGGAGGAGCAGAGAGAGAGGGAGACACAGAATCTGAAACAGGCTCCAGGCTCCGAGCCATCAGCCCAGAGCCTGACGCGGGGCTCGAACTCACGGACCGTGAGATCGTGACCTGAGCCGAAGTCGGACGCTTAACCGACCAAGCCACCCAGGCGTCCCTAGCTCTACCATTATTAAACCAGGTTACAACACTACTTCTTGTGGTTCTACTTTGCAAAGAGTCCCTTTGTAAATAAGCCCTCCTGGAATTAACCTAATTTGCAAGTGCCATCTGTTTCCTATTGGGACTGTGACTGATACAGATTTAATAGCCATGATTGTGTGCAAAAAGAGAAGCAAAACAAAGCTTTAAGGTAGATTACTGGAAGTGCTGCTTTCCTGGGCTTATACATAAAGCACAGAGAAGTACAAGGACTCTTTTCTATGGAGCTAACAGACTAATCAGGGAGCACAACAATTACATTGGGTCCTGGGAATATAATACATAATTAGGACAAAATTATTCTTCCCCTTGGAAAGATGGGTTCCTTTGACGGCACCAGGTTGTAGAACCCAGTTATCTGCCCACTGAATAGCCTTCAGAGGGGTGGGGGAAAGCACTTCCCTCCCACAATTCTTCACACCTTCTTGCTTAACTCATCCATTCTCACTACCATATTTTGCAACCAAAGAGGACATTATTGAGTGTAGGAAAGTGAAATATGTTTCAAGTGACCCCATGAATCCTGGCTCTGAACTTCATTCAGTTTTTTTTTCCTTATCTGTTTTTTTTCTCCTTCCCTAAAAAAAAGGCAGTTCGGTTGGTGCTTATTTATCTATTCCGTGTTGTATAGATCTCTTATTTTCTCATGCTTCGATACAGTATTAAATAACACAACGTTTCCCTCTTATTTGTAGTTCATGCAAAACTGAAAAGCAATTATTAAGCAAAGGAACAAATTTAAATTAGCTACATGAATACCTCAGGGTGCTACAAAGAAATATTTTCATTTCTCAGCTACAAGACTCTCTTCTTAACCACAAAGCCTTATTATTTATATACTACAGAAATGAAAGTCCCTCCAAGCTAGAGTATATTTAATATCACAGAAAGCACATCAAAAACAGAGATCTTATTAAACTGAAATTACTACCTGGAAATATATAAGGTGTATCTGGTGAAGGGAACAGAAGTAGGAGCTTTTCCTGTTCACCTACAGGAAAGGCAGCCTAATTTTCATAGGAAAAAGACAGGAAGGCTTAAATTGAGGATATCTGGAGCAGGGGCAACAGGAGATATGAGAGGCAGTCACTGTCTCCCCTCTGAGTAAGGATCTTCCCCTTCTTTAAAAACCAGGACTGCATGCGAGGTCCTTGTCTTTAGCCTGCCAGCACAGAGGAGCCTCTCGCTTTATGCTTCCCCTCTGTTAGCAATCAATGACAGGACTAAATAGAAAGTGATCCGAAGGCCCCTAAAGCAGGCATGAAATCATGGAGGAGCTTTCCCTAACTGGTCTTTACCATTTGGAGAAAAACAGAATTGTAGATCTCCCATTTTTTTCATCTCCATTCCTAAATAAAAGAACCTAAAACCTCAGAGCTGCAACATCATACTCCAGGAACTTAAAGTGCGGTTCGTGATGCATTTGCCATTATTTTACAGAGATTCTGAGGATAAAAATGAAGATCTGCTTTTCAAACAGATAAACACTACACAGTTCTAGTGGGCTTACTAGCAAATATATAAATATACTTATTTGAGGGAAAGCCACTTTCCTCTTTCCCTTGACCCCATTCCTTACTTTATTGAAAACAAAAGTGAGTCTCTTTATGACAGTGTTATTTGGTGTCTAATTCAATACTACACTCATTTATGTTTCTAAGCAGATGTGACAAAACATACACATAAGGGGTGAAGGAGGATTAAGAAAGTCCCCATGGGATGCCTGGGTGGCTCCATTGGTTAAGCATCCGACTTCAGCTCATGGAACCATTTCATGGTTCATGGGTTTGAGCTCTGTGTCAGGCTCTGTGCTGCCAGCTCAGAGCCTGGAGCCTGTTTCGGATTCTGTGTCTCCCACTCTCTCTGCCCCTCCCCCTGCTCGTGCCCTGTCTCTGTCTCTGTCTCTCTCTCTCAAAAATAAATAAAAACATAAAAAAAAGAAACTCCCCAAATGTAGAAATTACATCACTTAAGTTACCCTTTATAAAGTTATTGAACCACATGCAGTCAAGCCCACATGGTTGTATTTCATGTTATTTGTATTTTATGTAGATAGGAAAATATAGTAGTTAATACATGGGTATTTAAGTTAGTAACATCTAGCTATGAATCCCAGCAGCTGTGTGACCTTGGTTAATTTATACTTAATGCGATTGGCAAACCTCAGCGTGGCTTCATGATCCCTGTCTCCTGGTGTTCCTGTCCTGTATGCTCCTTGCCTTGAGTGTGGACAAGACCTGTGCCTTGCTTCTAATCTAGAATACGACACAGGTGACAGAATGTTAGTCTTATGATTGTTATATTACATGGCAAAGATGATCAGATATCACCTTGTGATTATATTACATTACATAATACCCTTTTTTTAGCAGACTGGCGCCAGAGATCCTCCTTGTAGACTCAATGAAGTCAATGCCCATGTTGGACAAGCTCATATGGCAAAAATCTAAGGGTCACAGTTGTACCGCCACAATAACTGAGTTCTGCCAAGGACCAGAATAAGTGAGGACACAGATGCTTCTCTGGTTGACATCATACCCTGGCTAACACATTGACTGTAGACCCTGGGCAGAGGACTCGGTGAAGCCCAAGTCCTGATCCAGAGAAAGAATGTGAAACAAATATGTATTGTTTTAAGATGCTAAGTCCGTGATGATTTGTTATACACTTACCTAATCCTCAGATTCCTTACATGTAAAACGGAAATAGTAGAACCTCCCAGAATAGCCGTGAGCATTAAATGCAATACTTTTTTAAACACGTACATCCAGGATCTTACTCATGGATAGCTCTCAAAAATAAGCAGTAATATTATCACTGCTAGCATACAAGAAAGCTAAATCTCAGAAGAGTGAACACAAGATAAAGCCTTAGGAAGAGGTGAGTTCTACCGATGTTCATAGTGAAGATGCAATCAGAGAAAGTACTGATTGACCAAGACCTTGACAAATTCATTTTTATTACATCTGATTTTTGGAACAGCAGTAAACAAAATGGAGAAATGGAAGGAATTGGTCTTGAGCCCCTCCCTTCATCTTTTCAAGCCCTCCCCACTTTTCTCCCCCCCAACACTCTTTCAGCTCTTACATGCTCAGTTTTTCCTAGTAGCTATGTATGGTGAGGATTAAAGAATCTATCTCAAAGTAGGATATCTTATAAAAGCTTGAGCCACACCAAAAACACAATTGCTTCTTCTACCAGAATATAAGAACTGCTGCATATTTGCACAAAGGGTTAAATTAAAATTACTGGGAAATGTATGTAAGAATATGAACATTTTCATAATATATAACAATTTCAACACAGACTTCATACATTTTGTATAGAGAAATCTGCTGAAAAAGCATTCATGTTCTTTAATGGCAGTTTGAACTATCTTCCTTACTGCCTTGATCTTGAAACTGAGCTTTATTTATTGCTCTCATTTTGATTTCAGATCATTTTAATTACCAATAAAAAGCTAGTACCAACACTGAATGGATTATTACTTATGTGGATGCATTTAAAGCTAGAATAGTTAGTGGCCTCATTCCAAAGGTTCTATAAACCATTTTTATAAGTGAATGCTATCATAAAGAAATTTGGAAAGAAACCCTGTTATTAGTTGGAGAAAGGCAAAGCAAAGAACAACCAGTACTTTAAGTGTGTCAAGTACAAATCAACACCATTAACCTAAAAGTGTAATATTTCATCCATCCCTCAATTTCATTAGAAGAGAGATCATCAGTGAAAAGATGAAGGATTTCATTTCTATCCTGTCACTTTAAACAATGAATTAGAAGACATTTGAATATCGGCAGTGTAGAAGGCCATGGGAAAGAATTTTATAGTCTCAGTTCATTCCTATAGAGCAAACAGGATGCTTTCCAGTATAACCATTCACACAGGAACCACTGAAATTGATATCCTAACTGGCAAATTAACCAGGATCTCAAGAACTAAGTAGACTACGTAGCCCATCCCAACGGGTATATTTCATATTCTGTAATGACAAAGATTTTGGTACTCTAGAGATGAAGTGATAAACATTTATTTAATGGATTATAAGAATATCTTTGCTTCTGAGCTCACATAAATCCCTATGCCTGTGAAGGCTTGAAAAATACTTGAAATGTTATAATAAATCAAACTAATGCAAACTTGCCTTTCACTAAAATGGGGAATTAGAGTTTTGCCTGTATTTTAAATATGAATTTCATAATCAGAGATCCTAGCTAATTGGGAAGAATGACTAACAGCCCCAAAGCACCCCAAATGTCTTTTATGCTTCCTTTTATTAACCCTATATTCTGAGGCATTTACCTCATCAACTTGTATGCTGATGAAGTCCAATAGTTAGCTATTAGTGATAGCTCAGCCACTAACTAATTGTAAATTAGGTCAAACCACTTAATCTCCTTGACGCTTTGTTTGTCTGTAGTAAAAGGAACCATTTCCTTTACTCGTGTTCTATAATCTATATAAAGTGTTTTAGGGGCCCTTTACCCAACCTACAGTTTGGTTTGAGTTTAGCAACTCAAAAAATGGCATCATAATGGGAAATGCAAATGTGGCAAGTTTTCCTATTTCCATCATGTCTGTTCAGCATAATCATAGAGTTCACAATTATATAGCATCTACAAATAAGTTTACATGAATGGAAAAAGATACCAGACAAAGCAAGAAAATCAACTCCTTTTCCAGCAATACACTCATCAGTCACCCAAGAAACAAGAACATAACTTTGTTTGGCAATGTGATAAACACATCACTTAAGATGTTGATATTTTTTCTTTAAAACATAAAGATATGAAATAATCTTTAATTTCCACATTTCTTTTGCCATTTTGTGTCATTTCAGTTGCCACACAACAATATTTTCTCTAGCTGGAGTACTTTAAAATAAAACATTGTTCTCTTGGTATCTATCACTTCATTTGATTTGTAGATTGCTTTATAAGCTCTCCTTAAATTATTCTAAGCTAACTTTGCTTGTTTCCGCTTATTTCCATGCAGTCTTAAATTCACAACTTAATAATACTGAAGTGCACCTAACTCATTTATATTTGGGGAAATATGCACAATAAAAAAATCTTTATGGAGGCATCTGTGCATTACAAAGTCATAATATTATTCTTTAGTAAAAGAAGTGACATTGCATAGTAGCAGATGTACTTATAACTAATTAGACTCTATTACAAAACACTCTAAAGGTGACGGATTTCTAGAAAAAGAAGACATTTCTTGATGAGAAGAATCTATAGTGACTATCAGAGAATTCTTTTCTGATTTAAAAAAAAGCCATAGTGAGGAGAAATAATGTTGAAAAATTAAGCATTTGAAAAATAGTGACAAGAAAAAGGTTCAGAGAACAGTGCATGCTCTACATTCATAAAAGTGTGACAGGAGGCTCTCAAATGCTAGCTGTGGCTAACGGGATGTGGCTACATCACTCAGTGCACATGACTGGAAATGGTACACAGGCATACAAGCAACTACTTGGTGGAACATCGAAACATGAATCGCAGCCCCGTTAATTAGAAAGCGTAGAATCTGAGCAGAGGTAGAGAATCCATTTAATTCAAGTCAAACTTAAATAGTTCATTTCCCATAAATTCCAGTTGTCTTCATAAGAAAACATTCACCATGAATCACATCTGAGTTAATTTAACAACGATCACAAGAACCAGAATAACCAAAGAAAATAGAGTGTTTATGCTTACACAGATTGGGGTTTACAATTGTCCATTTTCCCTACAATTGCTAATGCTTCTTCTTCAGTGTATACTTAGCCTAGTAAGTGAATTTTTGGGTAAATGGTTTCTTGATCTTCCTTTTTCTCCTTTGTGGTTGTGGCAGCTTGAGCAAACTGTTTCTCACCTCAGCCGTCCACCTCAGTTTGCTTATGCAAACACACAGTTATAACTCATTAAGTCACGCATATATAGTCACAAAAACAATGAAATGGAATTGTAGAAAGAAACAAACAACAGTAGAAATAGCTCTAATTTATCAGACATCATTATCATCATTTTATATAGTGCTGAGCTGGGCACTTAATTTAAATAGACGTCGTCTCTGCAACCTAGGAATTTATGAAATAAAACATAAATAACATACTCTCATTCTATTCCAAGAGGAGAAGAATATAGATTTACCCTGTGGGCTTCCTAATTAAATCTAAGCATTAGGACTGTAAGATAAACTTGTCATTAGCTTTATTCCATATCACTTTTCTTCTTTTTGACTCTTGCTGTCTATCACTCAATAATTTAATAAGACTTTGGGAATGAGAAGGCCTACAGAAGGTATCAAAAAGGCGAATGTCCTCAAATATTAAATAACATGAAATAATGGAAGCTGAGACGAGACTAGAAAAAACAGACACATGGATGATGTGGAAAAGGATAAAAGTCTCTTTTATAAACCAAACTGGATAAACAAGACAAAGAAGGTAAAAGGCACTGTTTGCATGAGCAAATAATCAAAAAGTGTAAATTAAAGCCAAGAACACAAGAAGAATGAAGAATATTTAAAAAAAATTATAATAGAGGTCATGGGGCTGTTTAACAAAATATTTTTTTTCTTTTTTTTCTGGTTTTTTTTTTTAACGTTTATTCATTTTTTGAGACAGAGAGAGACAGAGCATGAACGGGGGAGGGCGAGAGAGAGGGAGACACAGAATCTGAAACAGGCTCCAGGCTCTGAGCTGTCAGCACGGAGCCTGACGCAGGGCTCGAACTCACGGACCGCGAGATCATGACCTGAGCTAAAGTCGGATGCTCAACCGACTGAGCCACCCAGGCGCCCCAAAATATTTTTTTTCTGAACAGAATTATGGCTCTACCGACTCAGCAAGAAAGACCAAATTAAGACAAATCTTAAATAATTCAAACCTACACTATGTAAATAATTGAAACGTCTGGCTTAAATTGGAATCTTCCAATACTTTTATTTAAAGGTGAAATGTTGAGGGGCGCCTGGGTGGCTCAGTCGTTTAAGCATCTGACTCTTGATTTCAGCTCGGGTCATGATCTCACAGTTCATGAGTTCAAGCCCTGTGTTGGGCTCTGTGCTATGTCAGCATGTAGCCTGCTGGGAATTCTCTCTCCCTTTCTCTCTGCCCCTACCACACACTCATTGTCTCTCTCAAAATAAAGAAATAAGCTTAAAAAAATAAAAATAAAGGTGCAACGTTGAGTAGCAGTAGCATACAAGTGCTGCACAACAACTTGCTAAGAAGCAGACCAAGTACCACAAACAGAATCCTCCCCACTTGAAAGGACACAGAAGGTAAGGCCTAGCCAGTGATCTGGCTACCCAATCAGTGACCAGATCTAGTTTCATGACTGATCCGGATGTAATAGGTTTAAAGATACATGTTTCACTAAGTTCTACAGTTGCTTTAATTTTACACTTTATTTTGTGCCAAGCCCTTACAAGAACATTGAAGCCACCGCTTTGCTGACTAACGTGCGGTCTTGAAATGCTTAGATATGCAACCACATTTGATATTTTATTTCACTTGATTTAATTAATTTAATGCTATTCTCTTGTAAGTCCATATGGTAAATAACATATTTTTCAAATCAGCCAAATGAGTACTTAAATAAAAGATTGATGTCACTTTAATTTCAATGTTAATAGGTATTTGACAAATATCTGTTGATTATCTACTATGTGCCAGCCAATGGGACTAAAATTCTTCACCTAACTGTTTAATAGGGATAACATAGGGAGAGTCTTGTTTGTTTGTTTTTTTTTATGTTTATTTATTTATTTTGAGAGAGAGAGAAAGAGAGAGAGGAGGGGCAGAGAGTGCTTTGCCAGCACAGAGGCCAATGTGGGGCATGATCTAAAGATCATGACCTGAGCCAAGACCAAGTGTCAGATGCTTAACTGAGCCACGGAGGTGCCTCCATAAGGAGAGTCTTAAAGAGTCTGGGTGAGTATGCATTACTTTTTCAGATTAAAGTACTACAAACTTTCCAATTACCTGACTATTACTTGGCCAGTGCTCTGAGTGGAAAGTACAGCCCTTTATCACTGTGAAACACTGGAAGTATTGCTTCACGGCTAACACACAAAGTGAAGGTCGGAGTAGCCAAGTCAATACTTGTTTGAGCACGTGCCTCAGGGTAAAAAAATTCACAATGAAATTAATGTATTCGCTGTTAGTTGAATTAGCAACAATGCTATTATTTTCACTTAACTTCCAAACTGGACAAATCAAAGTGAAAAATATTAAAATTCAATAAAAACATGATTTAGGGGTGCCTGGGTGGCTCAGTCGGTTAAGCATCTGACTTAGACTCAGGTCATTATCTCACGGTTCATGGATTTGAGCCCTGCATCCGGCTCTGCTGATAGCTCAGAGCCTGGAGCCTGCTTCAGATTCTGTGTCTCCCTCTCTCTCTGCCCCTCCCCAACTTGCATGCGTGCTCTCTCTCTCTCTCTCAAAAAAAAAAAAATGAATAAACATTAAAATTTTTAATAAAATAAAAACAAGATATAAAATAATTGATTAAAATAACTGAACAAATGATTTCCATGTGAACTTTTCTCCTGAGACCTCTCTGATAGCATTATATAAAAGACTGAAAATGAAATACAAAAGCATTTATGAGACAGGGAGAGAATCCACTAGATGAATATTTTCTTCTAGATTTAGGTCCATGTATAATAACAAAGGTAGTTCAGCAATAGGGGACAATCTCCTTTAACGAGTAGCAACAGGGTTACAGTACTCCTATTTGGAGGTTAAATATCCCCATCTTAAATCACAACAATTTCCTGATCATCTGAGGGAAGGAAAGGAGAAGACAGGGAACTATAATTATCAAAAACGTGAGAGAATATCTAAACACAATAATCCATAAATTTTGCTATATAATTATGAAACAAAATCACAGCTCCATTATGTGACTGCATACACATCTGCACATTTAGGCAAAGTGCACACCAATAACAAAGATAAACTATGAGCTTCATCTGATGCATCCTTTTCTTCTGTCTTGAAGCCTTTACTTATGACATAGGGTGGGGTGAGGCAAGGGCATTCAATCTGAGGAGGGGGCATTGCAAAGAGTCCTAACCCAGCCCTGCCACTACAAAGGGGTCACGAGGAGAAGCCTTTGTTTCCATCAGCCCCTGATCAATTTCTCCATCATTAATTCTCTTGGCAGAGGATGAGAAATGAGTTGACTTTTGCCATTTTAATGAAGTTAAGGCACCCATCATCCAGTCACTTCAGTGCTTGGTCTTGTTTAAGGAATATATTTCATTTTGGGAATATTTTGCCTTAGAGGAAGTATCATTAACCAGTCAATTGTGGACCCAAATCAGGTTAATTCTGGAGCTCCAGTACAAGCTACCTGATGCACCTTCGGATCCTTTCTCAATATAGATGATTAAGGAGTCACTGGAAATCATCAGCATGTAGAAGACCTTTCCTCTATTCTCTCTCTCTTTTTTTCCCATCTTACAACTAACAAGGGCAAATATGGGATATAAGGAAATGAAAGAATCTCTCTCTCAGTATGAGCTTAGCGACACACGCATCTAAAGTAATATGGCTCCAGGGTGGCAAACCAGAACTGGCTCAACCCAGGGCAGCGGTTGTCTAAAATACCCCTAGTGAACACTCTGAAGTAAGGGTCATTCCCTCTAAGCCACAGCAGGTTAGCAGAGTAAAGCTTTATCTGTTATGAGAATTCCTATGTCAACTTCAGTGAATGCCTACTCCCAGGGGCTGTTCTGCCACAGACAAAAGTGATGTCATGCACCTCACAGCCAGCTCAATGCAGGGAGCTGGAGGCTGATGCTCTGAGAACCTTGTATTTACAGCTCAGCCTTGCCAGCACCAATGAGGTACGCAGAGCAGATGTTATTTTCCTCATGTTTTTACACTCGTTTGGAAAGAAAGCTTTTTCTGTTCCTCTTCCAAATGTCTACCACATTTGGCTCTTTATTAGCTATTGTTACATATTCTGTGTAGTAGCCAAGATTATTATGATGATAGACCTTTATTCACAATGTGAGTTAAAGTACATTAACTCGGGTCAATGATCAGCAGTCTGTCTTTATTTAGACATAATTTTGACGTCTTAGAAGATACCTCATCCTTGACATACCTCTTATTATTTCCCCTCAGAGAATAAGAACAACTCATATACAAGAGATAAAAGCAAGATTTGTGAATCATTTTCCAAATGGGGGTGGGGAGAGAAAGATCACATTAAAGGGATGCCATTTTTTTCGTATTGTTTGTTATACTCTTTTTGTGAGTTGGATTCTTGGGAAGAAAAATCTGCTTTCACATAGTAGCTTAGAACTAATAGTTCCTCTAAGAGAATAAAAGTCAAACTACCTACCCCCTTACCAAATAACTTAAAAACAGAAAGAGATTTGGACACTAGGAGAATCTCATGGGTCAGCTTTCCATTTTCTTAAGGAGACATAAGAATATTATATTTAATTGAAAATATAAAATAGACTTTTTCAACATCAATAATTTACGAAAATACAATGTTTTTTAGAGATTTATTGTGCATTGACAAAATACTCTTTGAAGTGGGAGATTTTGTGAGCAATAAAGGACACATTGAACATAATACCAAAAATTTTCCTTTGTAAAAATCGCATCTTTTTTTAAGTTTATTTATTTTGAGGGGTGGGGGGAGAGGGAGAGTGCATGCAAGCAGGGGAGGAGCAAAGAGAGAGAGGGAGAGAGAGAAAGGGAGAGAGATAATCCCAAGCAGGCTCCACGCTGACAGTGTAGAGCCAGACACAGGGCTTGAACCCACAAACCTCCAGATCATGACCTGAGCTGAGATCAAGGGTCAGATGCCCAACCAACTGAGCCACTTAGGCACCTCAAAATCATATCTTTAAACCCTCCCCCACCACTGCCAAGTAATCAAGGAATCGCACATTTCTTCTTTATTTTTCAGATCACTTAAAAATAGACAAAGAATTTCATCTTTGAAATTCTAGATCTTCCTGAAATCAGGATTGCCAGAGAAATTGTTAAAAAAAAAAAAAAAATCATCATCAGTATCTGACCAGAGTATCTGTTTATTCTCTTAAATGTAAAACAGAAACAAGTGGTCTTTTTAAGATACTCAATGCACTAAAAATAACCATGCTGTAGGAACCAGACTGTTACCACCACAATCAAAGCTACTTCTCATGCTCTTAAATGCAATTAAGCCACAGAAAAAAATTACCATGAAATGTGAGGCTAAAGAACTGGGGTTGAATATTGCTTTCCACTGTTAAGAACAGCCTATTCTATCAGCCCTACTAGGAGCATTCAGGGATATGCTACGTCATCAAGAACATACGATATGCCCTTGATTTATCTAAGCAAAATAATAAACGTGGCATCACTGTCACACTTTATGTTCAATAATTAGTGTCCATGTTTTAATTACCATTACTCTAAGATACTTTAAAGATCAATCAGAGCACATAACACATAACATGCAATATTGCTCTTCTTGAACATTCTTTCAAGTATTTTCTTTGGCAAAATGAACAAAAAAGCCTACACCAGTTTCTCTTACACATCACCAGTATTAATGTAATTCAAATTCTCACCCAGTTGCCCCTTACCCTAGACTCACCTCATTCTCCATTAGTGCTCTAATTCTTACTTTATTAGAGCAGAATAAGCGTATCATTCAGAAGCCATTGAGCCTCGATCCTAAGAGTGCCCTTGCATGGAATCAATATGAAGTGCCCTGCTATTGGTAAGACGTTTGATAACACAGAAGTCAGTTAAGGATACCTAAGCCACAACTGTTTTCCACGATTTAGAAGGGCAAAATATTAATGATACTAAAAGTCTTCCTTTACATTGCAAAATTATATTCTATATCTGTACCTCAATTTTCAATGCAATTTTATATACAACTGTGCCATTGATTACCTCTCACCTCCAAATCCACTGTCTACACTCTACCTTGTGATGCTGGGACTGAGCCTCTCAAAACCATAGTCTTGTTTTTCCAGCTGGCTCTACGCTAGGCTCTTCCACCAGGAAGTGCTAGTCGGAGACTGAGAAAGCTGCAGGAGAAGGAAGGCTGTCCTTCCCGTGGGCCAGTCTTCTTGCAGTTCTAGAACATCACTCGACCTATACTTCTTTACACAGGGAGCAACTGTTCCTTTCTGCAGCATACGTCAAAACCAGTGTGCAATGAGTGCAACATCTGCAGCCTTACTGAGCCCTCTCAGAGATGGGAGCGCTAGCCTGCTGGTGTTCCCTCTACAGAGTGGGACATTTGGTCCAAGCTCATTTTAGCTCTCCTGCTCCTTGACTCCAAGGTTCTATATTTTAGTAACTTCAAACTCATTCCTTTGTTCTTCCAGCTCTTGAAGTGGCTGCCACCTCCTGTAGTTTCTACCTTTGTGATAGTCTTATCCCATAGAAACATTATGCCTACTTGATCACTTATATTCAGTGCTCAATATGTGTTCACTCTCTACGGTCAAATAATTGGTGTGGTCTCTGTCTCTGGATTGGGTCCTGATTGATTCAATGACCCTACATGGGCAGGGAGAGCTGGCATTATTGTCCTTACTTCACAAAATAATATCTTAACCCTGGGAAAGAAAAGCCTGGAACTTGAACTCCCATCTTCGAACCCCAATCTTGGCATTCTTTCCATCAAAAATGCTTCCATGTATCAACCGAATCCCAGTCCTTCTCATAGATACGCTGCATATACAACGGAACAACATAGGTAGAAAGTATATAAGGTGACCCAGATGAATATGGCTATATAAAGTCAGATTTTTATACAAAGTCCCAGGTTAATTTTTACAGAAAAGTTCTTTAATTTCAACCCATTCTAAAAAATTTTCAGAGTTTGGGCTAAGATGTATTTTCATTCTTACAGTATAACAAACAAGCATGATCCATTCAATTTGAGCCCATTGAAGAATGTCAAAACCATACTTGTGAGCTCATTATTTTCTATGTAGCTTTAACAGTGGAATTGCAAAAGCAAAAGCAAAATACTAAATAAAACGTAGCTCTCAGTATTGCATTTGCTTGCTGCCAAATATTCTATAAATATAAAAACAGATCCTGGAAGCTGCTGTTTAAAATGAAAGTAATGAATATTTCCTGATGGGGCGTTCGGCAAGATTTTCCAGACACGGGCTTCCTTACTCTTGTTGGCCAAGTAGTATGTTTTTTCCTCTTGCCTGTTCAGTGAATGTGCTTCTAAAAGCTGCTTTGTGTTCCTGTAAATTATAGGAATTCCTTTACGATAGGCCCTGGCAGCAAAGCCTAATCAAGTTGAAGAAAGCACCACAAATACTTCCCAAGTGGCCTTCTTCCAAAATTGGCAGCATTAAGACAGCAGCAAAAATGTAAAAACAGAAACTACAAAAGCATATACATCAACTTTTGTTCTTCCCTCATTTCTTTCTAGATCCCCAGGACTGAAAAGCGAAGAAAAAAAGATTAAAAGTACAATTGCATCTGTACTACCTATGCTATATAAATATATTAAAATATTCTATGAGATGAAATTCTCACTATGAAAGATATAGAGGGGCACCTGGGTGGCTCAGTCAGTTAAGCATCTGACTCTTGATTTTGGCTCAGGTCATGATCTCATAGTTCCTGAGTTTGTGAGATTGAGCTCCGTGCCAGTCTCCACAATGACAGTGCAGAGCCTGTTTGGAATTCTCTCTCCCTCTCTCTCTGCCCCTCCCCCACTCCCTCCCTCTTTCTCTCTCTCAAAATACACAAAAATAAAAGCAAAACATAGAGATAAATATAGATATTACTTTCTACACTAGAAAATATTCCCAAGCCTTGTGTTCTTATGTCTCACCAGGAATTTAACAAATTCATCTGCTAATTTAATATGATCAAACTTCACTTCTCTTTTAGTGGCTTATGGCATATCACAACCAGGGAACAAAGTAAGAAATGAGAAAACTAACAAAAGAAACCCTTCCAGCTCTCTTAATTGCTGACAATTAATTATATACCTATGAAAGAGCAACCCCCCTTTTGTAGTCCCAACATTGTCAGGATTGGCCATTGAGAAACTGATGTTAAATGACCACATCTGAGTTGCCTGTGTGAGTTGCTGGACACCGCCCACTGCATGAGAGGCAACATCCTACAACGGTGATGTGCCAAATTATCCATGGAAGCTTTAGCTGATGACAAGCAGCCTATTCGATTATGAACAGAGTAGCTTGGTAATATAGCTACCAGTTCATTGCTCTGTAGATAACCAAACTCCCATTTACTTGACTTCAGAGATTATCAGATACCTTAGACCACAGAACCCAAATGTGCTAGCACTAAGCACACATTCAACAGTTACAAACTAAATGTATTTTTTTAATGTTCATCAAAAAAGAAACATCAAAGTATCTATGTCTTCCATCTTTAACTGATGAGATACAATTGTGAATATGCTACCTACATCTTGTTAAAATCTCTAAAGGTAATGAATAGATATCATGCCAATATTTTCATCAGGGAATTATCAAGACCTTAAAAACACTAAGACCTGTATACTGCAGTTTTGTTTTTTGTTTTCGTTTTTTTTAACTTGTGTGTATAAATATTAGCCTCTAGGGGGAACTCTAGGCTCTTTACCTTAATTTTCCCAAAGGCTAAATCAGGAAAAGAGGAGAAATCTCCATTCCCCTAAGAGGAAATGATCTGGCTAGTCGGATTCCAGGACATTGACGGGACCATGTTTTGTACGACTGGAGCTTTCAGAGGGTTTCTAAGTCAGCATAAGTGATTACTTCTCTCTTCATGCTCTCTACTCCTTTTCTATGGCAAGCAGGCTGAATCACTGCCCTGGCAAACTCCACCCTGCACCTCCACCCCCACCTCGGTATGTATCTATATATGTACCTATACATATACATACACACATATACATACATACACATGCATATTCAGGTGTACCCGGGATTATCCAATTATTGCCTTTGCTCAGCTATCCATTTCCAATTTCTTGAGGGGAAATATCATGCAAAGAAATAGTCAGCACTACTGCTCCCCTGGCCATCATATCATAGCACTGTAGACCTTTTCCTGATTTCTAATAGTATGCAGGGAGAGTATAGGGTGTTTATTTTTAAACTGCACAGAATACCATTAACTAGTTTTGTGAATTTGGGCATATCCTCTTGCTCTACGAGTTCCACTTTCCTCACTAAATGGTTTCTAAAGTACCTTCTGGCACCAACATTTTATGTATTTTTATCTTTATCAAATTACTTCCAATGCTAAGTGAAATTTTTTTCAACAACTCTTGGCCATCTAAGTCATTTCCCCACTGGGTGATTTCAATGACCTAATATCACTCAAGGTCGTACAGCAAAACCCAAAATATCCAGTAAACACATTAGAACTAAAGTCAAGTGCATGTGACTAGTCAGCTGCAGAGACCTGGAAAACAACAGCCCAAAACAACCTAAACAGAAACATCTCAACAGCAAAGTCATAGTCTGCCTTGAATCCAGCATATTGGGTAATGTGTGACAGGTCCTCTTAGAGCCTTGGGACAGGGGCTCAGCAAATATGCATGCTGACTCTTACACCTAAAAATGCAGTGGAATGCACAGATACTTTGCACAAATCATCTTCCTGACTCTACCAGCAGCTTTTCATCCATAAGCACAGGGCAACTCAGAACAGGTTTGGATGAGCACAGCCCATCTATATGTAGGAGATATAAGCTTTTCACAGGAAAAGCAGAGGAGGAGGATTCTTGTTATCCCATATACTTAGAACTCTCACTCATTTCCATTTTGTAACTTTTATCTATCCTGGACACTCAAGTAATAAACTTGCCAGAACAATTCAGGGAAAGGAAAAAGAAAATTAGAATCATGAATTTCAATTCTTCCAGAAAATCCAACTATCAAAATTAACTGGCATTATGAAATACAAAGCAAAGAACAATCTTAAATGCATTAAATCCAATGCCCTCACATTACTAATTAGGGAACTGTAACTCAGAGAGGTCCAATCTTCACCACAATGATCTTTATTTTGGGTTGACCTTAGATGCTATTAGATGAATGGGAAATTCTGCATGGGCACACTCCAGAGTTTAAAGCATCAAGCTAGGGGCACCTGGGTGGTTCAGTTGAGTAAGCATCTGACTTTGGCTCAGGTCATGATCTCGCGGTCTGTGAGTTCGAGCCCCGCGTCGGGCTCTGTGCTGACAGCTCAGAGCCCGGAGCCTACTTCAGATTCTGTGTCTCCCTCTCTCTCTCTGACCCTCCCCTGCTTATGCTCTGTCTCTCTCTCTCTCTCTCTCTCAAAAATAAATAAACATTAAAAAAAATTAAAGCATCAAGCTAAATAAGCCCACCTACATAAGCCTGGTATATCAGTTACCCATTTCGGCTTAAAAAAATCTTGATATTTAGTTCCTTATAACATTAATTATATATTATTTCTCATGATTCTGTGAGTGGACTGTACAGTTGTGTTCATCTTATCTGGGCTCACTCATGAAGCCCAGTCAGCTGGATGCTTGGCAAGGGCTAGATGCTCTAAAATACCCTCACTCATGTGCCTGGGGCCACAGCTAGGATGTCTGCAACAGCCGCAACATCTAGGACTCTCTCTCCATGTGATCTTTCATCTGGGCTTTTTACATAATGCTTGGAGCATTCCAAGAGGAACAAAGTAGAAGTTGTGAGGCCTCTAGAAATAGAGGTTCAGAAAGCCCATTAAGTCACTCCTGCTGGATTCTGGTCAAAGTAAGTCACAAGGATGGGGCAGATTCCAAGGGTGGGAAAATAGACTCCACCTCTTTATAGGTGGAGCTGCAAAGATTCTGTGTCCTATATAATCTACCAACCCAAGACAGAAGAGGTTAAATTAGATGCAAATTTGATTTCCTTTGTTTTCAATAGAATATATCCTTAGGGACAGAGGTCATTGATTGATGCTTTCAGATCATTCATTAGTTTGAATTCTAACAAACAGAAACCATGTCAATATTATGCCTCTGTCCAATGTCTACATCATAACTGGCACTCAATAAACACATAATCATAACAATAGGGACAGAAGTGTACGCAGGCAGTTTTCACCGAAAATAAACCAGATTTGGTAAGTTTATTTATTAAACACATATCCTTATCTATTGTGAAAAGTTATGACATTCTCAGCTGAGGAAAGCAATTACAGTTCTGCCCAGAGAATCTTTATATTACAACACAAAAGAGAATCTAAAGTTTCTGTCAAAACTAAGACATCCAAGGCAGGCAGTGTCTAATTGTGCAAACGTTATGATACCATTCAGCATACCAGAACATGGGGCTAGGAAAATCAAAGGTTTTACTCTTCAACCTTTGTCAATTAACTTCATTGACAGAACCCCTTTTTATATAAAGACAGTCTTGATCAATCCTACTACTACTGATCCTTTCTTAACCTTAAGAGAAACGGACAGTATGATACAATAAGATGCATACTCTTTTAAATGTATCTGTTTTCACAGGTACTGTAGGACTACAAATATGAGAACTATGCAGTTTTATTCTCAAGAATGTTTAATGTTGTAAGGGAAAAAATAAAATAGGACTATTCACACAATTAGTTGAACATGTATGAGATGATACAGTGCTGGAGAAAAGGGACAAATTACAGCCAAAGTTCAAGGGAAGAAGATATTACATTAAGGGATCTAAAAAATGTACAAAGGTGGTTATATTTGCACTAAATCTTTACATATAGGGTAAGATTTTTGCCAGGACAGATGGGGAGGAAGGAAGTCTAGATAGAAGGGAAAGGGGAGAGGGGTGCCTGGGTGTCTCAGTTGGTTGAGCCTCAGACTTCGGCTCAGGTCATGATCTCACCTTTCCTGAGTTCCAGCCCCACATTGGGCTCTGTGCTGACAGCTCAGAGCCTGGAGCCTGTTTTGAGTTCTGCGTCTCCCTCTCTGTCTCTGTCTCTGTCTCTGTCTCTGTCTCTGTCTCTCTCTCAAAAATAAATAAACATTAACAAAAATTTAAAAAAAGGGAGAGGGGAGAGCAGTGAGTTAATTAAACAAACAAACACAAATGAGTGATTGGTTTCATAAGGATGTAAGGTCTAAAAAGAAAAAAATTCATGAGAAAAAAGAGCATAAATGTAGCTTACAGACAGATTATAAAAGAATTTACCTTATTTTAGAAGGTAAAGGGGAGCTAAAAATAAAATAACTAGAGTAGTATTTTTAAGAAAATCTTTCTGATAGCAATGAATACGGTTGATGACAGAGGAAATGAATGGTTAGGAAGAGAGGTTAGGCACCTACCAGAATAAACTAGATGAGGATTCTAAAGGCAACAACCATGAGGAAAAAAGATCAAGAACAACAATGGACAATTTACATGTGTAAGACGACATATGATCTCCAAGACAGGGGTCAAGTAAGGAAAGAATATAAATCTTACACTAATGTTTGAAATGAGGAGGAGACAATGTGAGGAAAACATAGTCAGCTTCACTATTTTCAGTTATCTAGACCCTAGTTCCTAGAGAATGATGTTATGCTTTGATAGATCACCTGATGAGTCTGGGGACTTCACTATGATCAGTACATGACAGCGGTGACAAAGCATGGAAAGGAAAGCAAACTGCAGCATTGGAGCAGCTGAGATGACACGTACGAATTCGTGGGAGAATCCAGTCAGCATGGTTTCTCCAGCCATAGTCAGTACTCTAGGAAGATGAAAGTACCTAAACAATGGAAATTATCCAGGCTGAAAACCAGAATGAATCAAGTAGAGGAGGCGCAAGAATCTAGGGTTTTGCTGAGTATATGATTGAAAACTCTCATTCTATGGTTGTGGCTGAGGAAGGAGACACAGGGAGCCAGATTCAGAGGGCAGACTGAGCAGGCAAGTGGGAGCAGGTGGAAGTGCTGTGGATCCTGGTTCAAGGGGAAAGCAGAGACCAGGCTCTGTAGCCCTGATGAGGAGCTGGAGGTGAAGAGGCCGAGGCAATCATCACCTCTCTCATGAGCAATGCACAAGGGGGGGTGGGGGTGGGGTCAGGCAGTGCTCATGACTCATGGCTTTCTACTCAAACGTCATCTACAGGCATCTCACCTTTCTGCAGGAAAGCCCTCATATTCATGAACATAATATGGGCATTTTTGCTGTCCTTTCCGGCATTAGCATCTTACCATTTTGTGCTTTAGTCTATTGTAATTTTTTATTTCCTGACCTCTTAACTAACTTGTAATTAATGTCAAACACATAGACAACTAGAGAGGATAAAAAAACATAATATAGCAAATATCCATAAACCTACCATTAATCTGATAACATTTTGCCATATTCGATTTAGTCCTACTTTTTATTTTTTTATTTTATTAAAAAAAATTTTTTTTAAGTTTATTTATTTTTGAGACAGAGAGAGACAGAGCATGAACAGGGGAGGGTCAGAGAGAGAGGGAGACACAGAATCGGAAGCAGGCTCCAGTCTCTGAGCCATCAGCCCAGAGCCCGACGCGGGGCTCGAACCCACAGACCGCGAGATCGTGACCTGAGCCGAAGTCGGACGCTTAACCAACTGAGCCACCCAGGCGCCCCTAGTCCTACTTTTTAAAGAAAGATACAGATAAACACATTACGTTTTTTGTGATTCCTTTCTCAATCCCATTTCTCTTCCTCCAATTCCAAAAATAGTAACTATTCTCAACTTAGTTTTTATTGTTCCCATGCTTGTTTTACATCTTTAGTAAATATGTGTGCATCTGTAAGTTTTTATTTTAGATGTCTTGGTTTTTACAATGTATGCAAAGAGTTCATTCATTTTTAACTGCCCTAATACTAGGGATATACAATTTATTTATTCATTTTATGTTTATGGGAATTTATATCTCTTGTAATTTTATACTAATACAAAACAAAAATGCTGCAAAGAAATTTTAGGAGACTGTGTGGCAACCCTGCTTGAACATTATAATTATCTAGAGAGTTCAAAATCCAGATCTAGGGCTATGCCAGCCATTCTGTTTTAGATCATGACAAACCTACAAAATGATCATATTTATAGGGTGCAATAAAGAGAAGAGGTTGCTCATAGATAGTCAAAGTGCACCAGTCACTTCTGCCTCACCAAACACACCTGGCCATTCTAAGGGCTGAGAAGAGTCAAATCTCAATGGATTGAAAACCCTTCCCAATTTCTAGCACAAGAATGTGTAGGTAATACTGGCTGAGCAGCTTTGCTCTAGAGCAAAGATTCTCAAATTTGGCTGCACATTAGAATCTACTGGGGAGCTTTAAAAAATCTGCTTATGTCCAAGCTATAGTAGAGGCCAATTAAGTTAGAACACTAAGCAGTCAGATCAAGACATCAGCACTTTTTTAAATCTCCCAGATGACTCCAACATGCAGCCAAGGTTGAGAACCATACTGAGCAGCATCTCCCAAACTCTCCTGATTATGACATGGAACACCTGTTGCCAATGCATTTCTCAAGGCCCCAAACTCTTGAGTTGCGAGTCTGGGAAGCTGCATGCTTAAAGATGCCTCAGGTACATACCTGGAAACAGAATTGCTGTGTCTCAACTGAACAGTGGTGAGAAAGCTACGTTAGAGCCAAGCAAGTAATCTTGCCTTTCCAAATAACATCCTTGTCTAAGTGGCTGTTTTGACCTATTGACTTCAGTGATCAGCCTGTATAGAATTGGAAAAATCAGTTCAGATCCCTCAGAAAAGGATCCCAGTTGAGTGTCATTAGCCTTCTGAGGGGCTTCATATAGTAGCTGTTGCTGGTGTTGTTACATCACACTCCACGTGCATCTACCATATTGCCCATTGTGCTGGGAAATAACCTTTGAGATTCCAGCCATGGTATTCTTTTCTACTTTGCTGAAAAGGTGGCAAAGAGGACTGATAAAGAACAGGCTCTGGAACCTGTCTCTTTAATTGTCTTTGGTCTCCACTAGCAACTAAGATGTGTAACCCTGGGCCACACACTCAACGGAACCACGCCTTGTCTCCTTCATTTGTAAAAATATGTCACAAAAATGATAGTACCTACCTACCCTCATGTTATTGTCATGAAGATTAAATCTATAAATAATTAAAATGCCTACAATTTAAGTGCTTACAGAGGTAAGTTTTACTATGATGACTATTACCAGTTTGCATTTTCCAGTTCTCCCTTCACTTGGGTATTCTCTCATGTTTATCACCTGGAATTCTTCCCATTTTCACCCATACAAGTTCCTTTATTCTTACTGATTGTAGCAATGGAAAAAGAAAGTAGCAAAAATACCAAAATTATGAAGCCTTTTATCAGATAACAAATCGCTATATATGTTTTCCAAAATATATTAAGTACCTTTCTTTCCTTTTTTGTCACCACCATGTAAATAACATTGAAGAGTTCTTAACTCAAAAATAATACCTTGACTGTATCTACTTTAGTTTAAGCTTTGTGCTATCCTGATTCAATTTTTTTCAAGGATCTCTGGATCTTGGTATCCCATAACCTACTGTAATAACTTGTTATAGAAGCTAAAATAACCCTCTTGGGCAAGAAATTCATTTTCATGTCCAAGTTTATTTGGTCATGCTTAACTTTTAATGCCATTTTCTCTAAGTTTGGATTGTGTGCCCTTTTAAAAAAATGGGACTTGTGATAACTATCATTACTTAGTATTTATTGTAGAAAGAATTTCAAGTCTTTAAAAAATATACTAGAATGTTAGAATATGTTTTCTTTTGAGTTACATTTCATATTATAAGAGGAGCTTGTCAAGAAATAGTAAAGGAAATGTTATTTGAGGTAATTGTAATCATAAAATGACCCCCAAGACAGATACTGAGATCAGGATTCTTGTAACATGTATACGAATTCTGGATCTAGTGTTAATATAAGCATATTTCACACATACTGGTAATTAAGCTAATTATTTCAAAGGCTGCTATCTAGAAGGATGAATAAGCAGCCAATCTAGCAGATATAAAACAGGTGAAGTTATAAAATTTTCTCACTTATGATTATTAACAATATTTACTACTTTGTCTTCCTGAGAAGCAGCTGGTCATCTAAAGCCATCCGTATTTTTGTGCTGGATAGAAAGGTGTCAACAGTCAAGGTATTTAAAAATCATCACTATAGGAGCAAACATATTTGAAACCTGAGAAATTCACAGAAAGGCACCCTGAAAATACATCTCAGACATTTTTATTTTCAAAGACTATTTCCTATTACAATGCCAACTGTAGTTACTGATACACTGAAAACAATTAATACTATAATCTGGCTGTGAAGAATTTAGGTCATTTTAGTGATGGGATAATATCTATGTTAATTCTACAAATCCCACAGGATCCAGGTCAGAGATCTACATACTACAAGAAAGGAAAACATAATTTTAGATAACAGTTAAAGATGATGATGATGGTAACTACAATGCGATGGAATACTTTTTAATTATATCAGTTCACAAAAAAAGTGATTTCATTTGTAAAATG
Source organism: Neofelis nebulosa (assembly GCF_028018385.1). NCBI lineage: Eukaryota > Metazoa > Chordata > Mammalia > Carnivora > Felidae > Neofelis > Neofelis nebulosa. Next base: position 85,551,953 of record NC_080784.1, on the reverse strand, counting down.
TCAGGTGGAAAACGCAGACTCCAAATCCAATAGCCATGCAAATAGTTTGAAAAACCTACTAAAGTGATTAAAAATCTATATTAGTACCTTTCTTGTAGATGCTGAGTTTACACCAAGGGTATATATTTATACATACACATCTATGTGGTTGTTATTTCATTTCGTTAGTGTATACGTGTCACTTTTTGTGTACATCCTTTGAGTGTCATCCTTGATATCCTCTCTTTACCTAACCACTTTATCCTATTGTTTCCTAAGTCTATAATTGATTTTGTCTCTTAAGGATATCTAAAATACAACCACTTGTCTCCATTCCACTGCTGCTCTGCTGGTCCAGCCATCACCATTTGCTCTACTTGTTCATCCCTAACCTCCTTTAGTCCATATTACACATAGTAGCTAGAGTGATCATTTAAAAATACATATAGAATTATGTGTCTCTCTACTTAAAGCCATTTGGTGGTTTCCTAACTCAGATAAAATTAAATTAAAATATCATCAAGACTCCTATCCTACTGTATGGCCAGCCTAATCTCTAGCAATGGCATGGATAGTTTTGGTAGAACAGACACTGTGATTTGCCCATCTCCTGTTAATTTACCACTTCTTCCTTACTACCAGAACCCCAGTTTTGTTAGGCGTGGCAGTTTTCCCAGCTTTCCTTGTCATTTAGAGCTGGCCAGCAGATTTCAGTTGATGATATGTAAGTGGATGTATATGCTGAGGGACTTCAAGTTTCCAACTGAGTATCACTTCCTCAAAGACACTTTCCCCAATTACCCTTTATAAAATTAAATCTCCTCCTGTTAATATCTCAAAATCCAATTTCTTCTTAGCATTGATTACAGTTTTTAATCTGTTGGTTTGTTTGTGTCTATCTGACTTCTCTGCAGGTTCTGTGAGAGTAATGAACATTTATGCCCTATTTATTGGTATATATTGTCATCTACCACAGCAGTAGATAAATAGTGGGCATGAGAATGAATAAAATAATGAATTTTGTAGGTATTTATCAACATTATAAACTATATTATAAATCCATTATGTCAACAGACTTTGGTCTTATATTTATTTTGTTTAAGGTATCACGCTCAGTGATGGGGGAAATATAACAGTAAATACAACCTGACTTCAAAAAGTACCAGGTTAGTACAAAAGAATAACATATACATAAACAACCCTAAAGGCAGCAGGTGATATAAACATGGAATAGATACTACAGGAGTTCAGAGGAAGGAGAGATCCCTAATGACTGGAGTGTAGGAAGGTCTCCTGGGAGCATGCCTAAGTTGACCATGAAGTTGAGGATAATTATTTCAATAGAGGTAGAAGATGAAGGTGAGTGAGTAGGAGAAAGGCAGACCAGAGTGAGAAAGCTAAAAAGGCATTTCCAGAATTGCAGGTTGTATGTAAGAAACTTTAGTAGCTCATAGAAAAGAAAAGAAAAGAAAAGAAAAGAAAAGAAAAGAAAAGAAAAGAAAAGAAAAGAAAAGAAAAGAAAAGAAAAGAAAGAAAAGAAAAAAGAAATAATTCTATTTGTTTGCTTCCTATAACACTTTACCTTGAGGCAGCACCTGGTGAGGACCCAGTTTGGTCTAAGGAATAAGGGTGACTGTGCTTTAATAAGGCTGATTTAAGAAAATAAACCATAGATACAGAAGAAAAAAGAGAGAGGAAACCGGATATGGTGTCTGGCACAAATTCAAATCTTCAGTAGAGGTAGGAAGGGGCATTGGAGTAGTTAACACAAGTAAAAATTATGCATGCCCCTATTGGGAATCAATAAACAGAAAAGAAAAAAATCAGCCTTAAGGGGGAGAACACAGATGATTAAATATTTAACATAAAGGTAAAAGGAGAGAAATGAAAAAGTACAGATTTAGAATTAAATTTAGGAACCTGTAAGACAGTCTGGTATTACATGTGCAGGTACATGTACACACATGGGCAACTGTGGCAAAATCCAATCACTATAAAAATGAATTACAGTCAATTGTCTATTTCACTTGTGTATATCAATCTTAGAAATTTCAAGGGCCGCTCTTCCAATGGTACCATGTAGTTAACATAAATGGAAGGAATATGTGTGACAAGTACGTGTGCATACAGAAAAGTATAAGGATATATTATATATAATTACATGGAGCTTTATTATTTTGTATGCATATAAATTCATAGACACTCAGATATATTTCAGTCTATTATATGTCTCACAGACTGTTCTCACTTCTTGTGTACTTGACCCTCACAGTACCTCTGAGGGGTAAGTACTATCATTCTGCTGTACATTTTTCAGATATGAAAGTAAACATAAAGAAATGACATAAGTTGCCTAAAGATATAGAGTCAGATAGTGCTCAAAGCCAAGCGGAACTATGATTTCAAAACTCGGTGAGTCCAGGGATCTTTCTATTATTACATTTAGAACAGCACGAAGACGTCTCATAGTGGGTGGGAGAATGATTAAGGTGGTGTCTCATATATAACACCGCCCTAGATTTATATATCACATTTCTTCCAAAGGGTTTTCAGATATTATCTCATTTGTCTTCCAACAACTCTGAAAGATAAGTAGGGGCAGGCAGGTTCATCTGCATTTCCCAAGATGGATTATCTAAGGCAGGGGAGGGGGAAGTCACCGAGAGCTGCTGAGCTCTGCAGCAATCAGACTAGAATCTGAGTGGCTGTTTTCCTCCCAACACTCTTTCTACTGATCTGGTTAACAGAGCTCTGGGATTAACTACCCCCTGCATGGAGGTAGTAGGGGACAGGGTGTGAGGTTGGAGAGATTCCAGAAAAGAGATATAGTGGTTATTTCACTTTACTCTTGCTAACATCTCTCTCTGGTGCCTCTGCCCACAGGAGTATGAGAGAACAGGTAACATGATCTTAAATGGGATTTTTCCTATTTCTCCAAATTACCAATTAATGCTTAATGCTAACAACATAAAGAATCTGAGTACCCCATATTCTACAAAGAACTGCAAACAGTAAAGGCTTGTCATCTTAAGAGCTTTCTAAGCCGGGTGAAGTAGCTCTACTACCCGCAAACATCACTCCAGCTTCCTGACTTCCCTTACCTATTAAAAACCATAGGGAAAGGAGAGAGGAAAGGGGTAGTGAAGAGCAATAGGTTCTTGGCCTCATGGGAAGTAAAATCTCCCCCTCACTAATAAACAAGCTAAATAAATCGGATCTGAGAGAATCCCTAACACAGACTAAGATTCTAGCACCTCATTGGTTTCCCTCAGTGCAGGGCATCCCTGATTTTCCCTGTATCTAGTTAAGCAAAGGAAAAATAGATTGACAAAAGACCAAAGACCGAGACAGGTGATTTTAGTACTGCAGCTTGTACTTCCAGTATTTGGTTCCCATAGTTAAGTGCGCATCTTTGAAGAGAGCTCGATGGGAACCACCTTCTCAGCACCTCACAGAAAAGGACTGCTAGCCAAGTGAGGGGGCCTCAGATAGCAGGAGGCTATGGTGTACATGAACATGATCAGGTTCTAGAGATTGTGCAGAAGGGAGACCTCTCAACAGAGCCCTCCCGCAAATGCATGCCTGCTGCCCACCGTAGAGCCATAGCCCAGGAAGTAGTTGTAATCAACAAAGAGAAAGTTACAACAGCTCCAGTCAGGTAAGAGACAAACTATTCTCTTTCCTTTTTTCTTTCTCCCCTCCTCAGTACATGAGGAAAAGTGGGGGGACAAAAGTGCCCAAAGGCAAGTCAAACAATCCTGCCCTGGGCTCCCAAGTAAGGAACTGGTAAGAGTGGCAAAGCAAGCCAGGCCCCCTTCCCGATAGATCCAGGAGCCCTGAGTCTGGCTCATGATGTTGGAAGGGAAAGTTTTGTATAACAAATGCAATTGGAAATTTCAACTGGATGGAATTTGAGTAATGGGAAATGACTTGAGAGTTATGGTATCTGCCTAGGATGCCGTTAAGGGATCCACTACCCAGCTGGGAAGAGGAATTTGACATAACACAATAGGGGAGGAAAGACTGGTGAAAAATAAAACCATTTCATGTTTGCTCCCCACTGAGCTGAATCTTCTCAATAAACTAGACACATGCAGATGCAAAAATCAACTGAGACCATGGAGAAGGAAGGGCAGGTTTTAACAGCGAAAGAAGAATGTTATTTATGCTTCTCTACAGAGATGACTTACTAGAATACAAACAACCCATAAGTAATAGGCTGAAGACGTACAAAGAAGTGAGCATTTGCAGCCCTCCATTTCAGTGCAACCTGCAGTTTTCAGATTCCTACTTTTACACTCAGATGTGGGCAGTGCACATTGAAGAATCTAGAGAGGTTTACACTTGACACTACAAGGAACATTTATTTCAGACATGTGGCTACATCAATTAAATGCAATGTGTATTCACAACATTAGTCATTTTCACACAGCAGCTCATTATAATGCATGTGCCTTGCAAAAGCAGCCAAGATTCAGTGAGGCATAAAACCACAAAGCATCATTATAGATCATACATCACTGTTTTTATAAAAAAATATTAAATTTTTACAATGATTTTCTTCTCCAAATTACTAATACTCATCAAAATAATCATTTTCCTCGCCTACTCGGGGTAACTTCCACTTGACCTTACATCCTGATTATATAAAATTTACCCTATAATTACCTTAATTCAACAATAGTTTTTAAAAGTGTCTTTCCATATTATAAAATGACAACCATAATTTTTGCATAAATATTAAAGAATCAATGGCTCTATAAAATATTATCAGAGGGAGCTATTTCTAATTTAAAAAGAGTCATTAATTAAGTTTCTGCATGAGAATAACTAAAGTAAATCACCTAAATGAAAAAGAAGAAATAATGTGCAACATGATTATATAAATGACCGTTTTAATGTTATGTAGGCAGATTGTCACTCAATAATCTATGTGCAGCTTAGCGTTATTAGTCATGGTGTCTGATGCAATAAAAGCAAGAAAATTAAGTGTGAATTCAATTCAGTTCAACTGAACAAGGATTTCTATAACACATCCTAAGAGAGATACAATGTGCTGAGGGGTTGATGTGGACTCAGAAATGCAAAGATAAATAAAATATAGTCAATAAAGAGGAAAGAGTGGAATAAATTTTAACATCCTGAAGCTTAAAGGTATCACCATCAACATAATGTTAGGTAAAAAAAAAAATCATATATATATATATATATATATATATATATATATATATATATATATATAAAGCAAGGAGCATTTGCTGCATCAGTCAAGGCCCGCTAAAAAACAGATGGCACACTTAAAATGGTTTATCTGAAGAGGATTAATAAAGGGAACCTCTTACAGAGGTGTAGGAGGGTCAAGAAGTGCAAAAAGGCCCCATGAAACACCAGGGAATGTAGCCACAGCAGTTGGTGTCCCCCTAGTGGAAAAGAAAAAGAAGGGACTTCATTTTCTGAGACCTGGTGACAGATGGGGCCAGGAGTATTGCTGAAGACTGGGCAAGGACTCTGGAAAGAGAGGAAAGCAGCCAATTCTAGAAACTGAACGAGGGTAGGAGTGGGAATGGGGGCTATATGTGGTCAGATTTCTCTCTCTTGCTGTTCTCTTGATCTCTAGAAGAGATTCACATTGGCTGGACTCCATGTAAAGCTGAAAGCAAGAGAGCTCAGGTCCTAAGGTAGGTGAGGCCAGAGCATGACAAAGTGTGGAGAATGGTTGTGGGCAAGTGGAGGCAAGGCAAACCAAATAACCAGCTTATTTGTTAAAATGGAATTTAGAATATAGTAAATCACTTTTGTTAATCAATAATTTGAGATTTCAAAAACGTGTTTTGGCATTTAAATGAGATACAACATTGAATACAGAAAAATTCAGAGGTTTTGGAAGAAAGTGTTTTTTTTTTTTAACGTTAATTCACTTTTTAGAGAAAGCACACACACAAAAGCAGGAGAGGTGCAGAGAGAGACAGGGACAGAGGATCTGAAGCAGGCTCTGTGCTGACAGCAGAGAGCCCAATGTGAGGCTCCCAATGTGGGGGTCAAACTCATGAGCCATGAGATCATGACCTGAGCTAGAGCTGGATGCTTAGCCAACTGAGCCACCCAGGCACCCCTAGAAGAATGTTTTAAAATACTCTAGTCCTTAAAGCATAAGACATCGTGACATGGCCAGTCCACCTCAATAATCATCAATTAAAGAAATAAATGCCAGACATAAGCTTCCTTCTGCCTGGTGCTACTCAGAACAGGAAAATAGCTCTACACTTCTTTGGTACAAGAGCCATGTTATCTTCCTTAATTCAGTGCTGAAATGTTTATCTCCATCTTTCCTTGTTTTTGGAGAAAAAAATTACATGTTAGGCATGTTAGGCACTTAACTGACAAATTATTCTACATACCTTTGGTGCTTCAGGAAACATATAGAAGGAAATACAGAGTGGTAGAAAATGTAATGCATAATTCAGAATAAGTGAAATATTTATATTAAGAACAAGCAGTGATTAAGTGCATTTAGGATTAGGGAAGTGAGAGTGAATTATTGAGGCATGGAGGGATTTACCCCAAATAATCACATTGTCACCGCTCTGTTAAGGAAGATCTGGTGGAGAGAATGAAATGTTAAGAGCTGTTTAATTTGGAGGCCTGGGAGACATTAAAATTGTTTTTTCTTATTAATTTAGTTTGAGAGAGAGTGGGGCGGGGAGAGAAAGAATTCCCAGCAGGCTCCATGCTGTCAATGCAGAGTCTAACACGGGGCTTGTACTCACAAACTGTGAGATCATGACCTGAGCAGAATCAAGAGTTGAATGTTTAACCATCTGAGCCACCCAGGCACCCCAGCCCGAGAGACTTTTCTTGATTACTGACACTTGGCTATGAACAGTCCCTTCCCAACAATACTTGGATTTTATGATATCACTGAGTTCCTTGAAATTGATATCCACAGTTTCCTTCATCAGTCAACTTCATGTTGTCATTTCTCATGACTCCATTCAAGAGAGGGACTGCATTTTTAATGTAAAGGAAAAATTGCGAAGATTTTTGCCAGTGGGAAATGAGCAAGGCCGTGGTCCTTTCCATAAATGAATAGATAATGTTAATAAAGGGTCATAGCATGTTATAGGACTTCCCTCTGAGTATACTGGTTGCACGTCTATCTCACAGGAACAGGCAGCACAGAATATCTACCCCCCCCCCCGCCCCCTCCCTCCCACAGGAATCTTCTAAGGATTCTGGTCATGCTGGCTGCTTGACTGCAACAGTTTATGTCATGAGGCTTGATTCTCTGGGGGAGAATGTGTATATGTCAAAGGATATAAAAGGGGGATATAGATAAAATAACTACTCTGACACCTTCATAATGGTTACAAATATTAGTTCTTAATTATAATTGAGGTATGTGAAGATAAGGGAAATTTCTATCTTTTAGGTGATTCAATCTGAATAGAAATCATCATAGGAATGCAAAATTCAAATCATAACTAGCTAATTGCAGGTCTTTATAATTAACAATGTGTAATAATAATTAGTTCAGCATAATTTCATAAATAGCTATGAATAAGCCATAGTGTCCTTGACCCCTGCAGCATCCCTGTGCTGTGGCAGACTATCATTCAAAGCCATGTGATCTGAAAAAAATATTTATGGACTACCTGGAATTCCTAATTCAGAGAAATCCAAGGGTACGAATGTAGTAGATGTGAATTAAATTTAAAAGAATACTTCAGAATAATCCTTAAACCAACAACACTTTTGTTAACACAAGATGCCACGTCTATTTTCTCTCAGGGAAAATGCTGATTGGACAAGGGATAATCTTCCTCAACCAACCTCTTCTTCTGAATCTCTATGAGAAAATTCTGTTTGCACCATGCTTTTGCCAACGTCCCTGGTTTTGGTGTCCAAAAATACTTTTAATTTCTTCTTGTATCACATGAGAACCCAAGAGGAAATAAAATGTATTTTTTCCCGGTTTCTTTTTTTTTATTTTAATTTTTAGAAGATGAAACAAGCATGCAAGCAGGTGGGGGGGTGGGGGAGAGAGAGAGAGAGAGAGAGAGAGAGAGAGAGAGAGAGAGAGAGAGAGAGAGAGAGAGAGAGAGAATCCCAAGCAAGCTCCACACTCAGTGCAGAGCTGATGCCAGGCTTGATCCCACAACTTTGCGATTGCGACCCAAGCTGAATCAAGAGTCGGATGCTCAACCGAGCCACCCAGGTACCTCTATTTTTTTTTTTTTCTGTTTCTTTATCATAAAATAGAATTATCTACATTTGGAATGCTTCTAATTTGTTTCTCTAGGATGAATGTCCTATATCTTTTTAGTGATTAACATGTTAGTTTAGTTTGTTCATAAATACATCTATATGTATACATGCAGTCATTAAGGGAGTTATACTTTGACTCCCTTACATTCTTTTTTCCCTCAGTTATTTCCATCGCCATCCAGAAATGAGACTCAATAGCTATCGTATGATTAATAATTGCATGATTTTTCCTATCTTGTTTCAAGTAGCTCAAAGAGAGAGTGAACTTTCTTTAGCACACAATCCCCTTGAACTTCCCCTAATTCTCAACTCAGCCTTCATGTAAAATTTCTAACAGATATTGTCAAATAATGAAGGACAGTAATAAAAATACTTGCATGTGTGGAAACTTGGTGGGCCAGGAACTCTGCTAAGGGCTCTATAACTAATGTAATACCCTTAACCTATGAGGAGGGTTCTATTCCTGTCTCTGTTTCACAAATAGGAAACTGAAGCTTTAGTGATGTTAATTAACTTGCCTAAGGTCACGTGGTTAGTGACTAGCAGTGTCAGGACTCAAACACAGATCTGCTTGTCATCAGGGCTTCTGTTTTCAACCTTATGTTGTACCGGCCCTGATTAAAACATAGTAACAAATCTCCTCCAGTCACCCTAGAGACGCTCCACCCAGAGTTTAAGAAGTTATGCCAAGTTCATGGCTCTGTCACTACAATAGGACTAAAGATCTACTCCTGTTCTGCAATTCTATGTAGTTCATCTATTTGGCCAGATCCCAATGTGTTCTCTGGGCTGGGGGGATTATGGTTTGACTCCTCTATGAATTTAACCCAGAGTTAAAGACAGTAAACCATCACAACAGAAAATAGAGTTGGAAATAACTACATGCCAGGCCCACTGAATGGACAAATAAGGAGAAGCCCACCACACAGTGTATTTTCTGTCCCTCAATATCAAAATATGCAAACGTACAAAAATCTTACCACATGGAGCTCCACTAAACCACGCTGCCTTTGCAACTATGTAAGACCAAGCAGCAGAAATAATTTACAAATAAAAAATAACCCATTCAAAGGTCACTGTCCTTGCTTCTGGAATTAAAAGTTAATTCTTTTCTCATACATCTTCCAACTAACATCATAAAATTAAACCGTATTAATAAATGGTTTATCAAGTGATTACTCTCTTCTGTATCTCTAATCCTAAACATTGACTTAAATTCTAGTATTTTTAATAGTACCATTATTAACTTAAATTCAGTGTCTCCAAAACCAAATAATAATTTCCTTCATTTCTAAAATTCAACATTTTGGACAATGATATTGCCATTCCTTCAGTCACAAAATATTTTTAATCAATTTCTTTTTCCTTCATGTTCTATAAAATAATAACTGATACCTATATGGCATGTAACCATTTACTACAAAAAAAAAAAAGGTTGTTCATATTTATTTGCTCATTCAAAAACCCCATAATCTGAGAAAATGAAGTTATAGAGTGGTAAAAGATATTACCTGCAATTCAAAAGGCATACAATCTGGGGATGCCTGGGTGGCTTAGTCAGTTAACCATCTGACTCTTGATTTCGACCCAGGCCACGACCTCGTGATTTGTGAGATCGAGCTCATGTCTGGCTCTGTGGTGACAGACCAGAACCTGCTTGAGATTCTCTCTCTCCCTCTCTCTCTGCCCCACCCCCTCCCACACATACGTGCATGCATGTGTGCTCTCTCCCAAAATAAATAAATAAACTTAAAAAAGGCATACTCTCTAGTTAGAATGAAATAATATGCAAAAACAAAACAAAAACAACTGCTGGAGTGTATGTTTGTACAACTTCCTCTTGGATCAGAGGAAATTACGACCCAATTAGTGGAAAAGAACATCAGGGAAAGTTTCCTACAGGAGTTGCACAGGAAAGGCAGGCAGGTGAGCATAAGAAGAGAGTTGGCAAAAGGAAACAGAGCAATTACAAATCTAGGACTCCAGGTGATCGTAGGAGAGTTAGAAAAAAAGATATTTACTAAGATTATAATTCTGGGTCACTTCAAGCAGAGACTTGTATGCCACGCTAAGGAGCTTATTCTCCATAGGTGATAGTGAAAGAGGAGGAGGTGGGGAAGAGCCAAAAGGAAGAAAGGATGGAGGGAAGGAGGAAAGGAAGGGAAAAAGGGAAAGAGAAAGTAGAGGATGGTGGAATTTGTCAGCTCACCTAAAGTCTCCAGGGATTACTCTTGTTTAGGCATACCTACATCCTGGTGCTTAAGTATCAGCTGGACTCTTGGGGTTCTGATTTTTCCCCTTCTTGGCCACATTCTTAGGTTCTTTCCAAGATAAAACTGCTGAGAACCTCCTAAGAAGGAAGGCTTCGTCCTCCCATGTTTCCAGGGAAAACACAATCCTGGTAGGTAAGGTAATGTCTCATTGCTCTGGTTTAGGTCACATGCCAAGAAAACTCATGAGGGAATCTATCGATAGCAATAGACATATTGATTAGTTGGACAATATTGCAGTTGATATTCACTTTCTCATTTATACCTCCTTTCATAAATGAGAAAACCTGAAACTAGGGTTAAACGCTCAAGGTCACTGACAGCCAATACTCAGACCCAAGTCTGTTCATCCCCAATGTCCACGTCCCAGATATAAGTAAGTGCCTTCATAACAGTCAATTACCAGCCTGGGACAGTGTCCAGCAGTATGCTCTGAAAAATAACTCACTCTCATGAAGCACACTAATCTCTGCTCAATGAGTCCCCATAGAGTTTGTCTAGAGTTCTAAAATCTCTTTTAGACTTTCCTTAAAAATAAATCACCTTGACAAAAGTAGTTCAGACTCTGAATAGATTCCCCAAGTCTTATATCTACATAATAACGCTGTGCATTGAAGAAAAGGAAATATGAAAAAAATATTTAATAAAGGCAGCAAAAATAACCTGGATTTGGTTCTGCAATGGAAAAGTGTAGAGAGGCCTGGGAGGTATTTCAGTGATGGGCAGGTTTCCCTTCGCAAGTCCTTACTTCGGTTCCCGTATGATTTCTGACAGCTGGTAGGAATGTGTGCCTCTGACTGAGAAGCTTGCCATATTCTCGAGGACAAAAAATAAGGTTGACAACATCCTTTCCATTCCAATTGTCGGCAAAAGTGTTTCCTTTCCAGGAAAAAGTATTAGCTCAATCTTCTGGTACTGGAAGTGAAACCCAAGTGTCTTTATCATGCGGAGTCCTGCTCCCTTGACAGCACCACAGATAGGATGGCACAAGATGGCTTAAGTAGATTTTACCTGAATCTTGGCCCCAAACCAAGGACTCACCCTCTGTATCTGCCCACAAATAAATAAATACAAGGGCAGGCAGTGCACTTCTCTTCTGGGCTTGAAATATAGAGGACTTTAAACTGAACCGTTTATTTTCTTTGCCAAAACAGGGATCAGTCTCAAATAGCTGCAGGCTTTAACAATTACTATTTTGAAAATCTGACACTATGTTATGCGGCATAGTGGAAAGAGCTCTGATTGAAGAGCCAAGACCTGTATGTGTCATAAATTCTATTTTTGCATCTATATTGAATAGATTGGTGCCCTTTCATAAAGCAGAAAGTATTTGAGAAGATGAATAGAGTAACAACATTTGACCTTTTAAGGTTCTGAAAGCCTAAGATCATAAATCTCAAATACTTAGAGAAAAATACCTTTTAGTGAAATTGTTAGAATTGCTCCCTTTGGGACCTGAAATATACAAGTAAAAACACTGTTGTGGTAAGATATAATAGATATCACAGATAAATAGATATAAATAGATCATTTACCATGCTATTTGTGATCATTTAAAATGTAATGATTAAGAAGAACACCAGGTCTGGAGCTAAATGTCGTGGTTCCTATCCAAGCACATCTGCTTCTAGGTTTTGTATCTCTCTGTACCTCGGTTTTCTCACCTGAAAGGTGGGAGACGTTATGAATGGTATCTATCTCTTTGTATTCTGTGAAGATTAAATGAGCAATATATAAAACCTAGGGAATGGTGTGTGATATAGAGAGTGCTATTAAAGCTACTGTTATGATGAGGAGGAGGATGATTACATATCATTACAAAATATAAATAAAATATATTTAAACATAAATATGTAAGGTAAAGAGTCATTTAGATACTATCTTTTATCATATTCCCAGTTGAGAATCTTGCTGCAGTTATTTTAAAGCAAGCAAACACAAATAAAGTATAACAAAACATTTTCCAAAGTTAATTACGGTGCTGAAATATAAACACCATCATCATCATGATAATATTAAACGCAGCAGCAACAGCAACTTGCATGCACTGTGCAGCTACTATGTCAGGCATTATACCAGATTTACAACAACCATCTCACTTCATCTTTATAACCACCCTCTGTAATATTTATCATTATCACCATTTTATTGTTTAATGAACTGAAACCCGGAATGATTAAGTGACTGCCCATGCTTACAGAATTAATATGTTTTGGAGACTGGAAATAAGCCCTGATTCAGATGAGTATAGCTCACAACCCTAATCATAATCCAAAAGACTATTGTTCTCAACAAAGATGTATCCTTCATGATAACATTTTTTACTTATAAATTTTTTTCAATAATCTGGACTTTTTTTAGCAAAATTCATTTGGGTAAACATTTTAAAAGATGTAGAATAAAGATTAAAAATAGGGATGTCTGGGTGGCTCAGTTAGTTGAGCATCCGACTTCGGCTCAGGTCAGGATCTCGCAGTTTGTGAGTTTGAGCCCTGCATCGGGCTCTGTGCTGACAGCTCAGAGCCTGGAGCCTGTTTCTGATTCTGTGTCTCCCTCTCTCTGCCCCTTCCCCACTCATGCTCTGTCTCTGTCTCTCAAAAACGAATACATGTTAAAAAAAATTAAAGATTAAAAATAAAAAAAGAGGGACACCTGGGTGGCTCAGCTGTTGAGCATCTGACTTTGGCTCAGGTCATGATCTCGCAGTTTGCAAGTTCGAGCCCCACATTGGACTAGCTGCTGTCAGCTCAGAGCCCAATTCAGATCCTCTGCCCCCCCTCTCTCCACCCCTCCCCTGCTTGAACTCTCTCTCTCAAAAATAAATAAACATTAAAAAAAAGCATTTGTACTAGTTTTGAGATGGTATGGGGAAAGAGCATATAAAACAGAACTGAATGTAATATCATATATATTCTTTCTCTTGGCTCTTCCACAAGATTTTCTTTTACTATAGTTATTTTGGATACCTGGGTCTTGTCAAACAAAATAAGCTTCTTATTGATATTGTTATAAACATTAAGAAGTGATTAGACAACACTCATCATATTCCTTAACGAAGTCATGTTACCGGTGATTTTCATATAACAATTTCTTTCCCACCAGAATCTTTAACCACGTCAAAAAAATAATTCTTGAGTCTGCTTGTTACCCAATTGAGCTTAACATTTCATTATTTCTCATTTGGTAAACTGACCCAAAAAAGGGACTGTAACAAATATACTAATACTGCTATTTTTTTATGATTAAAAAAATAATAATTATTGAGGAATTACTGCCTCCAGTAAAGGCAAAATCAATCACCAAGCCATCTCCAGCTTTCTGTTCTGGAGCCTCCCAGCACCTACTACCGCAGAACTCGTAGGGACTTCCACAGTTAGCTTAGGTGGCCTACTTCTTCTCCAAAAATGTGTTCAAGCTCACCCTAAATGAAATCCCTTCCTGTATGTTCACTGACACTCCTTTCCGCTTCCTTGGTTTTGCTATCCTGTATTTACAGCATCAGGACTCACTTATTCCTAAACCCCTTGGACTCTGGCTTTTCTCTCAGCTTTTTTTGAAAGACTAGTAACCTCCTAATCGCTAAAACCAGTAGTCTTTCTTCATCTTCCTTAACATCTCTGTAAATGTAGGCAACATGACCTACCTCTCCATCTTAAAACTCTCCCCTTATTTAGTTTCTAGGACACTGCACTATCTGCTTCCCTCCATTTTTTTTCTTATTGCTTTTTGTCTTTTTTCCCTGTCTTTTTTATTTATCCAACACAAATTTATTCAGGAACAAACAGTGGGTTAGAACTGGAGATACAAAGACAAACAAGAGGGTCCCTGTTCCAGGAGTTCACAGTCTAAAGGAGAGCTAGACATATAAATGGAGGATTATGGTATTCAGCGATGTCTTATGTTAAAGTACTGATCCTCAGGTATGACCAGAGGACCAGCAGTATCAGCATCACGTGGGGACTTGTTAGAAATTCAACTTTGTGGGCTGCAGCCCAAATCTACCAAAGAAGAAAACTGAAGTAATTTAATTTTTTAACTGTGGTAAAAAAAAAACAAACAAAACAAAACACATAACATAAAATGTACCATTTGTACCATTTTTAAGTGTAGAGTTCAGTAGTGTTAAGTATATTCAGATTGTTGTGAAATAGATCTCCAAAACTTTTTCATCTTGCAAAACTGAAACTCTACTCTCATTAAATAACAGCTTCCCATTTCCCTCTCTCCTCAGCCCTTAGTAACCACTATTCTACTTTTTGTTTCTACGAAATTGAATGTTTTAGATACCTCATATATGTGGTATCATTCAGAATTTGTCTTTTTGTGACTGGCTTATTTCATGTAGCATAATGTCATCAGCATTCTCCAATTATAGAGTTTGATGTTTTGGGTTTTTTTTTTTCCTTTTTCTGGATGAATAATATTCTATCATACGTATATGCCACATTTTGTTTTCCCATTCATCCAATAATAGACGTTTAGGTTGCTTTCGCCTCTTGGCTATTATGAACATTGCTGCTTTCAACACGGATGTATAAATACCTCTTTGAGATTCTGATTTCAATTTTTTGGATATATCCAGAAATGGGATTGTTGTATCATATGGTAATTCTATTTTTAATTTTTTCAGGAGCCTCCACACTGTCTTCCATAGCAGCTGAACCATTTTGTATCTCTACCACTAGTGCACAAGTGTTCCAATGTCTCCACATCCTAGCCATGGAGAAATAACACTTGGTATTTTCTAGTGTTTTTTTATTATTTTTTGTTTTGTGACAGTAGCCATCTTAACAGGTGAGAGGTTGCTCTTTACCTTTTTACTGAAACCTAATCATCTCTCATTCTTCCTGTCAGTGTTCCCCAAGTTTCTGACTTTGATCATTTTCTCCTATTTTTCGTTCTTGCTTTTCTCATGTTCAAAGTTCACTTCTGTAAGGATGCAAAATCTTTATTCCAAATCTTGTGGTTACTTGCCTACTTCAAAAGTCATTTCCAAGTTGCTTCTTTTTTGCACGTTCCAATACAGAAAGTAGAGAAGAACAGATACATGCTTTATTAGCATCCCTTGCTATCACTGAGGGACACAATTCTAGTCAATGAGATGCAAGAAAGAGTCTGGGGCAGGTTTGCTTTCCTGAGTAAAAGGGACAATCAGATGATATTACACCTTTCCCATTTGCTATGTGAGAAGAAAATTAAGAAATAATTATTTTAGCTACTCTCAGGCAGATGTTTCTAGACAATATATATCCTGGTCACTTTCTCTTAATTGCATGCACCTATTTCCAAATGCTTACTTAGATATTTACACATGGATATCCCATCTCCATGTCAAATTTATCATAACAAAAATCAAACTGATATAAAGAAGGCTGCTTTTGTCATCTCTTTATGCCTTCTTTTAAAATTTTATTTATTTTTATTTTTTTTTAAGTTTATTTTTGAGAGAGACAGAGACAGCATGAGCAGGGGTGATGCAGAGAGAGAGAGGGGGAGAGAGAGAGAGAACCCCAAGCAGGCTCCACACTGTCAATGCACAGCCCAATGCAGCGCTCAAACCCACGAAACTGTGCCACCCAGGTGCCCCTCTTTATGCTTTCTTAACACATGAAACTTTATACTTCTTATACAGAGGAAGTATAAAAATATTTAAGTGATTTAATAAATTGTGGCACAACTAAACATAGTATAGCAAATAATCTGTAGGAACTTCTCATTAAAGGAAATAACATTAAGATACACAGTTCGGGGCGCCTGGATGGCTCAGTTGGTTAAGCTTCTGACTTTGGCTCAGGTCACGATCCCATGGTTCTTGAGTTCCAGCCCCGTGTCGGGCTCTATGCTGACCACTCAGAGCCTGGAGCCTGCCTTGGGTTTTGTGTCTCCCTCTCTCTTGCTCTGCTCCTCCCTGGCTTGTGCGCTCTCTCTTTCTCTCTCAGAAATGAATAAACATTAACAAAATTAAATATATATATATATATATATATATATATATATATGTGTGTGTGTGTGTGTGTATATAAGAACTGTATATATATATATATATATATATATATATATATATATATATACAGTTATATAGGGCCTATATAACTGTATATATATACAGTTCTTCCCTTCACTTGGCTATTTGTGTCTTGACATTAGGACATAAGATCTCATGGTGACTTGACAACATGGGTGAGCTTCTCTTGGATGCCAGTTCTTCCAAAGAGAAGAATCACATTCTATAAGCCAGCTAACTTGAGACAGGCCAAATAGTACTATCATATAATTATCAAAGCTATTACACAGTAGCCTAAGGCACACTTATCCAAATGGAAATAAACAATCAAAAGGCCATCAGGGCATTTCAGCACCTTTATTCAGGTACACTGACCCTGTGAACAAGATACATTATCCAAGGTAGTTACTCTAGATATCCATAGTGCCTTTGAAAAATAAATTCCCCTATTCCTCTCACTAAAGGTCAACTTAAAAAGGAAGTTGTTAACCACATTTATAGGTGTGGTTATCCTCAGCAGTGGATTGATTGAAAATCATCATCAAACTCAAATTAGTAAAAGAGGTAGGGACTTTAATATTATTCCTAAGAAACTTCTTACAGTCCAGTGGATTCAACAGCAGAAAACTTAGATTTCAAACTTAGAAACTGGTGATTTCAGGGTGACCCTCAGCAAATTGTTTAAAATTACTTTCCTGACACGCCAGGGCCCTATATAACACAGCAGGGTACCTAGGAGGATCAAATGTAATACTGCATATATGAATTATTTGTAATATTGGAGTTTTATGTCATTTATTTCTTCTTTACTTTCTGTGATGCCCCAAAAAGAATTAGCACTGTTCTAAAGGGTGAAGTGATATGGATAACTATAAAGTAATAAGATAATCCTTTTCTTTAATCTGTCATGCAGTAACACGACTTGTAGTTTGGTCTGATGTTTAATTAATTAATAACACTCAAAACTTTCCTTCTATCTTTGATGTTTCTGAGAGTCCAAATGGTTAAACCATTTTCCTTATAGAAAAAAAAAACTTTTTTTTCCACAATTTTTAGGTGGCTATGGCCTCAGAAGCTCTTCAAACAATCTCATCTAGTTAAGCATTCATGAATCTCATGAGGTCAGGCTAGAGAAGAAACATTCTGCTAATCTTTTGTCTAATAAAAGTCGTTAGAAGGAAAGTGAAGTAAGTTTGTGAGGAAGATACAAAAGAATTCTTTACTTTCTGCTCCATCCAAGGTCAAAGAATCCTATAAAAGCCTTTCACATTAGGCAGTTTGAATGATGTGTCAAAAATCAAACTGGATAATAACTCAGAGTTAGAAGAACGAAAAAGAGGGAAAAGGTGATTTGCTGGTCAGCCCATCAGGTATAAGTATGATTTGAAAAGTGAATCATAAAGAAGAGTTTTTTTTTCTCTCTCTCTCTCTCTCTCATACTCCTTTTCACAGTGGTTTCAGAAGATAGACCCACAGGCACACTGCTATGTGTAACCCAAGTCAGAAGGAGAATCAGTATTAAAATGACTACAGTGGAAAATTTGGGCACGCCTTTGCAGTAATCATCTTTTCCAGTTTTTCTCCCTTTGGAAAGAAATACTCACAGGAAATGGACGTTGGAGAATCAAACTGCAGAGTATCAGATAAATGAAATGCTAAAATAACAACAAAGAAAATAGATTCTTATTCATTGCTGTTCATATGTCTCAAATTGAAACATGGCTGGTGCACAGTATGGGCTCTGCACCCAGCCACAAGTCACCAGGCAAGAACATCCAATGTATCCAGACTGACCAGTTCACTGGAAACATGGTCAGCCTTGAGGAGTCTGATACCATGAAACCACTAATCCTGATCTTGGAAATATACCAGTGTCACTCAGGAAAGAATACCCTGAGTGCCAGAATAATATCTGAATAATATCTGCAGTAAATGATGATGATACTTGCATTTCTACTACGTTTTTAGTTTCCAGAGCACTTTTACATATGTTAGTCTGTTTTCATCCCAGTAGTAGGCAGAGCAGGATTGATGATCATTTTAGAGCTGGGGAAACTGAGTCCCCAAATGGATAACTTGTCTAAGGTCACACGACTAAGTAGCAGATCTGAGATTAGAACTTCCAGTTCGTAACTGTATGTTCTGTGCTCTCAATGCAGCATCACAGTTGAGAAGGAATCCTTGAAGGGTCCAAGAGTTGTATTTCTGATCCCAGGTTTGAAAACGTTCTTGCTACAGTCCTTTCTAAAATGCACTGCATTTTCCCATAATAGCATTCAGAAATATTATATCCACTGGTGGGGTTTTCAGATGCCTCATGGCTTTGTTACAATCGTTCACCTCCAGTTTGGTATTGCTTTTTCTCAGATACTTGTTTAGGTTGCAAGTTCAAGGTGGGACACCCAGGGAAAGCAACTATTGCACATGTGTGCTGGAGAAAGCAGAATGGAGAAGGCAGTGAAGCAGAATCTAAGAGACAAGCTCTGCCTTTAAACCTATACCACCTGAAAAAGTTCTCTTTACAGAAAGAAGAACATTTCTCTGAATATTAACATCGCTCTAAGGATATTTCTGGCTTTTTGGGGGGACAACAAATGAATTTGATCCTGGAATTTAAAGTTTAAAGCCTTAATGTTTAAAGCCTCATATTACTCAATGTACATATTCATATTTAAAACTGGGTGTATATGTATGTGTGAATATGCATGCACCTGTCTAGAGGTTCTATCATGAGGCCCCCATTTCTTTGCTGCTCTGAGGCCAGACCAAGCTGCTATTTACATTCCACTATGTCTCAACTTAAATTCAGCAGTGAAAAGCAAACATGGTAGCTTTAGCACATACTTTAAATGCCTCAAATGGAGGCTTGCTGGGGTTTGCAGTGGGTGACTTCTTGTTTATATTAAATCCTATCCAATTAAGCTTTTCTTGGGAAACTGTTTTCACACATTTTAAACCACTAATATGACTATAAATGCCCTTTTCATAAAACCAAAATAGCAGTTTAAAAAAGAGAAGAATGATATTTAAAATTTTAAATATCCATGGGGCACCTGGGTGGCTCAGTTGATGAAGCGTCCGACTTTGGCTCAGGTCCATGAGTTCGAGCCCCATGTCGGGGGCTCAGACCCTGAAGCCTGCTTCAGATTCTGTGTCTCCCTCTCTCTCTGCCCCTTCCCTGCTCACACTCTGTGTCTCCGTCTCGCAAAAACAAACATTAAAAAAATAAAAAAATAAAATTTTAAATATCCCTATAGACCCCATATGTGATTAAACAAATCTCCATAGTGCCTTCCGAAGGCTGCTTTCTCTATCATGGTTAAAAACAATTACCCGAGTTTGTATGTGAGACCAATATTTTCAGGAATTCACATTCTGAATTCCTTAGGACATGATGTAAGGAACAGCTGCCACCTTAACATTTAGCTCCATCCTCAATGAGCACATCTTAAAAGACAGCTTGACTTAATGCCATGAAACCTAAGTAACCTGGCTCATGGCAACATGAGAAGAAAATCTTTGGGATGTGGAAACAGATGTCCCTTAACATTTTTCAGGATGTGACATCACCTTCTGCCTTGGTGTACATGACTCTGCTCAGTAGGTTTAAAAATAATTTTCACGTGAATTTAAATACCAGCCTGAACTTAGTTTTAATTATCATTCCATTCAGATGGCTCTAAGGAAAGCCTATGTTTCTTTAGAATTTCCTTTTGTTCCCGCTGTGCGGTGTATAGAAACTTTCGGTAATTAAAAGCTATTCCTAGCTGAAGCAGTCTAACCTTTTAAATCACTAGTTTCTGCTCCTTTCTGATCAGAAGAAATGTTTTGGCAACACATCACATTTCAGCTTTGCAAAACCAAGAAAGAATGGGAGGCCAAAGCACAACATGTGTCCTCAGTGCCCACAGCGTGTTTCAGGGATCACCCGCATTGGACAGGGTGTGCACGGAGTTTCCACCTGCATATCAGCTGAGCCAAGAAAGCTGCTGTAAGAATGAGACAGGGCTGGCCAGCCAGGCACGAATGGCCTAAGATGCTGAACAAACGGTAACAGCTGGGGGATACTTGAAAACTGTAGGAATGAGTGAAATATCCCAGAGACGAGGGAAATAAATTGAAGCAGAAATAACTCAGTTCAGAGTCCAAGTCAGACTCACAAATCACAGCAGTCAGTTATCAGATCACTCGACTACTGTTAGCAGGTGGAAAGATAAATGTTCCTAGATCTACTTTGAAGCACAAATGCATTGCACAGCATACTGACTATAATGTAGCATGGGAAGATGGTGCTTCCCCCTGAGACTGCAGATCCAAGAGACCCCGACGAGTACCCCCCTAGTTATTTCGGGGAGTTCCCACGGACTTCATCAAGTATTGCAGATGATTGCCATTTTCTTCCTCTTCTGCTCTGAACGAGCTCGGTGATGTTTTCGGCTGCTGCCTCCATTCCATGCAGATGATCCCCGACAGTGGGTCCCTCACATCTCCCCAGATGCTGAAGCCCCTGCCCTGTGCCCACCAGTACTCCTTCAGGCTGCCACTTGTTCACTGCAGTTCCCTTTCATCCAGGACCACTGACAGACTTCCCATATTGAATCTTCAAGATGCAAAAGGAACACTCCTCTTAGGATGACATATTTTGTATAAAAGTAATGGGAATGGCAGTCATTTTCAAAAGTTACATTTATTTTAATTTATTAAAAATAAGGAATTCTGTCAGCAAATCCGTTAACATGACTGTTTTATCACATTTATTTTATTTCATGCTCTCCTTTATCTCTTCTTTTACTCTGCCTCATCATCCACACCCCTCCTCCCTCACTCAACCCATTGCTTTAACCCTCCTATATTTTCTACATACTCATAACAGTCATCTACAAGTATATACTATCTTAAATACAGAAACAACACACATACATATATAAAGGCATTTTTCATTAGTAATTTTGTTTTCATGAAATTAGATTATATGTTATTTTTGGCATTTGCTTTTCTCAATTATGCAGTCCCTCCTGAATCTTCCAGGTCTGCTTTTAGAACTCCCATGAATTACACCTTCTTTTTCTAAGGCTTCATAATATCCCTAGTTTGGACACACCAGAATTTTTTCACACACTTCACTACTGATAAGCATTCACCCTGTTTCTAATTTTTCACTATTTGAGCAATGCTCAAACATCCTTTTCCATATATCCTCAAGTACAAGTGTTTTACTTAGAAGAGGTTAATAACCAGGAGTAACGTTGCCAAATCAAAATGTATACTTATTTTCCATTTTAATAAATGCTGGCATATTGGTTTTTTTTTTTAAGTTGTAAAATTTCACATTAAATCAACAGTGCATGAGAGTACACTTTTTCCCACATCCCTGCCAGCAATGGTCTTTAAAATTTTTGCCGGTTTATTAGTAAAAATTGATGATCACATTGCTATTTTAATTTTGTGTTTTTAAGAATATACAGTTAGAACATTTTTAAATGTTTCTTGGTCATTTAGATTTATTCTTCTGAGGACAACCTCTTTAAATATCCTTTTCTAAACTTGAAAGAACTTTTTAAATATTATAGGGATTAATCCACCAATCTTTGACTTGCATATAGTTTTCCATATCTACTTTTTCTGTCTTGTCTATCCCATAGATCCTCATGTAAAATGTGTAGATTTCCATATAGTCAAATGTCAACTTTTGTTGACTAAATGTCAACTTCTGGACTCCCATTATTAAGAAAACTTTCCCTACCTCCTGCCTCTAGATTATATATCTTTTAAACTATCTTGCAAGAGCTTTAATGCAATTTAGTTTCTACATTTAATCTATGTAAAATGTATTTTTATACATATAATATGACTGTACTATCATTTTCATCCAGATGGACAGTCATTTAACCAATACCATTTGTATTAAATAATCTACTCTTTACCTGCTGACTTAAACCATCTACCTCATAGAGTCAATTATCAGCTTTCCTGGAATCTGCTCTTAGATTTGATATTCTGTCTCACTCCTCTATTTGTCTATTCCTATGACCAAACCACATAGATTTGACTGCAGTAGCTTTATGTTTTGTTTTAATGCCTGATCAGGCAAACCTTACTATTTTTAAAAATGTCTTTTGCTATTCTTGGATATTGATTTAGTTAAGTAAATTTTAAGATCACTTTATCCAATCCCCCAAATCCCTCTCCATAAAAATAATATTTTATTTGCAATTACATTAAATTTATAAATTGATTTGGATTGATGGTAATTATATTATTTTCTAACACAAGTAAGTTTTCCTATTGGTAAAGACCTTATTTTACAGTCTTTAATAAGATTTTATACTTTTCTATGTAATGTAAGCTATAAAAGAAGGGTGCTATTGATTTTTAAATATATTGATCTTATAACCAACCAACTTACCAAATCATATTTGGTTTTTATTTCTAAAGTCTCTTGGGATTTCCGGATATTTTAATCACATCAATAGATAAATAGTTTTGCTTCTTGTCTTCCAAATTTTACATAAGTAATATAATTTTCTCATTGTATTTTCTATAGTCTCCAAGAAGGTGTTGAATAATAATGATGATAGTGGTTAATTAGGTGTCTCGTCGAAATGATTTTAGCACTTCATTGTTTCAACATTTATATTATCTTATTCAGATAGTTTTTTATTATATTTCTGTAACATAATCTATTTATTTTTTATTAGACATGACCACTAGATTTATTAAATGCATCTTTACCATCCATTGACAGAATCAAATGAGTTTTCTCCTTTACTTAATAAAATAGATTATGTTGATAGATGTTCTGATATTGAGCCATTTTTGCTTTCCAGAATGTATTTTTCTTTTTCCACACAGATGAATTCTACTGAATGCTATTTCACTTACAACTTATGTACTTATGTTTCTAATTGAAATTTGGGTATAGCTTTTATTTTTTTAACATTTATCAGGTTTTGGTGTTAAGGTGCTCCATATGTACACAGGCTGTATTCCTGGATCAAACCTCAGTGCCTCCATTTCTGTTCCCTTATGATAAGGGATCAGAGAACTTCCTAAAACTTCTGGGCAGCACCCATCAAATTAGATTTATACTGACATGACTAAACTCCAGTTTGTAGACTCAACAGGCTCAAAATAGAATTACCCTGCAACTCCCCCAACCACTCTTCCCAGTGATATTTCATGATGTCTAAAATGAAAAGTGCTCACTGCTCAAAACTTATGAGAGTAAAAAATTCAAAGTCATTCTTGAATGTTCAATGGAAGTCAGACTCAGAATAAGAGTTCATTGGGAAACACAGGGTAAATTATGGTCCTCTATGTTTGTGATTAACATTAATTAACTTTCCCAGCTTTGAAAAGAGAATGGGAAGTGACCTTATGTCATCATTTCTATTTTTTAATGTTTATTTATTTATTTATTTATTTTTGAGAGAGGGCACAAGTCGGGGAGGGGCAGAGAAAAAGGGGGAGACACAGAATCTGAGGCAGGCTCCAGACTCTGAGCTGTCAGCACAGAACCCAACTTGGGGCTTGAACCCATGGACTACGAGATCATGACCTGAGCTGAAGTCATAAGCTTAACCAACTGAGCCACCCAGACGACCCATCATCATATCTATTTTAATTGGAAAAAAGGCAAATTAATTCTAGGTATTAGTGTGTGTGTGTGTGTGTGTGTGTGTGTGTGTGCGCGCGCGCGCGTGTGTGTGTTTTAAGCTAGGTTAAACAATGTTTCTAACACACACATTTGTAGATAGCTAAGTTTGAAAATATTCAAAATACAGTTCTGCTAATCTCCATGAAATAAGGATGTGGCGACTTCACAGAGTCAAGCAGCCACTCTGCTAAGGCCAAAAGGTTTTGTAAGAAACTTCTTTTACTTCATGAGTAAATTCATTTTCTTATTTCAAATAAGACTGTCCAATAGCTGGCCTGTCTCAATGCAAACATTATTTTCTTAGGGAAAGTAAGGAAGTATTGAATATTCTTTCCTCTATTTTGGGAGTCCAAACAAAAACAATAAACAAACAAAAGCCCTGAACAGATGATATAGAGCAAGTACTGTGTGAATGAAGATACTAACACAGAAAAAAGGAATAAAAGAAGAAAGGAAAAACAACGTAAAGAGCAGCATAGATTGTAATACACTGAATATGTCAACTACAGAGGAGGGGAAAAGGAGATGGAAATGCAAATATAGAGAGAGTAGCATAAATGCTAAAGAACTTAAATATATAGTACTTCCACTTCTGGTAAAGATGCAAAAATTTGCAAGAGACTGCCACTCCTATAGTAACATCAGATACACTACCAAATCAGGTTTTGTTATACCCATCAGAAACCTGAGGATGTAAATAAACCAAATGAAATGAAATCCAGGGAAAGACAGACTGTTCCTGGAGGAAGACATACCCATGGCTGGTATTATTCCTGGCTGAGCAGCAGGAAGCGGAGGATCTTCCATAGAAACCAGATGGACTCGTAACAAACTTTTAATGAGCACATGTTGCCTGGCATGAGAGATTTGAGCCGTGAGGAGCCCTAGCCATTGCATGAATGAATTTTGCCCATCCACCTACTCCTTCCCATGGGACATCACATACTGAAGGAGGAGATTTCAATGTACAGGAGAGCTGAGAGATTTCACCACTGAGCTGCACAGGGCTTTTTCCAATGTGAAGCAGAGGAGCAGAGGTCGATTTTCCCATGTGCTAGGCTGAAGCTTGAGAGAGAGGCGAGATTGCTGCCAAGTGAAAAAAAATTGCCTCCAGTAATCTAAGGTTGGCTTAATTTACAGAAATGAATTAATGTATTCACTACATTAACAGAATAAGTAAGACAAACATTTAAGCCTCTCAATATATACCAAAAAAAGCCATTGGTATTGAATTGGTAATTCAATACTACTCGTGATAAAAACTCACAGAAAATTAGGGATAGGGAGAAATTCCTCAATCTGACAAAAGACATCGATGAAGAGCCTACAGTTAAGATCATATTTAATGTTGAATTACTGAACACTTCTTCCTTAAGTCTGGAAACAAAACCAGGATTTCCACTGTTACCACTTCTATTGATATTATACTGAAAGTCCTATTGCACCTAGCTAGTGCAATAAGGAAAGATAAGATGCACTTTGGCTGGAAAAGAAAACATAAATTTTGCATTATTTGCAGGTAACATGATTACATATTTATAAAACCCTACGGAGTTTTAAAAAATGCTTTAGAACTAATATGTGAATTTAACAAGACTGTAGGTTACAAGGCCAATACTCAGAAAGTAATTGTATTTCTACATACTAACAAACAAGAGTTTAAAACTATATGTATATATATATATATATATATATATATATACACACATATATATATGTGTGTATATATATACGTGTATATATATGTGTATATATATGTATATATATACGTGTATATATATATGTATATATATACACATATATTTTATGTTTACTTATTTATTTTAGGAGAGAATGGGAGGGAGGGGCAGAGACAGAGAGAATCCCAAGCAGGTTCCAGACTCTCAACACAAAACCTGATGTGGGCTCAATCCCACAAACCAGGAGATCATGACCTGAGCTGAAATCAAGAGTCAGACGCTTAATCGACTGAGCCACCCAGGCACCCCTAAAGCTATATTTTAAAAAATACCTTATATGTTATCATGAAAAACTATCAAATATACCTAGAAATAAGTCTTAAAATATATTATGATCACACACAAATGATGTGAACACAAATGTATTCCTGATAAAATTTAAATATGTAAATAAATAGATATGTCTAGCATATTTAAAGATTAATAGACTCAGTATTGTTAAGATGTCCATTCCCTCCAAAATAATATATACATTCAACAAAATTCCAATGAAAATCCCATTGAAAATTCAACAGATTGTTGAAAATCCCAACAATCCCAATTGAAGAAATTGACAAGCTGTTTTCAAATTTATGTGGAAAAACTAAGGCTCTAGAATCGGCAAAACAAAACAAAAATCTTGATAAAAAGCACAAAGGTGGCAGGACTTACAATAAAGCTACAATCTTTGTGTTATTGTCATGATGCTAGATAAAGAGATCAATGGAAGAAAAGAGATCATTGAGAAATAGACCTGCATCTATCAGTAGACAACTGAATTTCTATTCAAGACACCAACTAAATTTAATGAAGAAAAAAGTATTTTTGACAAATTGCTGCAATAACTGGATATCCTCATGGGAAAAATAACTTTGATCCCTATCTCATTCCTCAATGTAACGGCTAGAATGATAGAACATTCTGAAGGAAGACACTGGAGAATACTCTCATGACCTGAGGCATAATAATCTTTGCGGACACAAAAAACACTATGAGTGAAAAGATTGATGAACTGAACTCACTCAAAATTTAAAATCCCTGAATAACAAAATACATCATTAGGAAAATTATAAGGTAAGCCAAAGGGAGGAGAGGCCCTTGTAACACCTATATTCATAAAACCACTTACATCTACATATATGAAAAGTTCTTATAAATCAACAATAAAAAGAAAACCCATTTTTTTTTAAAAAAAGGGAAAAACGTGAACAGAAACTTGCAAACAGAAAAGATGAATGGCCACTAAGCATAGGAAAAGGTACTTAAAGAATCAGTCATCAGGAAAACGCAAATTAATACCCATTAAGATACCGCTTCATACCCACTAGAATGCTAAATGAAAATGATCGACAATATCATTATTAGTGGAGTTAACTGGAACTCTCATACAGAATTAAGAGTGGGAGAATAAACCCATACAATAACTTTGAAGAACAGTTTGGCAGTTCCTAGAAAAGTTAAACAGACATCTGCCCTATGATTTAACAATTTTAACTCCTCAGTATTTACCTCCCAAAATAAAAACAAATATCCACACAAATACATGTACTCAAATGTTCATACACACTTTATTCATTGTTGTCAAAAGCTGCAAGTAATTAAATGCCCATCCATAAGAGAATGAATAAACAAACTGTGGTGTCACTATAGTGTAATGCCATTCAGTAATAATACCACTCAGCAACATAAATGAATCTCAAAAACGTGTTTGAACAGAAGATACCAGGCACAAGAGAACACATATTATATGATTTTATTCACATAAATTTCAACAAGCAAAACAAACTTATGGTGATATATATATGGGGAAGTTGTTGCCTCAGAGTATGTGGGGTGGCGATTGACAACAATGAGGCACAAAGGAACTTTTTGGAATGATGGAAATGTTCTATATCTTGAATATGCATAGGTTATATGGTCATATGCAACTGTCAAAGTCATCAAACTGAAACTTTATATCTGTCCTTTTTATCATATATAAATTATGTTTCAATAAAATATAAATATGCTCTTTGTAAATATATACCATTTATCAACACGTAGAAAGAAAGTGAAGTTTTATTTGAAGGGCAGCAATATTTTAGAACCTTGAACTACCTCTATACTATGGATTCAGGATCAGTAACTCCCCTTGCAAATTATATTATGATGGAGACAGAGCGTTACAAAAGACAAAGTCTGAGTGAACCAGCAAGTTGAGAAGACCTTGTGGCACACACAAAAGAAAAGAGAAAATAAGGCCAGGTGGACAAAAGCAAAAGTTTAAGACATAAACTTAGTCACTTCACAACAGGTAACAATAGCTGTTGTTTCATGATTAGTTGGCCACTTCATTATAAAATGTATTCAGACATCTGCAATTAGTTATACATACTTAATCTAAGTGCTTAAAAAATTTGGATATGTTTTTCCCCTATATTGACATATTAACATTTTTTTTCTCAATCAGTTTTGAAGACCTAAATAGAGAATGCTTTTAAAATACCAGCTGAAATAAAAATACCATCGTGTGGGAGTGAAAATGAGGGCAATCCTAACAACATATGTACACTTGAGAAAAGACAGGATCTTTGAATTGGCCTACTTAAGGCTTTAGAATCTCAATTTTTTCATCTTTGAAATGGACGCAGTAATACTTCCCTCAAAGAATTTTTTGGAGACTAAAGGACAAACCATACATATTAACCATAGTGTTTGGTATATGCTTAGTGATCAATAATATCGATTTCTTTTTAAGGAAAAAGCTGTACTATACCTTCTATAGAAGATAGAGAAGAAGGCCAGCTTATAGAATTTGAATCTCAACAAGTATAATTATACCTAACCTTCTCAAAAGTCAGTGTAGGGGCACCTGGGTGGCGCAGTCGGTTAAGCGTCCGACTTCAGCCAGGTCACGATCTCGCAGTCCGTGAGTTCGAGCCCCGCGTCGGGCTCTGGGCTGATGGCTCAGAGCCTGGAGCCTGTTTCCGATTCTGTGTCTCCCTCTCTCTCTGCCCCTCCCCCGTTCATGCTCTGTCTCTCTCTGTCCCAAAAATAAATAAAAAACGTTGAAAAAAAAATTAAAAAAAAATCAAGCCAAGTCAAAGTATACGAAATGTAAATGATTTTCTTTTCCATAGAAAAACACACAAAAAAAACTTAGACACTTCCGTATAGGCAACTGCACTAGAAGTGAACTGCCTTGAACATTAACTCATACAGTTCAATACACTTACATCTAATCTTGATAAGGTAACTTTTTCTGAAAGGTACAAATGGAGGATTGCTAGTAACTGGCAGTAAAAAATGTCTTCGGACATATATTCTCACCTGAGAAATGTTCAGTATCTAATGGACACAAGACTCTGTCCTATAAACTGAACATCTAACAAGTTGAGGGATACAGCAAACATTTACTCTAAGAACAAAAGGAATAAAGCAATTTGTGCTCTTGCAAAATACATAGAAATTCACATTTCTACCATGAGTAAACCAATTCTGTGACCTAATCATGTGTTTGCAGATTGATGGCTGTCCTTATCTGAGTGTGGAAAGGGCCTTGTTCAGTATCTTCCAAAACATCAGTTGTATGGGAAGAAGTGGAAAAAGACAAAGTTTGATGGTGAGGAAATTAATAAAAAGTTCATTCTTATTTTATTTTTATTTATTTATTTTGAGAGAGACAGAAAGAGAGAGAGCATGCATGTGAGCAGAGAAGGGGCAGAGAGAGAGAGAAAGAGAGAGAATCCTAAACAGGCTCCATGTTCAGCACAGGGCCCAACACAGGGCTTGATCTCACAACCTTGAGATCATGAACTGAGAGGAGATCAAGAGTTGGATGCGACTGAGCCACCCAGGCGCCCCAGTCACTCTAATTTTAATAATGACCCTATCACCCAACCATAACCTACCTTCCCACCTGCTAAGCATTATCCATCCATCTGCCACAGTGAGAGATTTGCTGAAGTGAATGAGGAGGATGAAGAATGTAGTAGGAGGAAACAATAGTCATTCTGAATCAACAGACTCTTCTCATTCATTATAATGATTAATTGCATTTCTGCTGAAGTTACTGAGTTAAGGTAATCAATCTTAGGTCCAATGTTTGGAGGAATACAAGAACAATGACTAGTTAGATAATAGCCATATCAAGGGCACAGATGAAAGGTTATCATTTCTCTTTAAAAATATCTAATATAAATAGGTATGTCAATGAATATGAAATGGCAAAGTAACAAATTTATTTGACTGATGAACTCCAAGTAATGATAAACTCAATAGGAAAGAGCAAGCAACTTAGTCATCTGACTCAACTAGTTAGTATTCAGTTGGTAGAAGATCTCATTGTTTTGGGCCAGCCTCACATGATCAATGATTTACTAGGATCAAATATTTAAACTACTTTTAAATACAAGCACATAATTCATTAATTTTCTAAAACACAAACACATATTTTCATTTCGTAGGTCTTAAAAGTATTATGATCTTAAATTGCTTTAGGTTGTTACGTGCTCATCATTACAAATTGTACTTTAAAACCACTTCCTGCTTCCTCTTCTTACCCTCTCCCACCCCCAACCCAAAGAAAATCTTAAGAAACAAGAGAAAAATTTCCAGGAAAAAGACTATATGTCTGTGGGGATTATTAGCATATTAATAGACTCTGTTTCTATTTACACTTCCATTTCCAGAACCAATTGTTAGTTATTTTAAGGAAGAGGTTATGCCTTAATTAACAGCTCTTTGTAAATGAAAGCCGCCTGCGTTTCTTAAGTGTGTTCAAATTTCACAAGTCGTATTTTACAGCAGGGATCCCAGTTCATCCAATACTTTTATGTGATGACACCTCTGATCAAGGAAGGAAGTCTTTAAAAGACCTTAAATAATTAGCTTTCAGAACAGAAGCCAACAAAAAGTATAATTAATGAGTAAACTGATTATCCCTAAAGCATTAACATCCATGCACATTCTAAATGAGAGAGAGTGAAGGGACTAGAAGCACCTTAGGTATTTAATATTTCTAACTCTGACATTTCTAAGGACTTCACAAACTTGAGAGTTTAGGGAAAACATTCATTTCTGTAACATAGTGTTGCTATACCTCTGTCCTTTCCATATTCTGTCCTGTCTGTGCCTTGGGACTGCTGGGAGGACTGAATTTGATCATGTGCTTGGAGGAACATAAAATCCCATAGTTGCTGCTTACCGTCCCATCATCCTAATCGTTTCCCTGCTTACTACTCCCCTGCACAGTTGTATCACCTCCTCCCACTATCTACTTGAACCATAACGTAGGTGAGGGTTAAGTTTCAAGTGACGCTTTCCTCAGACTAGGTATGTGTGATTCCCAAGGTCCAGCAGTGCCCCTTAGCTTCAACAGGAACTCTTCTGGTACCTAAAGGCCTCCCTGCCTTCAGTGTTTCCTGGCATGTGCTTCACTATTGATCGTCAACACTGCCGTAGCTCCCCTGTCTTGAAAACAGACAAAAATTCATGCTGACCTGAGGGATTTAAAGAAGAGGGCTCCTTTGAAGTCATCCCTTCCTCAGCACCTACCCAACAGGATTCTCCTCTGTCCAGGAATTTTCAGAGTGGCCTCTAGAGGTAATGCCTGGTACTTCACTTATCTAACCTGGCAGTCATGGAAGAGAAGTCAGACACTGTGGGAAGACTGAAGAATTTAGGACAAAAGACCATTGGGACTTTACATGACCTTCACGTAAATACGCCTCTTAAAACATCTGCCTAGTACTTCTTGTTTGTTTTAGTGCCAGGAACAACTTCGGGAAAATAGAGGGAGTTTCTCTCTCATATGTACAGGAAGAAATTGTGAAAATAGAGCCCTTTATCAATCTCCTGTTTTAGAATAATTACAATCTCTAGAAAGTTTTCAAACATGTAAAGTTAATCCTTTCTACTTGCTTTATGCCCACAATATGACTCCTTCAGCAACTCCTTACAACAACAACAGAAATGTAAACCAAGAGATCAAGCCAGCCTTCCTGAAAAAGAGAAAAATACGTTCTGAAAGCTTTTGCTCCTAACCAATTGCCAGCTTGGCACTAAGCCAAGTGAATTGGAAGGGGGTGGGGGGAGACGTCAGGAAACTATAAACATAAGGCAAGCATAAACACAGTATAAATACCCTCTTTGAAAAATGCCCAGTTATATCCAAAACCCAATAGTTTGGAAAAGCATAACTTCATTTCCCAAAGAAAGAAAGAAGGGTAAGTACTTACAGTGTCATGAGACTTATCCTTGACATCATAGACTGTTAGCTTTATTTTGGTCTCCTCATAGATGGGATACTCAGATGGGAATGTGACACCAGTCAAAAACAGTGGGTCTCTTGTTCCCTGTAACAGCAGCAGCAGACAACTTTGATTCAATAAAGCAGCAACTGCAGCCGGCAACATGCAGGGACACACGAGAGCGCAGAAAATGTGTCTGAGTCTGTTTGTTTTTCTAGGAAATAGTTCTGTTGGAAGAGAGACCTGAATTGCCAAATGATGCTCATGGGCGACAGAAGGCCCAGGGCCCCAAATACTGATATAGCTGTTGATAGTAAATGCTACTACATCAGTGTCACAGCTGCTAATAGTCTGGAAAAACAGCTTATTTTCATTATATGCAGAACTCTCCTTTAGGGTCAGTTGTCAGTCCACCTACAATACATTTAATGGATTTCACATGAAATGTATACAAAAATCTAAGATATTGACTGATCAAAGTAAAATGAAGCTATTTTCTCATAAAGTACCATTTACTTCCTTTCTGTAATGATTCAGCTGAAAGCCATGCTCTGATAATGTCCATTTGTTTTGAGATGTTCAGCTGGTTTTTTTTTTTCTCCAACCAATTTGAAAACTAATGAAAGAAACTTCATATGATGGATTTGGGGCTATAAAATTACTAGTTTAGGATGTGCCCCACAGGCTAGTTCAACGTCTCATAATTCATTTTTAGAGAGCTGACATCCAACATTAAATTTGACATCGATATTTAAATATGCATATTACCAAATATCATGGAGATGTTTGCTACAATTCTGTAAACCAGGCATCTATGAGTTTCTGAAAGCTCAAGTTATTCATTTATCCATTCATTCTTTCTCTTTGTATTCAACAAATACTACTTTTTGTTCAGCTCTGTGTTAGACACGTTGGAAAAAAACAGCCCCAAATAGCTATATATGTTCAAACATAAACATCTGAAGTGTGTCAAAATAATTTCTTTTAAGTTTTGGCAATGTTTTAAAAATAATTATATTGGAACAATACTTAAATTTTTTTCATAGCATAAACAACTTTATAATTTTAGTCAAGTTTTTGCTATATGAATGAGGCTATTTTTGTTAACTCAACCACAGCATTAACTACAAATTATACCAGCATTGGAACCTGAAGTTTCCAAAGGGCAGATTCAAGATTCCATACAGGATCTGGGTCATTCTCATTAGAGAAATGAGTAGAGTTCAGTCTGAATCATTTATTCCGCCAGCCAGGCACAGGTCAGCATTGAGCAAACCCGGTCTGGGGTAGGCTACTCAGTTCCTTGCAGAGAAATTCCTCATGCAAAACAGACAGGGTTTACAAGTCTAAAAAAATCACGCAGAGCTAAGGAGTTTAAAGTATACTTTCTTTAGTCCCAGATATTCAGGTATCTCTTATTCACTAAGTTCATGAAATATGCATGATGAGAACAAAATAATCAAAAGGGAAACACTTCCTCTTTTGAATCTGATCCAATAAAATAACAAATTTCCTCCCAACACATTTTGAATGTATATTAGTAACAATAAATGTAAATAGGAAATCTCTCATCTGATGAGTAATATTTACACCCTTTAGCTAGAAACATTACAGTTTCTGAAATTAATCATCTACCTTTCTTTGAAAAACATCTTACTTTAAAAAGACACACACAAATAGCAGAGAATATAAAGTTTCCATGGGCAGACTGAAGAACATAGGAAAAAACGAAAAGGGCAAAAACACTTAACTTCTCTAGGTACTTTATGGTTCTCTTTTTTCCCCCAAAAGCAAATTTTCATTCCATTTAATTTAAAAATCTCTATATATTTTCTCCCTACTTGTTGCTATATTTAAGGATTCAATGTGGGATTTTTTTTTCTTTCTATTTACTAAAGAAACATAAGGTCTTTTATGAAAAAGGCAAGTTCTTCTCTCATCTGTTTATTCTGGTAAGTTACCAATGCATGCTTAATAACCTCAGGTATGCTTTCTCAAATGACAGAGGACAGTAACATAGCGTAGCTACAGGCCATGGGCTAACTTATTTCAGCTGCTTGCTTAAATCCAGAAAGAGGCTGAGAGAGTGAGAGCAGAGCAGAGAAATGCAGGCACACAGCTCGCTCACTCACCTCCACGATTTCCGTGCTTGAGTATCTTGTCAGACCCTGCTCCGCTGGGTGGATTACTGAGATCTGCACCAGTGTATTCAGCTTCCGATCACGGACAGGAGCCACAAGATCCTTGCATGCTGACAATGACGGAGGAAAGAGAAAGAAAAGAAACTAACACCATGTCTCAGGGAAAACTTCTGTCTGAGTTGGAAGTAAACTTAGCGATGGCGCTGAATGAAATCTCCTGGGATTCAGGCTGATTTTTTTTTTTTTTTTTTTTTTTTTTTTTTTTTTTTTACAGAGGAAGTCCCTTGGAAGTACCTTACAGAAATAGGAAGTCACGTGTTGCAGAGCTGAATTGAGAGTTCATTTCCACTGACAACATTTGCCGCTCCTGCTAGTCTTGACTGCCAGGGGATCCCGGCTCTAATGTGTGACTGTGCACACACAGCTCAGGGACTTGAGGGACTTTAATTAGTCATTAAACCCTGGGCTTTAAATCACACTCCCAGACAAAGTAAGCTGAGTTGGGCTATATCCAGGAAACTTTACGCTGTTCTTTATTGACATTGGCTGGATTGGTTCAAATGTACCAATGCGCCCTTGGTCCTTACCTGTCTATTGGCTAGAGCTGGCCTCCTACAATCATACACAGTGACAGAAACTGGGAAGAGAGGCTACACTACCAAAGCAGCACGCAAGCCACAAGCCAGAGGCAGAGGAGGGGTTAAAAATGCCCTCTGTCTGGGATACCAGCCAAGTCTGGGAGGCAGAAATGTGGAATAAGGATGGGTTAATTTTTGCCCAGGGGGCGCAAACTAATAACTTTCCTTTGAGACACCAGGCTCATATTACAGAGTCTCATCACCATACCATATTTACCTGAATATCTTCTCCTCCCACATATCATTCCCACAATACTGAGGGAAAATCAAAACTACATTCCTTTTCAGCAGGTCCAACATCTGTCGCAGTGCTTTCTCCCCTGGTTCTGAAATAGTTTTACTACCTGCCTTTGGGTGGCTAAATATGATGCAAAGGCTCCTCTCCAGAAGGGGTTCAAGTTATGCTCAGCTGAAGGCCCAAGGCGAGCTGGGGGAAACTGGGTTCTAGATCCATGATGACAGTGTGCTGGGCTCTATACCATCCTTACCCCACACTTCTGACAGGTGCTGACCGGTACAGGAAGGGACAGGAGAATGGGTGCATTTAAGCTATGTTGTGTCACCGCGGCAATTTACAGGACCTTCATCCACTGGGACACAGGTACTATGGCTTAAATCCAAAACTTGAAAGCAGAGGAAATTATAAATGTAATTAGCATCTTCCAGGGGCTTACAGATCATCTCATTTATAGAAGCAGAATGGGATAGAGATTTGGAACCAAACAGGCCTGGTTTTCACCCAATTCGACTAGCTCGGCAATGCTGGGCAAAATATTTACCTCCTTAATTCTTCCTGCCAGACTTTGAGATCCTTTTGTTCGTGGATGGTATTTTGTCACGATTTTTCCTTACTTAAACCACCTCTCTTTAAATGCCTCTATCAATACAGGAGAGCTTAGGAAATCATGTGTGGAAAAAGTAATAGCTACAATTTAGCCCTCCCTGTTTTTTGAGGCATTTTGCTAATTATCTTTTTATTTCTCAAAACAGAACTTGGACTTACTATTTCAGTTTTACATATTGAAAACTAGAGGCTTAGGAATATTAAGTGCTCACATTTACATTAGTGGAACACTGGTGCTTTGTTTACATCTTTCCCCATTAGTTCCATTTCTTTTCTTGCTGTACTGAATTCCTCTCCTGCACAAATGGCACCTACCTTTGGAAGACCCGCTGCCATAATTCTTTACTGTCCCACCCAAGAGATCTGCAGTTTTAGGAAACACTGATGTGAGGTTTCAATGTCAACATAGCTCCGGAAGGAAAAAAAAAAAAAAAAAAAAAAGCTAGATTTAAACTTTCCTGTTCTTTGGTGTTACTTTGATCATTTCCTCTACTTGCCTTACGAATCTGTTTAACTTCATAACTCATTTGCTTGGTTATATGCTCAGGGTGTTCAGCTTTCTCTCCATCTACTGATGTTGACTATACCTGTCTTGGATTTTAAAGCTGAAGTTCATTTGCTTCAAACACATGCATCTTGCCCTCTTTCTGCCTGCAGCCTCATCTCTACCTTATGAGCTTATGACACGTTTGCTCAAAATGAGTTACTCCTTTTCAGATTTCTTATCAGTGGTGGGCTGTGATTATTTCCCAGAAGCAAGCTGCTATTCTCTCTTTTATGAGAGAAACTCTCAGACTCACTCCTAATAAAAACAGACAAAGTCTTCATTAAACTGAAGTGTTCTCTCCAACCCAATTTGCAGATATCCCAATACTGAAGAAGTAAAAACAACAATAATGGCACTTTGTATTCCTTTATATTCCATATCTTAAAACAAGCACAAAAAACAATAACTAAAGTCATACCTCGGGCAGTACATATCTCTTTTCTTCCCAAAACCCCAGAAGACTTTCTGTTCCCTAATACTTAGGCTGTAAGATATCATGGAAAGACCCTAAGATCAGTCAGAATTCCTGAGCTGTATTTCTAGATTCCTTGTTTACTAGTTATGTGACATTAAGTCACAAACTCTTGAACACTTTATTTCTTCATCTGTTTACCTGTCTCTTGGCATCTAATTGAGAAAGGCTAATGCCTTTTTTATGAATGGACTTTTCTACATAAAGTTTATCAATATCATTATACTAATATTTACCAATATTTATATAAACATTTACCAATATTTAGTGTTTTATTATTGTGTAAAATGTTTTTTATTGACTCAGTCATATTCAGATAACTCCTTAAAGCTGTCACCATGTCCAATATTTGTTTGTAAATACAATCCAGTAGGTGAGTCACTGTATTTCATATCATGAAACCTATACACGCCATGGATCTATATATCCTGAAACTGTCCCACTGAACGGGTGATAAATGATGAGTGCTTCGATTTCTTCATGGAGATATCACTCATTTGGTCACTATAAAGTCTAACCTGCATAGGAATTATGTGATAGCCAATAAAGAAGCCTAAAAACTCTGTCAATCTTCCAGATATACTTGCCACAACCCATTACCCAAACAAAACTCTGATCTGCCTACATGGCCTTCCTCAACTCATAAGACTAACAAAGTACATTAGGTTTTGCTTCTGTTGTTCTGTTTTATTTTATTTAAGAATTTATTGAGTCACATGCATAGTTAATGAATGTCTCTCTGCAATCATTCATATATATATGTATATATATATACACACATATATATATGAATGATTATATATATAATTATATAAATAATAGGAATATAAATAAAGGAATTATTTCTTCCTTTTTACTGGTTTTGTTTTGGACTGAGCTATTTAAAAGTATTCCCAAAGTCCAGAAGAGTTTAAATACACAAGATGCTAATAGGTTGGGATTCAGATGTGCTTGTGTCCATTGAATAGACTTGTTTTATTTTTTACCAAAAAGGGAAAAAACTGCCATATAGAAGTAATGAGTCCTTTTTTTAAAAAGCTTATAATTTTAAACTTTTCTTTACAAAAATAAAATAGT
Organism: Neofelis nebulosa; assembly: GCF_028018385.1. Taxonomy (NCBI): domain Eukaryota; kingdom Metazoa; phylum Chordata; class Mammalia; order Carnivora; family Felidae; genus Neofelis; species Neofelis nebulosa. The sequence continues at coordinate 85,514,111 of NC_080784.1, read as the reverse complement.
TTTGAGCTACTAGTTTTTTCTGTCAACTTTGTTACAGTAACTAGCAACTTGAGGGTTCACTTTCTATTGCCAGTGTTTTGAATGAGACCCGCGTCTCCTGCTCAGATTTGTAAAGGAGTCACACAGCTCTCACTCTATGGTAGGGAATCCTAGGTAGAAGTGTAAGGATAAAAAATAAATGCAGCCTCAATATCTCAGGGGAGGGCTGGGCACTGAGCAAACTGGAAAGCCTATGCTGTGTTAGCAGAGGGAACCTCTATTCAAATTCATTGCCCAAAGAAATGAAAGCCCACTGTTGCTTGATTTGAGGATCTGTCCAGAGCTTGAAATCCCAGTCACTGTGTAGGCTAAAGTTATAAGAACCATACAACAAATACATCTGTGACTAATTTGGCCTAAGGACCAGAAGTTTCTAACCTATGGTCTAGATGCTCAAAGCTACTACTTGAATTCTTAGGAAGACAGCACAAATCATCTTTTGCTCCTTAGTTCTAATATTTGAGGTTCCAGGAGCTAAGGGGGTCAGGGGTCTTCAGAGTTCTTGTTAAATTAAATATTCTCTCTACCCAGAAATACAGTTTTTATAACATAACAGTTTTTGTTTCATTCAGCCATCATTTCTAAAGCATGTCAAGTCTCTTGAATCCATAGAGCCTTTCCATGATTCTAGCCAATTTTAGCTGGAAGCCTAAAACTGTCTCTTGACTCCTCTATCAGAGAGTTCGATCCCAGCAATAATCATCTGAAGCAGAACACAACTGTTTGTTCAAGTGCCTTCGAATTCAGCAGCATTGGCCAAATCCTAGCATTCTAAGACCTGCATCAGATATGGAGTCCACAAATAAGCAAAGGTGCCTGCCACAGGCTTTCATGAGAGCAGCAGCATGAGCCACAGGGCAGTGTGAATTCACAGTCGACTTCAAGCATCTACCCCTTTCCCCTTAAGAACTCTTTCTTCTTTGAAGTCAGGTCATTTTTCTTGCTTCACTCCATTTCATCTCTCTTCTTGCCATTCAGTGTTACTGGCATCTAACAAAGTTTATCCTCTTTCCTCCAGAACAAAGCAATGGCCACAAGCAAAGGAGGCAGGGGCAGGGGACTTTGACAAGAATTTCCACATCTCTATTTTCTGTTCTCACATTAGCAAAAAGAAAGTTAGGCTTAGAGGAGAAACCACACAGTATAATATATAGAACACAGAGGAATGATTTTTTCACTGGAGATAAAACTATTTGAAACCTGGATCTAGTCTAAGGAGTTATGTTACTTTGGGTAAATTATCTCTTTGAGTCTCTATTTTCTAATCTGTAGAGTGGACTTAAAAGGACACATTTCATAGATTTGCTGTAAAGATTATAGGAAGCAATGTATATAGAATGCTAGGCACATTATATTATTATGATGATGATTATAATTATGCATTGATGCAAAAATGGATTTTATCTATCCAATATTCTTATAGTAGTTATATGCTTGAGATATTCCAGGTTGGTCCTAATTTGGTATAACCATATGGTTCTTCAGTAAAAGAATTTTATTAAATTTATAGCTGTGATTTTTTGGTATTTTCTTGTTTTCATATAGATAAATAAAAATGCTTAAAACCTTTTACTGGATTATTTGTTAATTTCCAAAATCATAGGTATCATTAATATGCTGTCTTCTGTGAAATCAGATGTGGGCACTTACACTTGTTAATTTTACCTATGATTAGGAACTTCCAAATAACAACCAAAAATAACAGAAAGCCTTATTTTTTTTGTCTGCCAGGCAAATGAGCTACATGTAAATAGTCAACTCACCCTATAAGTAGGCATTTAGCTGGGAGGTAGTGTTCCTTTATACAGAGAGTGATGGCTAACAGGGAGGCATTATCTAATAACTGAGATGCCCCAACAGATTATAGAAAGACTTGCTCTTCTGCTCTGTATACTTCCTTCATCGAAAAAGGAAGACTGCTAATAACTCTTCCTTTTCTTGCAATTAAAAGTAAATGTTGTAGTTAGAACCCAATATAGCCTAATAGAAGCGTACCTCCTCCTCTGTTGAAATCTTAACGATTGTACCCTCTACAGACCCTTCATAGTGAAAATGGAAGAGATAAATCCATGCCACTCAAGGGCAAAAAATGCCAGGGCACAGAGGCTGGGGTATCCTGAATAGGAAAGCAGCCTTGTACAAACAGGGCTTTAGAGAAATAACCATCTGGTTTCTAGGCTCCCTCAATAACACCATTCTTATCTTACTATGGCTAAGAGAATCAGCCACTTCCCCAAACGCTGTGGGAAAGACTCTTGAGGCCTAGAATACAGTGTTTTATTTACTTCTCAAATTCTTATTTGGTCAGGTTTCTTAAAATGTCACATATATATCTTTCTCCTCGTATTCCAGAAAATTAGATGCCGCTAATCAATTGATATGCCAATTTGGGTTATGTTTCCAGTCCAGAAAATTACTGTACTCCATTATATGTTTTCCCAGTTACCATTATATACCAGTGATTAAATTTAAATTATATAAATTTGTAACATACGTTAAAAAATGTATGTAATACATAAAAAGCATCATAACTCCTCTTTTTATTGCTTTGCCAGTATAATATGTATAACATACTTCCCTGTTTTTAGGCTCTTCTTCCTTTCTATTCTTTATTCTTCCTTTCTCTCTGGAATGTTAAGAAAGCAATTTTCTTTTTCTTTCCTTTTTTTTTTTTTCAACGTTTATTTATTTTTGGGACAGAGAGAGACAGAGCATGAACGGGGGAGGGACAGAGAGAGAGGGAGACACAGAATCGGAAACAGGCTCCAGGCTCTGAGCCATCAGCCCAGAGCCCGACGCGGGGCTCGAACTTACCGACCGTGAGATCGTGACCTGGCTGAAGTCGGACGCTTAACCGACTGCGCCACCCAGGCGCCCCAAGAAAGCAATTTTCTGAAGTGTAGGATACAGTTCAGATCCCCTGACTGGATTCAGAAGACAACACTGCCCCATTTCCAGGGCACTGCAATCCATGATAATTCAATTGTATGCAGTAAAATGGCAGAATGCACAGTGGCGCTGCTTCATAATAATATCCACACAGAATTTCCTGAGTAGTCAGGATATTCTGTATTCACTAATAAATATTCTCCTAAGGCTACTTCTTAGAAAAATGTGGCTCTATATCATACTGACTGATTTATGGCTATTAATTTATACATTCTATGTGCATTCAGTATTCTTTGTAGAATCTTTTAAGAGTCTTTAATTCATTGACTCTAGCATTATATCTTGTCATCCTGTTCATTTTAGTGTATTTTCACCTAATCAAGTCTAATTTCTGTAATCTTTCTCATTTGGTCTTATCCCTTTTTGTTCTCTTTCCTGCCCTCTCACATTTCCTCTAATACATGTTTCTCCCATCATTCTGAAAGATGAGGTTGTTGAAGTTGTCACTGCTTATTTAGAAGACTTACAACTATTAGGGTCAGGAATACCTCTCTCTGAACCCACTGCAGCTCTTCCTTCAGTTAAGTAACTGTTTTGAAGTCCTTATAGGGATAAAACAAAAAGGTGTTATCTCCCCCCCTTAACCATTGTGGGGGGGGGATTTTAATTAACACATACTTCCCTGAAGAGTACGTGAACCATGCTTAACTGTCAACATAAGCAATATTTGTTGGAAAAGTAAAAATTGTATAAAAGTTGGCACTTTTTTTTTCCTTTTTGGTTTAGTTTGTCTTTTACGGCAATGTATCAAAAAAAAAAAAAAAAAAAAAAAAAAAGTCCCAAATGCAAAATCAAGGCCTGCCTGACTTTTCAAGGGGGATAAGAATATCTACATGACATGAACCAACAGTATTAATTTTAGATTGTTAGAAGGTCAGGGGTAAACAGCAGTTCAGGTTTAAGGTTGGAAGTAAAGAAATAAACCCAAAAAAATCAACACACACGTGCGCTCACACGCACACACCCCCACCCACCCACCCACCCACCCACACACACACACATACACACAGGAAAAAAAGCCATCCTAATGCAAGAATTTTTTAGACTTATTGAAATAATGCTATATTTTTTGCTCCTATACTACCACAATAAAATACTAATAACATATAAATTTTAAGGTTTTTCTCACTTAAGATAATACATGAAGCATGCAGAGAAGATGGGAGTGGAGGGAAACACAATGTACTACATACTAACCATGTGTCAAGTGGCATTGAAAATAAACTTTGCTTGTGTTAGCACATGTCCAGAACAATACCATGCTTGTTGCTGCCTCATAGTTCCACTAAATTCCATATCTATATGGTGTTTTTTACTCGTCAGTCAGATTTATAGATCATAACATGTGGCTCAAGAATGAAGCCTGTTATTTATTTATTTGTTTCTTACCAATAGCAGAGAGTATTCAGTAGTCTGATTTTTTCCCCAATAATGTCATTCTGCTTTGTCTGTTCCTCTGCATGCTCAATGGTGATTTAGCTTTGTAACAAGAATTTTAAGATTCTCAATATTCCAGTAATAGTATCCAAATGAAACATGAGGAAAGGATGAGCCTAATGCCATGGGGAGGAAGCAGATGATGGAGTGATTGAAAAATATAGGTAATAATTTGCAAGAGGGAATTTGAAAGATTTTGTTATAGAAACATTGCTGCAGAATTCTTGCTACACTGAGATTTGAGCGCCACTTCTCCTAAATTTCATTACAACTGGTTCACTTATAAATTAAATTGATTTCCTTCATGTAAAAAGCTAAATTCACATTGTTGGGGAAAAGGTCCTGAAATAAATTTTTTTACTTTTCCCCATAACAGAATAATATAAAATATGCCACCACATTCTATGTGTACCTCTGTATGTGTTAAATAAGTGTGTTGGCCTTTAAAAATTAAAAAAAAAAAATGCCTAAAAAGATGAAATTCACTTCCTTAGTGTGGAACATTACACATATGAAAATAAACTACCCACTCAGTACAGATTCTGAATTTAAGTATCATTGAAAAATCTAGAGAGAGAGGGAAAAAAAAGAACCTCTTCCCGGAACAATGGTGCTTTCGGGAAATGCTCTTTGATTGTCTGTGCTCTGGAGCAGTGAAGATGCCAGCTGTACAGAAGACAGCATATTTGCATATAAAAAGAACAAATTTGGTTCAAATGACTGTTGTCAGTACCAGAAGACGCCCATTCTCCATCCAGCTTGTCCCCAGCTCCCTCAGCTTCTCTCATGTCAATCGTCAGAAAATACTATTTTGTCTTGTTTTCATGAATATTACCTAGGTGACTAAGACTCTGTCCTCAAGCAATTGAATTAAAAACAAGTCTGTACTGGTGACTTTTCTAGTCTTGATATCCCACCCTATATGCTGAAAGCCCCAAACTGGCGTGGCATCATCAACTAACATTGTATACAGACTTGGTTCTTTGTGTGCAAGCTCCAAATCCATGTTCCACTTCAGAAACAAGTGCTTGCAGCTTTCTGCTGCTCTTTTCAGCAGGAACATATGTGCTGCTTAAGAAAGGATGAAAACGTTATTCCAAGAATGGAAGCAGGTCCTTCTGAATACTAAAAGAAATATTGTGAATCAGTTAATGGAAATCTGTAACATTAAAAGTAGGATCAGAAAAGCTAGAGAGAACAACACAGAGAACAACATGAAGACTTTTATCTGCCCAGAGGCCAAGATGACAGCATTTTTCCATGACTATCAATCAGTTCCACATGGGAGCCAATAGGATTCCTATCAGGACAACCACAGAACCTGTCAGTGGATCCAGAAGAGCATGTGTGTTAGTGGGAAGGGTTAGTTACCTTCCCTGTTTTACCCCTGAATCAAAAGATAAGGCCAGTGTGGCTGGTGGAGACAGTTACAGGAGGGGTGGCAGAAAAGTCAGAACCTGAGTCACCAAAGATGGATGGCTAAGAGAAGTGCACTCAGAGTTGTTGAACTCTAAAGACTCAGAATGATTGATGTCTAGGAGGTATTCGGGAGTCAGAGGACAAATGAAGGAAATAGGGCCTGGAATGCTGCCTTCAGGGGTTGATGGTCTCCTGAAAGAATCCATTTGTTTGGGCAGGAAATAGCAAGCGATCTGGAAAGCAGTTGTTCAATCTGGATGTCTATGTACAACACATTGACTCATAGTCTGGCTTTCATCAAATCCTGAATGAGCCAATTTTTAGACATGCTTTCCCAAACCAAAATATTTTAGAAGAATTGCATTGTATATATTACACCAAGAGATTTAAATTTTAAAAGGTGGTGCTTAAATTAAGGTAATTTTTTAAAATTTCAGTAATATTTTTTATAAATATATTGCACTCAGTATCTATATGTAAAATTAATGTTTTTTAATGAAATTGCTATCCCTTTAAAACCAAATATTTTATAAGTAGATTAAAAGTATTAAATCAAAGCCTTACATAAATAGAAAATAAGAGGGGGAAAGGGAGAATGAGAGGAATAGATGGGTCTGAGGGGATAGCCTCTATTTTAATTGTCTCCATGTAGAACATCATTTGGGGGAGGACAGTATTGAAGACCTTGAAGAATATAACTCCCCATTTTTCTTGACTCTTGAGTCAATCACATGTGTGATTTTCCTGTAGACAAAAGAAAATCTCGATATTCGTGTTTTATGTGCAGCTTTAGGGGTGTCAATTCTCCCATCATGAGATGGTTGACTCACAGGAAATAAAACAGATACAGATAAGCTAAAACTAGAAATGATTAGCAATCCAGGAGACACAGAACAATAGAAAGGAGACAAGTGAGTGTGTAGGTGAGAAAGCAAATGTGGGATAGCTTGAAGACAGGAAGGGACTAATTATTCACAGCAAAATCCACAAGTTCAACCCCACGTGGAAAAAGCATAGCTCAGACAATTGGAAATAACAGATAGTGCTTCTAGGGGAATCAGAGTTTGAAAGAAACAAAAAAGCAAATTCTTAGAAAAACTGGGATCTCCAGGGAGAACAGTTCAAATCTAAAGCTCAGCAGAGTTCCTGCTAGCTGAATGGAATGCTTCAGGGCCCTAGCTACAAAGGCAGTTTCAGAACAAAGAAGTAGTTTACACTACCCAAATTAAAAAAGAACCACCTCTCTACTCTTCCAGGGCATGTGGTACACTAGGTAAGATAAGAATATGAGATATCTTCTGTTTGAGGGTCTCCTTCAAGTTCTTACTTGCTATATGGAGTAAACTGCTTAAGGTTCCCAGCCATGGATCCCAGTCCTGACTCAGTGACTGGATTTGTTATGGAGTCTCCCTATCCTCATCCTGAAGTGGGGATAGTAACTGTAGTTCTTCTCACTGAGGGTTTGTGAAGATCCAATTAAATATGTGAGAAAAAAAAAAGATTGAATTTCCAACGATGTATGAACATATTTCTCACTTTCATATATATTTGTCAACACCCTGTGAGATAAGAATTATAACCCACAACTTACACATAAAGAATCAGAGTTTAGAGAGGGTAAGGGATTAACTGAAAACAATCAACAGATTAATACCATTAAGTGATAACTTATATGTCTAGCACCATTCTTAGTGCTTTAAGTAACTACCTCAGCTTAATCCACAAAACTCCCCAATAAAATTTAATTGTTCAGAGTTACACAGGTTGCCAGTAGAAGAATCAGGATTCAAACGCTCTCAGGATGGCAACCCAGCCCAGGCTCTCAAACACTGTCCTTGTATTACATTCTCTCAGGGTTACATGGTATAGGCTGAAATGTAAGTTCAAATCTCTGGACCCATTCCAGTCCATTTCTACTATTCTAGCTGTCTGTTACACTTTCTGTTATTTGTTTACATATGCTCTTAAGAGCATATCTATAAGAAGATTGCTTTCTTGGGGACACCTAGGTGGCTCAACTGGTGAAGCATCTGACTCTTGATCTTGGCTCAGGTCATGATCTCATGGTTTGAGCCCCACCTCAGGCTCTGCACAGACACCACCAATCCTGCTTGGGATTCTCTCTCCCTCTCTCTCTGCCCCTCCGTCGTCGCTCACTTGCGTATTCTCTCTCTCTCTCTCTCAAAATAAATACTTAAGCTTTAAGATCGCTTGTTTTATGATGCTGTCATAATACCAGAATCATGAAGTGTGTTTGTGAAGAATTTTAGACATAAAATTCTAAACAGGTAAGCAATCACCAGCTATACAGTCTAGTTACAAAATGTCCTTGTTCAGGACATTCCTCCTCTCAGTTCTTTCTAGAACTCCAAGGGCAGTAAGGCTCTACCCTTCCTAATATATAATTTTCTTATAACAAAATATCAATGTTTAAATAATTGTATTTATTGAGAATTTTAAAATGAACTTCTTTCTACAAATAATTGTGTCAGCAATAATTACAAAACATTTCAAGGGCATATCTAAATATATACATCTATTTTATGAAGAAATATGAAAGGAAAAAAGCAATGGCATCCATGCATGCATTCAACTCATGGATATTTATTAAGTGTCTAAATGTGCCCAGCATGATTCTAGGCGACAGTTTCACAGCAGTGAACAAGAAGTTCCCTATTTTATGGAGCTTGTACGCTAGTGGGACATGAAGTTTAAAATAATAATTTAGGGACGCCTGGGTGGCGCAGTCGGTTAAGCGTCCGACTTCAGCCAGGTCACGATCTCGCGGTCCGTGAGTTCGAGCCCCGCGTCAGGCTCTGGGCTGATGGCTCGGAGCCTGGAGCCTGTTTCCGATTCTGTGTCTCCCTCTCTCTCTGCCCCTCCCCCGTTCATGCTCTGTCTCTCTCTGTCCCAAAAATAAATAAAAAAAATGTTGAAAAAAAAAAAATTTAAAAAAAAAAAAATAATAAAATAAAATAATAATTTAGTCACAATTTTAAACAGGGTGTTAAATTGAATGTTGAGGAGTGGGGGTGTGGGTCACAAAAAGTTTCTCTGATGAGGTGACATTTGAGCTGAGCTAAAACGTACCAAGGAGCCAGTTTAGGGGAACAACAAATGCAAAGATCCAGATATTTGGCTTATTTGAGAAGCAAAAAGAAGACCAAAGCTGATGAAGAATGAGCTAGGGGATAAGCTTATGTCTGGTGAGAATGGCCTACTTCTCAAGATCCTTGTAGAATGTGGTAAGATATTTCAATTTTATTCTAAGTGAAATGGAAGCTATTGGAGGATTTTAACTAGGAAAGTGAAGAAATCACATTGATATTTTTAAAAGATTAATCTGGCTCTTCTATCTGGAGGTGACTATGCAGGGGCAAGAGCAGATGCCAGGTTCCCATAAAGAGTCCTCTAACTGGCCCCGATGAGAGCTGATAGCTGCTTAGAATTGAATAACAGGAGGGGCAAAGGATGGGGTTGGTCAAATTCAGAAAATATTTTAAACATAGGAATTATAGGCCTTGATGATGGATCTAAAGTGAGGTTAGAGAAAAAGGGAATTAAAAAAAGTGATATTTGGGGATTTGTGTAACTGAATGGATGGTGATATTTTTTGTGGAGATTGGCATCATGGAGGAATAAAATACCTCCTCGATGAGCAAGAGGAGATATCTCCTAGCCAGTTGAACATGGGAGTAGGGAGCTCCATGGAAAAGTGAAAGCAAGAGTTACAGGGTTTGAAAACAAAAACCCACAAATGTTGTTTAAAGCCGTGGACTTTCAAGTTGCTAAGAGTGATGACACATTTAAGTTTTGTGAATATTGGGGATAAAACTGATATCTTGAATTTGGACAAGTTTTGACCTGGGGATACCTGTTTTGCTTAAATTGACTTGAGACCTCACCACAATAGATAACACCCAAGAATAATCTCTTGTCCTTGATAAAGTAAAAGTAATACGGGAATAAGTGCCAGAGCACTTGAAAAGCTTTGGGCTTTCTCATACTAGGTGTATGACCATAGGCAAGTCACTTAATGCCTCTGAGAGTCAGTTTCTTCCATTGTAAAATGGGCACAGCACCACCTTTGCCAACTTCAAAAGGTCAAAGCCCAAGTTAGAAGCATTTTGGAAAAGACTGTTTTGTACAGTGGAAACACGAGGGACTTTTCTTTAATACTGATTTCCACTCTACTAGGTCTCTTTTCTTCCCCATGGCACGGCTCCCAGGTGGCCTAGGATACTTTTGGATACCATCTGCTCGACAAGAAGGCTGCCTGATAAATTTCAGCCCCAAAGACAGCAGCATCAGGGGATCTTGCTCCCTCACAACCTCAGAGGCTTTCAACTTGATGCAAAGCAAAACCACCTAATGAACAAAGCCCTTAGGTAGTCCTGATTCCCCAATTACCCATAAGTAGCAACAGATGCTGCAAAGGTATACCTGTTCCAGTGACCAGCCGCTGTCAGTAATTAGACAATGGAGGGAAGTAAGCAATTAGGTAAATCACACAGAAAGAGTAATAAACTAGACGAGGTATGTTGCTCATGGAAAAAAGACACAAATAAAGAAGGTAGAAAGTAAATTTTAAAAAAAACCTCTAATTTAACAAATAATTTGCAAAACCTATGTGGAACAATCTGATTTGGCCTATGAAGTTCACCTGGTTAAAGATCTCCTTTAACTGAAGCTCCCATGGAATATTGTTCAGAAAGAAATGTGACAAGAATAGATCTACTTTATCACAACACAATCCAGTTAAATGATACGGTTGCAGCAGATAGGAAGTGGGAAGAGAAGTTTGATTTCTCATTTACTAGTGATGTTACACATCTCAACTTCCTCAAGAGCACCAAACTAGAATCTACACCGGTGTCACTAAGAACAGGCTACCTTCCAACTGCAGCACACATTAAATCTTGAGACTCTAGAAACCACTACTCGCACAACAGCCTGTTAAGAAGCTCTGATTGGTTCATTTTCTCTCTTCTTTCAGTTTAATCTCTAATTATTTCAGCAGTACAAAAACATAATGCAGATCTTAGATTACCTTTTACCTTTTATTGTTTTCTCTTTCCCACTCCTGCACTTTTTTTTTTTTTTTTTAAGATTTAAATTTTTTTTTTTTCAACGTTTTTTATTTATTTTTGGGACAGAGAGAGACAGAGCATGAACGGGGGAGGGGCAGAGAGAGAGGGAGACACAGAATCGGAAACAGGCTCCAGGCTCCGAGCCATCAGCCCAGAGCCTGACGCGGGGCTCGAACTCACGGACCGCGAGATCGTGACCTGGCTGAAGTCGGACGCTCAACCGACTGAGCCACCCAGGCGCCCCTCACTCCTGCGCTTTTAATAATCAACCACAAAGAACATGGCCTTTGGAGTTACAATCTATACTCCTCCACTTCCTAGCCTTATACCCTTGGGCAAGTGACTGAATCCATCTCTGAAACATGAATAGTGGGAAGCACCTAATAGGTCAGTTGTAGAAGCAAAGATAAAAAAAAAGAAAAGTGTGCAGGGGCGCCTGGGTGGCTCAGTCGGTTAAGTATCCTACCTCAGCTCAGGTCATGATCTTGTGGTTCGAGAGTTCAAGCCCTGCATCGGGCTTTGTGCCCACAGCTCTGAGCCTGGAACCTGCTTAAGATTCTGTGTCTCCTTGTCTCTCTGCTCCTCCCCTGCTCGTGCTTGTGTCTCTCTCTCTCAAAAATAAATAAACATCAAAAGAAATTTTTTTAAAAAGTGTGCAGCCTAATACCTGGCACCTAGAAGGAGTTCCATAAATGATAGCAATTATTATGCACAAAAAGACAGTGTTAAGACCTGCTGCTCAAGGAAGAACTTGTTGACTATGAGAAAGTGACTCACCCAAGGATATTTTCAAAATAATACAGCTTAACCACTCAGTAAATGTATGTCAGATACTAGTTTAAGTGTTTTGTACATTAATTTATTTAATCCTAACAAGCAACTTATAAGGTAGATACTGATGCCCTTCCCATTTTACAGATAAGAAAACAGAGATTCAGAAACACCATGTAATTTTTCTAAGGTCAAGTGGCTAGACGGTAACAAAGATAGGACTCAAATGATTGCAATTGGCTTCTCACTCCCATCTCTTAACTGGTGAGATATTGCCTCCCCACTCAAACTGTAGACTGAAATGCAAATCCACTTCTATTAGTTGTCTGTTATTTTTGTTTCTTTGTTTCTGAAAAGGTCTCCTCAAGAGTATTGCTAGTTACCTGATGCTGTCAAAATTGCAATAGCTTGAAGGAAGATGCTCAGGTATGCAAACTCTGCACAGGTAGGCAGTTGTCAGGCGCACAACATGGCTACAGAGTCCACTGTATCCAGCTCAGCATGGTTAAGGCTTCTTTGAGTTTCATCTAACATAGCCCTAAAGCCAGTAAGGCTCAATTGTTGCTGATACCCAAATGCAATTTGCTAGCATTAGACAATGTTTAAAAACTTGTGTTCATCTGGAATTTTAAAATAAGCTCCAAATATATGTGCAATGATTGTAAAATACTGCAAGAGAATTTCTAGAGCCTTAATTTATTTTTGATGTGGGATTATAAGTAATAAAGAGGGATATGTAAATGAGCATTAAGCACATCACCTTGGAAAATGAGCTCTAGGATTTTGTTTCATGAAATTTGCTACTCCTTTTGCTTGAATTGTCTCTTGTGTTCCTTCTAAACCAACTGAAATCCCTCTCATCTTTTCAGGTCTGGTCCAAATGCCACTTCCTTTGAGATGTTGTTTCTGATGCCATAATTATATTTAATTACTGTTTGCTTAGTATTTCCATAGTTGTTGGTGTGTGCCTTTATTTTGCCCTTATCATAGTCTGCCTGGCATTAGAGTTGTTTGTCTTCACCACCTCCTGGAAATTTTTGGGAAGCAGGAATCAATAAAAAGGGGATATACCCTGATGATTAAAAGCAGGGGCTTCAGAATCAGACAAAACTCAATTTGGATCCTGACACTGTCACTCAATTTCCATAAGATCTTTGGGAAGTTGACCATTGGGAATTTTTGATGTTTTATCTCTTAAGTGAACATAATGGGAGAGCATGCTCTGCACTCAGACTCCTGGGTTCAAATCTTGGGCCCATACTTTACCTGTTCATGTCTAAGTTTCTTTTCCTGTAAAACAATATGACTAACTAATAAGGGAGCAATTATTCCACAATTAAGTTGTGAAAATGAGGGTGCCTAGGTGGCTCAGTCAGTTGAGTATCCAACTCATGATTTTGGCTCAAGTCATAATCTTATGGTTCGTGAGATCGAACCACACATCCATCGGCTCTGAGCTGACAGCTCAGAGCCTGCTTGGGATTCTCTCTCTCCCTCTTTCTCTGCACCTACACTGCTTACTCTCACTCTGTCTCTCAAAATAAACAAATAAACATTTTAAATAAATAAATGAATTGTGAAACGGAAAGTAATTAATTTATGTAAATGACTTACGAGGAAGAATGGTTAACAGATAAGCACTCAATAAATGTTTGTTGTTTTTAGTGTTACCTTGTAGAGTTGTGGTGAGGAAAACATGGCATTCTGTTTGTAAAGAGGTAAGTACCATTTCATAGTATCTTAAATATCATGGATTCTCAAAGAATGGTTCTACCACTGTGCTATTACTGTGATCCCAGCACTTTGCACAATGCCTTGTCTTTAGAAGGTACCCCCCCCCAAATTATTGTTGAGTGGAAAGCAATGTTTTTTAAGGGAAATATCACATTGTAAGAATCAAGATAGTGGTGATCTGTGTTTAATGAAGCAACAAAAAAGGATGAGCAGAGGCCTTATCTAATTCTTAGCAGGTGCTTCTTTTTTTGCTTCAAGATGATCTTACAGCTTATAGGAAGTAATATTTTTATCAACAGATTAAATACAAAAAATATACCTCTGTGCTTGGTATTCCCTTTAGCTGGAGCAGCATACCATGTAGAGGGTAAAAAGATACTAAAGAAGATAGACTAAAACCTTCCATTTTTCCACTGGAGCTTTAAAGAAAAAAAGTCAGAGCTTTATAATCATTTATAGAACAAAGACCAGCAGGAATGTAGAAGTGTAAACACAGAAAGGAGCTAGCAAGTTTAGCCTCCTAAGGTTTTTTTTTTTTTTCTTTTAGAGAAACATACGAAACAATTCCTGATTTACAGCAATTCATAAAGTATGAATGGACCTGACGTGCAGGTTAATGAAGGCCCTAGCAAGCTATAAAAGCTGTGTCTATAAAGAAATGAGACTGTTTTTTATGCAGCTTGTCAGTCTGAGCACATTTTAATACACATTTCAAATTCTGAACACAAAAAACTGATCACATAATTTACACGACTTTGTGTTTTTTGCTTGCTGTTTGTTTTTTTTTGTTTGTTTTGTTTTGTTTTTTTTTGTTTTTGCTAACCAGGCTATTAGAAATATAGTGGCTCTGGGTGTTGTATATAAGTGACAAATCACTGAATTCTACTACTGAAATCAATCATGCACTGTATGTTAACTAAATAAAATTTAAATACAATTTTTAAAAAGATAAAATACAACCATAAAAAAAGATATATAGTTACTTTATATATAAAATCCAAAATCTGTACACATAACCTAATATATGATCCAATAGAAGAACAAAGTATTTAGATTCATCACCTTCCTGGACAAAGCCTTAGCAACAAAATAGGATAACCTCTTTTTGAAAGCCACTCTGATATTTGAAGTAACCTACCTAAGGACATCTTGTCACTTTGCCATAATATAATGTTGTCATAAAATTGAATTTTAATTACTGAATTCTAGAATGGTACACCTCACTTACCTAGTATAGTGGGTTGCATATGCACAAGACTGTTTTTATTTTAATATATTTTAATAAATTATTTTAATTTATTTTAAATTTATTTTAAATTTATATTTTTTAATAAAAAATTTTATTTTCCTGTTACCATAGAAAAAATAGTCTCTACAAGTGGTAAACTTCAATTTCTCTATTTAGTCACATTATGTATGGCAGAACTGGCATGACTTCCAGAGTGAATGTGAAGTTAAAACACTTGGAATCATTGAGTTTTCTATACATACAACTATTCCAAAGGACCAAGAAATAGAGGAATGGAGAACCCAATTTGAGAACACATTTTCCACTTTCTCTTCCAGCAAGACAAGATGGCTGGCCTTTCTATATGTAGCTTGGTATCTAATGATAAATGAGTATTTATTATGTGCTTTGGTATGTGTGTGTTTTCTGGAGTTGAAGTCTTTATCTTATTCCAAGCACCAAGTGTATGCTTATGATGCTCTCCTGATCTAGAATGTGATTCCCCTTTCCTCTTCCTATTTTCAATCCTACAGTCTTCCTTCAAAAATTGACTTTATTTAGTTTTCCTTGCAAAGTCTTTTTTGACTACTCCTCTCTGCACTCATTTGATTCTTTACACAATCTTTTATATTCTTAGAGATCCTAAAAAATCACTGAGCTTTAATTTTTTTGATGTTTATCTTATTTTTTAGAGAGAGAGAGAGAAAGAGAAAGACAGAGTGTGAGTGGGGAAGAGGTAGAGAGGAATAGAGAGACACAGATATGAAGCAGGCTCCAGGCTCTGAACTGTCAGTGCAGAGCCTGATGTGGAGCTTGAACTCATGGACCACAAGATCATGACCTGAGCAGAAGGCGGATGCTTAACCAACTGAGCCACCCAGGTGCCCCCAAAATTGCTAAGGTTTTAAAGGTCTTTTAATGATTTCAGGAGTCTTAGTTTGACCTCTCTAATTATACTATGAGCTAATTGAAAGCAAAGAACAGATTTTTACCACTTCAGATATGCCCCTTTTCTTGTTTAGCTTATTCAGGTTATTCATTTTAAAAAATGACACCACCTGATTGTGACACTTATATGAGCACATTGCAGAGATTTGGAAAGCTGTAAGAAAGTGTAACAAAGGAAGTAAAATCCTACTAATATGTCATAACCATGATTAAAGATACTCATACTTATTCTTCCAATCTTATTCTTTCATACATACAAAAAGAGTTAAATAAGTAAGGGTCATGTTGTATATGTAGTTTGTTATTCTGTTTAGGCAACATTTATATTCCCTTGTTTGATGAAATATCCTTTTAACAGATGATTTTTATGACTGTATAGTATTCCATCTTAAGACTATGTTTTACTATAAAAATTAAACAACACATGCTGATCGACTCTGCATTGAGAATAAAATACAATGGTCTGCACTTTCCTTCATCCATCCTGAATTTGAGGTATTAGGATAAAAGTCAAGAAATGAGATGATAAAATGGACATAAAAAGAGTTAACTGTCTGAAAATGTATTATGATATATGACTACATTGCAGAGATAACAGATGTATTTCTACATTGCCTATTACTGATTTTTATTTATGCTAATTTTCATTATATTACCATAGAAGTTATAGCAGTTGCTATAAGACTTCTCAATTTTAGAGAAAACTAAAAAATAAAGTAAGGCTATGTTAAATAATTTGATCCTTGGATTCGTCTTATTTTATACACTACTAAAACCTACATGGGAAGGGTTGATACATTTTCTTTCAAGAGGGAAAAGTCTCTGGAAAAAAAATTATCCCATAATTTTATATATAGATTCTTAAAAGATAAAACAGCTTCACAAAAGGCAAAGGATTAACAATCTGCTAGCTTTGAATCCTATCTCTCCCTGTCTCTTGCTCACTAGAGGTTCAACCCAATCATGAGGGCTGATCCTATTACCCAGGGGTTATGGAGTAAGAGACACTAGAAGAGGCTATGGGACCAGGATGAGTATTTCTTCGGTCTCACAATTGTCATACTCTGACCCTAGCATTCTGGTCATCTAACAGGTGGTCGTCAGTATTCTGCCATTGCTGCTGAGGCTTTGTTTACTTCAAGACCAGATCAGCTCATAACTTGGTTTCATTCCTGATCAAACCAGGAACCCAACTCACTACCCTTGAAACCCAATATTCCCATTCTTATGACCCTTTACCTGCTGCATAAATATTTACTATAGCCAGGGTCTCCTGCTCAGAAAGTTACCTGGATCTTATATTCAGTATAGACACTTTCCAAACAAGTACCCACATCCCAAATCCCTTTGGATACACAGAATCCTTCTTTGACTTTTATATCTAAAATAGTCCCTCCATTCCGCAAATCAATTACCTCTCCCCCAGACATATTCTATATAGTTGTTCTATTTACCGTATACATAGGACTTCACACTACCTGAAATTATTTACTTACAAGTTTGCTATGCTCCCAATACAAAATGGATGAAAGAATGATTTGTATTGTTAGAGCTTTCACTCCAGCATCTGCGTCTTTACATTCCTATCATAATTGACACCGAGGTTGTTGCCATGCCTAAAACGTGTCTTTCGATGTGCCCTATATCTGGTCATTGGCCTCCATTAGGTATCAGGCACCAAGGTATAAATTATTTTAAGAATATAACTTCAAGTGTCAAATAAAGAAGGAGTACATGCACACACACGTGCCATCTCATGCCATTAATATATATTAATGTATATCAAAATATGTAGTATAAATTAGTGCCTATTATTTTGGATTTATGATATGTAGTATCCACATAAAAATATGAAAACATACTCATAAGTATTCTATTGACTTTGGATCTAGTAAATGAAAATATATAAACATTATGAGCATAATTAAGAGCATAAACTTAATAAATAGTTAATAGAAAGTTCCTTTATGTCTCAGTCAAGATTAGTCTTCTCTCTATATTTTCCACAATGGTTTCAAAAGAAATGCACCCAGATTTTAAGAAATGATCTCTCTCATGGGGCGCCTGGGTGGCTCAGTCGGTTAAGCGGCTGACTTTGGCTCAGGTCATGATCTCGCGGTCCTTGAGTTTGAGCCCCACGTCGGGCTCTGTGCTGACAGATCAGAGCCTGGAGCCTGCTTCAGATTCTGTGTCTCCCTCTCTCTGACCCTCCCCCGTTCATGCTTTGTCTCTCTCTGTCTCAAAAATAAATAAACATTAAAAAAATTATTAAAAAAATGATCTCTCTTCTTAAATGCTAACCTAAGCGCAAAAATAAAAATAAAAATTTGTTTAAAAATTAAAAAAATTATTAAACTTTAAGAAAATCTTTATTCTCTTCAGTTTTTCATTATTTCTCTTTGTGGAAATTAAAAGGAATCAACACACTTAAAAGAAACAATGATAAAAACACGGATGCAGACTTTCAGTTGTAAGGGATGAGTTATATAATTTAGATTCAATAAACCACTAGAAGTATAGTTGGTAATGGTCTTGAGATACTCATTTTTCAGTAAATGCTGATCTTGTGCTATCAAGACATTTTTAACCAATTAGTTTGCTCAATTGACTAAGAATCTCCTACCTCATTTACTTGAATAAAGATGTAGAGAACTTCAGCAAGATATAATGATTTCATAATGGCGTACAGACAAGGCAGAAACAATCCTTAATGGAAAATAACTTATACAAAGCATTATGACACCTAGCAAAATTAGTATAGCTATTTCCCCAATTTAAAGGCAAGGCTAAAAGCATAAGAGACTGTTAAAAACTGAGAACAAACTGAGGGTTGATGGGGGGTGGGAGGGAGGGCAGGGTGGGTGATGGGTATTGAGGAGGGCACCTTTTGGGATGAGCACTGGGTGTTGTATGGAAACCAATTTGACAGTAAATTTCATATATTAAAAAATAAATAAATAAATAAATAAATAAATAAATAAATAAAATAAAGGCAAGGCTATTGGAATTTTCAATTTATTTGAATACTTTAGTAAAGAATCAGGAATCAAATATCAAAAATTTCATTGAAAAATTAGGTGGAAAAAAAAGCCTCCTGCTTTATTTCTTTTTTTTTTTAAAGAATGTTTTTTGTATTAAAATGCGTTGCTTTTTTATTAAATAAATATGCATTCTTAATGATAAAAATATTTAGGAAATGATTTTTCTTTCATTATTAATTATGAAGTTAACTAGTTAGCAGGTGAAGTGTTAAAGAATTTGTGGGATTTAAAAAAACTAAAAAAAAAAAAAAAGCCAAAATATATAGTAAAGCCTATATGGATTTAATTATAATGTCCTTGAAAGAGTAGTTTTTAAAAGTGTTTTTTTTTTCTTTTTTCTTTTTTTTTTTTTAATAGTACAATTGAGGGCTTTCATGTGCTCAAAAGCATAACAAATAGTTTGGGGAATATATCTTCCAGGATCAACAACACAATTTCCTGAAGACTCTCAATAACCTTATTTACTTGTAAGGCATTTTTTTTGCCACATGATAAAATCAAATGATCTGTTGTTAAGAATTCTAGTGTGTCTTTTAAGTAAATATGAAAAAATAAAATTGAAGTTTTTTTTTAGTGGGAGGAATATTATTATGAATACATTCTCACAGCTGCTCATCTCTTAGATCTATGATCCAAAGACAGAAAAATAGGTGACAACAGCATTGCTACTGAATTTGGGCTTTCAAAACAAAAAAAATATACCGAGGTCTTTGAACAAGACAGATAACTTTATTTGAAATAGAAGAGACATATTTGGCCCAGGCATCCTGTCTCTTGAAACTTGGTCTCTATGTTTGACTAACAGCCTCTCCTACAATTGTCTCTGCCTCCTTCAGATTTCACAAGATGAAAATAAGAAGGATTTATCTGTATCTTTAAATACACTAAATTAGGGGTGCCTGGGCAGCTCAGTCGGTGAAGCTTCCAACTTCAGCTCCAACTTGCTGTTTGTGGGTTCAAACCCCACATTGGGCTCTGAGCTGAAACTGCAGAGCCTGCTTGGAATTGTCTCTCTCACCTTTTCTCTCTCTGCCCCTCCCCCACTTCTGTGCACACACTCTCTCCCCAAAAAATAAATAAACAAATAAAAGTAATGGCCTCAACATTACTTCTAAAAATAATAATCAAGAAATAAATACATTAAGTTATTTTCTTTTTTTTTTTTTTTTTTTTTTTTTTTTTTTTTTTTATTCCACTAAAGTTGTTTGCTCATGTATTCAAAATTTTATTTTTTTATTTTTTTTTTTTTCTTTTGAACTATTTCTTTTTTTTTTATTTTTTTTATTTTTTAATATATGAAATTTACTGTCAAATTGGTTTCCATACAACACCCAGTGCTCATCCCAAAAGGTGCCCTCCTCAATACCCATCACCCACCCTGCCCTCCCTCCCACCCCCCATCAACCCTCAGTTTGTTCTCAGTTTTTAACAGTCTCTTATGCTTTGGCTCTCTCCCACTCTAACCTCTTTTTTTTTTTTTTTCCCTTCCCCTCCCCCATGTGTTTCTGTTACGTTTCTCAGGATCCACATAAGAGTGAAACCATATGGTATCTGTCTTTCTCTCTATGGCTTATTTCACTTAGCATCACACTCTCCAGTTCCACCCACGTTGCTACAAAAGGCCATATTTCATTCTTTCTCATTGCCACGTAGTATTCCATTGTGTATATAAACCACAATTTCTTTATCCATTCATCAGTTGATGGACATTTAGGCTCTTTCCATAATTTGGCGATTGTTGAGAGTGCTGCTATAAACATTGGGGTACAAGTGCCCCTATGCATCAGTACTCCTGTATCCCTTGGATAAATTCCTAGCAGTGCTATTGCTGGGTCATAGGGTAGGTCTATTTTTAATTTTTTGAGGAACCTCCACACTGCTTTCCAGAGCGGCTGCACCAATTTGCATTCCCACCAACAGTGCAAGAGGGTTCCCGTCTCTCCACATCCTCTCCAGCATCTATAGTCTCCTGATTTCTTCATTTTGGCCACTCTGACTGGAGTGAGGTGGTATCTGAGTGTGGTTTTGATTTGTATTTCCCTGATGAGGAGCGACGTTGAACATCTTTTCATGTGCCTGTTGGCCATCTGGATGTCTTCTTTAGAGAAGTGTCTATTCATGTTTTCTGCCCATTTCTTCACTGGGTTATTTGTTTTTCGGGTGTGGAGTTTGATGAGCTCTTTATAGATTTTGGATACTAGCCCTTTGTCCGATGTGTCATTTGCAAATATCTTTTCCCATTCCGTTGGTTGCCTTTTAGTTTTGTTGGTTGTTTCCTTTGCTGTGCAGAAGCTTTTTATCTTCATAAGGTCCCAGTAATTCACTTTTGCTTTTAGTTCCCTTGCCTTTGGGGATGTGCCGAGTAAGAGATTGCTACGGCTGAGGTCAGAGAGGTCTTTTCCTGCTTTCTCCTCTAAGGTTTTGATGGTTTCCTGTCTCACATTCAGGTCCTTTATCCATTTTGAGTTTATTTTTGTGAATGGTGTGAGAAAGTGGTCTAGTTTCAACCTTCTGCATGTTGCTGTCCAGTTCTCCCAGCACCATTTGTTAAAGAGACTGTCTTTTTTCCATTGGATGTTCTTTCCTGCTTTGTCAAAAATGAGTTGGCCATACGTTTGTGGGTCTAGTTCTGGGGTTTCTATTCGATTCCATTGGTCTATGTGTCTGTTTTTATGCCAATACCATGCTGTCTTGATGATGACAGCTTTGTAGTAGAGGCTAAAGTCTGGGATTGTGATGCCTCCTGCTTTGGTCTTCTTCTTCAAAATTACTTTGGCTATTCGGGGCCTTTTGTGGTTCCATATGAATTTTAGGATTGCTTGTTCTAGTTTCGAGAAGAATGCTGGTGCAATTTTGATTGGGATTGCATTGAATGTGTAGATAGCTTTGGGTAGTATTGACATTTTGACAATATTTATTCTTCCAATCCATGAGCAGGGAATGTCTTTCCATTTCTTTATATCTTCTTCAATTACCTGCATAAGCTTTCTATAGTTTTCAGCATACAGATCTTTTACATCTTTGGTTAGATTTATTCCTAGGTATTTTATGCTTCTTGGTGCAATTGTGAATGGGATCAGTTTCTTTATTTGTCTTTCTGTTGCTTCATTGTTAGTGTATAAGAATGCAACTGATTTCTGTACATTGATTTTGTATCCGGCAACTTTGCTGAATTCATGTATCAGTTCTAGCAGACTTTTGGTGGAGTCTATCGGATTTTCCATGTATAATATCATGTCATCTGCAAAAAGCGAAAGCTTGACTTCATCTTTGCCAATTTGGATGCCTTTGATTTCCTTTTGTTGTCTGATTGCTGATGCTAGAACTTCCAGCACTATATTAAACAGCAGCGGTGAGAGTGGGCATCCCTGTCGTGTTCCTGATCTCAGGGAAAAAGCTCTCAGTTTTTCCCCATTGAGGATGATGTTAGCTGTGGGCTTTTCATAAATGGCTTTTATGATCTTTAAGTATGTTCCTTCTATCCCGACTTTCTCAAGGGTTTTTAT
Organism: Neofelis nebulosa; assembly: GCF_028018385.1. Lineage (NCBI taxonomy): Eukaryota > Metazoa > Chordata > Mammalia > Carnivora > Felidae > Neofelis > Neofelis nebulosa. The sequence goes on along the minus strand of NC_080784.1, from coordinate 85,491,949 downwards.
TAAGAAAGGGTGCTGGATTTTGTCAAAGGCCTTTTCTGCATCGATTGACAGGATCATATGGTTCTTCTCTCTTTTTTTGTTAATGTGATGTATCACGTTGATCGATTTGCGAATGTTGAACCAGCCCTGCATCCCAGGAATGAATCCCACTTGATCATGGTGAATAATTCTTTTTATATGCTGTTGAATTCGATTTGCTAGTATCTTATTGAGAATTTTTGCATCCATATTCATCAGGGATATTGGCCTGTAGTTCTCTTTTTTTACTGGGTCTCTGTCTGGTTTAGGAATCAAAGTAATACTGGCTTCATAGAATGAGTCTGGAAGTTTTCCTTCCCTTTCTATTTCTTGGAATAGCTTGAGAAGGATAGGTATTATCTCTGCTTTAAACGTCTGGTAGAACTCCCCTGGGAAGCCATCTGGTCCTGGACTCTTATTTGTTGGGAGATTTTTGATAACCGATTCAATTTCTTCGCTGGTTATGGGTCTGTTCAAGCTTTCTATTTCCTCCTGATTGAGTTTTGGAAGAGTGTGGGTGTTTAGGAATTTGTCCATTTCTTCAAGGTTGTCCAATTTGTTGGCATATAATTTTTCATAGTATTCCCTGATAATTGTTTGTATCTCTGAGGGATTGGTTGTAATAATTCCATTTTCATTCATGATCTTATCTATTTGGGTCATCTCCCTTTTCTTTTTGAGAAGCCTGGCTAGAGGTTTGTCAATTTTGTTTATTTTTTCAAAAAACCAACTCTTGGTTTCGTTGATCTGCTCTACAGTTTTTTTAGATTCTATATTGTTTATTTCTGCTCTGATCTTTATGATTTCTCTTCTTCTGCTGGGTTTAGGCTGCCTTTGCTGTTCTGCCTCTATTTCCTTTAGGTGTGCTGTTAGATTTTGTATTTGGGATTTTTCTTGTTTCTTGAGATAGGCCTGGATTGCAATGTATTTTCCTCTCAGGACTGCCTTCGCTGCGTCCCAAAGCGTTTGGATTGTTGTATTTTCATTTTCGTTTGTTTCCATATATTTTTTAATTTCTTCTCTAATTGCCTGGTTGACCCACTCATTCGTTAGTAGGGTGTTCTTTAACCTCCATGCTTTTGGAGGTTTTCCAGACTTTTTCCTGTGGTTGATTTCAAGCTTCATAGCATTGTGGTCTGAAAGTATGCATGGTATAATTTCAATTCTTGTAAACTTATGAAGGGCTGTTTTGTGACCCAGTATATGATCTATCTTGGAGAATGTTCCATGTGCACTCGAGAAGAAAGTATATTCTGTTGCTTTGGGATGCAGAGTTCTAAATATATCTGTCAAGTCCATCTGATCCAATGTATCATTCAGGGCCCTTGTTTCTTTATTGACTGTGTGTCTAGATGATCTATCCATTTCTGTAAGTGGTGTGTTAAAGTCCCCTGCAATGACCACATTCTTATCAATAAGGTTGCTTATGTTTATGAGTAACTGTTTTATATATCTGGGGGCTTCGGTATTTGGCGCATAGACGTTTATAATTGTTAGCTCTTCCTGATGGATAGACCCTGTAATTATTATATAATGCCCTTCTTCATCTCTTGTTACAGCCTTTAATTTAAAGTCTAGTTTGTCTGATATAAGTATGGCTACTCCAGCTTTCTTTTGGCTTCCAGTAGCATGATAAATAGTTCTCCATCCCCTCACTCTCAATCTAAAGGTGTCCTCAGATCTCAAATGAGTCTCTTGTAGACAGCAAATAGATGGGTCTTGTTTTTTTATCCATTCTGATACCCTATGTCTTTTGGTTGGCGCATTTAATCCATTTACATTCAGTGTTATTATAGAAAGATACGGGTTTAGAGTCATTGTGATGTCTGTATGTTTTATGCTTGTAGTGATGTCTCTGGTACTTTGTCTCACAGGATCCCCCTTAGGATCTCTTGTAGGGCTGGTTTCGTAGTGACAAATTCCTTCAGTTTTTGTTTGTTTGGGAAGACCTTTATCTCTCCTTCTATTCTAAATGACAGACTTGCTGGATAAAGGATTCTCGGCTGCATATTTTTTCTGTTTAGCACACTGAAGATATCGTGCCAAGCCTTTCTGGCCTGCCAAGTTTCAAAGGAGAGATCAGTCACGAGTCTTATAGGTCTCCCTTTATATGTGAGGGCATGTTTATCCCTTGCTGCTTTCAGAATTTTCTCTTTATCCTTGTATTTTGCCAGTTTCACTATGATATGTCGTGCAGAAGATCGATTCAAGTTACGTCTGAAGGGAGTTCTCTGTGCCTCTTGGATTTCAATGCCTTTTTCCTTCCCCAGTTCAGGGAAGTTCTCAGCTATAATTTCTTCAAGTACCCCTTCAGCACCTTTCCCTCTCTCTTCCTCCTCTGGAATACCAATTATGCGTATATTATTTCTTTTTAGTGTATCACTTAGTTCTCTAATTTTCCCCTCATACTCCTGGATTTTTTTATCTCTCTTTCTTTCAGCTTCCTCTTTCTCCATAACTTTATCTTCTAGTTCACCTATTCTCTCCTCTGCCTCTTCAATCCGAGCCGTCGTGGTTTCCATTTTGTTTTGCATTTCGTTTAAAGCGTTTTTCAGCTCCTCGTGACTGTTCCTTAGTCCCTTGATCTCTGTGGCAAGAGATTCTCTGCTGTCCTGTATACTGTTTTCAAGCCCAGCGATTAATTTTATGACTATTATTCTAAATTCACTTTCTGTTATATTATTTAAATCCTTTTTGATCAGTTCATTAGCTGTTGTTATTTCCTGGAGATTCTTCTGAGGGGAATTCTTCCGTTTGGTCATTTTGGACAGTCCCTGGAGTGGTGAGGACCCGCAGGGCACTTCCCCCGTGCTGTGGTGTATAACTGGAGTTGGTGGGCGGGGCCGCAGTCCGACCTGATGTCTGCCCCCAGCCCACCGCTGGGGCCACAGTCAGACTGGTGTGTGCCTTCTCTTCCCCTCTCCTAGGGGCGGGATTCACTGTGGGGTGGTGTGGCCCGTCTGGTCTACTTGCACACTGCCAGGCTTGTGGTGCTGGGGAGCTGGCGTATTAGCTGGGGTGGGTAGGCAAGGTGCACGGGGGCGGGAGGGGCAGGCTTAGCTCGCTTCTCCTTAGGTGATCCACTTCAGGAGGGGCCCTGTGGCAGCGGGAGGGAGTCAGATCCGCTGCCGGAGGTTTGGCTCCGCAGAAGCACAGAGTTGGGTGTTTGCGCGGAGCGAGCAAGTTCCCTGGCAGGAACTGGTTCTCTTTGGGATTTTGGCTGGGGGATGGGCGGGGGAGATGGCGCTGGCGAGCGCCTTTGTTCCCCGACAAGCTGAGCTCTGCCGTCCGGGGGCTCAGCAGCTCTCCCTCCCTTTGTCCTCCAGCCTTCCCGCTTTCTGAGCAGAGCTGTTAACTTATGACCTCCCAGACACTAAGTCGCGCTTGCTGTCGGAACACAGTCCGTCCGGCCCCTCCGCTTTTGCCAGCCCGACTCGGGGGCTCTGCTTGGCCGGCGAGCCGCCCCTCCGCCCCGGCTCCCTCCCGCCAGTCCGTGGAGCGCGCACCGCCTCGCCGCCCTTCCTACCCTCTTCCATGGGCCTCTCGTCTGCGCTTGGCTCCGGAGACTCCATTAAGTTATTTTCTAACACATCTTAACTCTTTGAAATCCTACTAAAAAAAGTTAAAAAAATGAACTTCTCTTAAAAATGAAAGATGAATAGATAAAGGCTCAAGTAGCAAGAGTTACAGTGAGTCAAGAGGTACCTAGGCTTATTTTGCTACTCAGCTCCTTTTCCGATACAAGTTCTTTCTATATCTGACACTATCTGAGAACTCTCTAGAAAAAAGAAAAAAAAAAGTATAACTTTTTGGGTGTTACCACAGAAGTTTCTTGAGTTTTCACATTTCTGTTTCTCAATACCTGGGAAAATAAAAAACTAGAATCCTTAACTTACAGCACCTTTTAGCTACATTTGTAACAAAAATGAAATGTTTAAGAAATGAATTATACCAAAATCCAGAACACTGACAATACTAAATGTTTGTGAGGATGAGGAGTAACAGAAACACTTAGGCATTGTTGGCAGGAATGCACAATAATATAGCCACTTTGCAAGACAGTTTGGCAATTTCTTATAAAACTAAACATACTCTTGCCAAATAACAATATGTTCCCTCCTATTTACCCAAAGGCATTGAAAACTTACGTCCTCATAAAAACTTGCATACAGCTTTATCCATAATTGTCAAAACTTGGAAGTGACCAAGAAATCCCTTAGTAAGTGAGTGGACATATGAACTGTGGTATATCCAAACATTGGAATGATATTTAGTGCTAAAAAATGAGCTATTAAGCCATGAAAAGACCTAGAGGGAACTTAAATGAATATTACTAAGTGAAAGAAGCTAGTATGAAAGGGTTACATACTGCATGATTCCAACTATATGACATTCTGGAAAAGATAAAACTAGGGAGACAGTAAAAAAATATCAGTAGTTGCCGCAGGTTAGGTGAGAGAGGGGTGAATAGACTGAGTACACAGGATTTTTAGGGTAATGAAGATATTCTGTTTGATACTTTAATGATCGATATATGTCATTATATATTATTCAAACGCATAGAATATAACAAAACCCAGAATGAACCCAAATGTAAACTATGGACTTAGAGTGGTAATGATTTATCAGTGTAAATTCTGTCTCTTGAAACTTATTACAATTGTAATAAATGTAAAATCTCTGTAGTTTCTGTTCAATTTTGCTGTGAACCTAAAAATGCTCTAAAAATAAGCTCTATTAAAGAGAAAAACAAACAAAATTAAATATATATATTTTATATATATTATAAATATATAAATTATTATATATTTATTTATATATTTTATATTTATTTATTATATATATTTAATATATATTAATATATTTTATATATATTATAAATATATATATATACACACACACACAATGTTATCTCAGTAAGTTATACTTCAAAATGTAATGTTTTGAGCAAAGGATATAAATTTGAAACCTATTTCATTAATGAAAATATATAATCCTGGAATAATTGAGACTTCAAACCACTAAAAACTACTATAGATAATAAAGGTATATATTTCAATTTTTCCATACATTTATAAAACATGTATATTAATAAAGGTTTACCTATCTTGTCTCTGTATATGAAATTGAACACATGTATGTGTGATTCTATAAAACCTCATCACAAATACAATGTAAAGATATCAGTGAGCTTACAAAATATTTCAGAATCATAAGCTCAGATTCTTTACTTATAAATTGGGGAAAGTACACCATATAGAATGAACTCCCCCCCCCAGCTTTGTTATTACTTTTTAAACTGAAGTACAACAAAAACAACTTGTATTAGTTTCACGTGTAGAATATAATAATTCAACAATTTCATAGCATTTCTCAGTGCCCATCGTGATAACTGTACTTTTAATCTCCTTTACCTATTTCACCCATCCTGCCATCTACCTCAAAGTAACACCTTAAAGAGTGAAATTTCTTTTATAGAACAATGTTTGTAAAAGTTTGTAAATTATATAATGATATAAGCAACCTAAGGCTGTATGCTATATATGCAATTACTATTATATTTATCAGTATAAGTAAGATAGAATTCCTTACCAAGGATGAATTCCAACTGTGGTTCATTTGGAGTCTTCTGAATACCTAACAATAATGGGTAAGAATTCAGATTAAAGATATTTAACTCATTATCAAAGATATATAAATACATATTACAGTGCTTCACCCTACCCAGGATGTATAAATATATTATTTGGCAGAACAAATTAACTCAGTTAATTGTCCAGACTGATAAGCCATCAGTTCTCAGGGCAGGACATAATATTTGTAGCAGAACTAAATGTGACTAAAGACTTGACTGATCTCCTTAGCTCTAAGGCTCTAAAGAAACTCAAAAAATATTGTTTTTGTAAGCTTTGCAATTTAAAATGTATTTTTTCATTGTTAGTTTCTTTTAGATGAATGTAGACAGAGGCAAAACTTTCAAAAAAGATGGCCTCACCCAAGTATTCTCCTATATAGATTTTTCTTTCAAACCATTCCAGCCTGCTGTAAAGAGTAAGTTATTAATTAAAGAGATATCTCTTGTAAGGTTATGAAGGACATTATGGTGGTGGTTATTCTGTCAACTTATAGATAGCTCAAATCAATGTCCTGATAAATGTTTCTATTCCTTTTTATCATGATTTTTAAGAAATCTAACAACATGGCTTAGAATGAAGTGGAGGGAATGTCTGAGAACAAAAGTAAGGAAATGGGAACATGTAAGGCTTAGAAGGCAGCGAGATCCGACTGGAAGGTGATAATGTGGTATAATGTGATAACATGGATACCCGACGACCACGCACAGCTTGGGTCTTTTTAAAAAAGACTGGATGAGGACTTGGATACCACTTATTACAACTCATGGGTTGCCAAAGAAGTGAAACTAAAATTAATGAAAAAGTAAACTATTTGGTAATAAATGTAAGAATCATTTTCTTATTTATTTCTAAATCTAAATAAATGTAAAATCATTTTCTTATTTATTTCTACTGGTGCATTTACCAAATACAATTTAAATTTAATAATATTGGATCACTAATATATTGTTAGTACCATTTCTTTGTATAAAATCTATTTGTTTTTTATTTACAGGGTTAACTTTTTTCTTCTTTCTTTTTGCTTAGTAGCCATTTATTTTTTCTCCTGTTGACATTTCACAATACTATGATTAAAAATATCAGACTTTCCAGAGAGATGAGACTTGTAATCATTGGGTAGATCTCTGTTCATTTCAAATAATATAGATTTTTTTAAAGACTATTAGTAACTGCTGTAAGCTTTGACAAACAAATTTCTAGAAAACATATTCAACCAATACTGTTTTCTTTAGATTATTTTTTATGTTTTTAAATGTTTATTATTCATTTTTGAGAGAAAGCATGTATGCACACATGTGCACCAGTGGGGGAGGAGCAGAGAAAGAGAGGGAAAGAGAGAACCCCAGGCTGGCTTCACTCTGTCAGCACGGAGCCCAATGTGGAGATCAAACATATGAAACTTGAGATCATGACCTCAGCCAAAAATCAAGAGTTGGACGCTTAACTGACTGAGACACCCAAGCTACCCTTTAAAGTTTATTTTTATGGTGTAAATTAAATACTCTCATTTAATTTGACATATATTTGAAAGCGATAAATAAATGGCCAACAGGACTCTTGAAAAGAAAAGGCACAATTCATGCTAAACAATAAAACCTAAACTCTACAATTTGAAGCATAATAGAAAACATACAATTCTTCCAATGATTTTAATGACTTGAGTAGCACAAATAACAACTGTAATGTCTAAATGCAAATCTTGGCCACATCTCCATATTTGCTCTATTTATGTGAATTAGTGTTCTTGAGTATAGCAGTGACAATCTACCTGTCTAGGGTAACCATTATGTCCTAGTGCTTTCAACTTAAATGACTTTGATTTTAAAGAGAACATTTCTATATTCTAAAAAATAATTCCACATGAGATTACATAAATGCTAAAGAGGAGGTGTACTTAAAAAGTATTTATTAGTGTCTTAAAAAAAGTATTTATTAATGTCTTAATATACATTCAAGAACTTTGATTCTACTATTTGATATTTGATAGACTATATTTCATAGTCCATTTCATAGACTATCATCTGTCTCACTCAAGATAAAGGATCAGAATCACATCACAGACTCACTAGGACAAAATAAATGGTGCAAGCAAAAAAATAGTTAATTTCATGCCATTTGTTAGAACCCAGGTTTCTGTGAATACATATGAATGTATGCTTAGTTGACTCAATTTACATTTTCAGAGAGTTACAGAGAGGGGAACACATATACTTACTTGTGAACTGGAAGTCCCCAGTATCATTTGCCTGGGGTGTGGGAAGAAAGTGCTGGCCTTCTTCTGATGCTCCTTCCTCTTTGATTTCCATGATCAACCTTCACAGTTGTTTAGTCCTCTAAATTTTCACGTCCAAATGTCACTGCCAGTGATTCCTGGTTTAATATAGATGTATCTTCACACTAAAGGCCTGATATCCTCTGAAATTCTGCATTTAGGAAACAGCAACAGCAAAAATCTTAGTTACTTCAGAGTTCAGTATAAAGCTAAGAATTGAAGGTAGGTAGAAACTACAACTTCCTGCCTATCTCACCTTTATTTTCAAGATCTATCCATCTAATTTATGCCTCATGAACTCTAAGTTAAGTGGGTATTCTCTATGCAATTATTTTATGTTCATAAGAGGGATTTCTAAATCCTGAAATGTGTATTCTTCTCTTCTAGGTCATTCTGTAAAACAGTAGATAGCAATAGGGGCTGCTGCTAACCTAATATGCATCTAATTTAGCAGCAAGAGCATCTTGTCAAGGCATTAGCATGTTTTGCTAAGGTGAATATTACTATCATTCCTTCCATTAGATCTACCCTTTACGCTCATCTCTCCATCCACCTTTGTTAGAACATTATTCATGAGCACGTAAAGACAATTTGGCATGGCACTCTTCTTCCAGTATGAGCCAAGAGCCAACAAGTAGTACAAGGGAGTTTCCAACCTCATCATTACCCATGGAGTCTTGCTTCTCTGCCTGATAAAGTTTTAATGGTTAATGATCAGGGTCTATGGTGAAAAGAATGAATAATAACTCTACAAAGCTAAAGCTCAAGGGGAAATGAAAGTAACAACAAAATCATGAAAATCAGCATGGGGGAAAGAAAACCTTTCCAAGAATTTAATACCCTATTATGCAAATAGCCACAAATAGTTTCAAATTCATTCTGATATTTAGCCTGATATACATGACCAAGAATGAATTAGGGAAAAAAAATCAATGTTGTTTTAAATCAAGTTACCACCTGAATTAAAATGTATAAAAAATCTTTAAATGTCTGTCCAATGTTGTTTAAAGCGATAGTGGCAATCAAGTTTGGTTTAGAATAATGATTTCGTCTCCAACTTCACAAATCCACAGCCTTAGTCTTTGTTGTTTTAACAAAACAGTTTCATTTGTAATTCAGCTCTGGTTTTTAAAGATCATCTGGTAAAAATTAAATTCTGAAAGCATCTTGAATCTTTAAAAAATATTCTAATAAAGTTGTATATAAGTACGCATTGGTTCCTCAGGATACAACCAGGAATGAAGGCCAGGAGTAAAGGGCAATTGCACTATCAATTAGACCAAATTCTTCAAGTTAAAAATTATATTTTGAATTAAGATAATGCTTTCTATTTTTTTAACTATTTAAATTTAGATGTCTCTTCTGATAAGGACACACATATATTCATTGGACCACATTCTATCATGAACCTATGACAATTTCATTAGCATGAGTGGGGTCATATCTGTGGAAGACTACCATGCATGTGGGACTTGGGTACAAGAACTTTGTTAACTTCACCGTAGTTCTTCACCAAAAACTCAACCTCTAATCTTGATCAGCTGTCGTAAAAATTAAAGAGGAGGCCTAAATAAGCAATATGGATAAATCTTAACAAACTAACAACTCAGCACACTAACAGTGAATAATTAATAAAATAAATGTCAACTCTGAGTGTGGGTGAATGTGTACCTTTGGGTGAGTGGAGAAGACTGAAGAGGCCTATAAATATTACTAATATGGTCCCATTTTAGGCATATCACCCATTCAAAACTTAAAAATAAATTCAATTTCAAGAGAATAAAGTCAAATACATAAGACAAAGATCATATAACAACCTCTTATGACTCTATTCATTTTTATTCTATCTTGTTTCATTTGAGGAGAAATTTCAGATTTGATACCTATTAACAAGGCATATGCCTCAGAAGGAATCAGTTATATTAATAGAAAAGCTCTAGAAAACCACTACATTTTCTAGCTGGTAAATACAGCATTTACCTATGGTTATGGTTAAATGTAGTAGTTCCTTTTCTGTGTCTATTGGAAATTTTTTGGTTTGGAGATCATGCACAAGAATAGATTTAAATTTTTACATACCACAAATATATTTTAAAAAGTCAGCTAGAGATACTAAACCTAATTCTCAGAGCAGAAAGAAGCGACATTAAATGTACCTATTGTAAGAGAGTGACATAACTATATTTGATTTTTAGAAAGTTTACTGGGTGTCAAAGTAGAGAACATACTAGAAGTTGACAACTTAATAAAGAAACTAACTTGTTTGGAGGTTATTTTAATATTCAAGGAAAATAAAATAATAAAGAGGATCTAAGTCAAAACAGAAGCAGATGACTAGAGAAGAGAATCTGGATTCCAAAACAAGTTATTAAATGGGGTAAAGGGCCATTTATTAAATGCAGTTACCTAGACTTAATGATGGAATTAGCTGCAGTTTAGAATTGAGATAATGAAAGTCAGGAATTTCAGGTGAAAGTCAGTAAATATGGAACACTAAACTATCTGGAATATAAAGAAAGAGGGATTTTAGTCAAGGATGATGAGTTTAGTTCTAACCATGTTGTTTTTGAAATGTCTTCAAATATTCAGAAACAGTTAAACACATGGGTCTAGATTTCAGGAGAGATACTAAGGCTGGAAAAGTATTTTTTTGTAAATCATTGGCTAATGGTTGAAGTCAAAGTCAAATGAAGTCATTGAAACCAAGTACATGTAGTGAAAAAAAAGGATGACTAAAGACTGAACTGTAAGGCACAAAACCATTCAGGGGAGCAAGAAGAGAATTTAGCTGGTAAAAGCACTGACAGTGATAGGAGGAGCAGCAGAGAAGAACAACTGAGGGAACAATGTCATCACTCTACTTACTGGATGTTTCTCAAGTAAACAAGGTCATTAAGTTAAAAGATGACTTTACAAGGCTGAGTAGCTCCCACCCCTTTCCAACCAGAGAGCCTGTTTGAGAAATTGAGGCTAGCCTCCAGTGGCGCCCTCTCCTTCTGCCAAGGCAAGGGAGCTAAGAGTGTCTTCTGATGACAACTCCTGGGAGCTTTGAAGACTTGTGGTACTCAGCTCAGAGGCAGACAGAGATCACCCCCAGAACAAAGCCAGTACCACCTGTGGAGTGTTCCAGTGCTGCACAGAGACAAGAGGATTAATTCATAGACAAGGCTGAGGGTAGCTCCAGTTCTTCTCCACCAGAAAGCCTGTTTGGGAAACTGAAAGTCCCTCCCCCTACTGCCTAGGCAAGGGAGCTGAGATATACTGAGGAGAGTGTTTTCCAGCTCCATCTCACCTGATGGGCTGGCAACCCCAGGAAACTGAGAGGTGGGCAGGCAAATCTAGTGGCCATGTTTAATCAGGAAACTTAGCGTGGGGGTTGTCTTGAGTTAATACAACAAACAAAAAGCTTTATGGCTAGAGCAGCTTCTCCCACTGCTCCAGGGCAGAGAATCTAATTTGTAACCTCCTCATCCCTGAATACAACTTTCATCCTGCCCAACCAAGGAACCTAACCAGAGCATATAGAAAGCTGCACAGCCTATTCAACAGCCCTACATTCGTGGCATTGGCATTTGAACAGAGAGCACAGCCTGTGACTCCCCACATCTGCAGAGCAAAACCAGTTACCTCACCCAACCAGGGAATTCGGTGCACACTCTGGTTTGATTAAAGTCACCAAATAACAAACTGTACAGGTCCTGAGTCCCATCCTACTGCTCTGCAAGGACAGGGAAATTAATTCATAGCTCTATTACCAAATACTGTACCCAGTCCTGATCATCTAGTAAGCCTCATCAGAGAATCTGGGCAAGCATAGAGCCCATCCTATAGCTTCACTAGGGTAGGGAACCAGGCCCATAAAACTATTTAACTGTTCTCAGCCAGTGGCACAACTCCCACTCCCTGCCATCCCTTTAGACCTGGAACAGCAGCCTTGCTCAAAAATAGGCCATAGTGACAGGCCCCACCTGCTCAAGGACATTATCAGATACACACCCAGAAACCCAAACTTAGCTGACTATTGAAGAGCTGTCTCTACCAAAGAAAACTTGTAAAGTCTAGAAAAGGAGGGCATTACTCAAACAGGTAGAATTAATAAGGACACAAGGATACACACACACACACACACACACACACACACACACACACATCAGGCAAATATGACACCAAAGGAAATTAATAAAGTTGTAATAACTGACACTAAATATATGGAGATCTGTGAGCTGTCAAAGAATTCAGAATTATCTAAGGAAGTTTAGTGAATTACAAGAAAACAGACATATAACTAAATAAAATTAGGAAAACAATGCATGAACAAAACAAGAAGTTTGATAAGGAAATAGAAACCATCAAAAAGCAATAAAATAGAAATCTAGAGTTGAAAAATATAATAACTGAACTGAAGAACTCAGTAGAGAGTTTTAAAAGAAGACTTCACCATTGGAGGTGGAGGGGGGAATCACTCACCTGAACAATAAGACATTGAAAATTACCAAGTCAGAGGAGGAAAAAGGAAAAAAAAAATAATGAAAAAGGGTGAAGAAAGCTTGCAGAAATTATAATACAAAATGAAAAGAAACAATATTTGCATTATGAGAATGCCAGAAAGAAAAGAGAAAGAAAAACGGACAGAAAGTATATTTAAAGTAGCAAGAGTTGAAAAAAAAAAAAAATCCCTGAACCTGGAGAGATAAATGGACACACAGATCCATGAGGCCCAAAAGATCCTAAAGAGCTGAATTTAAATAGGGCTACACTGAGATACTGACTATATAATTAAATAGTCAGAAGTGAAAAACAATGGAAGAATTTTAAGAGCAGCAAGAGAAAAGAGAGAAGTTACATACAAGGGACCCCCTAAAGACTATAAGCAGATTTCTCAACAGAAATTTTTCAGGCCAGGACAGAATGTGATGATATATTCAAAATTTTGAAAGGAAATAACTGTTAACCAAGAATTCTCTACCTAGTGAAGTTGTCCTTCAGAAACAAAGGAAGGAAAAATACTTTTTTTTTTATTTTCAATTAAATTTTCAATCTTAAATTGAAGATTAAGGAGAAAAAGATATTATTGTTGGGGCAAGAAAAAAATCTAGATGATATAATCTGCTATAATGGGAGGAAGTTGGGGGTGAAGAGAAAATGAGGTATGATCTGAAAAGCATTAACAGAAATTTGAGGAGATTCTGCCCAATGGCCTTATTTTTATCCATTCATGAAAAAAGTATATTTAAGAACAATGGAGTATAAAATATTTATCAACCTGACTTTAAAAGCACAGTACATAAAGGAAATATTAATAAATTTGACTACACTAAAATAAAAAAAAATATTCTGTAAGTACAAGATACCACAAAAACTGAAGTAACAAATTATACACTAGAAATATATTTGTAACAGAAATTTCAGCTCCAGTTTAGGATATACAAAAATGCAAAGACCATTACTCCCACTATAAACTCAAGAAAATGCTGAATATATCAAACCATAAACATTTCTTTAATCTGAGAACAGAAGTCTCAGAGGAATCAACTAGCCTGAAACCTAAGAAAAGGCAAATGCCTTCATGGAAAAGAGCTTCCCTCCATGGAAGGAAGAGATGTCAGGCCTCATATAAGCTGGTAATAATAATTCAGCCAAAAATATTCAATGACTTACTGAAGGTCAAGGGGGACTAGTATGAAAGTACAGAGCTACTGAAAGGCCTAAGCTCAAAAGTAGGCTGCATTCGCTAACAGACTTTTCTTCATCCTCACAGAGGCTCATGAGGAAGATTGGGAAGAAAGTGGGAATCTGGAGAAAGTGTCCTTTGGTGATTCAACCCTATGGGAGGGGAGTAGCCATCACTAAAGACACACCACTTGGATCCTCTCCCCTATAGAACAAAAACTGCAGACTCTATTGCCTTCAGGGCATAGATGGAGACTCATTGCAACTAGAAGATAGAAATAAGAGAGGCACAGAGAAGCTTCCTGGGATCAGATCATTAGAGATTCTCTGATCCTCTATTGCTAAGAGAAGGACAGGACCACTGAAAAGCCTCATCCTCAAGACCCAAGAATATAGATTTTGCCTAAGATCGAGGTTAAAAATAGGACAACAGAAAATGTCTCTACTCCTACAGGTCCAGTAAATAGTAGGAAACTATTAACAGCAGCCTACCACTGGAGGAGGCATAAAAACATGAACAGTAAACCTCTCTTTGGTAGAAGCTCCCCAAAAAAGCCTTAAGCGGAGAGTAGAGAACAGTCTCCAGACACCCAAACCCCACTATGAGTAGAAATGAATGTTAGAGTTATTTGAAACTGGTGATGCACTCAAGGCAGCCATAGTAACAACAAAACTCAAACCCAGATCTGTTACTGACTAGATTGACTCAATTTGAAGGTGTAGTAGGAAAAGAGGAATGCCCACTTCCAGGCATAGGTACTATTTTTGTTATATTCTACTATCCTACACACTACACAAAGAAGATGAAGACTAAGATGAATAGTCAAGAGAAAAGAGGGGAAAAAAGCAGTTAAGAGAACCAGGTTAATATAAGACCCAAATGTTGGACCTGTTAGAAACAGAATATACTTAAGACTCTAATGGAAAATGTGGATGACTTGCATGACCAGATGGAGATTTTTAGCAGAGATAGAAACTATTGGAAATGACCAAATACAAATCCTAGGAATGTAAAACACAGTAAGAGAGGAAGAATGCCTTTGACAAGATCATTAATAGTTATGATACCATCAATGAAGTAATCAGTGAACTTGAAGATAAGCTAATAGAAATTACCCAAACTGAAATACAAAGAAAAAAAGAAAAAAAAGACACAAAGAAAAATGAAAATGCATACGAGAGCATTCAAAAGCTGTGACACAATACCAAATTAAATATATGTGTTATTTGAATCTCAGAAGAAAGAAAAAGACAGAATAGATATTTGAAGAGATAACGGCCTAAGATTTTCCAAAAATATTAAATTTCAAAACACCAATCCAAGAAGCTCAGAAAACACCAGACAAATGACATGTACACAAATATACCCATAAACAAACAAGCAAATCAAACAAACGATAAACTTCTATGTATATCACAGTCAGGCTTTTGAAAAACGAAGATAAGGAGAAAAAATTTAAGGTAACCAAAGCAAAAAAAAAAAGCAAATTACATATAGAGTAACAAAAGTAAGAAAATATTTTGGACTTCTTGTTTAAAAGTATGTAAGTGACATCTTTAAAGCACTGAAATAAGAAAAACATCAACCCAGGATTTTATACAAAGTAGAAATAACTTGTAAAAATTAAGAGACACAAAGACTTTTATCCAGACAAATAAAAACTGACAAATTCATTATCAGCAGATTTGCACTGCAAGAAATATTAAAGGAAGTTTTTCAAGTATGACATAACAGAAAGATACTTGAATCCACAAAAGAAATGGAGAATGCTATAAACGATATAAAAGAAAGTAAATATTAATTTAATCTTTTCTTGTTTGTAGTGACTATAAAAGATAATTGCCTAAGGCAGGGTTTGGCACACTTCTATTAAAGACAGATAGTAAATATTTTAGGCTTTTTGGACTATACGGTTTCTGTCACAACCATTCAACTCTGCTGTGGTAGTATATAAGCAACCATTGGCAATACATAAACAAATAGGCATGGTTGTGTTACAATAATATTCTATTTGTAAAACCAATTAATATTCAGGATTTGGCCTGAAGGCCAGAGTTTGCCAACCACTGGCCTAAAGTAAAAATAGTAGTGATGTATTATATACTGATAGCATATATAAAAGTGTAACATATAACATCAATAGCAAGAAGGGTGACAGGGATGAATGGGGAGTTGTTGTTTAGTTCTTACACTAAAAGTATAGTATACAATTATATCACTAAAATCTTGAAGGTAGATTGTAATTAAAATGTTTATGACAATTTGGGGAGTAATTACTAATAACTTTTAAAAATAAGTATAAATAATAACCCAATAGTGAAGGTAAAATGGAATAACAAAACATACAAAATAAATTTTAAAGCAGAGGAAAAGAACAAGACAGATGGAATATATAGAAGACAAGTAGCAAAATGTTTTTAATCCAACCATGTCAATAATCACATTAAATGCAAGCTACACACACACACACACACACACACACACACACCAATTAAAAGACAGAGAAGATTATCAGCTTGAAAGACCTGACTATATGCTTCATAGTTATAATGAAATATAATGACATAGTTAAGTTAAAAGTAAAAAGACTGAAAAGACTGAAACAATTATATCATGGAAACACTAATCAAAGGAAAATTGCAGTGACTATTGGTATCAGATAAAATAGATTTCATATAACACACATTAGTATTATATAAGGATAAAATTGTAATTCACCAAGAAAATGTAACTATCCTGAAGGTAAATGGGCCTAACAATAGAGCTTTATAATACATGAAGCAAAAACTTAAAGAACTGAAAAAGAAACAGACAAATCCACAGTGATATAGAGACCTCAACATTCCACTCTCTACAACAGATCAAACAAGTAGATAAAACATCAGAGAGGATACAGAATACTTAAATAACACTACTAACAACTTGACCTCATTGGTATTTATTAGACTTCATCCAACAACAGAATACATATTTTGTTTCAAAGTACACATGGAATGCTTACTAAGATTATATTCTTGGTTATAAAACAAACCTTAATAAACTAAAATAAAAATATGTGTATTTGTACATTTAAATCAGAATAAAATCACTATGCTACATATAAAAATGTGCTTAAAGGGAAAGTTATATTATGAAATGCTTATATTTAGAATCCAAGTTCTCAAATCCATGATTTAAACTGAAAAGCAATTCTACTTATAAGCTTCTATTTTAGAAAAATTATTGAAAATGCATACCAGAAGATAATGGAAGGAATGTTCATAATAAATCAGCTTCAATAAAAAAAAATATTGAAACAGGCTAAAGGCCTGTCACTAAGAAAGTAGACAAATATATTGTAGCCTATTCATTCTATATAAAATGAATCTTCATATATCAACATTGATTAACTTCATAAAGTACAGAGGAGAAAGAGTGAGGAGGGACAGGAAGACAGAGGGAGGGATATGATGGCACTTATAGAAAATTTAACAACATGTAAAATAGTACTCTAGTTCTATATTGTGTAGGTGTACATACATATGAAGTCCAACCACAGAGAAATGCATGATAAACACTTAAATCAGAATAATTATGATATTTGGGGAACAAGTGTGAGGGATATGATCAGGAAGGGGAACACAAAAAACTTCAAATGCACAGGGAAAGTTTTGTTTATTACACTAAGTACAAAATGTCTCTATATTTTTCATTATACCTTTGGTACATCCTAAATACTCATTATACATTTAATTAACTAAAAAGGCAAAGTCATATGTTGAGAGAAAATGGGGAAGAAGTTGGGTAGGAGGCTGGAGAAGAAAAGTGGAGTTCTGAGCTAGCCTTTAAGAGTACCCGATGAGGGAACAACTGGAGGCAGTTTTATGGGGCCAGCTGGGCCTGGAGACCACAGATTTATAGATATATGTGTGTGGCTTTCTCCAACAGTGCTCAGCAGTCTTGTGGAGAAGGATAGTTTCATTGACAGTGTAGGGGTTTTGCCTCCTGATGCAGTGAGAGAATAGTGAAGCTAAGACTGTAATAATACAAATGTGACCACACATCTTTTTTAGGTTGGATTGGGAACTCATTAAAGGGGAAAGATGTAACATATTGGCAGATGAGAGAATAATTCAGTTCTGAGTAATGAGAAGTCCAAGGTATTGCCATGGATATAAGTAGATGGCTGAAATGGCATGGTGTTATTGGTCACTAGGGCTAGTAAGAAAAAGACACTGTGCATCAAGGATGTTCAATGGGTTATTCCCATGGAAACTGGAATCTCCCAGGAGGATAACAGGCAGGACGTGTTCCCATAGAGAAGTCTGAAGAAAGCAGAAGTTTCACCAATGAACATGACAAATAGGGGTGGAGGAGTGGTATAGCCAGACATCAGCAATCTTACATGAGGTCCTAACAGCTTAAGGGGACTCTTGTGACTACTAAGAAAATAGTAGCCCAGCCTTCAGTCCCTGTGGTTTGTGGCCTGTCTGTATTAGAGTAGGCAACTAGGAAGCAGAAAACCCCAGAAACCAAGTTTTCATTAAGACAAAAAGACAAAGAAAACATTTTCTGAAGAGGTAGAAGGCTAAATAAACTGTTTTCTATAGGAATAGAAGACCCTAAGGACATTATAGAACATTTTTAAAAGTGAGAAGATCAGGGGAAGATTGAGTCATTTGCCCATAGCAAAATGAGGATGACACAAGGGGCAAGGATACAGGACAGGAGGTGCTTGTGGTTTAGGTGCTATCCCAGGATGACAGGAATATAAGGCATCATATGATGGGCTGTGCCTGGGTTCTAACCAGAAGGGCATACCTGTGGTTAAAGATATTCCCTAGCCTGTTCAGGCTGAGGTCCGGGCAGGGAGTGTTGGAGGCTCACTGACACTATGTACCTGTGGCTTTTGTTCAGCTTTCCAAACAGTGCTTTGATATAAGATGTTGAATAAACGATTAATTCCTATCCATTTCAAAAATAAACAGAATAGCAAGTCTCTGTTATGGTGGTTGTATAGCCCTTCAGTAGCCAACCCACTAAACTTGTTCACTTCATATCAGTATCCTGAAACTTCTAACACCAGGACATTCTGATAAACCAGATATAATTCACAATGCCAAATCACTTGAAAACCGTCTAAAACCCTGCAATTTACAAGAGGGAATATGGATGGACAGGGCTTGTAAGGATCAGCCAAATGCTATATAATGTCAAGAAGACATAAAACCAGGAATATTATTTACCTCTGCATTCTCTGTTTCTTTTTCCTCATGACAAATGTCAGGGTACTTTGAAAGCTATCATCTTCATAGGATAATTATATTCAAAGTTCTGCAACTAGGCCCCTATTCTCAGTAACAGGGATTTATTCTTATTTATATCATTGGAAAGTAATAGAAGAATTAAAAAAAAACAGTTTCAGGAAAAAGATTCTTTTTGAGGAAAATGGCATAAATTGGCAAATTTGATATTTTACCTGAAAAAAAAATCAGGCATGTATTTAAGGTCAAGACCTTCCTTGCCTCTCATGAGGCCCCTGACCAGGCAGAGCATAATTCCTGACAGAGCAATGAATTAAGATTCTAGGGCAACATTTCTGCCCAAGAAACCAACAGTGTCAGGAGACAATTGAATTCTTTAAATTGTCAGTATGGTTTTGCTACCAATATTAAATTCAATGTGAGCCCCTTTGTCACAAGAAGAATAAGGATGAGAGTTGTCAAGGCTCCAGATTGATCAAAAGCCCAGCTTCCAGGCTTTACCACAAGGAAGCAGCACTGACATGAGACAGACAGAAGACCCATGGATTTAGCAAGACCAAACAGCAACAGTCTTTTAAGGCTTTGCCACTCAAAACACGATCCCTAGACCAGCAGTATGAGTCGCCTGGAAGCCTGTTAGAAATGCAAAACCTTGAGCCAGACCCCAGATCTTCTAAATTAGACACTGCATTATGGCATAGAGCATTTCTACCTACATTCAAGCATGAGAAGCACCATTTTAAGAATAGAAGCCCAGATTCCATTCCCATAAACTGGGAGAAGTGAATACGGAATTCTGCCAAATAAAAAGCCAATATGGGCTAAAGGCCCATGTCACTTAATCAGACGTTCTAGACAGATGCCAAGAGCTGTTATGGATCCTGGCCTGGGCTTCAGTCTCTCTAGCCACTGACTTATGACCTACATATAGTACTCTCATTTCTACCCAGAATTTTATAATCTGGGTTGTCTGTCTGAGGCCCTTGACACCCACCTCCTTTTTACTCATCTATTTGTTGGCCTCTTTGTATTGAACTTTTTCCAGTGACTAACCCTAACCCAGATGTGATCCTTTCCTCATTCTTTCTTCCTTTTACTTTTGCATTCTCCAGACTTAGCTGTGCTGCCTGACTCTTGGCAGGGTCAGGCCCAACACACCTCTATTGAATACTTGGCTAAACAGACCCAGGTCACTGTATGCCACACTTTGGAGAATGTTGGAGGTTGGCCAGGACATGTATATGGCAGCTCATAATAAGAACTAGTGTCTTGATGTCATCAAAATCAGGATCATCTAGAGTCCAGCAACTTACTGAACACATCTGGACTGGGGTTTTAGAATACACAGTGGTTCAAACTATAGTGACACATGGAAACAGGAAGGAGGGGAAAGGGTGTAATAAAATATAAGTGACCGTCATGGTACTCTTCCTTTTCCTCCTTGTAAATACCAAACCAAAGGAGGGTCTACTAATATCCACTTCATGGAGTCTCTCCACTACTGCTTTTGAAATTCATTTTATCCAAAAGCAACCACAATTTTCTGAGTACTTATGTGACTTTTATGAATATTATGTGCCATGTGCCATGTCCTGTATTATTACATCATATGCATAACATTAATCTTTATAACAAATTTAAGATGTAACTCCACCTTTACAGGTGAAAAACTGAAGCTTAAAAAGTAATTTGTTCCACTTAGTAACTGGAGAAACAAGGAAGTTAATGTGAGTTTCTAATTCTTCTCTGTATTCTACCTGCTATCGCTTTTCAACTTTACCATACAAAAATCTTCAAATGTTTACCATCTCTTAAAAAATATACTAGGGCAGATAGGTAGGGAGAAAGGAAGAAGGGCTAGGAAACATTTATTTTATTTATCTTTTTATTTATATTATTTTCCTTCCTAAAAATAGAAATCTCTGGGAAACCTATAACATATCAACACAGCATTTAAAGCCTAAGCACCAGAACCCCCAGGAAAGATAAAAAACCAACCAACCAAACAAAAAAAACCCATCAGGGTAGATATTTTTATACCTCTATTTATAACATTCCGTCTTCTTGAGACAGACTCATCCCTATAACTTCTACTGGGTCCTGATGAGAATATACTTTCAGTGGACAAACAACCATGAAAAAGAATCAATAGCAACAATTCTAAATAATTGAAGTTTAAAAATAGAATCTGATGATGGAACATATCCAATTCTACAGACCCACCATTCTGGATACTTAACAAAGGGGTAAAATTTCCTCCTTTTGCTTCTTTGAATCATAGGACTGCCTTCTGGAGACTGCAATCTCAGTCAAGAAATAGTCCCAAGTCACAATGAGTATTAACTGAATATTCCTTGAAACTAGCAAAATCTTGATGTTCACAAAGAGCACAGAGCAACAACTCAGAGCAAAGAACTCAGTTCAGCAAGCAGAGGGATTGTATCTTTGGTTCATTGTAAATCAAAGGTCAGTCTACTGCTCGTTAGTCTCAAATTACGATAAGAACAATGTTGATCTCCACTGTGTATAAAGTAAAAGAGGCTCTGTCAATCCCTGTGACAAGGCCCTTTAATCCTGAGAACTCTGTAGTCTTTGTGCCAGCACTAGGCCAGATCTGAACCATAATTTACATAGTTTTAACAGTGACCTGACATCCTGAGAGGGAGCACCTGGACCACCTTTAGGAATATGGTCAGTAGGCCATCTGATTTGCTAGATTTTGCTCCGTGTCTGTCATAAAAATGAAAGCATCCTGAAGAACTACAAAGTGAAGATATGAGAAAATGCTCGATTTAACCTGAATCATCTCTTTGTGACAGGTTGGTTACAGATGTCTACCCATAATCCCTCATTAAAATAATACAATAAGGGGTACCTGGGTGGCTCAGTCAGTTGAGTGCCCGACTTTTGATTTCAGCTCAGGTCAGGATCCTAGGATCATGAGATCAAGTCCCAAGTTGGGCTCCATACTGAGTATGGAACATGCTTAAAGTATTCTCTCTCTCTTTCTCTCTCTTTCTTCTGCCCCTCTCCCCTACCCACACACACACTCTCTCTAAAACAAAATAATAATTTAAAAAATGCTATAATAAAATGTTCTAACAGAATATAGACTTGAAAAGACTTAAAGAAACCAGCAGTTGTCTCATTTAAGTGATGGGAACACTGAGGCCTAGAAATCAGGTGGGAGAGCTCCATGTGCACAGGTGGCTAGTAGCCATGCTGAACTAGAGAGAAGGTCTTTTGTCTGAGGTAAGCTTTTTACCCTTCTCTTCAGGGTGTGACACTCGTGGTTGCTTCCCACCTATTACACAAAGAACAGGAATTTTCATTGGATATTCCCAAAAAGACAGAAATGTCATGAAAATTTTTTCTTCTATAAACACATCATGTGACACATTGATTCTGCCTACTTGACAAAAACTTGTAAAACCTGGTCTCAAGCCCCAAAGGCACTTAAAAAAAATTGCTAGCACCCAGCAAAGATTTAAAGAAATAACACAACAGAGTTATGTAACAGTTCACTAGATGCTTGGGTATTTTTTAATGTCCTTCTCTGTCATCTGGAAGACCAAATAAAGGATAGGAGTTTATTGTCTGCACTTAAGATGACAGGTTTTTTCCCCTGATACTTTTATTCAGCAAATTTCATATTTCAAATATAATGACTCCTAGCAGCCCATCTCAAGCCTATCTTAAGAAGCAGAGATGTTCAGAAAGAATTTTAATTTGGCTGGAGGTTGATTCTTTTTTTTTTTTCCCACATGTACTAAAGAAGACTCAAGGAAGTGCTGTCTCAGCAACATCAAATGTCTCAAATCCTTATGAACACTGTCACACACAAACACCCAAGGCCAGTTAAATACCAAGTGCTCAAGCAAAACTAAAACTGAAACTTTGATTATAACCGTAGGACATTTCTAATGTAGACATCAGAAGTTATTAATTCACAGAACTGACTGAATTCCTTATGATGATACATTTCAAGTTCCAATTAGTATTGACTAAATTATCTATAGTTTCTGATGATTAATTGCTTATTTTCGTTTGAAATTTGAAATTTCAAAGAAAGACAGATAATGAATTTAATTAAAATTTTATCTTCTGCTTTTTATTATAACAGGCAAGAATAAATGTATAGATGTGATTATTATAATTTCACTTTAGCTCTCCAGAGAAGTTCATAGAGTGCCTGAGGTTATCTACAAAGAATATAATATGGCATAACTAAGTTTTCTTATCCATACTGCCTACTGCATACAGATAATGAGTCTTAATTCTTTTACTACGAGCAGGTCCTTTACTCTCCAATATGTACAAAATCACACATTCCACCTTAAAACTCAATAAAACTGCACTACAATAAAAGTAAGAGCAAGCAATAGGTGATAAAAAAAAAAAAGAAGAAATAATTCAACTGCTAAACTTGAATCGGACAGAAGACCTATAAAAATAATGAAGCTGAGCAGTGAGGTTCAAGCCACTGTTCTACCTGCAAACTCATCTAGCATTTCTCTAGTGCATCTTCTGGAAATGAAGAAAATCATGGAGTGATTTGACAAGTCCCCTTAGTAGTATGGGTTAATCTTCTGTGATCAGCTAGAATATATTAAGGATTTCCACTGAGACAATATGATATTCTAGTTCAAACTTTATGTGAAATGTATGTCATTAATTTATGCCAGAACACTGAATAAAACAACATCTGTAGACTTTCCTTCTTCCTTTCCCATCTTCTCAATCTTGGCTGAAGTCCTCCAACTTTTAAGATTGCTCTTATCCCATAGGTAAGGAGAAGTAAGGAAAGGAAATACCATAGTCATAAATCCATATGACATGTATTTCTTGAGCATCTACTATATGGGCTGCAGTGTGTAAATAGAAATGTTCCCTTTTATATCCCGTCCTTGAGAAAGTACTAGTTTCAGTCCTTAAATAGAACAACCAACATAATACCCACCTCCACACCTTTCTCTCACTCCTGCTTCTATCCCCTTGCCCCATTTCCACACCTCCCTGCCTCCAATGCAAACACATTTTAGCACTTAACATTCCCTGATGCTTTTCCTCTTAGCAAAATATTCTGAGAATTTCTTCACTCCCTAATCCTTTGTCAGAAAAGTTAATAAATGTGTCTTTGTTTGGCTATTTCTTGTTGTGTTTCAGGAGTCTTTTTTTATAATTTAACTCTATGTTAGTCCGGTAAACACATTGGAATTCTCTCACATGACACTTCTTATTACAGTAATTTGGCATGAGAGAAGTTATATAGGAATGTGGTTAAGAAACCTATGATGGATCCAGACTGCCAAGGCTCTGCCAATTACTCTGGGACCTTGGGCAGTTTACTTAACTGTACTATCCTAGTTTCCTCAACATAAATTGGTAAAATGGCAATGCCTGCCTGATTAATTGTAGAGAGAATTAAACAAATATATGCAAAATTTTTAGGTATTTCATTTTTAGCAAAGATGGGCCAATGTAACAAAACACTGTATCTCCACTGATTGGAAGTAAACACAAAAAGTGAGCTACCTGATAATTAAAAAAAATAAACAACAGCAGGAAAATTGTGACAAGGAGCTAAACATGGAGAAACATACACATAAGGGTGAATTTTTCTTTCCCCATTTTCCTTGTGCTTTTGATCTGAAGGTAGTCCCCATTTTTTGACATGGGCCATAAAACTGGGACTCTTCTTTTTTAATTGAAATAATATATATTTAGAACATAATGGTATTAGGCCAAAATCCAATAACACAAAAATATCTGGAAAATTCAAATGTTTGGGAATTAGGCAACACACTTCTATACAACCACTGTGCCAAAGAGAAAGTTACTAAGGTAATTAGGAAATCATTTGAATTATGAAAATAAAAATAATATCAAAATTTGTGGGATGCAACTAAAGTGGTACTGACAGAAATTTAGAACACTAATACTAGAAAAGTCTTACATCTAAGATCTAAACTACCATTTTAGGAAACTAGAAAGGGTACATTAAACTCAAAGCAAGCAGAAGGAAGAGAATAATAAAAACAAAAGCAAAAATCAATGTGATTGAAAATTAAAACAATTGAGAAAAATCAATGAAACCAAAAGCTGTTTATTTGAAAAGATAAATAAAACTGATAAACTCCAGTTAGATAGACCAAGATAAAAAGAAGCTATAAGTTACAATATTGGGAATGGAAGAGTAGAGCTCATTATAGACCACTAACCTTAACATAATAATAAAGAACTATTCTGAACAATATGAAGATAAAAAAGGTAACAAATAAAATTGAACAATCTTTGAATAAAAACTACCAAGTTTCACTCAAGCATACAGCATACAGAGGGGTTTTTTCCAGGAAGGAAAAACTATTTAACATTAAAAAATCTATTAATACAACTCATTATATCAAAAGACGAAGAAATTAAGAAAAAAACATTTGGTAATCCAAAAGATGCAAAAAAAAAAAAAAAACCCACCAAAAAACAGTTGAGGAAATTCAACATGCATACAATAAAACTCTCATCCATTAAAAAAAAAAAAAAAAAACCTCTCAGCAATTTAGGAAGAGAAGGGAAGTACTTTAACTCAATAATGGGCATCTAGAAAAATCCTACAGCTATGATTACAGCTGGATTATAAAAGACTCAATACTTTGCTGCTAGGATCAGGAATAAGGTAAGGCTTCCACTCTTAGCTTTCCTCTTCATTTTCACACTGGTGATCTTAACCAATGCAGTAAGTCAAGGAAAAGAATTAAAAGACATACAGATTGAGGCAAGTCTGGGTGGCTAGTCGGTTAAGTGTCCGACTCTTGGTTTCAGCTCAGGTCATGATCTCATGGTTCATGTGTTCGAGCCATGTCAGGCTCTGCTATTAGCACAGAGGGATTCTCTGTGGAGGGATTCTCTCTCTCCCTCTCTCTGCCTCTCCCCTTCTCATGCTCTCTCTCTCTCTGTCTCAAAATAAATAAATAAACTTTAAAAATTGTATAAAAGACATACAGATTGAAAAAAAATAACTAATGTTGTCTTTATTTACTGACAACATGAGTACATTGCTCATAGGAATGCAAAATAGTATCTCTTCTTAGGAAAAAAGGTCTGTCAGTTTCTTATAAACTGACCTCCCATATGACCCAGAAGTCTTCCTCCTATTTATTTTCCCCAAGAGAAATGGAATTTATGGTCACATAAAAACCTTTTTTTTAATGTTTTTTTAACTAAAAATCAAAATCACCCCAAATCTCTTCAAATGATGAATTGATAATCACCTTAAAGTATATCCACAAAATGGGATATTACTCAGAAATAAAAAGCAATACATCATTGATACGCACAAAACTTAGATGAATCCTCAGCACATTACAGCCAGATTCAAAGGGCTTCATACTATATAATTCTGGAAAATATAAATTATGGAAATAAAATATAGATCAGTGATTTCTAATGGTTGGAGGTAAGCAGGTGAGGTTGACCATAAAGGGATAGAAGCCAAAAGATTTTGGGGTGATGTAAGTGTTCTGTATCTTAATTGTAGTGGTGTGTATATGACTGTTTACATTTGTCAAAATGTCAAAAAGTCTAGAACTATACACCAAAAAGCATGAATTTTCCTGCGTGTAGATTTTTAAAATACTGAACATAAATAAAACAAATAAAAAGAAATTAGAAGATATAGCAAGCGGTCAATCAATATTACCAGAATTATTAATTTTATTAATATTTACAATTACTAACGGCTAGAAAAATGGAAGATGAACTAAGAGAGGTACAAGTGGAATGCTTTGGTAATAATTAATGTGAACTCAATTAAGAGGAATGCAGAATCATGAAAGGAAGGAAAAAGAACATATTCTGTAAAGGAGTAAGAAGAGAAACTGGGAACAAAATATTGATTTATATGGACCAAGAGTGGAGCGTCTGTGTGGCTCAGTCGGTTAAAGTGTCCGACTTCAGCTCAGGTCATGATCTCACGGTTTGTAAGTTTGAGCTCTGCTTTGGGATCTGTGCTCTGCTTTGGGATCGGAGCCTGGAGACTGCTTCTGATTCTGTGTTCCCTTTCTCTGCTCCTCCCTGGCTCAGACTCTGTCTCTGTCTCTCTCTGTCTCTCTCTGTCTCTCTCTCTCTCTCTCTCTCTCTCTCTCTCTCTCAAAAACAGATAAAAATTTGGGGTGCCTGGGTGGCTCAGTTGGTTAAGTGTATGACTTCGGCTCAGGTCACGATCTCACGGTTTGTGAGTTGGAGCCCCACGTTGGGCTCTGTGCTGACAGCTCAGAGACTGGAGCCTGATTCAGATTCTGTGTCTCCCTCTCTTTCTGGCCCTCCTCCACTCACCCTCTGTCTCTCTCTCTTCTTCAAAAATAAACATTTAAGGGGCGCCTGGGTGGCGCAGTCGGTTAAGCGGCCGACTTCAGCCAGGTCACGATCTTGCGGTCTGTGAGTTCGAGCCCCGCATCAGGCTCTGGGCTGATGGCTCGGAGCCTGGAGCCTGTTTCCGATTCTGTGTCTCCCTCTCTCTCTGCCCCTCCCCCGTTCATGCTGTGTCTCTCTCTGTCCCAAAAAAAATAAATAAAAAACGTTGAAAAAAAAAATTTAAAAATGAATAAATGTTAAAATATTAAAAAAAAAATAAACATTTAAATAAATAAATAAATAAATACTAAAAAAAAATTATATAGACCAAGAGTCCAATTACCAAGACTTAATTGATAAAATCAAGTTTGATCTAAATAGGCATCAATAAATAGGGGCTCCTTTAAGTTTGGGATGAGGGATGGAGAAGCAGTAGTAGCTTCTGTACAGGGGCAATTTTCAGCATCATGTGTGTGTCCAAATCATCAATCAGGGAGGGAGACCCAAAGTAAAGTAAGGCCACAGGGTATGAGTCGCAGGCAGGTGTCCTGGGAATCAGAGTACTCGAACCACTGGGTGCAGAGCCAGGCTCCAGACCTCGAGGACATGGCAGCCAAAACTAAGGACACATTCAGAAACCCAATCAGACTCAGACAACTGATGTGACTGTTGCCTGGTGCTCATGGCCTAAATTTATCTCACCAGTAACCCAGACACCACTGTGGAAGCATGTGGTAAACTCTGCCAGAGGTTTACTCCTTTGGTGAGGTGGTTGTTTTGTTTTGTTTTGTTTTGTTTTGTTTTGTTTTTTTGGTTCTTCTGTTTGTTTTTGATAAAAGGAAACAGGATGGAATAGAGGATGGGAGGAAAGAGCCATTAACATATCCAGCTGAGTTTTCACTGGCTCTAAGTCAGGGTCACCTTCCACAGATGGGGAGCAAGGAACAGTGCCTGACAACAAGCAAACAAACAAACAAAAGGGGGATTAAAATAATTATCTCAGGAGATACCTGGAACTGCTTCAAGAGATGATATTTAATTGGACATTGAGAGATTTGTATATCAAAAATGTGGGGATAGATAAAAGGGAGGGAAAAGAAAAGAGGGGTTGAAGAGGAAAGCAAGAATGAAAGACGAAAAAAAAAAGAAAATATTGAAAAGAAAGATAATGCAAGCAAAGACAAAAAGCTACAAATGTAGAATATACACAAGCAACAGGAAATTGGTTAATCTGAAGGGAGCAGACTGCATGGAGAAGCAGCAGGAAGTGGGTATATTATCACTGAAAGAAATCATTCATAGGGTCAACCACTTTTGCATAGGATGTTAGATACAGTGTTTGTCAACAAGGGAATAGGACAATCTGGGTTATCTACTTTCTAGCACTGTTAATTCGTGGTTTCACTCAATTAAACAAATATTAATTGAGCAACTATCATGCCTAAGAGCATGAAAAGTGCTGTAATTCAGAAATAATGTCACTATGCCTTTAAGTGGGGTTTATAATCTGAAGAGCAGAATCCAAAATATCTATAAGGAAAAAAAAAGTTTGAGGAAAAGGATTAATCTGCTTTGAGTCTTTGCCTCCAGGGTGCAGAATCAATAAGCACTTTCTGAATGTGTAATATTTGCAATATTCTGTGCTAGATATTATTTTTATGTATTCTCAAATTTAATTTTGTTGTGATTACTCCTTTCTTTTCTTTCCTTCCTTTTTAGAACTTAATGTATCTAAAGCTGCTACTATATACTAGTCAGTGTGGAAGTTAAAAGACAAATAAAACAGAAACCATGTTGCATGAGATTTAAAATCCCATTTTAAAGATGGATAAACTGAGATTGAAAATGTTTAGAAAATGTGTCCAAGTTCAGACAGGAAACAGGTTAGGGAACAGGGATTTAACCATGGCCTCAACACTTTAAAACCATTGTTTCGGGGTGCGGGTGGCTCAGCTGGCTAAGTGTCCATTTTCAGCTCAGGTCATGATCCCGTGGTCCATGAGTTCAAGTCCTGCATCAGGCTCTGTGCTGACAGCTAAGGGCCTGGAGCCTGCTTTGGATTCTGTGTCTTCCTCTCTCTCTGCCCCTCCCCAGCTCATGCTCTGTTTCTCTCTCTCAAAAATAAAGAAACCTAAAAAATTTTTTTTAAATAAATAAAACCATTGTTCCTATACTGAGCAAAATATAGTCCCTAAAAATTACAATTTCTAAAGATTAAAAGACTAGTCATTTGGTTGAGAAATCCCTCCTGAGAGAGGGAAGAGTAAAGTTCAATTTCATGCCAGATAATATGTTCCCCAGAGGCCAACTCATTTAATGACAGGCGATTATTCAATCTGGCTGAAATATTACCATTTCTATTTTTATCTCTACTTTTATGTTTCCATGTTGGTCTTTTTCTTTCTTTTCTTTCTTTTTCTTTTTCTTTTATTTTTTTAGCCATTTTCAATTAAGATTTCTAATTAGATTCTAAATTTGAGACATCTCTAGTTGAAACCAAATGGCAAAAGTAGTAATTAAAGGACAGCTGTTTGTTGTCTTTCTGGGGATGAAACAAGGCTTTTTGTTTCTAAGTTACGAAATCCTAGGGAATTCTTCATGTTTTTATCTTACTGTTTTAACAATAGTTAACTGAATTGAAAGATGCTGAATTGATCTAAAAAAGTCAATACTCTTTCCAAGACAGATGCTGAGAACCTCTCTTCTGGAATAAGTTTAGGTTAACTCTAATATTCTGGCTTACTGAAATTTTCATTGTTATAAATACAAAATCTCCACATTTTATACAAAATCAAATAATTCTTTAGGTGCTAAAGTAGGCACTACCCCAAGTCATTTTCCTAACTTGAAGACTTTTTAAAATCATGACAATTTTATAAACCAACAAGAATAAGCATTTTCAATGGAAAGGAATAAGATTCAGAGCAGCTGAGATGCAAAATTTCTCTTATGGTTTTCTTTTGCCTGATTTGAGAGAACAAATATTGTTAATACTGATACTGAGAATTATTTAGTAAGACTTTAATCCATAATATTTTCACATGAAAAGTATGATCAAGATTTGAAGCAATTAACCATATAATTCAGGTCGAGAAAAATCTTCTGCCTGAAAAAGCTAAACCACTGAAGCAGACAGATTTTTTTTCTAGCTTGAATCATCTAGATTATAATAAAATTTCTAATATCATTTAATGTGCATAGCCATTAAATAGGTCAAACTACCTAAAAGCAGGCCAGCCTCAGAAGTATAGGGAATCTCTTAAAATGCATATTTCCAAGAAAGAAACTTCTAAAACATTTTCTAGTGTAAACCTGAAAATAGCTTTGGGAAAT
Organism: Neofelis nebulosa; assembly: GCF_028018385.1. Lineage (NCBI taxonomy): Eukaryota > Metazoa > Chordata > Mammalia > Carnivora > Felidae > Neofelis > Neofelis nebulosa. The sequence continues at coordinate 85,461,427 of NC_080784.1, read as the reverse complement.
GCCAGATTAAATAAAGGTATACACACACACATATAGACATAGACATATATGTTTGTTTGGTTATTTACTATTTATTATAGGTTCTCAAAACCTCTACTGTGTTAAAGCTCCTGAGAGTGTTATAGTACTCAGGCAATTTCAGAATTTCTTGACTCCAAACCATTTTATGCAGAACATGTCACGGAACTAGTGTTCAAAGAAGTGAACATATTGAGGACCTCTCTCCACAATCCTAAAACATTTACGTAGTACTTTGGCAGATGCAGGAAGGTAGGGTTAGATGGCAGATTTAAAAGCATCTATATCCAGAGAACCAGGAGAGAAGGCTAAATGGCATTGCACAGAAATGCCAAGGGCAGAAAGTAGCCAAGCTGACCTGGGACAAAGTCCCTTTACCAAGGCCATTGAGGCCCTATGGGACTAGGCCACTTCCCATACTTAGTTTCATCCAATTATCAATCCGGCTTCCTCTTACTCCTCTCTCTAGCTTTGTGACTTTGGTATAGCTACTTTATCCTCTTACCAATTATTATGTTTATTCACTGCTATTCCATCTTCCTGGGACTCTTCCCTACACTTCAGCTCTTAGTTTAAGTGTCATTTTCCAGAGAAATACCCTCTGTTTAGCAAGTCCACAATAGATTCCTCCCTGTCTCCCAATACTTTCTCCCACAAACTCTATTTCTCTTCATTGCACTTACCACAGTTTTCATTCATATATTGATATTTCCTTATTTATTACATGTCACCTCCACAAGCTCCTTGAGGGCAGCAATGGACCATGCCTGTTTTGTTCTGTAAAATCACCAATTACCCCACAATGAGTGTTTGCCATGTAACAGGCCTTTAATGAATATGTGTTGATTTTATTATTATTATTATTATTATTATTATTATTATTAAATCCCTTCATATTTATATCTAGGCCTTGCCTAATTGAAACCCTCAAAATTAATTTAATATATGCATAGATATCAATTCCTCTTTAGGATATGGTCAGCCAACTATAACATGCAGTTACACAAAATCTAAGACACCAAGCTGGCACTTTTGTAAAAATATTTCTTTAATGATAGGGGCTATAATTTTGAATTCATTATCAATCTAAATAAACATTATGTGTTAATTACTGAGACCCACGATTATACCTGCTTTGCTGTTGTATTCCACAAATTGCTCTGGCTCTTCTATAATTGCTTTGCTGACTTCAGAGCTCTGTAAAGGACAAAGGACAAAATGTTAGAATGTAGTGTTTCACTGGGAACCTCCCTTGCTAAAGCATACCTGGCTAAAATTTTAATGTGCTCATAATGCCCATCATTCCAAACGAGGACTTACCATCACAACGTCATGGGACATAGCCTGAGTTACTTGGTTGCCTGAGTTACTCATACCCTGAACATTCCAATGAAAGGTCCATCTTCAGGATTGGCCTTTGGCTAGTTCCTGGAAGATAACCTCTGAGCTCTTGGAATAGTCTGCCTGATAAAAGAGTTTTTGTATGCCTGCGCCTTGGCGGAGTCTGACCAGGTACATTGATGGTGAACACCTGTTTTTTGCTTGGGGGGAAGGGGAGGCTAAAGCCTGAGTAGCTGAGGTTAGTCAGCTGGTGCTGCGTGCTTATGTGACTGACCCCTAATGAAACTACAGGACTGACCTCCATTAAAACTCTAGAGACCAAAGCTTAGCTGAGCTCCTTCCCTGGCTGACCACACTTCACATGAGTTGTCACACATTGTTCTTGGGAGAACTAAGCACATCCACGTGTGACTCCACTGAGAGGGAACACCTGGAGGTTGGCAGAGGGACTTTGCCTCATGTGCCTTTCCCCTTTGCTGATTGTAATCTGTTTCTTTTCACTGTAATAAATCACAACTATCAGTGTAACAGCTTTTCTGAATCTTGGGAGTTCTTCTAGCAAATCATCAAGCCTGAGAGTGGTCTTGGGGACTTCCCCCATACATAACCACCCTATGAGGTAGATACTATTATTACCCACCTTTCATGGGCAGAGAAATTGGCAAAGAAGGGTGAGGTAACTCAAAGTCCCATGGCTAATTTAAGTGTCAGTATTTCAATGTGAACCCAATGATCTGGTTCCAGAGACGGAGCATTTTACATATTTTATCAATTATGTCATGTTGTTTGCCAAAATATTTGTTATTATCTGTCATTCAACATGTGTATCAAAAAATGCCACCTGGTTCTTTTTCTTTTTATCAGGAATAATTTTCACATTGAAAATTTATTAATTATCGAGATTTCATTTTATCTTCCAAGGAGAGAACAATAACTTCTATTGTTAAAGTTGTTCTTTAACCATTCTACTTTAATCAAAGCAAACTTTCCTCCAGTCCTATCAATAATGCAGATGTGACATAAGATTTTCTCATTTACATTCTCATCTATCTCTCCCCATTCTAAATGTTTTTTTTTTTTTAATATGAGGCCTGAAAAATACAGAGTCAACTTTGTATCATACCAGGTATTACTTAATTTAGGAAAAACAAAACACCTTATTGTAATTTTTAAGATTTATGATTTTTGTTTAATATTTATTTATTCTTGAGAGAGAGAGAGAGCACAAGTGGGGGAAGGGCAGAGAGAGGGAGACGCAGAATCTGAAGCAGGGTCCAGGCTCTGAGCTGTCAGCACAGAGTCTGATGCGGGGCTTGAACCCACCAACTGTGAGATCATGACCTGAGCCAAAATTGGACGCTTAACCGACTGAGCCACTCAGGCAGTCCACGATTTTTGATTTCTTAAAAATGTTTATTTATTTATTTTGGGAGAAGGGAGGAGGGCAGAGAGAGAGGGAGAGAAAAGATCCCACGGCTCCACATGGGGCTCAAGCCTATGACCGTGATATCATGACCCGAGCCAAAACCAAGAGTCAGACGCTTAACCAACCAAGCTACCCAGGTGCCCCTGAGATATGTAATTATTTGAGTCTAATAGATCTGGAGTTGCTTTTAAGGTAAGTGCTAGATAAAAATAGTTTCAGAATAGGAGAAAGCATGAGGCTTCTGTTGATATTAAAGAAATGCAAACCATCTACTGATTTCTAAACACAAAAGAGAAAAATAATTTACCAATTGTGTAGAAAAGTTGTGAGTTTTCATTCAGGAAGACTTTGCAAAAAAAAATGCTTTTCTCTAATTTGTCATTGGCATTAGGTGGATGAGGCAGTAGCTTTATTCTAACACTTGAACAAAACTGTAATGCATTCTCTTATCTTTTTTTTTTTAACTTGCTCAAGGCTCAACATTGTATTCTGTTGTACATACAGTGGATGCCAGTGTCTTGCTTTTATCACTGAAACATACTGCACATCTCTTGATATTTTGAGGGGTCATTATATCTGCAAAGGTAATGAGTCTACCTTGCCATGTGTACGTGCAGAGGTCAGTGTAGTCTCAGATGACCCGTAGTGTCCAAAAAGGTTATTTTGAAACAATTTTCAAAAATACAAAAAGCATACAGAGCAAGGGCAACACTGCACACAGTGATGCTGAAATACATCAAACGTAAACTGGATAATTGTGCAAGTCCAAGGAATAGAAGTTTATGATGCAGAAGGACCAACTGTGTTATTTGAGCCCGAGTCTTTCAGATTCATTTTATCTCCATTTATGGTGTTATCACTCATGAACTCTCATCATGAAGCAAGAACCAATATTTACCCAAACCCATCAGAGTGTATGGTCACCTTAAATAAAGATCCTACAGAGTTAATATAGACCAAAAGCCTTAACACAGATCATCACCTTGACAATACATGATAAAGTATGTCATTATGCTTTAATTAGGACATAAAAGTTTGTTTTTAAGTTGAAAATGCAAAATTCTATTTTGAACAACTTCTGGATGTTAAAGTGAATTGAATGTTACTGATTAGAATTAATATATGGTAACATAAAAAATCAGAATAAACTTTATTAGGTTCCACCTTACGCTATAGAGGTTGGTCCTTTCTTTGGTTCCTATCTGCATTCCCTTTGTGGCCCCAAATGATAATTTCATCACTCATATTCTGTCTCCTTCTACCCTAGTGATCTGGTGTGATGGTCACATAGCTAAATTCAAAGCTAGCTATTTCCATGTTGCCCCATGAAAGAAAGCTGGGCTTCAGGTGGCTTGCTGTTGTTCCCAGACAGCCTGGGTGAGTCCAGGTCAAGAGCCCCCATCAGTGAGAGGATTGGGGATATTGTGCCAAAGGCAAGAGCTGAGTGGAATGGAGTTTAGAAAAGATCAGAGAGAGAGCATGCTGTGTCTGTCAGGAAATTGTATGATATGAAGGTCCTCATCGGTTCTGAAAATCTTACACATCCGTCCCCTAAAAGATCCAACAGTTAAAAAACAAACAGAGAAACAAAACTGCAAAGTGCCCTCGGGTAACTGCAAAACAGAAAGTAAATACAGGAAGTGAAGAGGAAACCACACAATGTTAATAAAAGCTACCTGTTTTATAGGCTGTTGTAAATATTTAGTTAAGGCCACACAGCTACAAGGAGCAAAACCTGTATTCAAACCCAAACAGTCTGCTTCTTGGACTCATTCTCAGAACCACTAGACTAGGTTGCCTTTCCAGGAAGGCCTTGTGTGCTATGCTAAGGTTAGACCTTGCTTTCCAGGAGATGTTGAAACTATGTAGATTTTATGCAAGGAGATAAGATGATCAAGTTTGTGTTTCAGACAGAATATTGAGAAGCTGTGAGAAATATAGCCTAGAGGAGATTAGAGGGATTAATTCGGGGGCTTTTCCAAAGCTTTAGTAACAGATGACCAAGACCTGATTTAAAGCAGTGGTGATAAGAATAGGAAAGGATGGATCTCCGAGATATTTAAGAGGTAAAGTGGACCTGGTGATTTATTTTTGTGGGCAGTAAAAAGAGATAGTACTTGGTTTCTCTAAAATCAATATAGACATGTACAATATGCAACTTACTGATTTTGTTAGTTTAGAAATTCAACCCTTTAAATTGACTTCTAAGGGTCAATTTTGCTTTTGGGGTCTGCTTTTGCTTTTCTAGTTTTCTGTGTCTTGGCTTGTGGAATCTATGTAAACTAAAAGTCCAAATATCTAAATATACACAGAAAATAACCACTAATTAGTACCAATGGAGAGAATCAAATATTTGAGAAATTTTTCAATCCACTGTTCTGTCCAAAAGTGAGTCTTCCAGATACAATGTAACTATGCTCTAATATTAAATCTAAAAAAAAAAGCTTCATAGTTGATATACACATAGTTTTTAAAATCTATAATAATTAACTGTCCCTAGAATAAATGTGAAATTTAATTCTACCTCCAAAAGCAAGTTTTCAAAATCTTACTTTTGTCCCCTAATTCTCATCCCTTATTCTAAAGGCAAAGTAGAATTTAGCAAACAATGAAATTATTGTCAATATGATCTTCACATTAACTAAAAAACTACAAAAAAATCCGTTAAAATTAATCAAATGATTCAAGAAAAGTCTCAGGATGCAAGGTGAATTTGTAACAATAACTTTCCACATAATAGCAATAAACAAGGTAAAATTTTCAAAATAAATGAATGCAATTCCCAATAGCATCAATAATCTTGAATCACTACAGCAGTAACAACAAAATCAATAACCTACTTATGAATAATTAGGTAAAGAAAATTATAAAAAGTTATAAAGAGAAATAAGAAACTATAACAAATGCATGAGTAGGAAAGTATTTACAAGATTAATATCACTCCTTCCCAAATTAATTTATATTTTTAGCATAAATCCAATCAAAATTCTAATGGACATAATTTTGGAACCTGTGAACACTTTCTATATTTCATTTGAAGAAAGAGTCATAAATCATAACAAAAAGTATTTTTTTAAGTTTATTTATTTATTTTGAGAAATAGAGAGTGGGGAGAGGGGTAGAGAGAATGGAAAAGAGAGAATCCCAAGCAAGCTCTGTCCTGATAGCACAGAGCCTCATGCGGGGCTCAAACTCACAAACCCCTGAGATCATGACCTGAGCAGAAATCAAAAGTCCTATACTTAACTGACTGAGTCACCCAGGCACCCAACAAAAATTCTGAATATGAATATTAAAGGGAGGTTTTGCTCTAATAATACAATATATTGTTGTGACACATATAACACAGGCAGAATTGGTTAGAAATTATGTACAAGTTAGTAAAATATAAGGAAATAATAAGCACTTATAATTAGGAAAATATAAGCAGTTCTAGAAACACCCTACTTAATGCATTCATTCAACAAATATTTAATGCCTGTCATATACCAAGCATTATGTCCCTTAAAGGGACAACATAATTCCTGCTATCAGAAAGTTTGATGGAAAAAAATTAATAACAATTTTCATTATGGTAGAAATTGAGACAAATGGGCATAGGATTCTATGGATGCATAATATAGGAAGGAAACCTAAATTCGGTGTATGATAAAATGAGCACCACAAATTAATGAGAAGGAAAGGATTTGTTTAATAATGTTGAGATAATTGCCTAACTTTTTGGAATAAAATCAAATATGTCCCATTAGACATAGATGTAAATTCCAGATGTATCATGGAATTAAATACAAATAAAATGCAACATAAAAAAATAAAAATGGAATGAATTACATGCATTTTTGAAGAGGTCAACTGTACTTATGAAGCTTGTAAGTGCTAAAAGAAAAAAATTAAAGCAAAGCAGATCTGAAATTATTTTGCAACAAATACAATGCACCAAAATCTATCTCTCTCTATATATATACTGAATACCAAAACATCAAAGGATACTTCACAGTGAAGAAACAACTCATTAACAAGCATTTGGAAAAACGTTCAACCTTACATTAGGACTCAAGGAAATAACCATTAAGACAATGGTTGACAATATTTCATCTAAAAAATTGGCAAAGAAAAAAATTTCATGCTTAATGCCATGTTGAAATTGCCTTGAATGCCACTTTCCTACAACCCTTATGAGCTCTAAAGGTATTCCCACCCTGTCCCAGAAAATCTAGGAAACATTCTTACCATATATAATTAATATAAAATGCTTATTTGCGCTACACCGATTTTAACACCATTAAGTCATAATAACCTTTTGATAAGTGACTATCACATCATCATGATATTACAGGTACCATACCAAGTACATAGAAGGCATGCAATAAATGTAATGAATGTTGAATAGAAGAATTAATGAGCTTTTTTCTTCATCAATAAAGTAAATAAAAGTGTGGTGCTGGCTTCTCAAAAAAATGTTCTTAGACTGATCGAGTAGTTCTAAATCTGTGTTTGTATAGAATGGAAATAATTTATTTTATTTACTTTTTAATTACAATAATTTATTTTTAGAAAATAATCCTAAATATGAAAATAATTATATACACAAAGACTTACTACAATATGACTTAAAAAGAAAAATGTATAGCCTAAAGATTAAGCAAGAGAAATCTAAAAAATGTTATGTAATATTAATTTGGTGAAATATTACATAATCTTTAAAAAGAAATTTAAAATTCAGGTTTAAAAAGGCTTATGCAAAAATGTTAAATGTAAAAAGCATGTTTTAAAGTTGTATATTTTGTGCTTCAGACTCTGTCTCTCTCTCTCTCTCTCTGCTCGTCCCCTACTCATGCTGTGTCTCTGTCCCTCAAATAAATAAATAAACAAACAAACAAACAAACGTTAAAAAAGAATTTTTTTAAAAAGGGGCTGCCTGGATGGCTAAGCATCTGACTTCAGCTCAGGTCATAATCTTACAATTTGTGAGTTCGAGCCCTGTGCTGACACCTCAGAGCCTGGAACCTGCTTCAGATTCTGTGTCTCTGTCCCTCTCTGCTCCTCCCTCACTCGTGCTCTGTCTCTCTCTGTCTCTCAAAAATAAACAAACGTTAAAAACATTTTGAAGTTGTATATTTCAGGGGTACCTGGGTGGCTCAGTCAGTCAGGCATCAGACTCTTGGTTTAGGCTCATGTCATGATCATGCAGTTTGTGAGTTCAAGCCCCACGTTGGGCTCTGTGCTGACAGTGCAGAGCCTCCTTGGGATTCTCTCTCTTTCCCTCCCTCTCTCTCTGCCCCTATGGCACTCATGCTCTCTCTCTCTCTCTCTCTCTCTCTCCCTCCCTCTCTCAAAATAAATAAATAAAAAATAAAATTGTATATTTTGTACATAACAGGTATAGTGTAGCAGGTAAGACAGCAGGTATAGTGTAGCAGGTAAAACCCCATCTTCTCTAATCCTTAACTATCTCTATGAGCAAGTTATTTCACCTATTTAAGCTTCAGTTCCTCATTTATAAAATGGAAATGTAGGAATAATATTGCCTATCTCGAAGCGCTGTTATTTGTAATTAAAAAATCAAACTAGAAAAAAATCAAATTAGAAAATTCAAATAGTGTTAATAGTATCAATCATACAATAAGCATTCAGTAATTGAAGCTATAGCTTTCATTTTAACTGTTAAATAAAACCAAACCGATGCAAACCAGAAAGGCTAGCTACAATAGTTGGCAGCTATGTGCAATGTGTTGGCAATAGTTTTTGTATGGTGGATTTGGCTGTTCAGAAGCTTGGGTACACATCTTCTATGTTTGGGAAATGCCCCACCTTACAAGTTCATTCATCACCAGGATGGATGGCCAGAAATCCACTTCCAGCTTTTCCTTACGTGTTAAGAGTCTAAATTATCCCTAATGTGGTATAAGTTAGGGTGGAAGCATGTGTCCGAGGCTTTTCTGATAAGATACTGTTATTCAAGGCTTCAGTTCTGAAGCATGTGATCCACAGAACCTGGAGACTCATTCTAAGAGCTGACATTTCTGATCTCAAGACAGTGGGGGCAGAGGATCTACCATCTGGCCCACATCAGTGATGTGAGTGGTAGAGCCTGTGCCAAAAGCAGGAACTGGAGGTTTGTTGTGGAGTGGTACTCCTTTGGATTTGGGTAGGCTAAAAACTCTGAGCAGGAAGCCCCCATGCCTGGGTCTCTGTTCATCAAGACTTTAATGGGTCCTATACAATTTTGTCTTCATGAGCCCTTCTTCCATCATGCGTGGGTGGGTGCATGTGCACGTGCGCACACACATACACAACCTCTCTCTTTCTCTCTGTCTGCAAATAGATGATAGAGAGATAGATAGGTAGATAAAGAGAGAGATAGATGATAGATAGGTAGATGTGCATATGTAATTACAGCTTATGACTACACTGGTATAAAGATAAACATAATAATATTATGTAGCACAATTTTTTCAAAGTAAAAATTCTTTTTTTCTTCAGTTTTTAAAAGAAATTAAAACATTTTAATGGGCCTCTAAAAGCATTGAAGGTCATTGACACTGTGCCCACTATACCAGATAGAAAAGCCAGCCCACCCTATTGCTATCAGATGAATTCTTATAAACTAGCTGATTGGCAGCTATGAAACCTAATTATACAGATGGTGAAACTGCAGTGCAATTTTTACTTTTTTCAACTTTTTTGAGGAATTTTCAACTTCTTTAAAAAAAGCATGTATAGGGGCGCCTGGGTGGCGCAGTCGGTTAAGCGTCCGACTTCAGCCAGGTCACGATCTCGCGGTCTGTGAGTTCGAGCCCCGCGTCAGGCTCTGGGCTGATGGCTCGGAGCCTGGAGCCTGTTTCCGATTCTGTGTCTCCCTCTCTCTCTGCCCCTCCCCCGTTCATGCTCTGTCTCTCTCTGTCCCAAAAATAAATAAAAAGCGTTGAAAAAAAAATTAAAAAAAAAAAAAAAAGCATGTATTACTAAAGAGAAAATGATACATGAAGAAGAAGAAGAAGAAGAAGAAGAAGAAGAAGAAGGAGGAGGAGGAGGAGGAGGAGGAGGAGGAGGAGGAGGAGGAGGAGGAGGAGGAGGAGAAGGAGAAGGAGGAGAAGGAGAAGGAGAAGGAGAAGGAGAAGGAGAAGGAGAAGAAGAAGAAGAAGAAGAAGAAGAAGAAGAAGAAGAAGAAGAAGAAGAAGAAGAAGAAGAAGAAGAAGAAGAAGAAGGAGAAGAAGAAGAAGAAGAGGAAGAAGATCTGGCCAATAATGTATCATCAGTAGGTCATAGTATTAAATGCAAACTTTACATACGTATCTCAGAATCTCAAGCTAGAAAGGGACTGTAAATATTGTGGAAAAAATGTCACTGAGTCCAATCCCTCATGTGCCATTTAAATCACCTCTGACCAAGATGTCATGGCCAATGATACTGGGCTCAGTAGTTCACTATCTCAGGAAGAAAATCAGATATTCTATTTCTTCATAGCTTTGACAGCTAGAAAGTTCTTCTTTAATCCTTAGTCAAAATATATATTTCCTAAGCTTCCTTTTCCCCCCTGAATGCATCTCCAACATCTTAGTATTCTTTATGCTCCCATTTTAAACACCCAATATCAGTGCTTTGGAATCGTTGCATAGTAACCCTGCTCAAAAGACCCTTATATCTACTGCATACTTACTAATTTGATTCTGCATCAGTCTACCATTCTTCTGGGTAGTCTTTGCACCAGAGCAGAGATAGGAATTGCTAAATCAGAGGCACTGTCTCTTCATTCTCTTGAGATCACAAACTCATCATTTCCTTGACTCCCATCAGAGGAAAACAAAGTTACACTGGGCCATAGTTTGGAAACAAATTTGGAACCTAATACAAAATGCAGACATTAGTGTTTGGAAAGGAAAACTTCTCTTGTGATTTGTTTTTCTTGAAGCAGATAACTAAAACAGAATAGTGAAAACTGTATAAACCTGGGAGTCTAGAAATACAGATTCTAAGTCCTGGTTCTGCTACTTATTCCTCTGTAATCCATAAAATCCAAATCTCTCTGTCCCTTTAGGGATGTTTTAGACTCCTAAGATTGATTACTTGACTTCTAATAACGATCCCTAAGTCATTAGCTAAACAAAGAAGTAAAATTAAAATAAAACTGTTGAGCAATGTAGCCTCATTTGTATTTAAGATTTCCAGTAACCAGTGAACAGAAGAAGTATTCAGTGGTATTGAAATAAAAAATATACCATTGTTAGCTAGCATCCTGATTGTCATCAGTTATTTTTTTCTGCTCTTGGAACCTTATAGATTCATATGCCCCATCTCACAGAGAAGAGTTGCCATCACCTGAAAAAACACAGAAATACCATATAGACATAAGTGAAGATAAAACCTATGCCTATATTAACTGAAAATCCTTTCCCTTAATTTACTCATTTGAAAGATACTGGGTTCCTGTATAAGTTATGGTAATGCTTGCTTTTGTAAGAGCTATCCATGAAATCTCAGTCTGGTTTGTATTATCTCATTGATCCAATTTTTGACTGAGGAGGGCATGGAAGGAGGCCTATTTTATGAAGTCCTTCAGGCACTCATGCTGAAAGAGACTCCATCATCTTGGAGGCAAGTGGCTTAGTCACCCTGAATATGGAAATCCAACAGGGAAATGAGGACAGAGAGACAATGATGATCACATGAGAGCCTTTTATGGGCCAGGTCTGGAAGTGTCACATGATTCCCCTGGGTGAAAGTGGGTTGAGCAGTCATAACTCTATACCTTGGGATGGAACCAGGATCTCTGATGGACAGCTGACTATCTCCATCACAGTCGACTATGAAGATTTTATGAGGCTCAAAATTAGTCCAAGGAAGGTTGCATACATTTGTCTATATCAATGGTAGATACATAAATAATGAAGAAAGTAAAACAAATGATTTGGTAATAAAGACTTTGGCATCAAGAATAGTTGAAGACAAGAGGATAATCAGAATGTGGTTATAGCCTGCCTGCACATTAGGGAGGACAGACAACAGGGGCCCAGGAGAAATGTAGTTCTGTGTGGGAATTATCAGAAACATCTTCAAGGCAAAAGTCATATTAGAAAAGGGAATTTCTAGGGTTGTTATTTTCACTGTCATATGATAAAATATACATATGCTCCTCAGGCTGGAGTACAGGATATTTTCTATGTGGATTTTGTCTCAGCCATTATTAAAATGGCTTTTGTTTTGTGGCTTCTGCAAATGTCCTCTGTCTGGAGGCACCTTTCATTAGGTGGTTACCTGTTGGAACTTTACCAACCCAACAAACCCTTGTCATATATATGCCAGGAAGAATATTGTCTCCCCTTGGAACTCTCATATTATTTATGTTATGGTGGCTTGTTATGTGGTTATTTATTTATATGTTGTTATATTAATTTACTTTTTCTGACTACACACATTGTATCTTAAAGTGTTATTGAGTGAATAATTGAAATGGTGAACTGATTTATACATTAAACAAGTTCTTTTTAAACACGTTGTACCAGAATTGCTCGGGGATTCGAGTCTCAGTCAGTATAATTGGGGCATTTTGCATTTCTGAAAAGCTCCCAGATGATTTGATTTCATCAGCTTTGGGAAAACAGATGACTAAGTCTACTGAATCTGAGGTAAAATTGTTAAGTCACATTTTAGACAAAAACACAAAGAGATCAGTGGTTTTAATTACCTCAAATACATTGATAGGCATATGATTTTAGCACTGGAAAGTTTAGAGAGAACAGGGATCTATTTCCTGGGAAAAGTAAATAAAACTTCTCAAGAAGGGAACATCTATCTATTGCATTTTTTGTATCCTAGTGCATAGGAAGTAGTAGAATAGATGACTATGAGTGAGTTCCAAAGTAACCATCATCACAGTAACATCACCTTTAGTACTGTCATACGAGTGAGGAAACAAAAGAAATAGTTAAGTATTAGAGAAAAAGACAGATGGCAGAAATATGTGGGCATTAGTTGGGAAATCATTTTAAATTAAAATAGAGAAAGTCAATAGCCTACAGGAATCCTAGTGATTGCTTACCAAGTCCCTTACTACAAGCCCAGAAAAAAAAATGCATGCTGGGGATTAAAATTACAGGCATGTATAATATAGGAAAACAATAATACTGGAAAAGAAAAGGTACCTATTTTTGTTATTTAAAGTTCAACCAGCTCTATTAATTTTGAGAAAATACAGCTTTCAAATTTTGCTCTTTTGAATAGCTTCGTGCACAAGCAAGACATACTACCAGTCAAATGCCATAAACTGTCACCTGTTAAAAATCATCTTTCAGAAAATGGAAGGACAGGCAGAGTGAGGATGACAGGAAAGCCCTCAAAAGAGCCAATAGATCCAGTAATATCTGGGAATAAAATGGTTTCCCCCCAAACAACTTGTAAGATTACTTTTTAAGAAATGTCAAAACAAATAAAAACACATTTTAAAGAATATATCAAAGAAAAAGAGCCAGCTACAGACTCTGTGAATTCATGATTATGGTCCAACAAAGAGAACACTTAGGATTTAAGGTCAAAACAAAACAAAAGGACAGACATAAACTGATAGGCTTCTTCCTTTGAAAGGTAAGATTTGAGGAGACACCACACATTATCTGCACTTCTAATCTACCATTTCAGAAGTGCAGAATAAAATAATATACAAGTTATAATTTGTGGATTATACAAAAATCTAATGATATAAGTTAGCATTTTTAAGCATTTATATATTCAAGGGCTGTGCCTTAAAACACTCATTATTATTTATCTTTGCTTTAGTTGTTTCCAAATTAGATAGGGCTGACTAAAGTCCAGTAGATCAAGGCCAAACAAAGAGGGTCAAGAACTAAGAAGAGACCAGAGTGACTTCTCCTAAAGGAGATGGGACCTAGGAAGCTATTGAGATACATGCTCTTACAGAGTTCTTAATGTGTGCAATAGGGAAACCATGACTTGAAAATCCACATGGTTCCATAAAGAGATTCAGAAGCTTGGGTTATGTTTGAGCAGCAGAGATGCAGAGATCAGTGTCAAAAATTCAGAACATTACTGGGTTTAGTTTCAGTGTGGCTCCATGATTGTAGACTGAAAGGCTGGTACTGAAGTTCCCTGAAACCATACTGTGCCAGAGCAGCTGATCCAGTCCGTGAGGTGACCCCCAAATCTGTATTTAGTGGCATTCCCTTATTAGCCTGAATTTAGCCATGGTGAGAGTATTTATACCTTGAAAATGGACGAACACTAAAAATTTGGACTTCTGTTTTCTAGAGAGCCAGTTTCTCAGCACACTACGGCCCTACAGAGACATTTTCAAGACTTCTACCTATTAGGACTCTAAGAGAAAGAATTAGAGGAGACATACTAAATAAAATCCAAAGAGGATAATGATAGAGCTCTGAACCTAGATTAGATGTTGTCTAATTATATGATAAAATACCTCTGAGATAGTTATCCTATTCAGGGAGGTAAAGGTAATTAAAATTTGCATGAATATGAGATGTGTTTGGTAGATCCAGCGATAGATGACTTCATATCTCTCACTACAGGAGTCTCTCTAACAAAAAATTCATAAGAGTAGGTTAGAAAAACAAATTCCTGGACCAAAATCAAAAGGAAGAAGATACTCAGATGCAGCCATAGGTACCTGTGTGACACAAAATAGAGAACAAAAGGGATCAATTTAAGAAGCAAATTAAACTGTTTAATCCTCATCTGAACCTTCCACCCAAGTGTAAGAGAACAACAGAGACAAATCACTCTCATTTAAAAAAAACAAAAAAACAAAAAAAACAGGCAGAAGAGGTTCCAGTTCAAGCCAGTGACATAGGAAAACTCTGAACTCACCTCCTTAACAGAATGCACCAAACTGCACCTATTAATAGAATAGTTTCTCCTGAAGAAGAACAGAGGTCTGACCGAACAGCTACTGAACAACGAAAGATAGAACAGATAAAGAGAAACCAAGAGAACAGCAAGAGAGATGAAGATACATAACAAAGGGACCCCTCCCCCACCCCTGATGTTGTGAATAGCACGGGGGGGTGGGGGGGGGGCGATAGTACAGAAAAAAAAAAAAGCCAAGGTTTAAAAGAGCAACTAGCATATAAAAGAGAACACTAGAACTCTGCCAATTGGCAGGGGAGCTGCAGGCAGGTTCTTCAGGTCAGAGGGACTGTAGAACCACTGGGTTTACACTCCCATTCCACCTTAAAAGCTGAGATCTGAGCCAGGTCTGGACACCATAAGTGGGCAAGTCCAGTTGTCTCAGTGAGCTTGCAACTTCAGCAGCCCCAGGTCCACAAACCCACATCATCTCTACCCATGCTGGGGCACAGAAAATGAAGCCAGAATTTGAAAGGGCTGAGGAGTTTTGGGAATGCTCTCCCTCACTCCTCCTAAAAAGCCCAGACCAGAGCAGGGATGGACACACTAAGGGGCAGGTTTGAACATCATAGTTAGTGGGCCCCAATGCCATAAATGGCTGATCAGATCATCACAGAAATCTTGCAACTTTAGCAAGCTCAGAGTCCACAACCCACACTGGTCCTAGCCACACTAAGACACAGAAAAAAAAAAAAAAAAAAAAAAAAAAAAAAAGCTGAAGTTTAAAAGAGCCAAGGAACTGTAGGAATGCTCTCTGCCCACTACCTGAAAAGCCCAGACTACAGCAAGGTCCAGCTCATAGTGAGCCAGCAAAAGTCACCAAGCATACAGTCTGCATAGTGGGACACCCATTATGAAAGACCTCTCCTTCAACTTTAGGAAAAGTAGCTGTTTTGCCTAATCCATAGAAACAAACACAAAAAGTCAAGCAGAATAGGGAGACAGAGGAACGTACTCCAAAAGAAAGAACAAGAAATAATCTTGGAAAAATAATTAAATGAAACAGAGGTAAGCAATATACCTGATAAAGAATTTTTTTGTTTATTCGTTTATTTTTTTTAAACATAATTTTTGGTCAAGTTAGCTAAGTGTGCTCTTGGTTTCAGGGGTAGATTCCCATGATTCATTGCTTATATGCAACACCCAGTGCTTATCCCAACAAGTGCCCTCCTCAATGTTCATCACCCATTTCCCCCTCTTCCCTGCCACCTCCTATCAACCCTCAGTTTGTTCTCTGTATTTAGGAATCTCTTGTGGGTTTGCTTCCCTCTTTGCTTGAAACTATTTTTCCCCTTCCCTTACCCCATGGTCTTCTGTTAAGTTTCTCAAGTTCCACATATGAGTCAAAACATATGATATCTGTCTCTTTCTGACTGACTTATTTCACTTAGTATAACACCCTTCAGTTCCATCCACATTGTTGCAAATGGCAGGATTTCATTCTTTCTCATTGCCAAGTAGTATTCCATTGTATATATAAACCACATCTTCTTTCTCCGATCATCAGTTGATGGACATTTGGGCTCTTTCTATGATTTGGCTATTGTTGAAAGTGCTGCTATAAACATTGGGGTACAAGTGTCCATATGAATCAACACTCCTGTATCTTTTGGATGAATTCCTAGTAGTGCTATTGCTGGATCATATGGTAGTTCTATTTTTAATTTTTTGAGGAAACTCCACACTGTTTTCCAGAGCTACTGCACCAGTGTGCATTCGCACCAACAGTGCAAGAGGATTCCCGTTTCTCCACATCCTCGCCAATATCTGTGTTTGTCTGAGTTTTTAATTGTAGCCAATTCTGACGGGTGTGAGGTAGTATCTCAGTGTGGTTTTGATTTATATTTCCCTGATGATGAGTGATGTTGAGCATCTTTTCATGTGTCTGTTGACCATCTGGATGTCTTCTTTGGAAAAGTGTCTATTCATGTCTTCTGCCCATTTCTTCACTGGATTATTTGTTTTCCAGGTGTTGAGTTTGGTAAACTCTTTACAGATTTTGGATACTAATCCTTTATCTAATATGTCTGATATGTCATTAGCAAATATCTTCTCCCATTCTTTCAGCTGCCTTTTAGTTTTGTTGATTGGTTCCTTTGCAGTGCAGAAGCTTTTTATCTAGATGAGACCCCAATAATTCATTTTTGCATTTATTTCCCTTGCTTTCAGACACGTGTCAAGTAAGATGCTGCTGTGGTTGAGGTCAAAGAGGTTGTTGCCTGTTTTTTCCTCTAGGGTTTTGATGGTTTCTTGTCTCACATTTAGGTCTTTCATCTATTTTGAGTTTATTTTTGTGTATGGTATAAAAAAGTGATCCAGTTTCATTCTTCTGCATTTTGCTGTCCAGTTTTCCCAGCACTATTTGTTAAAGAGACTGTCTTTTTTTCCATTGGATACTCTTTCCTGCTTTGTCAAAAATTAGTTGGCCATACATTTTTGGGTCTAATTCTGGGTTCTCTATTCTATTCCATTGGTCTATGTGTCTGTTTTTTGCCAATACCATACTGTCTTGATGGTTACAACTTTGTTTAGAGGCTAAAGTCCAGGATTCTGATACCTCCCACTTTGCTTTGCTTTTTCAAAATTACTATTTGGGGTCTTTGTGGTTCCATATAAAATTTAGGATTGTTTGTTCTAGCTTTGAGAAGAATGGTGGTGCAATTTTTATTGGGATTACATTGAATGTATAGACTGCTTTTGGAAGTATTGACATTTTAACAATATTTGTTCTTCCAGGAACCTTTAAAAACCTATAAAAATATATAGGTTTTTCTTTACAGAAACCATTTTCTTTTAAAAATCACACATCTTAAAACACAAAATTAATGTAAGTGCATGGTAAAATAAATGAAACAAAGGTAAAAAATGCAAAATAAAATTATTTCTCCATGATAAAAAAGGAAAGAAAGAAAGAAAGAAAGAAAGACCATCTCATTTAAAATTGCACCAAAAAGAATAAAATACCTAGGAATAAATTTAACCAAAGAGGCAAGAGACCTGTATTCTGAAAACTATAAACATTCATAAAACAAACTGAAGATGATAGAAGCAAATGTAAAGATATTCTACGCTCATGGATTAGAAGAATTAATATTGTCAAAATCTTCATATTACCCAAGCAACCTATATATCCAATGTAATCCCTATGAGAATACCAATAGTATTTTTCACAAAATAGAGCAAATGATACCAAAATTTGTATGAAGACCTCAAATAACCAAATAAACCCTGAGAAAGAACAAAGCTGAAAGTATTATAATTCTGGATTTCAAGATATACTACAAACCTGAAGAATCAAAACAGTATGGTACTGGCACAAAAACAGATCATAGATCAACAAAACAAAATAGAGACCCCAGAAATAAAACCATGATTGTTTCTTCAATTTATCTCACTGACAAAAGAGGCAAGACTATACAATGGGAAAAAGACAATCCTTTCAATAAATGGTGCTGGGAAAATGGGACAGCTACACGTAAAAGAATGAAACTGAACCACTTTTAACACCATACACAAAAATAAAATCAAAATGGATTAAAGACTTAAATATGACACCTGAAAACACAAAAATCCTACAAGGGAACACAGGCAGCAATTTTTCTGACATAAGCCATAGCAACATTTTTCTAGATATGTTTCTGAAGGCAAAGGAAACAAAAGTAAAATTAAACTATTAGGACTACATCAAAAATAAAAAGCTTTTGCACACAAAAGGAAATAATCAACAAAACTAATGGGAGAACCTACTGAATTGGAGAAGATATTTACAAATGATATACCTGATAAAGGATTAATATCTAAAATGTATAAAGAACTGATACAACTCAACACCAAGAAGATAAACAACCAAATTAAAAATGGGTAGAGGACCTGAATAGACATATTTCCAAAGAACATATTTGGATGGTCAACAGACACATGAAAAAATGCTCAACATCACTAATCATCTGGGAAATGCAAATCAAAACCACAATGAGATATCACCTCATCCTGTTAGAATGGACACAATCAAGAAGATAAGAAACAACACTCATGCACTGTTAGTGAGAATGTAAATTAGTACAGCACTGTGTAAAACAGTATGAAGTTTCCTCAAAAAATTAAAAATAGAAATACCATATGATCCAATAATTCCACTATTGGGTGTTTACCCAGGGAAAATGAAAACACTAACTCATAAAGACATGTGCAACCCTATGTTTATTGTAGCATTATTTAATATAGCCAACACATGGAAGCAACCTAAGTGTCCATCAATATATGAAGATAAGCTATAAAGGAAGTGTGAAATTGTGTCATTTGAGACAACATGGATGGACCTACACAGTACTATACTAAGTGAAAAAAGTCAAAGTGAGAAAGACAAATACCATATGATTCTATTCATAATTGGAATTTTTAAAAGTAAACAAAAAGCAAAGGCAGCACTATAAATACAGAGAACAAACTGATGGTTGTCAGAGGGGAGGGGCTGGGCAGTTGGACAAAATGGGTGAAGGAGAGAGTGTAGATACAGGCCTCCAGTTATGAGATGAGTAAGTCATTAGAATAAAAGGCAGAGCACAAGGAATATAGTCAGTGTTGGATGCTAGGGTGGCTCAGTCAGATGAGCATATGACTTTTGATTTCATCTCAGGTCATGATCTTAAGGTCCTGAGATCAAGCCCTGCATCAGGTTCCATGCTGTGCGTAGAGTCTGCTTGAGATTCTTTCCCTCTCCCTCTGCCCCTGCCTGGCTTGCGTGCTCACATGCGCGCGCTCTCTCTCTCTCTCTCTTTCAAAAAATAAAAATAAAAGGAATACAATCAGTGATATTGTAATAGAGGTGTAACGGAACAGATGGGACCTATATTTGTGATGAACATAGAATAATATATAAACTTGTCAAATCACTAAATTGTACACCTGAAACTAATGTAACATTGTGTGTTAACTATACTAAAATTAAATATGTATATAAAGACATGTGCATCATGATTTCCCTAGGTCCTAGTCAAATTTGTAGACTTGAAGTCTGTAGTTTATAGACTAATGTAATGTCATGCACATATTTTGGATCAAACTGAAAAGTAAGGAGCTAACACAGAATTAATATAACTATATGATTACAGGCAGTGGGGAAGGACTCATGCTCTAAAGTGATGAGCAACAACTTGAATTTATTTGTAAAATTCAGGAATACTCACTAGTGATTCTTAGAAATTCTTGGAGGGAGACCAAAATTTCTTGAATGGAATAGGGACTCAAGATTATTGCTCCTTAGATACCAAAGGAAAATGTGGTACCAAAAATATGACTTTTACTCATAGAATCCAGGGCTTTAACAGAGCCATGATGCAATCTGGGAATCTCTAGACTATTTCTCTTGGGAATATGAATCTTAGTGATGGAGCAGTTAATAAGGATGAGAGAACTCTGGGCATCATAACAGGGTTACAGTAAAAATACTGGAAATTTTTCCCATCCTAGAACATCATGTATAGTTCTTATCACTGTATCTTAAGAAAAGTACTTAAAACTTAAAAAGAGCCAGAAAACAGCACCTAAAGCCATCAGGTGAGTGATGTATGAGGGCTGCCATATACAGTCAGATTAAAATGGAAAGTTTTTTCTAATGTGGAAACAGAAGCTGATACATAATTGCAACATAAAAAAGAGCAGCTTAAAAATCAATATAATTTACCAATGTAATATAGATTTGTTCAACAAGTTTCAGAGTACTAGGGCAAAAAGATGTGCTTTAAGTAAGATTATCAGTATTTTATTAATACCAATTAGAAATTCATAGAATTCAATAGAAATTCATTCTGGCAATATAGAGACATTACATACGAATTTATCAAATTTATGAAGAAGTAAGCCACAAACAATTATTAAAAGAAATCTTAGATATAGTCTATCTTTACAGTTGAAAGTCACAACTTCTAATAATTATGCCTTAACACATCCACTGGCAATCAAACACTAGAATTAGAAGACCCAAAGTATATCACCAATTAAATTCCAGAATATTATAAAATATTTTTAATGTTTATTTATTAAACATTAGAGAGAGAGAGTGGGGGAGTGGGGGAGGGCAGAGAGAGAGAGTGAGACACAGAATCTGAAGCAGGTTCCAGGCTCTGAACTGTCAGCACAGAGCCTGACAGGGGGCTTGAACTCATGAGCTGTGAGATCATGACCTGAGCCAAAGTCAGCTGCCCAACCAAATGAACCACCCAGGTGCCCCTATTCCAGAATATTTTTAAAAACCAATTTAACAATAACTGATAACTAATTTCATAAGATAAAAACATCAGTAAATTAAAGAATTCCTTAGAAAAAGGCATCTTTGGGGCATCTGGGTGGCTCTATCGGCTAAGTGTCCAACTTTGGCTCAGGTCATGATCTTGTGTTTCATAGATTCGAGCCCTGCATTGGGCTCTGTGCTGACAGTTCAGAGCTTGGAGCCTGCTTCAGATCCTATGTCTCCCTCCCTCTCTGCCCCTCCCCTGCTCACGCTCTGTCTCTCTCACTCTATCAAAAATAAATAAACATTCAAAAAAAAAAAAAAAAGAAAAAGGAAAAGGTCTCTTTGTTCAGATATTATGGAAACAATTGCAATTTAGGGGTCTTATATTTAGTTGTTGATTAATAGTGATTTCTACTGTAAAAAGAATTAGCAATCAAAGGGGAACTGAAGTTATCAGAATGTTAATTTGTAATTTGGGGTACTAAAGCAGAGATACTTGCCTGCCTATCAGAGAATCTTTGTTCTGTATGAGATTTCAAGAAATTAGTCTGCTCCTTTATAGGAGACTTCAGAGAAGTCATAAACACATACATTTTTAAACTTGACACTAAGGGAGATACTACATTACTTTGATAGAGGAGACTGTGAACTCAAGTCAGCGAGAGCAAAGTAGTAAAAATCCAGGCATAGTCTCAATCTTCATTTAAATGTTTTCGGGAGCACCTCACTGGAGTGGGGATTGTCTCATTTAGAAAGAAAACAAAACAAAAAACCTGTATTTAACTTTTAATTTTTTTAATGTTTATTTATTTTTTTTTTAATTTTTTAACATTTATTTATTTTTGAGACAGAGAGAGAGAGCATGAACGGGGGGAGGGTCAGAGAGAGGGAGACACAGAATCTGAAACAGGCTCCAGGCTCTGAGCTGTCAGCACAGAGCCCAACGCGGGGCTGGAACTCACAGACCGTGAGATCATGACCTGAGCCGAAGTCGGCCGCTTAACCCACTGAGCCACCCAGGCGCCCCGGTGTTTATTTATTTTTGAGAGAGAGAGGGGGCAGGGAGAGCAGGGGAGGGGCAGAGAGAGAGGGAGGCACAGGATCTGAAGCAGGCTCCAGGCTCTGAGCTGTCAGCACAGAGCCCTACACAGAGCTTGAACTCGCAAACCATGAGACCATGACCGGAGCTGAAGTCAGATGCTTAACCAACTGAGCCACCCTGGCACCCCTCAGGTATTTAACTTTTAGACTGATAGTCTATATCTCTGAACTACAAAAACCCAATGTATAACATTCATTCAAAGGGAGATTTGTAAAAAAAAAAACAAAAAACAAAAAACAAAGGGAGATTTGTTTTCCAAAATCTGAGTTTTCATAAACATCACAAAGATTAATACTCCTTCATCATTTGAGAAGGAAAATAATTTATTTTTCATAACATAAGACATTATCTAATTTGATCTTCAAGACAGTCCTAGAACGGGTAAGAGTAGGTAACATGATTTCTATTTTATAAAAGAAAAAAGTAAATCTCTAAGAACTAGCAAATATATCAGTAACTTCCTATTTTTCAATGTCCACTGTATGATCTGGTTTAATTGGAGACTTAGCTAGGTCAAGGAATTGAGATTTGAATGGATCTGTCTGATTCTAAACCCATGCTCTTAACCCACTATATTTTAGATTTCTTGTCCAAGGTAACATGCATTTACTACTAGCTAACAATTACGCTCCCGAACTAGTGTTCTTCTTGATTATACAAATTGCCTCCCACATCTATCCACAACTAAACAGCAGTGTGAATAAGGCTGGCAATGGCTAGCCATTCACTGAATTATTTTCCCTTTGTTTGTATGCACACACCTAGACTACACTTCCCAGCCTTCTGTGCAATTACGCACGGCCACGTGACTGAGATCTGGTTGACAGCATGTAGTAGATGCTTTGTACATGTATTACAGACTGGGCCTAATAATTCTCCCATACTCTCCTCCTTGTTCTTTCCCACAAAAGGAAAGATCTTGTTTCCCTACATTACCATATATTTGAAGGTCTTCTACCTATCAAGAATGGTCAGATTGCAATTTGTATGGAAAGAAGAAATAAACTTTTATTCCCATGAGCCACCAAAATTTTGGAACTTCCAAAGGGATTGTATCATTTCATGCTCCCACCAGCAAAGTATGAGAAGTCCAATTATTTCACATTCTTACCAACATTTGGTGCTATCCATCTTTCTATTATTAGATATTCAATCCATATGTAGTGATAAATGTGGCTTTAATTTGCATTTTCCTGATAACTTATAATTTTAAGCATTTTCTATGTTCATAACCCATTTGTTACTTGTTCATTTGAAACTATTCCAACCTTTTCCCTATTTTTCACTGGGAAATTTGTCTTTTCATTATTATGTGATAGCAGTGTTTATATTCTGGATATAATCTCATCAAATATATTTTTGTTGGAATACTTTTTTGTCATGAATATTTTCTTCCTATATGTGACTTGCCATTTCATTTTCCTAATGGTATTTTTCAAATAGAATACATTGTACACATTTTTAAAATCCAATTATCTGTTTTTCTTTTTATAGCTTGTGTTTTTTTTTTAGCATATATTAGAAATCGTTTCCTGAACAAGTTCATGAGACAAGTCTACTTTGTTTGCCTTTAGAAGGTTTATCTAGAATATAGCCCATCTAGTGAGAGTAAGAGCTGGTGTCATTCTATTACCTAAATTTATCCATTTCCAACAACATTTATTGCAAAGAATTTTCTAAATGATTGCCTTGGCACCTATATCAAAAATTAATTGACCGTTACATGTAGGTCTATTTCTGAACATTCTATTTTATCTATTGACCTATTTGTCTAAATGTATGCCACTAGATGCTGTCTGGAACTTAATAACATTATAGTACATCTTAAAATTAGGGACCATAAATCCCCCAACTTTGTTCTGTTTCAAGAGGTTTTGTCTATTCTAGGTCTTGTGTATTTCCATATAATTTTAGTATCAATTTGTCAATTTCTACCTCCAAAGAAGTCTTCTGGGATTTTAATTGGGATTGCATTTAATTTATAGAACAGTTTTGGGAAAAGACTTCTTAATTGAGTTCTTTAATCTATAAATATAGTTTAAAGATTTTCTTTAAATTCTGTAAACAAAATTTTATAATTTTCATTCCAGAAGTCTTATACATATTTTATTAAAAATCCCTGAATATTTTATTTTGGGGAATGCTTTTATAAATAATGCATCCAAAATGTATCTTTTTTTTTTCTTTTTAGAGAGAGAAAGCCCAGAAAGCCCAAGATGGGGAAAGAGGCAGAGAGAGAGAGAGACCGAGAACCTTAAGCACACTCCATGCTCAGTGCAGAACCCAATACGGGGCTCTATCCCACAACCCTGGGATCGTGACCCGAGCGAGAATCAATAGTTGGACCCTCAACCAACTTAGTCATCCAGGTGCTTTAAATAACACTTGATCTTTAAGGAAATCCTCCATTTTATTTAACATTTCCCACTTTTTGTAACGTTCTTTTATATTTTTCTTAATATCTTTAGGATGTGTATTATTATCCTGTCTTTCAAATCCAATATTTGTAATTTGCACTTCTCTTTTCTTGATCGGTCTTGTTAGAGGTTTATCAATTTGATTAATCCTTTGGGAAAAAAACCATTCCTAGCCCTTTAACTTTTTGTCTCTTTTTATTTCATTGATTTCCTGACTTATTATTTCTTTTCTTCAACCTTGGTTTTAATTTTCTCTCCTTTGGTTAGCTTTTTTTTTTTTTTTTTTTTTTTTAAGACTGTTTACTTTTTTTATTTTGAGAGAGAGTGCATATGTGAGTGGGGGAGGGGCGGAGAGAGAGGGAGAGAGAAAATCCCAAACAGGCTCTGAGCTGTCAGCAAAGAGCCCAACTTGGCTCTGGAAAGTCCGAGGGACTGTTAACCAACTGAGCCAGGCACCCCTCCCTTTTTAAGCTTCTTAATGTGAAAATTTAGGTTACTAATTTGAAGTGTTTCTTCTATTATAATATAAACATTAAAAGCATTCATTTATTTCTAAATACTGCTCTAAGCTGTATCCTACAAATGTTAATATGTTGGGTTTAATTTTTACTTAAAATAAAGTATTTCTGGTTTTCCTTGGAGATTCTTCTTTGTACCATAACTTACTCAGATATGTGCTACTTAATTCCCAATATTTGGTGAGTTTTAAGATTTCTTATGTGTTTCTTTTTTCTAATTTAATTATATTCTACCTATTGTGATCAGAGAAACTATTGTGTAAAAGGTCAGTCTTTTGAAACCTTTGAAACTCCTTTTATGGCCCATCATTGGTCTATGTTGGTGAGTACTCCATAAGTACTGGAGAAGTGTTCTGCAGATGGCAGGAATGGTATTCTACAAATATAAATTAGATCAAGTTGATGGTGTTTTCACGTTTATCATAGACTTACTGATTGATTGATTGATTTTTTGTCTAGTCGTTCTATCAATTCCTGAAAGGGGATATAAAAATACTAACAATGACTAAGCATTTGTGTATTCTTCCTTGAATCTTGCCAATTTTTGCTTCATGCATTTTATGCTCTGTTGTTCAGGTGTATACATGTATAGAATAGTTATATCATCATATATATTGACCTTTTTGTCATTATGAAACATTTCTTCTTTTCAAGTAATAATTCTAGGCTTGAAGTTACTTTGTCTGATTTCAATATAGCTACATCAGCATTAAAATTTCTGATTATTGTTGGCATGTTACATATCTTCCCATCCTTTTATTTCAACATATATGGTGTCTTTATATTAAGAGTTCATCCCTTATAGATGGCATATATTTTATTTTATTCTGTTGAATTTTTGTTAATTTTTTTATAACTCTTTGTATAATGTTTTTAAATGGTGTCTTTAAATGCTCTAATTTACACCCTTAATTTATCATACTCTATTATTGTATCATTTCAGGTAAAATGTAAGAAATTCATAATCTGGGGGCACCTGGTTGGCTCAGTCGGTTGAGCATCCGACTGCGGCTCAGGTCATGATCTTGGGGCAGAGGAGTTCGAGCCCCATGTCAGGCTCTGTGCTGACAGCTCAGAGTCTAGAGCCTGAGTCAGATTCTGTGTCTCCCCCTCTCTGCCCCTCCCCACTCATGCTCTGTCTCTGTCTCTGTCTCTCTCAAAAATAAACATTAAAAAATTCAAAAAAAGACATGCATAATCCCATTTGTCCCCCTTTCTTTGTGCTTTTGCTGTCATATCTTATAAATATTGTCCCCAGAATATATTATTGTTGTGCTAAATAGTCTTCAGTTAAAGAAAATAATAAAAAGATAAAATGTAGGCTTTCATATTTACCAACATATTTATGGTTTCTAGAAATGTTCATTCTTTCCTGTTGACAAAAGTCCCTATGTGGCATCATTTCCCTTCAGCCAGTAAAACTTACTTTAATTTTTCTTGTATGCAACTCTGCAGACAGAATTCCCTCAAAATGAGAAATGTGATTTTATCCTCAATTTTGTTGCATATGTTCTTTGAATATAGAATTCTGATTTAATTTTTGTTTTCTTTCTAAAACTTTAAGGACATTGTTCTATTGTTTTCTAGCTGCTATTGTTTCTGATTAAAAAAAATCATCCATAATTTGTGTTATGGTTCTCCTGTGTGTAATGTGCACTTTCTCTCTGGCTGCTCCCAATATTTTTTTTTTCTTTATCTTTGGTTTTCAGCAGCTTAGCTACATGACTAGAGGTGATTTCTCTTATACCAAGCTACTTGTGGTTTTTTTGAGTGTCTTGGTTCTGTAGTTGGTATTATTTTCAGCAAATTTTGGAAGTTTTTGACCATTATTTATTTCAACATTTTATTGGCCCAATCTTTTCCCCTCTTTTTCTGGGACTCTATTTTCACATAGACCTTTTGACATTACTTTGCATGTAACTGAGATTGTGTTTATTTAAAAAAACAAAACAAAACAAAACAAAACAAAACCAAAAAAACCCTTCTTTTTCTTTGTTCTTCAATTTGGGTAATTTCTGTTGACCTGTCATGCTGACTTACCCTTCATTTTGCAATTTCAACCTGCTATTAATCCCATCCAGTGATACATTTAAAGTTCAGATTTGTAATTCTTTTGAGTTCTAGAATTTCTGTATGATTCTTTATTTGCTCACTCACTTTTTCTATAGATGCTTTAAACTCATGAACATATATATAAAACATGCTATTTAAAATAGTTAATGTTGGGGAACCTGGGTAGCTCAGTCAGTTAAGCAGACTCCTAGCTCAGATCATGATCTCATGGTTCATGGGTTCGAGCCCCAGATCAGGCTCCTCACTGACAGTGCAGAGCCTGCTTAGGATTCTCTCTCCTTCTCTCTCCCCTGCTCTCTCTCTTCCTCTCCTTCTCTCTGTCTCTCAAAATAAATAAATAAATTTTAAAAATAAAATAAAATAGGGGCGCCTGGGTAGCTCAGTTGGTTGAGTGTCCAAATTTGGCTCAGGTCATGATCTCATGGTTTTGTGAGTTCAAGCCCCGCGTCAGGCTCTGTGCTGACAGCTCGGAGCCTGGAGCCTGCTTCTGATTCTGTCTTCCTTTCTCTGTACCCCTCCCCCACTCACACTCTGTCTCTATCTCAAATATAAACATTAATAATATTTTTAAATAAAAAAACAAAATGAAATAATATAGTTAATATAAATAATCTGTGATGAGCTGGTTTTAGTATTTTATTTTTCAACATCTTGACCATCTAGGTTTCTGTTTTTTGTTGACTACTTTATCTTTTGATTCTAGGAAGCATTTTCTTCTTTCATCACATAATTCATAATTTTCATTTTGTTTTGTTTTATGCTAGCCATTGCAGATTTTACATTGAAAGGAGTCTTCACTATGGTGTTTTCCTTTACATATTAAGTTTAGTTTTGACAAGCAGATAATCTACTGGAGGACCCTCCCTTTGTTTTTTACCTTTTTTAGGGAAGATTTATTTTGATTTTGTTTTAAACCTAGGGTGTAGCTCTTATTCTATGGTATAGCCCTTGCTTCCAAAGTATAATCTTTTTGGGGTTTCAACTGATTGAAGTGCTCACCAATTTAATTCTACTACAGATGACTAAACAATAATTTCCTCTAACACCGCACAATTTCTGGTATCTATATTCTATTCTCAGCCTTACCCTTGCATCAGAAACCTCACCCTCAGCTCATGTTTG
Organism: Neofelis nebulosa; assembly: GCF_028018385.1. Lineage (NCBI taxonomy): Eukaryota > Metazoa > Chordata > Mammalia > Carnivora > Felidae > Neofelis > Neofelis nebulosa. The sequence continues at coordinate 85,433,301 of NC_080784.1, read as the reverse complement.
CCTTCTCTTCTCCATGAGATCTCCACTCTCTGCTTAGAATTCCTTGCCGGCTCCAACTCAGAAATATTGAAAGAATGTGAGGCTCACCTCACACTTTTTTTCCTTTTTACAAGTATCAAGTTTTTGCACTGTATGTTGCTCAATAACAGTGGACTGTCATTTGCTATACTTTGTCCAATTTGATAGTTGCTTACAGTAGAACAATAACTTGAAATACAATTATTCTGTCATGGATAGAATTCTTATATCAGAGGCATCTTAATGACTAATATTCAACAAAAGTCCAATGTAGTACTGAAAAAGTAGTATTCTTGAGTCTGTTTTAAGACTACATCTATATCAATTCAATAGCTAGATATAGATATATCTCCAAATTATTTCCATAACAGTTGTACTGATGTACAGTGCCATTACAGATGTAATGGAATGCCAGTTTCCCTACATAGTTATACACAGTAAGTACTTTATTTTGTTCATAATGAAACAAATCAGGGATAATTTGAATTCAGCATTAATGTTTGAAAAGGCAGAATAACAAGTTGGTATTTGAGCCTCTCAAAAAAAAAAATTCTCTGACTTTGGTTTTCCAGTAGCTTCCAATTGCCTGTGGCTAGCCTGGATTCTCTGACTACAGTTTACTGCAAAACTCTTAAGTCCATAGAAAAAGCATTCTTAAACCTTCTCGTTGTCAACTCACCATTATCATTTTACCAATAGGGTTTTCAACTGGTTTTAATTGTGTATGAGGTGACAATAATTTCACTTCCAGAGGTTTTCAGTTGAGAATCTTAGTTTCAGTCAAAGCCTCAAAAAGTACTACACAATAAACCAGCTGTGCATGTGAAGTCCCTAATTTCTCTAATTTTGTTACTTCTATGCCAGTGACCACTAAAACCTTGTTGGAGAAGTGCTTTTCTTGGATAAACCTTTGACCCTCATCGTCCAGATCACATAGGAAAATTCCACAGGGAAACAAACATCTGCCATCGTCAGCTCACTTGGAAAATGCTTTTATCACTGGACTTTTAGCGTGTCTAGGATGTATTGGTTCCATAGCTTTCAGGTATCTTTGAAGATATGATTTTTGTAATTTAACCAGATTTTATAGCTCTGTCAGCAGGTTTGTTGGCCTCCCGCGACTTACTACCTTCTATTTTGAATTTTTTTTTCAACGTTTTTTATTTATTTTTGGGACAGAGAGAGACAGAGCATGAACGGGGGAGGGGCAGAGAGAGAGGGACACACAGAATCGGAAACAGGCTCCAGGCTCCAGGCTCCGAGCCATCAGCCCAGAGCCTGACGCGGGGCTCGAACTCACGGACCGCAAGATCGTGACCTGGCTGAAGTCGGACGCTTAACCGACTGCGCCACCTAGGAGCTCCTCTACCTTCTATTTTGAAGCAGAAGTCCAGTTTTGCCACTTTTGAACTTTATACAAGTAAAATCATATAAATATATATTCTTTATTAGTGTCTGGCTAATTTTGCTCAATATTATTATTTTTTAGATATTCATCCATTTCCTTGAATGCTTATTCACATTTCTTTAGATTACTCCATTGCATGAGTATACCAAAAGGTATATATGCATTCTATTGTTAATGAGTATTTGAAGAATTTCTACTTTCTGGCTATAGTGAATACTAAATAGTGCTACTTTGAACATTCTTATAAAGTCTTTCAGCAAATATATAAATGCACATTTGTTAGGTGTACATGGTAGGAGAAATATGGGGTCATGAGGTACACATGTGCTCATCTTCAGTAGCTTTGGTCAAAAAGATTTCCAAGTGGTTGTTCCTATTTACATTTTTACTATTAGTGTATGAGGATTTTAATTTGCATATTTTTAATTGGCTATATTTTCTGTAAACCACTGTTACATCCTTAATAAACCACTGTTTTTCCTATTGTTTTTGATAAATCCTTTATGTAATAAAGATATTAATTGTCATATTTTCAGCAAATATATTCCCATGTATTCTGTTCATTGTGTTTTAATATCAACTATGCCAAACATAATGTGTAAATTACTAGATTATTCATATTTTGAAATATTCACATATCTGCCTCAGTCCTTATAGAAGATAATTAAGCTCTACTTTTATCAGAACAATGACTTTCCTATCAACAGAATTACCTTTCAACATGTAATATAATTATGTAAAATATCACTTTAAGACTGATATATATAAAACAAATTAAGACAATGTAGATTCACTGTTACTCTTTGGACATATAGAGTTACAAACTGGTAAGTAGCAGAGAGAAAGAAAGAGAGAAAGAAAGAAAGAAAGAAAAAAGGAAGAACAAGGGATATCTGCATTAAAAAAAAATGTATAGCTATGTAATCAGAATAAAATGGATCTATAACTAATAAGGTGAGACTTTTTTTTGCCTTACTTTGACTGACTTTCCATAAAATACCATATACGAAAGTTTATAATTACAATGTTTTCTCTAGCATGCCCATCTAAAACAGGCCTGTTTTAATCTGATACTTTATTAGCCATGTCACATCTCATTACTACAGCTGTGACTAATACCAGGTAATAAATAAACAATGCTGAGCCCCAGAAATCCTATCCTAACTGTAACTGTTAGAATCACAGAAAGGCAAAGGAGCAAGCAATGCAATATGCCCAAATTACATTTATCTTGATATTCAGTAAAACTAATTTCCAGGCTGAAATGTTTTTGTAACACTATCTTCTGAAGGATTTACATTTAAAAAGTACAATAGAGAATTAAGTCTCCATCTGTTAATGATGAAAATCTCAAATTCATACAGAAGAGATTAAGAAGCCCCAAGACTTCCAAACAGGCTTTTAAATCCACGCAATGTGTCATTGTGTTTAATTTCTGCCTCATTTCAAGTATATTTTAAGCAAATTCTTTATTGGCTAAATACAGGGTAAATAAATCAGAGTCAAAGTTGTAAATAATTACATCCATAAAAGTGCTACACTTACAGAAATAAAACTAGGCCTAAATTCTTGGTTTGCTTTCAATTTTGTGGGCTCTTTCAACATTATCTTGAGGCAACATTTTCCAATAGTAGACTTCAATTTCTCTGACCAGTCTGTAAGCACTGGCTTCAGTCATTGCACTGAAAGTCTACGGCATAGTCAGCATATTGCCAAATAGAAGAACGCAAAAGTTTACCTCCACTCTTGGTATCTAACTACTACCCATTTGAAATGTGTAGAGAAAATAAATAACTTTTCCAAATAAGGTTAAGTATATCACGATTCGAAATGATGTGATCTGTGACCTATTTGGCATAGAAAAAGAAAATGAAATGAAAAGACAAAACTTTAGTTAAAAGACATAATATGCATATATGATATGGCTATATTTATAAGTCTTTAAATGTACTTGAAATCATGACATAACCAGCTTCTTTTGTTAAAAAAATTTCGTTAATATTTATTCATTTTTTGAGGGGGGGGGAAGGGCCAACTGTCATTATAAATAATATACCTATTTAAAAAGTCTTATTTAAAAAGGAATTGATTTGGAATGCTCCAATTTAGATTAGAAGATAAACTTTACCATGCATTTTCCTAAATATTAGAAGATAAAACTATGAGTTAGACTTGTTAAATATAAAGAGGACAAACTGAAGGCAAACTCGTGTGTCTTTGTAAGTATATAATCTCGGGCTTCAAGAGAGAGAGGGAGACACAGAATCCAAAGCAAGCTCTAGCCTCTGAGCTGTTACCCCAGAGCCCTATGTGGGGCTTGAACCCATGAACCATGAGATCATGACCTGAGCCGAAGTCAGACGCTTACCTGACTTAGCCACCCAGGTGCCCATAACCGGCTTATTTCTATTTTGCAACTTTTTTTAAAATCTTTATGTTAACTTTTTGTGGGTGATTTCACCAGCAGAATAAGTCAGTGTCCAAAAATGCCAACTCAAGCAATATATGGCTATAACTCAAATCTACCAGTCTGTCCAATCACATCATTCTTCTAATGAATAAAAGTCACTTCTCACAAAGCAATGACACAAAAATAAACTGAGAGAATTATAGCCACTAAGAAAGTTAGGGATGACTCTCATTTTGTGAAAAAGCCAACTGTCATAAATAATATACCTACTTAAAAAGGAATTGATTTGAAATGCTCCAATTTAGATTAGAAGATAAAATTTACAATTTTTTTCCTAAATATTAGAAGACAAAACTATGAGTTAGACTTGTCAAATATAAAGAGGACAACCTGAAGGCAAACTTGCGTGTCTTTGTAAGTATCTAATCTCAGCCTTTAAAAGAGGAAAGCAATTTTCCAAAATGAACCAAGCATTTTGAAAAGGTATTTGGAAAGACTTTTCTCCCTGTAAGGACTGCTTATCACCATCTTTGTAGTTAGATAACACAGAGGCTGTTTCTTTATTCCTGGATCTTTAAGAATAAAGGAAACATGTTTTTTTATAAAAACCATTCAACATATCTAGGGAGCTGGAGTTAAGTTTAATACCACAGAGAAAAGCTCTGGTTGTTTATGACTTACCAAGAAGCAAACAACCTAGCATTCTGAGAGAGAAAAAAATAATAATCAAGGCCTCAACCATGCAAAATAATAACAACCAAATACCCAAGAAGGAGTTATTGTTAGCATATACCACTTGATTAAGAGGAGGTTAAATAGGGAAATATGATGGTTTCCAGCCATGCAAAATAAAATTTAGAACAGGTTTTAATTGTATCGATCTAAATATATACACAACCTATAGTCTCTTTATTTTTTTATTTAAAAAAATTAATGTTTTTATTTATATTTTAAGAGAGCAAGAGAGACACAGCATGATCAGGGGAGGGGCAGAGAGAGAGAGAGGGAGACAGACAGACAGACAGACAGACAGAATTTGAAGCAGGCTACAGGCTCCGAGCTCTGAGCTGTTAGCACAGAATCTGATGCGGGGCTGGAACCTGTGAAGCACCAGATCATGACCTGAGAGGAACTCGCACACTTAACTGACTGAGCCACCCAGGCACCCCACTTATAGTCTCTTTAATTGGACAGGCTCACTGAGGCTAACTAAGATTTCATTATGTTACACAGGTTATGAGATATTTTTGCTTTAGGTTCTAGTAATTTTTATTTATAAGCTATCTTTTGTCTAAAACATACTGAGCAGGAATAGGAATTGCTTTTACCAGAAACGTGAACATGTAACTGTTCAGGTGTCCCATGGAATAAGTAGTCCTGGAAATAATGTTATCCATCATCCTACAGAGGTCATTACCGCTGAAAGATACCAATTATTAATCCAACAATCCTCCAAAGTGTTCTTCCATTTAACCAACAACAACAACAACAACAAAAACTTTGCAGTCTGTTAAGAAATTATTTAAACACTATTATACCTTGACAGACTTCCTACCTTTACTTCTTTTTTTTCCTTCCTTGTCCCTGCGATCTGACCAAAACCCTATCATCCCAAAATATGACTTTCATTGAGATTGCTAGTGACAGGGTCTCAGCCTTTCCCTGGTCTCAGGCTTTCCCAACATGCCTCTCCATAACCTTGGAAATTATGATACTCTCTTTGAGAATCAGAGAAGATTCTAGAAAAAGCAAAAATAAATTCAGGAGTTCCCTTGTCTCCACAACACACTCTAAGGTTTTTTCCAATTCTGAGTCAAACCAATAGCTAGCACTCTCAGAACCAGGGAGGACAAGCATGAAAGAACACAAATACACTTTCTTCCTTAAAGTACTGGGCTTGGCAAAATTCTGAGGAACTTCACTGAAGTCCAAGGGCAAGGCTCAATAAACTATACGATGTCATTCTCAGAAGATTGAATTAATACACTCTGGTGTCTCCTGAACACCAAGAGATAAAGTATATTAGGTGAATTGAGCCTCTCTGCCCTTGAGACCATGTGATTACAGAAATAATTTAGCTGAGTGGCTTCTCAAGGATCAGTTTAATTGTCAATTCTTTCTCTACTCCTCTGATACATACATCTTCTTCTAGTCTCTGGTCAACTTTACAACCCAGGAATGTCTTTCTCAAGATCCTAGGAGCCATCCCTTTGAAATGTAAGTATCAAGAAAGATAGTGCCAAGAAGAAATAGACCCTCTGAATATGTCTATCCCTATTAAAGAAATTGAATCAATAACAGATATCCTTTCAAAACAGAAAGCAGAAAACAGATGTGTTCACCAGTGAATTCTTCCAAACTCTGAGAAGAAATTATACTAATTTTCCACAACTGCTTTCAGAGGAGAGGAACAGAGGAAATATTTCAGGCCAGCATTACTCTAATACCAAAACCAGGCAAAACATTATAAGAAAAAACTATGGACCACGGTGGGAGGGCTCAGTAGGTTAAGCATCCAGCTCTTGATTTCAGGTCAGGTCATGGTCTCATGGCTCAAGGGCTCGAGCCCTGCATGGGGCTCAGCACTGACAGTACAGGGCTTGCTTGGGATTCTCTCTCTCTCCTTCTCTCTCTGCCCCTTCCCTGCTTGTGTGCTCTCTTTTTCTCAAAATAAATAAATAAAGTTTTAAAAAGATAAAAAACTACAGACCAATATTTCTTATGAAAATAGATGAAAAAATCCTCAACATAATATTAGCAAATTGAAATTTAAAAAGTATAAAAAGAATTATACATCATGACCAGTTAGAATCTATCCCAGATATGCAAGACAGGTTCAATACTCAAAATAAATTAACATAATCCTTAAAATCAATAGGCTGAAGAAGAAAAAAATCATATGGTCATATCAATACAGTAGAAAAGGCATTTGACAAAACTCAACTTCCACTCATGACAAAATCTCTCAGCAAGCTAGGAATAGAGGGAAACTTCACCTTGGTAAAAAAAAAAAAAAAAGTCTACAAAAATCCTCCAGCTAGCACCATACTTAAGAGGGAAAAACTCAAAGCTTTCCACGGAACAATGTAAGGATGTCCCTTTTTACCATTCCTTTGCAATATAGTACTCGAAGTCTTTGCTAATGCAATAAGGCAAGAAAAGGAAATAAAATATATATAGATTGGAAAGAAAAATTTAAGACTATATTTGTTCATAGATGACATAATAGTCTATGTAGAAAATCTGAAAAAATTGACAAAAAAAGAAACCTTCCGGGGCACCTGGGTGGCTCAGTCAGCTAAGCGTCCGACTTCAGCTCAGGTCACGATCTTGCGGTTCGTGGGTTCGAGCCCCGCGTCAGGCTCTGGGCTGACAGCTCAGAGCCTGGAGCCTGTTTCGGATTCTGTGTCTCCCTCTCTCTCTGACCCTCCCCCATTCATGCTCTATCTCTCTCTGTCTCAAAAATAAATAAACGTTAAAAAAAATTTTTAAAAAAAAAAAGAAAGAAACCTTCCTAAATTAGTAAGTGCTTGTAGCAAGGTTATAGGATATAAAGTTAATATAGAAAAGACAATTGCTTTCGTATATACAAACAATTTACAAGTACAATCTGAAATTAGAAATGCAATGTCATTTACATTAGCACCCCCTCCCAAATGAAATATTTAGGTATAAGTCTAACAAAATGTACATGATATGTATGAGAAAAACTATAAAATTCTGACGAACAAAATCAAGAACTAAATACAGGGAGAGATATTCTATGTTTATGGATAGAAAGAGTCAACACTCTCAAGATGTCAGTTCGTTCCCAACTTGATTTATAGATTCAATGCAATTCAAATAAGATCCTAGCAAGTTATTTTATGGATATAGACAAACTAATTCTAACATTCATATGAAGACACAAAAGACTAATAGCCATTGCAATATTAAAGGAGAAGAACAAAGTTTGAGGACTGACACTACTTGACTTCAAAACTTACTATAAAGCTACAATAATTAAGACATTATGGTATTGGCAAAATAATGGACAAATACATCAATGAAACAGAATAGAGAGCCCAGAAACAGATCCTTATAAATACAGTTGATTGATCTTTGACAAAGGAACAAAAGCAATACAATGGAGCAAAGAGCACAGCCTCTTTAAGAACTAGTGCTGGAACAACTGGACATCCATATGCCAAAAAAAAAAATAAAATAAATAAATAAATAAATAAATAAATAAAAGGAAGGAAGGAAGGAAGGAAGGAAGGAAGGAAGGAAGGAAGGAAGGAAGAAAGGAAGGAAGGAAGGAACTAACCAGGTACAGACTTTCACACCCTTCACGAAAATTAACTCAAAATGAATCTTAAACCTAAATGTAAAACTCAAAACTATAAAACTCCTAGAGCAGAATATAGGAGAAAATCTAGACCTTGGGTATGGAGATGATATTTTAGATAAACATCACAGACACAATCTAGGAAAGAAATAATTGATAATCTGGACTTCATTAACATTAAAACCTGCTTAGTGAATGGTAATATCAGGATAAGTAGAAGGCAAGCCATAGTCTGGGAGATAAATTTGCAAAAGTCACATCTAATAAAGGACTGTTATCTAAATATACAAAGAACTCTTAAACTCAACAATAAGAAACTAAGTTGATTAAAAAATGGGCAAGAGACCTGAACAGACACTTCATCAAAGAAGATATACAAAAAAATGGGCAAAGAAGCATATGAAAAGATGTTCCACATAATACATCACTATGGAAATTAAAATGAGATACCACTACACACCCATTAGAAAAGCCAACATCTGGAATACTGACAGTACCAAATGCTAGCAAGGATGTGCAGAAACAGGAACTTTCTTAAGTTTCTTCTGTTTTTTTTCATGGCTTGATAGCTCATTTCTTTTTAGCACTAAACGCTATTCCATTATCTGAATGTACCATGGTTTTCTCCATTCACATACAAAGGAATGATGACATAATAAAACATCTTCACTGCTTTCATGTTTTGGCAAGTATGAATTTTCCTAACGTGAAGAATAACCTAAATGGGCATTTGAAATGGCTCACCAAGTTGCAGACTTCACTGATAAGAAAAGACATATTCCTAGGCCTGTTGCAATTAAAATTACACAAGTCTGAAAACAAAGAAAATCACATGAGCTTAAAAACACAAAGAACAAGTTGCCTAAGAGGAAAGAAAACCAGTTTATTAACATAAGCTGCTTTTCTGTTGTTAATCTGTTTCATTGTCAGTGTAATTTAGAACACCTCCACCAATAAACCTAAGATAGGTAGAGGAAAAAGTTTTTCCTCTCCTACATCACATTGTACTGTTGAATCAGAAAAAGAAGGCACAGAAAAATGTATAAAATATACTTTATCTTTTAATAATTTTAATAATTTTATTAACTTTAATAATTTTAATAATTTATCTTTTAATAATAATAAAAATGCTTACAAATCACATAAACATATTTATATCATTATACAGCCATATAAATTGGAAACATGGAAGGATAAATGTTAGGATGTCACCAATTTCCACATTTGAGGTGATTTGTATGGTGATTGGTGTTGAAGATGAAGGAGAACAAAAAAAAAAATCAGGCAAAAAAAAAAAAAGAATAGAAAAGAAAACTACTAAAAATTGAAAAAGTATACATATATACAAAATTACACATGAATATAATTTTTCAAAATTAGAAATGGTAATCACTCTTTTGTCTTTATAGCTCTCTCAGTGACTAAGGAAATCTTCTGTGGGTATGTTTAGGAAAAAACAGGGAGGCAGTGGGCCCACAGGCATTAGTATTGGACAACCAGAGTTCGTGTTCAGCCTGGTCACTAACTGGAGGTAGGACTTCCATTGCATTGTTCACTATTCCAAACTCAAAATGTCCTCATTCATGAAGCAAGAGAATACATTTTATTGTGAGAATAAAATGTGACTGCTCAATTAAACTGCTTAGCACAGTGCCTGGTACATATTGAGTGCTCAATAAATATTGCCTATTAATATAATTTTTAATGTTTATTTATTTGAGAGAGACAGAAGGGGTGAAGAGGCACAGAGAAGGGGAGAGAGAATTCCAAGCAGGCTCCATGCTTTCAGTGCAGAGCCTGACTCAGGGCTTGATCCCATTACCCTGGGATCATGACCTGAGCCAAAATCAAGAGCTGGACACTCAACCAACTGAGCCCCCCAGGCGCCCCAAGCTATTAATGTCATTTTTATTATAGTTACTATAAATCAATGAAATTTCAGTACCAGTTAGAGAAAATGAGGACATGTAGAAAGCAAGATGATTTTGAGGTTCAAGCATAAGTGATTTGAAATTTTCCTCATATTTTAAATTCTCCTTCCTATGTTTTGATTGGGTACAGCAAAGTTAAAATTTCTTAACATGGTATCAAGATCCCCAAAGCCAATCCCTTACCTAAATGCAATGATTTTCCTATGCCCAGACATTCTATTTGTTTCCCAAACAATTCTTGCAATACCTACTCAAAGAGGTGTCATTTGGATCAAATAGTGAACATGTTAACTCACATTTTTTGATAACCCGCTGGATGCCAGGCACTATTATTATACACAGTAATACTGAGAAGTATGTTCTATTTGCCCCATTTTGCAGATAAAGGAACTAATATTCCCATAGTTTACATGAGCGCCAAAAGTTTGTTTTGATGTTAGGTAAGTCTAGTTCCAGTCCCAGGCTTATTCTAACACACTTCATTGTCATTGATGTATATTAGTACTCTATAAGCAATAAATATTCTACAAATTTAAATGTAGCTGGATATTTAAGGGAAAGTTTCAGTTGCCACAGAGTCTTGTCTCAGGTCCTAAAATTAAAGATGGTTGATGATAAATGTCCTTGACACATTCTAAAGAGAGTTACTAGACACCCCTACCCAGACTTGCTGAGATAAATCTAAACCTGTCTTTACCTTCTTTCTTTGTCACCTATCACCAGTTCATCTAAAGTTGGTAAGATAATTGGGCTTTTTAGGAAACTTGCTAGCCTTGAAGAGAGGAAGATTGGGATTTTCACCTCCCCATTTCTAGACTATGTTCAAGAAGCATTCCATTACAGAAAGAGATAGCTATTGGGCATCTAAAACTCAGGGTTTGTGGCAGATTATAAGAGCACTAAACAGGGGAGCACTTTTAACCTGTAATGTTTACAACTGTTCCTTCACCTCTGATTCCTACCCCCATTCCAACCATGGAAGACCCATAACAGCAGAGTTGGGAGAAAAACAGAATTTTAAGAGCAAAATGGAGGAAAAGTGAGCAAATAGATAACACCCTCCCTTCCTTCCCCACTGTTGGTCTGGGGAATTCTTGCATCAGAATTCAGCTGGAAAGATGGGAGTAGGCAGGCTTAAATTGAATTAGAGATGAAAGTTATGATATATGATTCTACTATAATTTTAATATTAGAAAATTCAGTTCTAATACACAATGACTATTCTTCCTGGAAAGATCTGGGATCTTTTTGAGATACTCCCCAGTGGCAGAGATAGGAAATTCAATGAATTTGAATATGCCGTGGCAAGAGAAATAACAAGGCTATTTCGTGATTATGCCTTATTGACTGGTATCCTAAGAAACCATTACTTCTCCTCTCTGCTTTTTCCAACATTGTTCACATATGTTACCCTCTTGAAATTCTGCCTAGCGTCTGGTCTTGCCTTCTATGGTCATGTTTCCATGCCTTTCATAATGACTCCAGGTAAACTAATATTTTCTTCTGTGCTCCCATAGCCTTAAACCCCATCCATCATTCAATATCATATCCTAGACTATAGTCAGACTCTTGTGAAATAGTGAGTACTTTAAGGGTGTGGAATCTTGCCTTTTAATTCTCAGTGCTTAGTACAATATCTTGTTCATGTTAAATTATCAGTAGCAGCTGATTAAATTACTGTGGAATGAACTGATCATTGAAATCTGTCACAATCCAGGACATTGGCATATCTTCTGTGTCCCAGTACCTCTAGAGAATAAATCTAGAAAACTTCCCCCAGGCAGCAAAACACTTTCTGTTTTTCTGAGCACTTCCCAGGTAGGAGTTAAGACAACTCTGACACAGCTGAACAACTATGAAAATAGAGACCCAGGTGTCATCCATGTATGAAGCAAACAACTATTAGGCTCCTACTCTGTGTTAGGCTTTAGGACTAAAAAATAAGGAAGACAGCACCTGCCCTGTTCTTTTAACCTATAATGTTTCCAACTGTTTAAAATGGATCTCAGTTTGGAAAATTGATGATCATCATTTGCTGAGAGCAATGGTAGTTTAAACTCAAAACTGATGAATCTCTGGTTGTAAGTTGTCAGCTCTATAAAATGAAGATATGGAAATTTAGGTAGGCATAAGCAAGGGCAATAAAGCAGGCCAGGAACCAACACCAGATCCTTCCACAGACATATTTAACTGAGTGTGTGTGATGGTTGCATAAATCCCAACCCAACCACTGACTTAAAAATGACATGTCCTAAATTCATCCTAAGTATAAAAGCATTTTTGTAGCCATCACCTGAATGGGTTTGCCTCATCATCTTGACTAAACTTCAGATAGGTTTCTTTCTGACTACAAGCCCCACCCCACCCCCCAACTTCTTTTGCCATAGAATATTTTCTTTAAAACACTTGTAAATTCTTTTCATTAGAAGTTTATTTATTTATTTTAGAGAGATAGAGAGAAAGAGAAAGAGAGATAGAGGGAGAGAGAGAATCTTAAGGGCTGCATGCCCAGTGCAGAGCCTGATGCAGGGCTCAATCTCACCAACTGTGAGTTCATAACCTGAGCTAAAATCAAGAGTCAGATGCTTACCCGACTGAGGCACCCAGGTCCCCTATAATTGTAAATTATTTTCCTAGTCCTTTAATATGTAAATCTTCTCCAACCCTCTTGCCAGTTTTACAACCCTGGAATATTTTTCTCAAGAATCTACAGGCCATTATTTTGAAATGTAATCATTAATAAAGTTAGTACCCCTATCTCCCAGGCTCTGAGGGTAGGTAAGAGTTGAATTTGCACAAGCATCAATTAGCAAACACAGATGGTCTAATCACACTGCACAAGGACCAACCTCCCCACCAAGGTCTCCCAGTACTTTTTCACTAGCTCACCCACGGTCCTTAACAATTCTTTTCCCGTTTGTTTCTGTAGAGTTGAGTTCAATCTTTCTTCCCTATTGCAATACTTTTGATAACATTCTTCCTTGTTTAACTCTGCCTAATGCAATTTTTCCTTGGAAACCTCTCTATAGAACTTTAGCCATAACATAGTGTTGGTAATTGCCGTGATTAGTAAAATAATAATAATAATAATAATAATAATAATAATAATGATAATAATAATAATAAGACCATTTCTTGACATTATAAACCATGTTTCCCAACCAAGGGTAATTTTTGCCAAAGAAACCACTTGGTAAAGTCTGGAGACATTCTTGGTTGTCACAACTAGGGACAGAGAAAGGAGGAAGTTTGTTATTGGCATGACTACATTTCACAATGCACAGGGGAATCCCTCATAACAAAGAATAATTTAGTGCAAATGTAAATAATACATAGTTGAGAAATCTTGCTATAAACCATCAGGATCCTAAGAGCACTCTTCTCTAGGTCTCAGTCTGGCCAAAGAAATTAGGTTGTGCCAAAAGCCTGCACCAAATTGTTAGATTATAGTTAAAAAAAAAAAAAAGGCAGGTAAATAAGAAATAATTATAAATTCCTCTTGAAGATAATAGTATTGAGAAACATGAGAACCAATAAAATTTAAAGAATATTGAATTATTAAGCTAATACCAAATGACTTTGTATTTTGCATTGGTGTAGAACATGGTCCACTTGTTGACAGTGTCCAGGTTCTATTACTTCCTAACTGTGACAATGTGAAACAGGTACTCAACTCTCAAGGCTCAGTTTTCTCATGGCTTAAAAGAGGAATCAGGACCCCTGCCTCATAGTACAGTTGTAAAGATGTAGCAATATAATGCAGGTTCACTACTTAGTTTGGTATCTGATTTATAGTAAGCTCTCAGTATATACTAATGATTTTAAAACTGCAGTAAGAAAGGAAAATAGGGATCCCGGAATTGACTACTTAATAAATAAAGGAGGAAATAAGTGACATCTAATTAAGTCCTAAGTTTATCATTTACAATTTTGAGACCAAGCTAACTCTTCAAACACCATTATTTTTATAAGAATTTAAGATCCAGATAATCCAATTTGTAGGCTTGCTGAGCCACTTTGGACTCATAATCACATGAAGGTATTTCCTTGTAAGAATCTAATTAGATGTTTAATTAGCCTATATAGGCTAATGAACTGCCACTCTGTCATTATCTCCTTTAGAGGTTCATCTCAGCCAGTTCAGGTACACAGTAATAACTATGGTTAATCCAATATAGATTGCCACTGCCTCTCACCATCTTGTTGACAAAAGAATGGCTTTCATTAGCCCATCGCTCCCTTGGAGAAATTGCTAAGTTTTCAGATGTTCTACTAGCTGGCAAGTTAACTCAACAGGTTACCTAATTTATTTTTCATTTACTCAAAAAGCAGTTGTTGCAGCAATAATAAAGAACAGACATATATCTAATTCACTTGTGACACATTGATTTCCTTTTATTTGGCAAGCACACACACAAAAAAATTAAACACTTTCCCTTCTCCCCTTTCCATATACCTAGAAAACCGGTATCAGGACAAACTGGCTTTAAGTGGTTCTATGTAAATTAATTTGCCTTATATTGTAATGTAAGGCTCTAGTGCATACTCATCAATTGCACACTGAGTAATAGACTTTAGCTATTATGCCTTATTTTTATTTGTCCCACATTTAGTCCTTCTATTATTTATATTTGTCTTATGCCTTACTGGAAATATGCTAAAGATTATCTGAGTTTCCCAAGAGCCACATTTTAAATTTACAAATACATTAGTACATAAGAAGTTAAAGCATAAAATCCCTTAAGTCTCCACTCAATAATATACTACTAAATCAATATATAAAGAATGTTTTTTAAATCACCAAACTACAGGAAACTAAGTTTAAAAACAGTGGATGTCTTCCCCTAAATTTTTTAAAACTAATTTCTCCTTTAAATAGACTTGTCAGTTCCAAATTGAACATGACTTGGGTTTCTGAGATCCTGGGAAATGAAGAAAAGCTTGTTTCATTTTCCAGTCTTACATGAAGCAGAGTTGTATTAAAATTTTCAAATTTCTTCCCTCTTCATGAGTTCCGGAGGGTACATTTTGGTTAGTTCAATATGCTATTCCTACTTTAACCCTCTCATAAGTTCATTTTTCAATTTTATCCTAAAATTTTTAGGCAAAGAATAAAACCTTTGAACTGCTAGTCCTCTCTAATGTACTTTGGAAAGGGAAACATTAAGTGTAATCCCAGTGAAGTATAGATCAGGACATAATGCTAAGTAGAACTTAAATTATTAAGAGTGGCACAGAATTAACCTTTACAATAACCTTAACATGAGGGCAAATGATCTGTCTGACATTCTATCTAAAAGGGAAAACCTTTTATACTCTGGAAATTATTTATAGATATTGTTTGGAAGGAGCTTTTCTGTAAATTAGTTAGTACCAGTTGTGGATCTGAGTTTACAAAAGTTAGTTTGGAAAACAGTACCATTGTCTAAGTAGGAAAGAATTTTAACAGTTTAAATCAGTGGCTCACAACCTTGGCTGCCCATTGAAATTATCTCTGGAGCTTTTAAATACTCCAACACCCAGACTCTACCCCCAGATCAGTTAAATCAATATATCTAGGCTGGGGAACAAGGCAATAATATTTTTTAATTCTCCCCAGGTGATTCCAAAATGCAGCCCAAGTTAAAAACCAATGCTTTAAAGAAATGGAAGTTTTAATAAAAATTACCACTGTAACATAGAGTTAAATGTAATATATGGATATATTTTCATAAGTGAAAATACAATTAGAGTAGAAGAAAGAATTACCTCCCACCCCCTAACTGCATTTAGAATGAGGTTTAAAGCCATTACTAAAGTAGATTTTTAATTTTTTTCTGCTTTTCTTGTGACACTCCAGCAAAACATTTAGATCATTTATACATGTGTATATGTAAGTTGATGCAATTTGATTTGGTATAGCTATTTATACGACTCTAAAAAGTGAAGGTAAATATTAATTCAATTGACTCTGAATGAAACAGAAGATTCAGTCACTGCATACAGTGACCTACATTTACCTATAGGTAACTTTTTTCCTCAAATGTAGAACAAAAATATGAAATTTGTTATATTAGAATGTCATAGTATAACAGAAGAAATCACTTTTGTCTCCATATATTAAATCTCATAAAACAATGCCATGACTAGTATATTAACTTATTGAAAAGGAGTTGAACACGTTTTAGCACCACACTAGGCCCTGGAGATACAAAGTTTCTGAAAAACACATGGCTCCTGCCCTTGTTGATGTACAGTCCAGCTGGTTGACTTGTAAGCCAGGCTAAAGGTTTTTATTCTTTGTTTTTATGAATATAATTTATTGTCAAATTGGCTAACATACAACACCCAGTGCTCATCCCGACAAGTGCCCTCCTCAATACTCATCACCCATTTCCCCCTCTCCCCCACCCCCCATCCACCCTCAGTTTGTTCTCTGTTTAATTTAAGAATCCCTTATGGTTTGTCTCCCTCTCTCTCTGTAACTATTGTTTCCCCTTCCCTATCTATGCAGCCACCATACACCCAAGACAATATTAAACATTAGTAGTATATCAACTTCCAAATGAATTACCATCTGTCTATCCTAACACATTTTCAGAGCATCTTGGTTGATATTCTATGACTTTCTTTATATCTTATTTTTTTGAAGACCAAGAAAAGATTGATAATGTAAATATTACTTGTTAAATTTGTAGGTTTATGCAAATATATATATATATATATATATATATATATATATATATATATATTACATGATTCTAATATCCAGCCCCCTGTTTTTGTTTCTTTATTGAAGAAACAGATAATAAAAAAATAAATAAATAAACAAGATAATTTCAAAGAGTTATTCTTGTTTTAACACTCATGGGATTCCGAAACTAGATTTGGAGCTGGTTAGAGAGGGGAGGTGCTCAGAAAGATATCCACTTCCAAGTAGAAAATGTTTGGTCTGAGATTTGAATGATAAGCAGGCATCAGCCTTGTGAAATGCTCAAGCATATGCAAATGCAAGAAGAGTGTTCTAATGCTACCTTCCAGGAAATTCTTAATTACCTGGAACGGATCTTCATGAAGGTACAGGCAAAAAGTAGGCAAGCCTTGAAAATGTCACTTCCTTGCAAATCGTCATATGGTTTCCCTTGAATCAGATCTCAACCTTTGTTCATCTTTTCCTCAAAAGCCACATAGAGACCAATATTTTACTTCTCACCAATCAAAAGAGAACTGATATAACCAAATTGCTCCTCAAATTTCTAAGCAAAGATATAGTTAGAACATATGATAGAATTAAACTTTGTGCTGCCCTTTATTTTTACCATGAATTTTCCATGATTATTGACATTTCAAATTTGTGTTACTAGTATTGTTGTTGATAATCTTAGAGCTGAAATGTTCCAGCCTGTACAAGTGGCTTAATATTGGAGTTAAGAACATCGGCTATGGAGAGATTCTAACAGTTAAGACTTTACCTAAGGCACTTAGGCTGACCACAATTTCCTTATTCGGATAATAATAATGTGAGGGTGTGTTTGTTTGTTCTTAGAGAGCATGAGCCAGGGAGAGAGGCAGAGAGAGAGAATCCCAAGCAGGCTCCATGCTCTCTGCAGGGTGTGACCCAAGGCTTGATCCCACGACCCTGGGATCATGACCTGAGCCAAAATCAAGAGTCTGATGCTTAACCGACTGAGCCACCCAGGTGCCCCAATAATATGAGTTTTAAAAGAGGTGGTGCAGAGAACTCAGTTTAGAGTCTTACATGACAAGCCTAAGGAAGGTAGTGGGGAGAGAGATTGAAAGAGATTGGGGGGGCGCAGAGGAGAAACCACACATGCACACACATACACATACATGCCTTGAGATTATTTTAAATATTGTGTGCATAAATATTTTAGTAACAAAAACAAGGCTTCTTTTAGTTATGTCCTCAATGGCCTCCTGAAAGTGTATTGCTTAGAAGGCTGCATGTGTTCTACTGACCAAGGAGGACAATCCATCAATTTTTACTTGGATGGATTATATACTGTGAGGTTTGGGAAACTTAAACCCCTAAACTCCATTAACTCTTGGTCACGGATGTGATGTCAAATTTCAAACAATCACAGTTGGGCGTGAAAAAGAAATGCCGAGGGTCTTCTCAAATCTTCTCAGTGTTTCCTTCTATCCTCAAAGTTCCCACTGGGGGATTCCCTCCACACTTAACACATGTATATTCAGGGAAGACCGGCTGAGGCCCACCAGCACTCCACATTTGAAACAGAACTCCCAAAGGCAGTGGGATGACAGAGTCCTGCCTCCAAGGAAAGGAGGGAATTCAGAAAGAAAATAATAAAGTAGCTTTCACACTGTCCTTCTCAGAAACCCAACACCCCTCAGTAGGAGTTACTTGGAGTGGGGAAAAGAGGGCTAATCATGTGGGCTTGAACCAAAAGCTCCATTTTCCTGTGATATATATGAATATAAGCATGTGATGATCAAAGTGTTCCATGGCTGAACAAAAGCTTGTAAACCACTGAGCCAGTAAATGTGAAGGCCCTTTGTAAACTGTAATGTGATTTACAAAAGCTAGTTGTTAATATTATTAATCCTGTTTCTTGGTTCTTGTGAAAATTTAAATGCTTTGTTTTATTGGGAAATTGTTTAATTAGATAATAAATCTCAAGAAAAGGCATTGTTCCAAGTCAAAGATTTATTCCTGACTACCAATCTGTGCAGCAAGTACATTTAAAATGTTTCCTAAAGAGATTCATTTAGTGGAGGAAACTGGAGCAGTTGACTAAACTTTTCCATCACAAATTTAATTGACATGGGGTCAACCCAGTCAGTCATCTTCTGGAGTGAAGAAATTCACCACCCTTTCTGGATGTTATGAGAATCTTCAGGGAAATGTTTCCTGCCTCCTTTGGTTACAAGTGAGGCCCCTAAGGATCTCCATTTGATTACTGCAACCTACATTTTTAATCCCAGGTTATAGCCACACTCTAAAGGGATATTGAAAAATAATAACAACAGGAATCCAAGTTGACTCAATATACATTATTTGTCCTAAAAATGAGCATTACAACTATAGGATACTGTGTGGGACTTAAGTCAATAATAATAACAAAGTCATGTAATGCTTACTATACCCTGGAAAATTGTCTAAGTGCTTTACATATATTAGTTCATTTATTCCTCACAACAACAACCTTATGGACTTAGCACCATAATTATCTTCTTTAATGATACAGTCTAGAAAGAGTAAGTCAACTGCCAGAGGTTAATGTTGGAGCTAGGATTCAAACCCAGGCAAAAGTTTCGAGAGATAATCAAACAATGTTTTAATTTTTAGTTTCAGCAAGATCAGGAAGGAGAGCATATATTTTTAAGTGAATTCTGTCAATTATAAGTATGTGCTTGATATCTGCCTTTTGCCCCTTTTGCCCCTCTGAATCTACATCCCACATTCTTCTGTCATGCTCTGTGCTCCAGAGTCTGACCTATATGGACAGCATCATTAGGCTTCCAGCTGGATTTGGTACTAGAGATTAGAGATCAAGGGAAGAGTGAGGACAGCATATTTATTTTCCTGTTTCCTCCCAGTAAGGTCACTACTGGTCAGCTGCATCCCTCTGTTGAAACCACAGCACTTCAAATGACTCATTTCACTCTGGATTCTGCTACCTCTCCCTTTCTCTGCCCCTAAATACCTAAACATAACAACAGCTCTTTACTAGTGCAGTTTCTAGGACACTGAACCATATTTGTTATTTTCCCTAAATCCTGATCACATCTTTGTAAATAGGCTTGTTATTAAACTTTCCTCAAATTAGGAATCTGAGCAGAAATTCATCTCTTTATCTAGTTTACAAATGACCTGACAAAAAACAAATGCAGCATAACCCTCACTATCCCCACTTTCCACCCTCTACAAAATAGACCCAGGAAGTAAATTCTAGAGTTATCCAAAGAGAGCTCCATTACACCTACTACATGTCTATATGAAAATTATTTTTTTAAATTTTATTGACTTTTGTAAGCAGCCAGGAATTGAAGACTATAAATAGAAACATATTTTTATTCCAATAATAGTCATTGGTCTATGATAGTATCCTGGGTGTCAAGGAGCAAGGCAGTAACAGACCTATTCATGCTGGGTGTTGATCTCTTTGAGGTGAATGACCTTACTGAAGCCTTGACTCAGGTGTCATAAATCAGACACTTAGCCTAATTAAGTATAAAAATACCTGATGCTTTGCAGCTGATAATACTGGACACTGGCTTCCTGGAACCAGGTAGTAAAATATATCTAGGAAATGTGATCCCATGGTGCAGAAAGATACCAGGTGCATTTCCCCTTCAATCTAATTAGCCATTCATCAGAAACAATGTATGTTTGTGACTACATCTTGGCCTCAAAGACAGTGAGCATCTGAACCGACCATCTGAACCGACCTTAACATCTCTTATTCAAAACATCTCAATCTGATCTTGTCTTTTAGTTGAACAGCTCATCCTGTGGTGTAAATAGAGATTGTTTCCATTGAAAAAGATGTAAGAACAACATCCTGAGCCATAAGTCTGAAAACTATGGTTACCTGCCCTCTCTTCTCCCTTAATCTACCTTAACAGTGCGATAATTCTTCACTGTTCCACTCCTGGTTTTCACGTTGAAGGTCTACCTACAATTCAGCTGACTTGGTTAGAATGATGCATTTCCTTTTACCGTGACTTGATGTTCATAAAGTTAAATGTGCTTGGAGGTAAATTACTGTCTTTGTTTACAAACCTCATTGTTTCATCATCAGAATGTGTCACAAAAGTCTTAAAACCTATGAACTTGTACACCTACCGTGGAATAGATGCAACATATTGACATCTCTTTGAATCACAGTTTCATAGAACAATGGCTGGAGATGGATGCAAATACATTGACCCATTTCATTAATAAGTATCTGGGGAATCTCTTGGGTTACTTCTGGACTGGCAGGAAGCAATGACTATGACCAAAGATTAAAAGACAAGAAGCCTGGATCTTCCTTTTCTTTTTTTTTTTTTTTCAACGTTTTTTATTTATTTTTGGGACAGAGAATGAACGGGGGAGGCGCAGAGAGAGAGGGAGACACAGAATCGGAAACAGGCTCCAGGCTCCGAGCCATCAGCCCAGAGCCTGACGCGGGGCTCGAACTCACGGACCGCGAGATTGTGACCTGGCTGAAGTCGGACGCTTAACCGACTGCGCCACCCAGGCGCCCCTGGATCTTCCTTTTCTAATTCTAGCTCTGTCACCTTCTTATGTATGACACTAGAGCTGCCCCACCATAGAATAACAACGTTCTTCATGACCTAAATTTCAAAGTCATTGGCATGAATAAAACTGTTTTGGATGTACAGACAGTAATATAAAAAAACCTTCTGCTACTTCACCTTGCAGAAATCAGTCAGAAATTATTTTAAGTGATTGAGATACTCATTGTCCTGAAACAAAGTCAAGGTACAGTGTTTTATTCAAATTATACATGCTATTTCTTTTCCTCCTTACCTATAGTAGCCAGACTCTAGGGTGTTCTCCTCCAATAACCATCACTTTCTGATATTCACACACTCACATAGTTCTCTCCCACACTGGATACCTGTATATCCAATAAGATATTGCAGAAACAATATTATGTGATTTCCCAGGTTAGTTCATAAAAGCCATTTGGCTTCTGCCTTGTTCTTACATCACTCACTCTGGGAGAAACCAGTTGCATGTGAATAGGGATATATACCACATGGTGAGAGAGTGATACCTCCTATTGGAAGTCAGCCTGCCAGTCATGTGATTAAGCCATCGTGGAAGTAGATATTCGCACCCCAGTCAAGCCTTCACATGAATACAACTCCAACTTACAGGTTGACTGTAACTTCATGAAAAATCCCAAGCCAGAATCACGCAGCTAAGCTACTCCTAAATTTTAAATCTACAGAAACTGTATAAGATAATAAATGCTTGCTGGTAGAAGTAACAAGGATTTGGGGAGGTAACTTGCTATGTAGCAATAGATAACTAAATATTAACTAAATAGATAACTAAAATACTCTTCATTCTGATTTTCTTTTATACAGGGTTTACCTTTCCCCCCAACCTGACACACACACCCATTTCTCAAGCAGGAACTCCATATAGGTATGGCAAAATGGCTAGGAGCAACAGGAGGGCATGCCCACTTTGACAAGGACACAATTTTAGAGAATTAATACTCTAAGATATATATGTCCATAGTTGTACCTGTACAAATAATAAAGGTCCATCTGAAAAATGTCCTCATCCAAGAAATTGTTTACAAAAATAAATACTGTATATTTATCTTCATAATGTATATATAACTCTATTTTGTTTGTAACAGAGTAGATTATTCCATTGTCTTATAATAGCATAAATGCTATCATTAGAATACTGGTGGTATCATTTTATTACTCAGACAGTTATGAGTAGTGAGTTAATGTCTTGTCCTGCCATTAATTCCTGTTAACTGCCAGAATTGAGTCATATTATTTCAGTTGATAGTGAAACAAGTGAGTTAGACTGTTAAGAGGAACATCTGGCTAACATACTGCAAAGGTCTAGCAGTGCACTTAAACCAAATAGGAGTTCCCTTCAGTGGCAGAAAATTTTCAAACAATTCTTAACTGTAATGTTACTCTGACTAACGATGATATTATACAAAGAGTGCTAAAGTACTAACCTACCAGAAGTACCCAAAGCAGATAATGTATCATTCCTCCCCACTTGCCTTCCCCTCTCTATAAAATCAACTTATCATTAACATTTCAGTTCAATTTTAGAAGGTAATAAAATTAAAGAGGATACACATTTACTGGTTATATCAGTATACTTCTAAGATTAAAATAACAAAACAGGGGCACCTGGGTGGCTCAGTCGGTTGAGCAGCCAACATCGGCTCAGGTCATGATCTCACGGTTTATGAGTTCGAGCCCTGCATCAGCCTCTGTGTTGACAGCTCAGAGCCTGGAGCCTGCTTCGAATTCTGTGTCTCCCTCTCTCTCTGCTCCTCCCCTCTTGCTCTCTATGTCTTTCTCTCAAAAATAAATAAACATTAAAAAATATTTTTTTAATAAATAACAAAACAGATGAAAAATCACGTCTCTAAAAACTTTTAGGTACTTGTATAATTTTTTGGCAAAACTACTTAAAAACTGTTTTCTACATTAGATTCCGACATCATAATAAGTCTGAAAACACAGACTACTTTCTTATTATTGATGTGAATTTCTGTTAGGAAAAATCAGAATTCTAAATAAACCTAAATAATATTCAAGTTATTGAATTATACTTCACATGAGATTTTACTGTATACACATTTAGTTTCTGCCAAGGGCAAAAATTTTCCTTTATATAAAACAATTTTTAAAGAGCTATAAGAATTATAATAAAATGAAAAATGCAAAAAGAATGAGATTCAGGTATTTTATCTTTAAGCAAATAGCAGCAAATTTTACCAAATATAAAAGAGTATAAATGGTAATGGTTATGAAATGAGAATCACAAAGTACTTTCCTAAAACACTCAAATGGACAAGGGTCAACTTACTAACTCTTGGTACTAGATCTTACATATCTACTTTAAAATTTTGATATTTCCATTTAATATCTGTATTTTATATATTTGTAAATTATTAAAAGGGCATATATAAGGGAAATTCATTTCTGATATTTAAATTGGCTAACAGTACCTTAGGTGTGGGCAATGAAAAATAAAGTGTAAGTCAACAAATTTTTGATTAATCAATTTTATTCATTGTTGTGCCAAAATTATATCCGTGTGAACCAAGGAGATATACCTAGTATTTACAATTATTCATGAATTATTTAATAAAATTGTGAATAAATTTATGCTCAATATAATTTCAAAAGGGTTGAGAAATCATTCTCTGAGAAATCATTCATGATTTAATTCTGAGAAATCTTATGCATTGGGTTGCATATATTATGAAACTATCATTTCTCTTTAGATATTTCATAATACCTGTTGAATGATGTGAATGAATAAATGAAGAAAGGAATTTTCCAGCAATTAGTTCTGGCAATGTTTTGCCATCAATACACTCCATTTGTTTGAAAACTACTGTTACCATTGTGTTGATCTTTATGTTCTTGAGTTTTGCTTTTTATTTCCATATAAAATTGTGTGCAAGGATTACTTTCACTACTTCCTCCCTCCCAGAAACCTACACTGAGTGTAATGGTCTGCACCATAATTTCTCAGAAAAGACAAGTTATCAAAGTATTATATATATATGTCCATGACATGTTTAGCCAAAAGGAATAAAACAGGTCTTAATATCAAGGAGATGGAGACTATAACCAGAGAAATCAAGTTAAATTACATGAAACAATTAGAGGAAGTTGAGTGCTATGATGTATAACAGCATTTCCCAAAAGATCTTTGAGGTGTTAAAAGATGTTTTATTAAAAAAAAAAAAAAAGGCTTCTACAGTCAAGTAAGTTTGGGAATTACTTTATAAGACATTACCCTCTTGGCAATTCACAATGTCCATTAGCATATTAATGACTGAAAAGTTTTGTAGCAAAGAAAATGGTTGTATTTTGACTAAGCTAGACTATTCAAAATTTCTTTCACTATGGAAGCCTTTGTTAAAATGCTCCCTTTTTGATCATGAAGATTTTATATGAAGAGAAAAAAATAACAACTATTTACCACATTAATTTAACAAGTATTAGCATTTTGCCATATTTGGTTAAGATTTTTTAATCTAAATAATAAACAGAAGATCATTTATACAATTAAGGCCAACCCATATCCCTTTTTCCTCCTCCTTCCCCCAGGGGTTACTATCATCCCGAAACTGGTATATATTCTTCTTGTTCATATATTTACTTTAACTGATATGTTTGTATTCACAAACAATATGTAGGATTTCTGTGTGTTGTAGGTTTAAAAAAATAGAATTTTTGTATACATTGTGATTTACTAATTTTATTCAACATTATGTTTATGAGATGGATCCATTATAATGCATATAGGTTCAGTTTATCTGTTTTAACTGAGTAATTGTGTTCTTTGTATAAATAGACCACAAAAATTAATTATCCAATAACCTATTAAGAACATATGGTTTGCTCTCAGTGTTTTCCTATTCAAACAATGTTGTGGTAAACATCCTTGCACATACATCCTTGTGTGTCTGTTGAAGAGATATTTTAGAGTATATATCTAGAGGTAGAATTAATAAGTTATAGGTACCTACATTATCAACTTTAGTAGATACCTCAAACTTCTCTCCAAAGTAATTAAACTCATTTACACATCAACTAGCATATTAAGGGATAGACTCAAATCTCTACAAAGGCTCAGACACACTAATCTGATATGTTTGGAATTATATTGTGCTTATATACAACATTAGTTTCCCTTATTATTTTTGAATTCTGAACATATTTTCTTAAACAT
Source organism: Neofelis nebulosa (assembly GCF_028018385.1). Taxonomy (NCBI): domain Eukaryota; kingdom Metazoa; phylum Chordata; class Mammalia; order Carnivora; family Felidae; genus Neofelis; species Neofelis nebulosa. The sequence continues at coordinate 85,407,774 of NC_080784.1, read as the reverse complement.
ATTAGCCATCCTTTTTCCTCTTTTGTGAATCATGAAGATTTGACAGAGTTAATTATATATTTCCTTAACTAACATTTCATTGTTCAAATTCACTGCAAATAACCCCTGGTTTATGGTTTAGCTATCATTTTTTAAATCTTTTTTTTAAATTTTAGCAAGTGTTTATGTTTACCATTTGTGTGACATTTGTACCACAGTGTTTTATGTTTTATTTAAAATTTTTCAGTTTCGTTTTTCACATTGAAGATTTTATTCCATCTGCTATTTATCTGTGTTTTGTATCATACAAGCATTTGATTGTCCCAGTGACATTTCTTGATTAATCTATCCTCCCTGTACTGATTGCTAATACCACCACATCATATACTAAGTTGTAATACAGAGGAGATATTAATAGTGGAGAGAAGGGAGTGGGCTCACTATTGCACTGGCCTAATCATACATGAGGGACTGCATGAAAGAGGTGGCCTTCAGGTAGGGTCTGAATACTAGATGGACATAAAGACATGGGATTTGGTGTTATTTATATCATTTCGGTAACACTCACTGCAGGTGAATTAATCTTACTGCAAATGAATTTCTTTCCTTGTAGGTGGGGATAATACAGATCACCTAGTAGCATTATTTAATGATATAATATACGTTAAGGTGGTTACTGTATTGTCTTGCCTATAGTAGGTGTTCAAAGTAATTAGGAGTAGTGATTGTAGTCTCTGTTGTTGCCAGCAATAGTGCTAGGAATGCTCATAGTATCTGATTAGATTGGTAGCTTTCAGTTAAAAAGCTAAAACAAAATCTAAATGCTCAATGTCACTCTTCATCAAGGAAATACAAATCAAAACCACACTGAGATAGCACCTCACATGGGTCAGAGTGGCTAAATGAACAAATCAGGAGACTATAGATGCTGGAGAGGATGTGGAGAAACGGGAACCCTCTTGCACTGTTGGTGGGAATGCAAACTGGTGCAGCCACTCTGGAAAACAGTGTGGAGGTTCCTCAAAAAATTAAAAATAGATTTATCCTATGACCCAGCAATAGCACTGCTAAGAATTTACCCAAGGGATACAGGAGTGCTGATGAATTGGGGCACATGTACCCCAATGTGTATAGCAGCACTTTCAACAATAGCCAAATTACGGAAAGAGCTTAAATGTCCACTAACTGACAAACGGATAAAGATGTGGTTTATATACAATGGAATACTACTTGGCAATGAGAAAGAATGAAATATGGCCTTTTGTAGCAACGTGGATGGAACTGGAGGGTATTATGCTAAGTGAAATAAGTCAGGCAGAGAAAGAAAGATACCATATGTTTTCACTTCTATGTGGATCCTGAGAAACTTACCAGAAGACCATGGGGGAGGGGAAGGGGGAAAAAAGGCTACAGAGAGGGAAGGAGGCAAACCATAAAAGCCTCCTAAATACTTAGAACAAACTGAGGGCTGATGGGGGGGGTGGGGGAGAGGGGAAAGTGGGTGATGGGCATTGAGGAGGGCACCTGTTGGGATGCGCACTGGGTGTTGTATGGAAACCAATTTTACAATAAAATATATATATATAAATAAAGGGAATTCTTAGGAAAGCAAAGACAGAACTGGGGAATTGTCTGACTATAAGGTAAGAATTAGAGATGACTCCAAGCTGTGGTTTAGAAGACAAGATGTAGGAGGAATTGGAGATATTAGTTTAGGACGGAGGTTCTCAAAGGGTGGCTCCAGCAGCAATTCCTGTGAACTTGTTAGAAAAGCAAACTCAAGACCCCAGACTCACTGATTCAGATACTTGGACTGACATATGGTCTAGTAATCTCTGTTTTAACAACCCCTACCCACTTGCCCATCATTCTGATGATGTTCAAGTTTGAGACCCACTGGTTTGGAACACAATGAGTAAGAGGGGGTGCTGAGAAACCAGGTGAACATAGTGTATGAAGAAGTGTCAGAGCTGAAGATACAGAGTTCTCACTTAGAGGGCTAAGATTCTCCTTTTCTAATGCCTTTCCTTGCTTCTAGTTATTGGCTTTATTACACTGAATGGCTTCCCAATCTTAGAATCACTTCTCAGCATTCAGGTTCTCTCTGTCGTCCACCTACTGGGTAAAGCAATGCTAAGTTTACAACCCTTAATCACTCTCTGTCCTTCCCACGATTTCTCTCCTGCATCGTTCTCCTCCTGTTTTCAGCTTGGAGGCTCCTCACGGAGGGGAATTTGTCTGGCACAATTTCATCCATCATTAAATACCATGTACACTGACAGAGTTTTATAAATAATAAATGAGGGTAGTAATAGCCTAGATCCCAGCTTTTAATAGTAGGAATCCCTGGCCATTAAATATAAAACAGTTATCAATATATGTATATCTAGTGACCCTTCTCTGACCCGTGAAATATAGAAGTCTGCAAGGAACATTCTGTAACATTTAAGAGCACTTTTATTTTTCTAATTTCATCTTAAAATCAATAGGTATAAGTGTGAAGAAGAGATGAGCAGTAGCCAGCCACAGAAAACATATACCTATGTTCAGATTTTCCCATTGTATATTTAGCGAGTTTATTCGATTCTTCGGTAGAAATCAAGGTGGGGGGAAAGAATGAGAGATCTCACTATAACAGCCTATCAGAGATCTGGCTAGTGTATTACTTTTGGCCATAATGTGTTAATCAGCTGCAAAGGATCAGCTCAGCCACAGTGACAGGGATCAATTGTGTAGAGCTCTGAGATAAGTTAATCTACCGTGACATGCTCTAAAGTAGGATGCATAAGGGAATACCACCTGCATTTTAAACTAGTGCTGACTGCCTTGTAACATCTGGGGATCCATGTTTAATAAAACAAAATTGATCTTCAGGAACTTGAAACATATTACCCCTATTATTTAAAAACACAAGATAATTCTGGTGTGTTTCTTATTTCATTTTTATTTTGATTTATAATTTATACATATTTGCATATATAAATATGTCCTATAAAACATATAGAATAGAATGTAAAAGGTAGACCAATAAAATGTATCTTTTATTATCAATATATATAACATGTTTAACAATATAAATAAAATTAACAGTGAAAAAACTTTTACTTTTTAAAAATATTTTGGATAATTGAATAGTGCTGCCTTTGCAATGTGAAATCATGATTCTTCACAGTAAAATCAATGCACTTTGGAGTTTAATTTATCTACAAGCACAAGCAGAAGTTTGAAAGCAAGGTCTAGGGTTGAAATTGCCCATTAATATTGTTAAGGAAAATTTAAAATATACCCATATGAATTTAAATGCATGAAAAGAAAGAAAACACATAAAACAGGTAGCCATGGTTTTCTCTTAGTGGCAAGATAATGCATAATTTTTCATTCATACATATTTATTTTCTAAATTCCCTATCATAAGGAAGTATTATTATTATCCATTACAGTACCAGTGTGAGTAATAACACGATACAAAGGAAATATGTCCTTGGATTTCCATGTCATCTTTGCACAGGGGCCATGCCAATCTTCTCTGCATTGTTTCAATTTTCGTATATGTGCTGCCAAAGTGAGCATGAAATATGTACTTGGAAATAGTTGCAATATCCACCTTATTTAAGCTGTACCAGATTCCTACTTATAGAACTCATAACAAACACATACATACCCACAAACATATACCCAAAAACATATTAACATTCCCTTTCTTAATGATTAATAGATAAGATGCCAATACCAGCAGCAGCAAGTAACACTGAGAATCAACACTGTTCTCTTGATATATATAATCCTGGATGGATAGTAAAAATAGGTGTGAAGTGATGTTTCAGCAGCCCTGAATTGATAAGCAGAGTCAAACGTGTGCATGTCCTCCAAAGGCAGAATTTCAAAACCTTATAAAAACCACTTTTATTTTTTAAATGAAGAGTATTTTGCATTGTCTTTCCTTAGGCAGTTTTACTATGTTGTAACACATAGACGAAGGATGGAAAAGTAACAATTCATCTGACGTGATAATTGGGAGAGTCTGTCTATATTAGCAGCTCTGAAGTATATTCCTCAGATCCCTTAGGGGAGCCCAGGAAAACTTTAAGGAGTCCTGTGAAATCAAAGCAATTAATATATTATTTTCTTTTACTATGTTGGCATTCGCACTGATGGTACAAATACGATGGTGGGTAACATTACTGGGTACTTAGAACAAATCGAGGGAGTAGAACTAAGCGGTACTAGCAGATTTTGTATATTTCATCACTAGGCACTAAAATTCCAGTTTTACCTAAGAACATCTTTGATGAATTGGTAAAAATTCATAATTTTATTAAATCTTGGAACTTAAGGACACACCTTAATATTCATTCTGTGTGACAAAAATTAAACATATATATAAAGTACTTCTATATAATGAAGTAGATACCTATGTTAGTGATCTATTTCTGTAATAAATTACCCTAAAACCTAGCAGCTTAAAACAACATACATTTATTATCTCAGTTTCTGTGGGTCAGAAATTCATGGACTGCTTAGCTGGATCCTCTGGTTGAAGTTTCTAACAAGGCTGCGATCAAGGTGCCACCTGGGACCACATGAATGTGAGAAGAGCCAGAGAGAGAAATCCGGCAAAATGGAAATCACAGTCTTTTATAATCCAATCACAGAAGTGACACCTCTTCACTTTTGCCATACTCTATTTGTTAGAAGCCAGTCACCAGCTCCAGCCCACATTCAAAGGGGGAGAATTATACAAAAGCATGATCTCTGAGAGGCTGGGATCATTAAGAGCCATGTCAGAAGCTGCTGTCCATAATGGTCATCTCTGGGAAATACTGTTTATGCTGCAAGTTGAACTACATGCTCTTTTCATTACATACCATTTTTATTCGAAAGAATAATTAACCTTGGGGCGCCTGGGTGGCTCAGTCGGTTGAGCGTCTGACTTTGGCTGAGGTCATGATCTCACTGTTCCTGAGTTTGAGCTCCACATCAAGCTCTATGCTGACAGCTCAGAGCCTGGAGTCTGCTTCAGATTGTGTGTCTCCCTCTCTCTGTCCTTCTGCCGCTCACACTGTCTCTCTCTGTCTCTCAAAAAAATTAAAAATTAAAAAAAAGAAAAAAATAATTAACCTAAAAACTATAATAATTTGGGCTTGAATATTTTGCTGATATTCCCAGACTTGAGTATTTCTTGAAAATAGACAAAGTGAGTTTTGTCACTTCAAGGAAAACAATGTTGATGCTCAACACACAATAGAATTTGAATATTCAAAAGAATGCTAGAATTTTGTAAAATTTGTATCCGGTAACAGTTCCTTAACAGTTTCTTGATATATAAAACCTTTTTAAAGATTTTGTTAGCGATACTAAAGAATGTTGGGTTTGGGGTAGGAAAAATAGGTAAAAACAGAGAGGGAGGCAAACCATAAGAGACTGTTAAACACAGAGAACAAACTGAGGTTTGATGGTGATAAAGAGGTAGGGGTGGGTGGGGAAAATGGGTGACGGGCATTAAGAAGGGCATTTGTTGGGATGAGCACTGGGTGTTGTATGCAAGTGATGAATCACTGGATCTACTCCTGAAGCCAAGACTACACTGTATATTAACCAACTTGAGAATAATAATAAAAACAAAGTTGGGTTTTGATATTGTGTAATGAAATGTGTTATCATTTAGGAGATCTGCAAAACCTAGTAAGTCAATGTTTTTCAAATGACCAATAGATACCTTTACAGAGTCATGAATGTGTCCATTTAAAATGCAAGATAAACCAATGGTTTTAGCCAATCTGACAGGGGTAAAGTGATATCTCATATGGTTTTGATTTGCATTTCTGTGATGATCTTTTTTTGTGTTTGTTGGCCATTTGTACATTTTCTTTGAAAAACATGTCTGTTCAGGTCTTCTGTCGATTTTTAGTTAGATTATTGTTTATTTGTTTTTTGTTTTTTTTTGGTGTTGAGTTGAATAAGTTCTTTATATATTTTGGATATTAATCCATTATCCAATATGTCATTTGTAAATATCTTTTCCCATTCATTAGGCCGCCTTTTTGTTTTGCTGATAGTTTCCTTCACTGTGCAGAAGATTTTTATTTTGATATAGTCCCCAAAGTTTAAATTTGCTTTTGTTTCCTTTGCCAAAGGAGGCATATCTAGAAAAATCATTCTATGGCTTCTGTCAAAGAAATTATTGCCTATGTTTTCTTTTAGGAATTTTATAGTTGAGCACTGAGAACTGTATAGCATTGCTCGATCGTTATACTGTACACCTGAAACTGATATGACACTGTATGTTAATTATACTTGAATAATAAAAAAAGACCGGTGGATCTCATGTAACAGTATGAGAAGTTCGTTAATATGATTTCAGTTCCACATTGTAATTCACCTTTAAGAAAATACTATTTACAGAGTTCTAGTGTAACACCAAAAAAGAATACCCACAATTATCTAAAAAGGGTATTAAAATACTTCTCCCATTACAACTACATAACTACATGAGGCTGAGTCTTTTCCATATACTTCAAACACAAGAATGACAACAGTCTGAATGCTCTTAGAGCAGATATGAGAATCCGGTTGACTCATATAAAGCCAAACATTAAAAATATATAAAAATATATAAATAAAAGAAATATTCTTTTCATAAAACTATTTTTTTCTTTGTCATTAAAATATTTTTATGTGGGCATAAAATGAGTTTATCTTTGTTATTTATTATTTTTAAGTGAATTATTTAAGAATGTCTATTTTAATTCCTAGCATGATAAATATTCATAGATAGTCCCACATAAACTAAAACTCTTTGGGATGTCAAGAAATTTTAAGAGTGTAAAAATGATCCTAAGACCAAAACAGTTAAGAACCACTGGACTATTTTGCTATTTTGACAAAATAACCCCCAAATCTCAGCAGCTTGCACAAAATGATCTCTCATTCACACCACAAGTCCATTAGCATTAGCTAAAGGAATGTGCTCATTGTTTCTCAGGAAAGCAGGCCCATGGAGAGTATATCTCATCAAGATTCTACACTCACAACAACAAGAAAAATGGCATTAGGACAAAATTTGCAAAAGCTTATAAACATTACATAGAAGTTACATATGCTACTTCACTTAACTAGTCATCTTCCTGAGAAAGTCACATGGTCATACCTAACTTCAAGGGGACAGTAACACACAATTCTGCCATATACCCAAAAGGAAATCCAGAAATATTTTGTGAACAATACTAATGACTACCACATATGCCAACTTCAATCCATACATACCTGAAGCACTGAAAAAAGGATTATGAGGTTGCATCTTAGATAGCTCCAGAAGCTTGTTAGTTTTTTATTGTTGTTGAAACAAACTATCACAAATTTAGTGTCTTAAAACAACACAAATATATTTTCCTACAGTTGTGGAGGCCAGGCATCCTAAAATCAGAGTGTGGGCAGAGATGCATTCTATTTGGAATCTCTAGGGAACAATCAATTCTTTGTCCTTTTTCAGGTTCTAGAAAACATGAATTATAGCAAATTTTATGCCTTAAACCAAAAGCAATTGAGCACGTGTTAGAGAGGAGGCACTATTCCAAATGCTGAGGACACTGAGCTGAGCAAAAGTCAAAGTCCCAACAATTATAGGGCTTACATTCTAGTAGAAAAAGAAATAAGCAAGTAAACAAACATACATATATATTAGGAGGTTGATAAGTACAACAAAGAAAATTAAGGCAGTAAAAGTAATTGAGAATGATATGAAAGGTGCTATTTTAGATAAGGTGGTCAGAAAAAAACCTTTTAATCAGAATGATTGCATAGATCCCTGAAGACAGTGACGAAACAAATCATGATACCTGGAGGAAGAACATTCAGGCACAGGCCTTAATGTGGGAGGATTCTTGGAATGTCTGAGAGACAGCAGGGAGACCTGGGTGTGACTAGAGAGGAGGAAAGAAGGAGAGGAGTTCAGAGAGTGAGCTCAAGTACAAATAATGCAGTATACTGAGGACAATGATAGTAACATAGTCATTACTCTGAGATGGGCAATCAAAGAACCATTTACTTATAGGAGTGTATGACACAGGTGACATTTTTTAGGGGTCACTGACTACTGTGAAGAGAATACAACCATGGGGCAAGGTTAAAAGCCAGAAGAGTAGTCAGACGGTCATTGAAATAACATAGGATGGAGATGACGTTGATTTAGATTAGAGCCAAAATGGTGGATGGAGGTGATGAGAATTGTCTGGATTCTGGATACAGTTTGAAGAAAACAAGTCAGTAGATATACCGATGGAGAAAACGACGTGGGTATTAGGGTGTCATTACCAAGAAAAGTGGTCACCTTTAAAACAGAAAAGAAAGGACAGAGAGATGGAGGAAGAAAAAAGGAAGGGAAGGGGAAGAGGCCTTCATCCGACTTCTCACTTGAAAGTTTTTGCCTGAGAATGAATAAATGTTCCTAGAAATTTAACTGTGTGACTTGGGGAAGTCCTTGGATATCAGTCAGAAGAATGATAAATCTTATATAACCAAAACATCTTTACTTAGCATCAAAAACTTGAAATAAAAAATAAAGACTTAAAATGGTGTTAGGCAAATCTGCCAAATGTAGCTGCTTGTGCACATTGTGTAGGCTATGAAAAGTAATTTCTCTTTTATGAGTCCAAGGTGGTGATGTAGCTTTCAACATTATTACAAGATGATTTACTATTATCTATTCCACACCTGAGTAAAATGGCACTGTCCTTCTCTGAACAGAATACAATTTCTCTTGAGTAGATTTTTAACACGGATGTATGAAGGTAACATTTACTGTCAATTCCACAGTCTCAGGCTAAGGGGAAAGGTCATACCAAATACAGCAAGACACTCACCAGGGGTGGACTGTTTCTCCACAAAGGAGATAGAATTTGCTAGTGCCATCTGCAAAGGCCAGTTCTCCACTTCTTTTCAAAATATTTATATTAACACATTGATTAAGCTGGATAGAACTAATTTGTGTGTGTGTGTATATATATATATATATATATATATATATATATATATATATACATATATATATATGCTATAAAATATATATTATATAATTCATTTCTTAATGCATGAGAACATTTTAAGTAAATGATGTTTTTTGTTGTAATTTACTTTTGTTTCAACAGCCAGACATTGAATCCTGAGTCAGGGTGCACTGAGAGCAGATCTCAGAAAATTCTGCTATAGATACCTCATTGCTATTTTCAATTTATCACCAAGTTCCTTTTATTTTCTGATTACTATTAGGAAATATCCACTTGTCCCTGTTGCCACCAACACCATCCTGGTCTAAGCTGTGGCCCAGGGGTAACAAGATCCTCGCATCTAATCTCTGCCTCAGTCTTGTCCAACTCTAACCCTTCTTTGCAGAGCAGTTGGAATGATCCTCTTCAAAACTCAAATCACATATTTTCCTTTAGCTTAAAAACTTTCAAAGGCTTACTGGTGTGGTTCACAATGGTTCACAGGATAATGAAAAACCACTGAAGACCCTGCAATTCACCTCTCCATCCTCGTCAGGAGGCCCCTGCTGTTGCCACTGCTCTTGCTCTGCCCTTTTCAGGACTAGCTCTGCTCCCAACCATTCCATCATCTTTGCACAGGATGTGCCCCCTGCCAGGACACTGGTTATGCCTACCTGCTCCTAGTTCATCTCTCTTTCAGGTCTCTAGCCATTCTGCTCTATTTTATCAGAGAACATTTCCCTGATCATCCCACTTTACCCCAAGTTCAGATCTCCCTGTTACATGCACTATTCATCACATATTCCTCTAGCTCACAGCACTTTTGAAAGCAGCAACTTTAGACTGTGTAATTATTTGATTAATGTTGTATCCTTTACCAAACAGCAAGCTTCAAGAGGGAGGGACCCATGTCAGGTAAGCTCAGCAGCCTGCCACTCAGGCAGTAAGATAGGCACTCAGTTAACTATTTGATGGAAAACAAATGCATATATAAATTATTCACAAAACAAAAGAGTCCTTTAATAAAAGTTACAAGAGTAAGAGTAAAAATGGAATACAGTAAAACCTTGGTTCACGAGCAGAATTCATTTTGGAAATAGGCTTGTAATCCAAAGCACTTGTGTATCAAAGTGAATTTCCAGAACCTTTGGCTCAATCGTGATCATGTGACATTCAGCATCACATACTACTCGTATTGTAAAACATCACTCATTCATCAAGTTAAAATTTATTAGAAATGTTTGCTTGTCTTGAGGAACACTTGCAGAACAAGTTACTCTCAATCCAAGGTTTTACTGTATATCAAAATACTTGAGGAAAAGTAAAACATGTTTAGAATATAGAAATTTAAATAATCAACTGTAATTATGAAATGGATAATTGGAGGAAAAGAGGCTCAGTAAATTCCGCCTTGGTAAAAATCGTTTGATTTTGTTCAAAGGCCATTCATTCGTTCACTTGTAGTTTAATGGGCTTGTAGAAAACCTTACGATTTTTTTGCTGTATGTTAACAGCTATACCCTATAATGGTAGGCATTAGGATTTTTTTCACTAGTGCTAACAAAGAGATTCAGATGCCACTAATTAATGCACTGAGCAGGGAAATGAAAAACATGTCAGAAACAGAGCCTCAAGAAATAAGTGGATCAGAAAATCATTTCAGTGCATGGTGCCCAAAATTCTAGGCCTAAAAAGTGATTGTGCCATTCCCCCTTTATCTTTGGAGGGCAATGTTCAAAATGCATTGCAAATATATCATCAGTCTTACAATTTGAATGAGATCAATTTCAGTTGCATGAATACATACACAAGACAAAGGTGCTCCCTGCTCTACAGCAATCACAAAGCTTTTCTTAAAAGGCAGTCTGCTTTCAAATCAGTGTAGGACAAATTCGTGAATCCTTCTAGGAAGACTGTACAGTGGTTCTTTGATCTTAATCTAGTTTAAAGATTCGAAACAATAAGCTCTCAAACATTTGTCTTGATTTTTTAACAAACAAAAACCAGTGTTTCCCTGGATTCTAAAATGTACAAAAATACTTCTAAAAAACATCAAATAATAAAAATAGTGGAGCTTTGTAGTTCAAGTTGACCCAACATCTCCCTGTGAACATAGTAAGAACTGTTGTTGACATTTTTTTTTAATTTTTTTTTAACATTTATTTATTTTTGAGACAGAGAGAGACAGAGCATGAATGGGGGCGGGTCAGAGAGAGGGAGACACAGAATCCGAAACAGGCTCCAGGCTCTGAGCTGTCAGCACAGAGCCTGACGCAGGGCTCGAACCCATGGACCGTGAGATCATGACCTGAGCCGAAGTCAGCCGCTTAACCAACTGAGCCACCCAGGCGCCCCTGTTGTTGACATTTTTAACAAGGAGTAAATCCATTTTTTAATGCTTATTTATTTATTTGGAGAGAGAGACAGCCCGTGCATGAGCAGGGGAGGGGCAGCGAGAAGGAGAGAGAATCCAAAGCAGGCTCCTCTGAGCCTGACAAGGAGCTCAATCCCACAAACTTTGAGGTCATGACCTGAGCAGAAATCAAATCAAACACTTAACACACTGAGTCACCCAGGCACCCTGGAGTAAATTCATTCTTAATCACTTACCCCGATTCCCATATTATACTTTTTAAAAGACTAGGCTTAGAAAAATAGTTTTATTTTAGGAACAAAGTGAGGTGAAGCAGAGCAAAATTGTTACAAAAATTTCATCTTGACCTCATTAGCAAAATGCTTAAACAAATGAAATAATGTGTTCATAAGAAGCTGCAAGAATATAACCTGCCTTTAAAAGTTGTGAACACCCAACTCCCACATTTGTTTCTTTGAAAACACAGTTAGAACCAGGGTTAGTGTGGTACTCATCAGTGCCAGTCACCAAAGACACGAAAACCTTCGATTGCAAGTAGCTTGTTCTGCGAGTGTTCCTCAAGAGGAACAAACATTTCTAATAAATTTTCACTTGACAAACAAGTGATGCCTTGCAATGGGAGTAGTACACATGACACAGAAAGTCACATGATCATAACAGAGCTAATGGTTCTTCTCTCTCTCTCACTGTGGGATTTCGGGTGATTGTCTTCCATGCTCAGATGCTCAGTCTCAGTCCATGGTGTTTGGCAGAAATCAGACTTTTCAGAACATTGGTAGGTGCCTACAACTGGCACGAGTGTATTTTTTGTCACTTCAAAGTACCTGTGGACAGTCCTTTGCTTTTCTATATAAAAGTAAACTTAGAAATGCTTTCTTCACTCTAGGTCAGGCTGCCTGCTTCCTCTGCTGCCTTATTGCCAGTTACATTAAGTACAGTATATGACAAGAGTTTATTAATACACTAGAGGACCCTAAGTTCTGCTTAGAGAAAACAGTGGCTTGATTGCTTTCTTGGAAATGACTTAGAGGGGCTTGCTCATGAACAGGAGCCGCCAGTGGTCAATGAAATTGTGTCCTTGGGGAAGACCATGGGACTGGAGGTGATTGACATTCAAGAGCTGGTGGAGGACATGGCCAGGAGCTGACCAGCAATGAACTGATGGATCTGCATCGTGAGCAGCAGCAAGAGGTTGTGGAGGAGATCTCGTCTGCAGGGGAGAAGGAGAAAAAGGTCGAGGGATCCCTCACTTCAAATGAGATCAGGGAGATGTGTAAAATGTGGGAAACAGTGCAACATTTTTTAGAAAAGCACCACCTGAATGAGGCTATAGCAGTGTGAGCGATGAATCTGTTTAATGACAGCGCAATGTCACATTTCCATGAAATCCTCAAAAGGAGGCAAAAGCAAGTGTCATTGGATAGGTTCCTTGTTAAAGTTGTTTTTGTGAAAACAAAAAGGTCCCACTGAGTCAATAGATAGCAGTGATTTCATTATTGATAGTGAAAGTCACCCTACACAATAACCCTCCTCTCTCGTCTCCCTCACACCAGCCATGAAGGTTTTCCAAGGTAAGTATAGGTTAATTTGTTTATTTTTCTTTATATTTTGTATTTTCTTTACTATTTTGTATTATATTACAGTATTGTAATCCTTTTTACATGAATATTTTTGGGTTGTGGAACGAATCATCTGAGTTTCCATTATTTCTTATGAGGAAATTCACTTTGATGTACAAGTGCTTCAGATTACAAGTATGTTTCTGGAACGAATTATGCTCACAAACCAAGGTTTTACTGTATTTCCTTTTTCTCCATTTCTGTGCACACAGTAGGATTACATTTATTAGAATGACATAGACATGAACTTGCTCTGACCAATGAAAGGTTAGAAGTTATGGGTGTCACCTTCGGGTAGATGCTTTGACGGCTAGTGAACAATTTTCAAGGTCCCTTTCCCACTGCCACTGATTGGCTTTGCTGCAGATGGTAGAAACTCTACCTTCACCCTGGTCTCCAATTGTAAAGATTTTCCTCAGCCCCAGCCAATCCACTGTGGACGTGTATCTTGAGTGAGAAACATGCATTTGTTCTTTTAAGCCCTTAAAAGTTGACATTGTTTATTTCCCTAGCATAACCTAGCTCATCCTGAGTGATCCACATTTGCAAACTCAAGCCATCAAAAATAATTTCAAATTTTATATCATGATGCCATATAGTATATGATGTATATGCATATCCCCATGTATTTATATTTATATATGGGCATCATAGAATAAAAATGATCCAAATACGCAAAGATTATAGAATGTCATCAGATTTCAATTCATTAAAATTCCTTACTGTACATCTCTTTTAAATTTTCTTTTAAACTTTTTAACCTGGGAGAGGAAAACTGTTATGTATTTCTGTAATTATCTAAGAGTAAGTATAACACTTGTACTCTTTTTCAGAGGTACAGCACAATTTACTTGTTACTAGAAACATTTGCTCTTAAAATACATTGCCTGGGAAATAAGGGTTCATTCTCTAGTGTTTTCCAGTGTAATCCTCATATTAAAATATCTAAAACAACTTCGATTTTCATATATTACCAAAAGAAGCACATATCATCTTGAGGGACTGTACAAACTACACTTATGCACAATTTGTTTAGCATTAGAAATGTCATGAGTCAGTTGATGATTCTACAAAAGTCCCCGAGCACCTAGAAATGCATCTTTTGTCTGCTCCTATTGTTTCTTGAGTTAAGTAACAACTCAGAGATAGAAGCTGAGGGAGAGTTCAGTTTACCCACCTACACAGAGCAAGGTAAATCTGTTTTTCTTGCTTCCAGATAAATGTCAACAATTTTCATGTCATTTAAACAAAAACAAATTTCCAAGCAGGCACTCCCTGCACTTCAGGCAATCTGCTACCTATTTCCGCACTCATGGCAGATCTCTAGACTCTTCTTTGGAAGATCTACACATAAATGAGAGTAAACTATGTAGCAGGAGAGCAAAAGTGAGCAGTTTGCTTTGCCATCACTGCTATTCTTAATGTATTAATAAGAAATGCAAGGAAAGCAGTCGAACTATACAGCAGCCCTCTCATCCGTAATACAAGGCTAATCACATAACTTACTTTAAGGGATTGTGAGGATAAAATGAGCTAATCCATTCAGATCGACTGGTGCTTAGCGGCTCCATCAATTGCAATTGTTGTTATGGTAGTAGTAATAATAATAATAATAATAATAAATAATGATACTTTGCAAGAACATTATTGTTATTATCTAAATCAATAAATTATATGTGCATGGGCATTTCCTAAGTTCAATTCTCAATCATTCTCTTTTTTTCCACTCCATATTTTCCATGGAAATGTCATTCAGTCTCCAGGCTTCAATGATCAATTCTAACAAAAGATTCCTACATTTACATACTCCATCCTGATTTGCAGGCTGGTATTTCCAATTCCCTCTAGAATATTTTCAACTAGATGTCCCATCATGTATCTAAACTCCTTCTGTCTACATCATGTGTCATATCCCCAATCTAGTACTAGCCTTAGACTTGGGTGAGGATGACCCTTATCTTAGGGCCTGACTTAGATGGGTCTGCTCTTACCCTTCTCTGACTGCTCCCCTCTGCACAGAGCAAGACATTATAGGGCCAAGAGGTCTCATCACTATACAGATCTTCCTCAACCTTCAATGGCATTGCATTCTGATAAACCCATCATAAATTGAAAATACCATGTCAAAAATGCATTTGGTACACTCAACCTAATGAACCTCATAGCTTAGCCTAGCCTACCCTAAATGTGCTCAGAACACTCATATTAGCTTACAGATGGGCACAATAATCTATTATAAAGCCTATTTAATAATAAGGCATTATTTCATGTAATTTATTGAACACTGTACTGAAACTGAAAAACAATGACTATATGGGTAAAGAATGGTTGTTAAGTGTATCAGTTTACACTTGTGAGTGTGTGACCGAGTGAGAGCCAGGGTTCACTGCTGCTGCCCAGTATCATGAGAAAGTATCATTCTGTATATCACTAGCTCAGGAAAAAAATCAAAATTCAAATTACAATGTTTACTGAATCTGAAGCACTTTTGCACTATCATAAAGTCGAAAGTTGGACCATTGTAAGCTGGGGACTGTCTGTGTAGTTATATCATAATTGTCCTATTTTTTTCAAAAACAAATAAAACTATTAACAGATTAATAGTTTAAAATAAGTTTCCCAATTATCTGTATAAGAATTAAACATCCAATACTTTGTTCATGAAAGCTAACAAAGTCTTATATTTAATATTTCTGTAAACAATGCTAGGGGATATGCTAAATCCCCTTTCTGTATATGCTTTGATAATTAACTGTCCTCCTCTCCATTTTCCACTTCAGAAAACATTTCTGATTTTAACTTCTCAAAATTGGAATGGAACGATTTCTAAGCAGGGAAAAGATAAATGACCATTAATTCAACTGATAATTAACCACCTGAAAATCAACAAAAGACAGTGTCATCATCATTTCCTATCTTTCTACAATTTCAGATTTTATTTTCCTCTTAGTAGAAATTGTTATCTTCTGGGGCGCCTGGGTGGCGCAGTCGGTTAAGCGTCCGACTTCAGCCAGGTCACGATCTCGCGGTCCGTGAGTTCGAGCCCCGCGTCAGGCTCTGGGCTGATGGCTCGGAGCCTGGAGCCTGTTTCCGATTCTGTGTCTCCCTCTCTCTCTGCCCCTCCCCCGTTCATGCTCTGTCTCTCTCTGTCCCAAAAATAAATAAAAAAATGTTGAAAAAAAAATTTAAAAAAAAAAAATAAAAAAAGAAATTGTTATCTTCTGAAATCAAAAGAAGTGGCAGCTTCACAAAGAGTAGTGTGCCCTGGCATTTCCAGAACTGAAGTTGCCTCTTCCTCCCCTACACTGAACAGCTCCTATCGGAACTCAACAAATAGAGGCAAAACTATGTGTGATGAGAAGGGCCTGTCCCAACATCTGGAAAATTGGGAACTTCCCTGCCATTATCAATGAACTTGACTCTAAGCAGGCAAAATAACCTAGGCTGAGGGAGTTGCTGTGGCTTTTCTTTTCTGCTTCTGGAAAAGGATCTGCCTGGTCTATTGGACAGGTCACTTAAACTTTTCTAGACTTCATTTTCCTTGTCTCTCAAATGCATAGCCCTCTCACTTCTATAACTCTGCTCCTATATATGTGACCTATCACTTTGTGGGAACTTTAAACATGCTACAAATGACATTTTTAGGAGAAAATGTTCAGTACACTTTTCCTCATTTGCATGTGTGTTATGATTGATTAGACCACCTGATTTAGGGAAACATGATAAATAACAACAACAAAAAACCCCAGCAGCTTATCAGGTAACTCATTTAAATAATGAAATGAAACCTTTGGTACCATTGATCCATTCTTATAGGATAAGTTGTAATCATGGAATCAGATACAGGTGGCAACCAGGTCTCTGTAATTTCTAATTACCTTCTATAAAAGTTTTCATTTCAGCTGATAAGTGTGCAGTTTCCAGAATACCTCATGTTCTTCCTTACCTACAATTTTCCAAATATTCTCTTTTACTTCAGAGTTGCTGCATTTGTCTAGAAAACCCCTATACTAGGGTGCTAGGTGGCTCAGTCGGTTAAGCATGGACTTCAGCTCAGGTCATGATCTCACGGTTCCTGAGTTCAAGCCTCACATTGGGCTGTCGGCTGTCAGTGCGGAGCCTGCTTGAAATCCTCTGTGCCCCTCTCTCTTTCTGCCCTCCCCAGTGATCTCTCAAAAACAAATAAACATTAAAAAAAACCTTAAAAAAAAGAGAAATAAAATCTCTAAACCTACTAGAAGATGCAATCCCACTCTAAGAGCCTACCTTGATCACCTTGATCACTCCCAGAGAGGATTAATTGTTCATATGTTTGTCTATCCTGCTAGACTGTAAGAATCTCTGTATTTTCAAACTTACAGCATTGGGCATACAGATGGAACTTAGTGCAATTTAGTAATACATAATTATTCTTAGTGAAAATATTTTTTAAAACCTCTGTTATTGCTCTTTATTGTAGTTTGACATTTCAGTGCTATTCCACAGAATTTCTAAAGGTTAACTTTTTATCTCCCCTGTGGTTATGTCTGTTATTATGATCTTAAAACTGTGTTGTGCCACAAAAAGTAGACGGCCAAGCATTATTCTATCTTATGTATTTGAATTGAGCTGTTGTCTTACCTAATGTGTTTTCTGTGTTGGCCCAAGTATCCAGCACGATGTTTAGCCATACCTGATGTCTTCCTAAAACTTGTATTTTCCCTTGAATCCTCTGTTGATGTTAAAAAATCAAATTGTGATACCCAAAGGTAATCCTTAAAAGAAGGGAAACTGATGTTTATAATGTGTATTCTTATGGATCACAGTAGTCGATAATTAACATCTATAAGATATATTTTACAGAAGTTGGATGCATGTGAAAAAAAATTAGTCTAGAGAATATATTGTGTTTTTCTTAAGTGATTAATTTTGAAAGTATTATTTTAGCTTGATAGATACTACCATGTTGTAAATGCCAACAACCTTCATCATTTACCTAAAGATAGATTTTTGTTGAGACCAAATATACTGTTCCAATGTAAAATTTAAGGTAAAAGTCATGAGCCATTTCCTCAATGCTGAAATGAATCTTTAAAAATACCCAATTCAAAAATGGGCAGAGGACCTGAATAGACATTTTTTTAAAAAAAGACATATAGATGGCCAAACAGACACATGAAAAGTTGCTCAACATCACTAGCCATCAGGAACATGTAAATCAAAAGCACAATGAGATATTACCTTATACCTGTCAGAATGGCTAAAATCAAAAAGACAAGAAATAAATATTGGCAAGGATGCGGAGAAAAAGGAAACTTTATGAACTATTGATGGGAATATAAATTGCACAGTCACTGTGGAAAACAGTATAGAGGTTCCTCAAAAAATTAAACACTGAAATGCCAAATAATTCAATAATTCTATTATGGGGTATTTACCCATGGAACATGAAAACACTAGTTTAAAAAGATATATGCACCTCAGTGTTTATTGTAGCATTATTTACAGTAGCCAAGATATGGAAGCAGTTAAGTATTCACCCATAGACAAATGGATAAGAAAAATGTGACATACAGATATAGATATAGAGATATAAAGATAAAGACATACAGACATAGATAATAGAATATTATGCAGCCATAAGAAATTATAGGATCTTGCCACTTACAACATGGATGGACCTGGACTGTATTAGGCTAAGTGAAATGAATCAGACTGAAAAAGACTAATACCACAGGATTTCACTTCTATGTAGAATCTAGCAAAACAAAACAAAACAAATGGGTAAATAAAAACAAGCAGAATCAGACCTACAAACAGAGAAAACAAACTGATGATGGTTGTCAGAGGGAAGAAGAGTGGTGGGATGGGCAAAATGGGTAAAGGGGAGTGCGAGATACAGGCTTCCAGTTATGGAATGAATAAGTCATGGGAATAAAAGGCACACATAGGGAATATATTCAATGATATTGTAAGTGTTGTATGATGACAGAAGGTAGCCACCCTGTGGTGAGCATAGCATAATGTATAGAGAAGTTGAGTCACTATGTCGTACACCTGAAATTAATGTAACACTGTGTGTCAACTATACGCAAATTAAAAAATATAAAAAGAAAATACTCCATTGGAATTCTGCTATTACTCCATGAATTTGGTTATGCTACCTCTGGAGAGAGGAGAGAGAAGAAATGAAATAGTACATGTTTCCCACACATGCTGCAGTCATCTTGGACTTAAGTGTAGGTAGTCAGCTCCCAGAACACCTCCATGTGAGGTTTGAATGGGACGGATCTGGGAGGAGTGCTCTAGAAATTTGGCCCTCTTTTAGTGTAACTTTCTACTGCTGCTTCCCACTTTCCATCTGAAACTACTCCAGTCAATCTCTAATAATTTTCAAGGGGTTTAGTAGACATAAGTTCCAGGAAATAGGGGATAACTATGGTAATTTTGCTTAATATTTTTTAATTTTTTTTGATTTTTAAAATTTATTTTTGAGACAGAGAGAGACAGAGCATGAGCAGGGGAGGGGCAGAGAGAGAGGGAGACACAGAATCTGAAGCAGGCTCCAGGCTCTGAGTTGTTGGCACAGAGCCTGACGCGGGGCTCGAACTCACGAGCTGTGAGATCATGACCTGAGCTGAAGTCGGACGCCCAACCGACTGAGCCACCCAGGTGCCCCGGTAATTTTGCTTAATTAATGGGACGATGGACATGATTTGTAAATAGCAAGAGATCATTTTCAAACTAAGCAACATGTATATATTCAAACTGAAAGCTACTGAGTCCTGGATGATCAGTAGATACAGATTTCCAGAAATGGGAATGGGGAGTGGGAGAAATAGGGCCTAGGTAGGGCATGAGAGTGTGCAGACAAGTTTCTTAAAGAGAAGTCGAGATTATATACCTTTGATGGAGGTTGAGTACATATGTCTAAGATGCTGCCTAAATGCACAACACAGAAGAAAAGCCAGTTCTCAGACAGCAGAGGTTATACATACACACATACACACATATCTACATATGTATATAGACATAGAGACAGAGAGAGAGTGAGAGAGAAGAAGGATGAAAAATAACTTACCACATGAACTCCAGAAATACTTAATTTTTTTTTAATATTTATTTATTCTTGAGAGAGAGAGAGACAAAGTGTGGGTAGTGGACAGGCAGAGAGAGAGAGGGAGATACAGAATCTGAAGCAGGGTCTAGACTCTGAGCTGTCAGCACAGAGCCTGACACGGGGCTCAAACTGACAAGCTGTGAGATAATGACCTGAGCCGAAGTCAAACACTTAACTGACTGAGCCACCCAGGCGTCCCTAGAAATATCTAATAATAACTCCAAAATTTACATAGAATTTTTCAAATCTTGTTTTCAAAAGGTATGCAATAAAAAACTGAAGGAAGCTAGAGTGCAGGATGCATACATTCTTATTTCAAGAAAACTAGCATTCCCAATCTTTTTGAAAACTTCCTGTACCTTAAACAACAACAAAACCCTCACCTAAGCTTTGAGGATTCTGGGAAATGATCATCATGAATGACCTTTACAGGACAGGCACTAAAAAGCACAGCTTCGTTTTGATTGCTAATCACCCACCTAAATCCTTATGTAAGTGGCTTCCCTTACTCCTTCTTTGTAAGCATTATTTTTTTTTAAATATGGAACACATTCAACACCGACTGCTAAATTGGTTAAATCCACGTGGCAAGAAGGGCAGCCAACAATCTGGAGTGTGTTAAAAATGGTAATACATTAAAAATAATTTCTTGCAAACTCAGTGACAGGGCAGAGATTTATAAAAATAATGTTGACATTCTAACTATACTTTAGTAAATTCATCGGGATTATCTGTATGTGAGTGTATATACATATTTAAAAACAGATATAATAGGAACTTACATAACCATGAAGCTACATACTTGAGCTATAATCTTTCAAGCAAACTCACATTTATTTTGCCTAAATATTTGTACACTGGGTATCATAATTTTTTACTATTATACAAAGATGCCTTGAATGAATACGCCAATTGCAGAAAATGTGACTTGTGCCAAGTATTATTTTAAAGAATTTGAAGGGTTCACTTATGGTAAACACCAGAAGTATATAAATCGCACCCTGGTGAAAAAGCTACTTTGAAATTCTAACTCATGTTGAGATGAGTAGTATCTTCACATGTCCATGTTGCAGGGATGGGCATGAAAGTTAAAGAAGGTAAAATACTTTCCCTAGAACTGTTTTAATAAAATAATGTCTCTGTTGAAATAAGACTTCCTTCAACTTAGATACTGTAAGAAGACCTTTATAGCTACGAACCACACATTGTTTACCAATGGACACAAAAAAAGAGATTCATTAAAAAAAGAAGAAGAAGCCAGAGACAACATTGAAGTATGAAATTCTATGAGCTTGATCCTGGCTCTGTTTAGGCCTCTTTTTCTATACAGGCATTCTTCATTTTATTGTGTTTCACACTTACTGTGTTTTTTACAAATTGTGACAGCCCTGCCTCAAGCAAGTCTATTGGTCCCTTGCGTCCAACAGCATTTGCTCACTTTGTGTCTCTATGTCAAATTCTGGTAATTAACCTGATATTTCAAATTTTTTCATTATTATTATATTTGTCATAGTGATCTTTAATCCGTGGTCTTTGATGTTAATACTCTAATTGTTTTAAGGCTCTGCAAACCCCATTCATATAAGACCACAAAAAACTGGGAAGTGTTTTGTGTGTTCTGACTAGTCTACTGACTAGCGATTGTGTATCATTCTCTCTTTCTTGAGGCCTCCCTGTTCCCTAAGACACAAGGGTATTAAAACTAGGCCAATTAATAACCCTGCAATGGCCTCTAAGTGTTCAAGTGACAAGAAAAGTCACCCGTCTCTCACTTTAAATGAAAAGCTAGCAATGATTATGTTTAGTGAGGAAGGTATGCCCAAAAGCCAAGACAGGCTGAAAGCTTGGGCTCTTGAACCAGTTAGCCAAGTTGTGAGTACAAAGGAAAAGTTCTTGAAGGAAATTAAAAGTGCTACTCTAGTGACCACACGATTGACAAGAAAGTGAAACGGACTAATTGCTGACATGGAAAAAGCCTGAATGGTCTGGACAGTAGATCATACCAGCCATAACATTCTCTTAAGCCAAAGCTTAATCCAGAGCAAGTCTCTCCGCCTCTTTAGTTCTATTAAGGCTGAGAGAGGTGAGAAAGCGGCAGAAAAAAAAGTCAGAAGCTAGTAGACATTGGTTCATGAGGTTTCAGAAAAGAAGCCATCTCCATAACATCAAAGTGCAAGATGAAGGAAGCAGTAAGTGCTGATGTAGAAGCTGCAGCAAGTTCTCCAGAAGATTCAACTAAGATAATTCATGAAAGTGACTACATTAAAACAAGTGATTTTCAATATAGATGAAACAGCCTTATACTAGAAGAAGATGCCATTGAAGACCTTCACAGCTAGAGAGAAGTCAACCCCTAGCCTCAAAGCTTCAAAGGACTGGCTGACTCTCTTGTTAGGAGCTAATGCAGCTGATCACTTTTAGTTAAAGCCGATGCTTATCCACCATTCCAAAAATCCTAAGGCCCTTCCGAATTTTGCTAAATCTACTCTGTCTGTGCTCTATAAATGGAATAACAAAGCCTGGATGACAGCACATCTGTTTACTGAATACCTTAAGCCCACTATTGAAACCAACTGGTCAGAGAAAAAGATTACCTTCAAAATATCACTGCTTGTTGACAATATACCCGGCCACCCCAAAGCTCTGATGGAGGTGTACAATGAGATAAATGTTGTCTTCATGGCTGCTAACACATCTATTCTGCATCCATGGATCAGGGGTCATTTCAACTGTCAAGTCTTACTATTTAATAAAATACATTTCATGAGGCTAAGCTGCCATAAATAGTGATTCCTGTGATCTGGGAAAAGTCAATTAAAAACTTTCTAGAAAGGATTCATCATTTCAGATTCCATTAAGAACACTCATGATTCATGGGAAGAGGTTAAAATATCAACATAACAGAATTTTGGAAGAAGTTAATTCCAACCCTCATGGATTACTTTGAGGGAGTCCGGACTCCAGAAGTAACTCAGATGTGTGGAAACAGCAAGGGAACTAGAGTTAGAAGTAGAGCCTGAAGATGTGACTGAATTGCTGCAATGTTAACAGATGAGGAGTTGCTTATTAAAGATGAGCAAAGAAAGTAGTTTCTTGAGATAGAATCTACATCTGGTGAAGATGCCGTGAAGAATGTTGAAATGACAACAAATGATTGAGAATATTGTACAAACGTAGTCGATAAAGCAGTGACAGGGTTTGAGAAAATGGATTCCAATTTTGAAAGAAATTCTATTGTGGGTAAGTGTTATCAAACAGCATCATATACTGCAGAAGAATCTACCATGAAAGGAAGAGTCAATTCAGGTGCAAACTTCATTGCTGTCTTATTTTAAGAAACTACCACAGTTATCCAGACCTTCAGCAACCACCACCCTGAGCAGTCAGCAGCCATCAGCATCAAAGCAAGACCCTCCACCAGCAAAAAGATTACAACTCGCTGAAAGCTCAGATAATGGTTAGAATTTTTTATAAAAAGTATTTTTAATCAAAGTATGTACATTTTTTAGACATAGTGCTATTGTACATTTAATAGACTGCACTGTAGTGTATATGTAACTTTTATATGCACTAGGAAACAAAGACAAATCATTTGACTCGGTTTATTACAGTATTTGCTTTATTGCAGTGGTGTGGAACAGAACCTGCATTATCTCCAAGATCTGCCTATATGTGGGGAAAAAAAAGAAGTTCAAGTCTCCTTCCCCTGCCAACTCTCTCTTTCTCACTCTTTCCCTCTCTCTCACGCACATGCACACACACACACACACACACACACACACACACACACACACATATCACCCTGAGGAGACATTCATTTGTTAATCATAGCTCTAAGTTGTAGACCAGAGTTCTTCTTTCTTTCACAAACAAGAAAGTATGGATTATCTCCAGGTTGAGAATACAAGACCTGCTTTGGGCCACTCACACCACCTGCTAGATGTTTGCTATACTTGTCACCCAGGTACCTGAGTGTCTGGGGAAGTCATAAAACAGCTGGATGACATTTATTTTGCATATCTACATGACAATTTAACAACAAAAAAAAACCTTTCCTGACTGAAGCAGAACATGTTTCAAAGTGTATTTGAATGAGGAATGTTCCCAGACAGAAAAATACTGCCTTTAAAGATTTGTCTGTATTAAATCAACAAATCTGTCAATGAGGTCAATTATAACAGCTGATCAACTCAATAGAAGTCACAGTAGTTAAGCTCAAGCTGAGCTTGACCAACCAGTTCAATCAAAATATTTGATCAATAGTCTGGTAAAGAACACAATTTAAATTACTGCTGCCTCCTTCCCCTTGCCTTAATTTATTCCTTCTCTCACTGTGTCTTGCTGAAGTGAGAATAAAATCTTCATTACTTACTATGTACCCATGAGTCTCAAAGCTTCTTCCATGTTTCTCCCCCTAAGGTTACCTGGGAGGGCCTGGTAAGCAGGATACTGGCCAAAATGAATAAATTCCCACACCATTCCCCAGTTCCAACACTCATTTTTCCTTTTGAATCTGTTCTATATTTTGTGCTTCTGTGTAAGGTATTTGGTTAAAGAGGCCTTTGGGGATAAGGGGGACGCTGACCAGGAGAGGAGGGCTATGCATTTGTGATAAAATGAATTAGTATGTTTTAGATAACTTATAAATACTAATATAATACATAAAAGGAAAAAAATTACTAATCTTTTAATGAAATGATTGATTCCAGAAAGGAAGTATTGACTATGAAAGTAAAATGTCTGTTTTGGATCCTGGATCCACTTTCATCCCCTTCCTATGTTCTGCACCTCATCAGAATCATTGAGCATAATAGCAAACATCTAAACTTCTCAACCCCCTTGTTCTGATCCTCTGGATGCAGTTTAGTTCCCACTAAGGAGATGTCTCATCCTGAGACTTAGAGAATACAAGGAAGACAGTAACACTGAGGAGGTGGATGAGCTCCAGCAAATGCGGGTGGCTGTGGCAGTTGGACCCCATGTTTTCACTTGCTTGGTGTACGTGGGGACAATGTGACTTTGGCAGCGGTGTGGCTGTGGTAGCAGCAGTTCCTGACCACTGGAGTCTGGAGTGGTGTAAAAACTTTGATACCAAAAGTCATGTGGTGGCCTCCTGACTTCTAGTCCTCCAATTTGTTAAAGTTTTCATAAACAGTTAATCTTTATACTAAACCCATTTTTGTCTCAAGTACCTAGTGTTGTTTCTGTCTCCTGCACTGAACCCTAACTGATAAAATGCCACTATCTAGGAAAAATAATGTGTACTATGTAAGCATTTTTGATGATATTGAAATTGTGTTTACAGAGAGTAAATGCTGATGTTGATATCTCTATTCTCTTGCTTCTCTCCTGTATCACCTCTATTTTCATCTTGTGCCAAACACAGATCTAAGCATCGCTTTAAATTCTCTAAATGAACAATCTTTTTCTCCCCACCTTTCCTTACTTTCCACCCTGCTCCCCCCCACCCCACCCCACTCAGGCACTCCATAAGCCACTCTTTGGGCATTCTTCTTAGACTTTTCTAACTTTCAAAGACTTCCTGCAGTTGTGCCCTCACCTAGTATTTTCCTTCTTTGTCCTGCCTTAAGTCTTTATCAGGCCTTCTCATTCCTCCAGTACCTAATAATCTTCCTGGAAAATCAGTTTTCTCTCTTCTCTACCATTCAGAATCATTCACTGTCCCAGCTTCTACCCTCAACTTGAATAAGCAAATTCATCCCAATAATTTATATAAAACAAAAGGAAATCTTTAGAACTTCAAAGTTATTCTTGTTTTGTTTGTTTCTCAGTATGTGCTCAGCATCTTACTCTTTGTCTCAAATAACTTGTCTGATTTTTTTCTTCTAAATAAGTGTAATCCTCTTCCTAAGCAGAGTTCTGTCGAAAACAACAACAAAAAATTTCCTTTGTTATAACAGAAATAAATAGCTGACTATCCAAGAATTGTTCTTCTCTTTCATAGCATAGTGCTGTTGATGGCAAGTAGTGCCCAGACAGGGGTGACATTTCCTAGTCCCCTTTTATTTAGTTTGGCCTTATGACAAGTTTTAGCTAAGAGATGTAAGACAAAGAGATCCATGAGCTAAGGTGCTTATGTATGTAGTATGCCTTCCTTACATTCCTTTCTCCTTCTAAGATGACCCTGAAGGCCATGTGTTGAAGACAAATGCATCACAGGTTGAAGGTGATAGTACCTCTGAATGACTATGTGGAGGAGAGTTCTCACCATCCATACCTGCCTATTGCATTAGGCAGTGACATGAACAAGTGATAAACTTTTACTGTGTTAAGACACAAGGGGTTCAGGTAGGGGGGTAATTTGTTAAAGCAATTAGCCTTATCATAACTAATTCAAGAACAACTTTTAATTTCAGTACCTACCTAATTAACCTGAATATATGCTGCTAGCCTTTACTAAAGAGGCTAAGTCAACGCTAATCACAATGTTACTAAAACTTGTTCAGAGACGGATTGTTGAATAAGTAGATATGCTGAGGAAAGTGCTATCCTTTATCAAAATAAGCTTATTTTCTTAAATAGAATTTATTTTTTTTTACTACCATATACCTCAGGTTTTTAAATACTAGTATTTTATATGAATCTACAATAAAGCAAATGATCTGGATATTCTTACTTCTCAGAGAAATGTATCTTTTGAATTAGAACCCAGTTTGGGAGATACTGAGATCTTAGCATTAGGGTTTACTTGTCAATGGAGTTGAAGGAGAGACTAAAACCATGATTGTGCAGATCTCCAAAACTGGGGACAAAACACTTCTTTAAAACTAATGAGCATAAGCATTAAAGAGTAACGTGTTTTCTCAACAGAGGCATTATTGATATTTGGGGCTGGGTAGTTTTGGTTGTGAGGAGTGTCCTGTGGATTAAAGTATGCTTAGCTGGGTCACCTGGGTGGCTTAGTCGGTTGAGTGTCAGACTTGGGCTCAGGTCACGATCTCACGGTTCATCTGTTTGGCCCCACATCAGGCCCCACGTGGGGCTCTGTGCTGACAGCTCAGAGCCTGGAGCCTGCTCTGGATTCTATGTGTGTGTCTCCCTCTCTCTCTGGCCCTTCCCCACTTGTACTCTGTCTCTCTCTCTCAAAAATAAATAAACATTTAAAACAATTTTTTTAAGTATACTCAGCCACATAAATGGCCTCTATCCACTAGATACCAGTGACACCCACTCCAAGTTAGCAATCCAAAACCTCCTCAGAGTTTACTAACTGTCCCAGGGGATAGGGGGCTGAATCACCTCCAGTTGACAACCACTGTTACAGAGGAAGTTTAGCATAATTTAAAAGTAAACAACAAACAAAAGTTTGTACTTTTCTCACTTTTTTATCTCTCTTAATAACAGTTCTTAATAATACAGTTCATTCTTGATTTCAGAAAGCATTTTTAAAAGTCCACCTTGACATCTTTTGTCAAAAAAGATGATAAACTATGAGCTGAATTATAATAGTGAGATTGAGCTGAAATGTCTCAGTCAACCATACCTGATTCTGTCTATTCTATCTATAACTGGAGTTATGCAACACCTGGCCTAGCCATGTTTAAGATTTTTATCAATGATTTGGATACAAATGTAAATAATAAGTTCCTTACATTTACATGTAACACCAAGTTATGTGAAACACAAAAAGTATTAATTGAGTCATATTTCCAAAGATTTTAAAAGATATCATGTTGGGTGGCCTAACAATTAATATTCTGATCCATGGTTTGGTTCTAATATTCAATAGCATATGTATGTGTAGAGAAGCAATTTACATGGAAAAAGGTATAGATGCTAGTTCTCCAAAATTTTAATGAGCCAATATTTGAGGCAGTCGCTGACATTAATGTAGTACCAGGCTTTATTGGTAAATGTGTACTCTCTAAATCATGGGCTGTTAGCCCCATTTGATTCTCCTCAACTATATCTGAGTGTTTGTTTAGTTTCGGGGGGGGGGGCAAGTTTTCAAGGAGTGTTGAAAATTTGAGTTTGTGATCAAGGAGAATGATTAGATGTGAGAGGGATACAGGGATTGTAATACATTTAATAAGTTGGCTTAGAGACTTATCTTGCCTCAGTGAGGAGTTGCCTTGACAAAAACCAAGGAAAAGCCATAAAATGCTTTAATTTATGGTTTTTTTTAATGTTAATGACCTGAGGATAAAAAAAGGGAGTTGGGAAAGTAAGCAAGAGAAAGTTTTTTTTAAAAGTCCTTGACCCTACCTAATATTTTGTTCCAGATATGTCACAGAAACTGAAAATAGAGGAGATCTGTGTCCAACATCTTATCTGAAGTCTTTGAGGACAACAGGTACTTAGAGACACCCACACTACACTGGCACATGCATCATAGTGTGGAGGAGATCCTGAGGAATATCAGGAACATGATTGTCTGAGGTTGCCTCAACCCAAAAGCTTCCTGCAGCAGAGAATGGTGTGGGAGAAAAGCTAAATATTTCTGTGCACCATGAATTATGTAGATCTTAGGAGGGAGGAAAGAAATGAGAGAGGGGTGGGAGGGAGATAAGGAGGGAGAGAGAGAATGAGAGAGAGAGAGAGACCAAGAGAGAGAGAGAGACACACACAGAGAGAGAGAGAGAGAGAGAGAGAGAGAGAGAGAGAATGCTAATGGATCTAAAGGTGGGGTTGGAACATGACAACTGATATTGCAACAGAAAATGACATTGATCATATGGTCCTCACCTGGCAGAAGAATCATGAAATGCCATAATAAAGATTATGACCTAGAGCCAGATGATTTTCTACGTAGATTAAAGCCTAAACAAGGAAAGAGTCCTCATGCCCCCTACTCTGTTCCAGATTATGACAT
Organism: Neofelis nebulosa; assembly: GCF_028018385.1. Taxonomy (NCBI): domain Eukaryota; kingdom Metazoa; phylum Chordata; class Mammalia; order Carnivora; family Felidae; genus Neofelis; species Neofelis nebulosa. The sequence goes on along the minus strand of NC_080784.1, from coordinate 85,378,889 downwards.
AAACCCTCCAGGACTAAAACGCCCTCTAGAGCGTGGAAGTAGGGAATGATTCTGAACGGAGTTCAAAACCTAAGATACACTTTATGTGCAACTAGCGACGATAATGTTTGCTGCCATAAAGCAGAATAGGGGCTTGAAATAGACAAGAATAGAAAGAAAAATTCTCACATTTTACACCCTTAAATTTTGTGACCTGTAAAATTCAGACTCTCCACTTGAGAGCAACGAGAACTGTGCCCTTGACTTTCAATTGGTCCTTTGCACCTATATGCATTTAGTAGCTGACAACAGACTTCTGGGTAAACCTGGGCACATGCAGTGGATTTCAACCTTTGCTAGAATATATCCAGGTATATTCTTTAATATTAAAGTAACATATAACCCACCACATGTACCAGGCAACCTATGACAATTGTTGTCATTACAGAGTTGCAAATATTTTTATGACATTTTCTTTTCAGCATTTCCACTTTGGGTTCCTTGCTCTCTGTCCCTCTTAACTCCAAATCACTTTTTTTTTAGAAAGATGGACTTTTTCAGAGTTCCTCTGTCTACTAATATTACCAGACAAGTTAGTTATTAATTTAATATATGTGGGATGGAATAAAAAGAACTCCACAACCAATTTATTGGTTTAGGATCAGAAAAAAACAAAAACAAAAAAAACCACTATATGATCACATCATGTTTTGTCCTTAATGTTTTAGGCAGAGATGTAAGTGGAGACCCTGAAAAATGAAAAACAGACAAAAAAAAAAAAAACATGAGATTTTCCTTTCATTTACTGAGCCTAGCCTATTTAATTTCCAAAGAATGAGGTCAAATTTGTTGGAAAAGCAAGGACATGTTTTGTTACCCAGACTCAATGAAGCCTCAAGTCTCCTTGGTGTGGAGACTTGGTACAGAGAATAATGTCTCTCAGTGGCTAGAGTATCACAGGTGTGAAAATTCTGATTTTGTTTGTTTTAATTGAGTATGGTTGACACACAACGTTACATTAGTTTCAGGTGTGCAACATAGTGACTCAACAACTGTATATGTTATGCTATGCTCACTACAAATATAGCTGTCATCTATCACCATACAACACTATTGTAATATCATTGACTATTTCCCTTATGCTATGCCTCTTATTCCATGACTTACTCGTTCCATAACTAGATTTTGAACTAGACTTGAGAAACTTAGCAATCATGCTTCTAGACTTTCCATTTTCCACACTAGAGCTCATGTTACTTTGTCTGCCTTTACCCAAACGTCCTAGAGTTCACCAGAGACCTGGGCATAGAAATACTGCTCTGCCAAGAAGCAGAGCACCTGGGTGAAGCGTGAGACAGCCTGTGTGTTTACAGGACATTTTGCTTTATAATAAAAGTAATACGTGTTGAATATTTTTGTTTTTCTAGAAATGATATGTAGTGCTTTATATCCATCATCTTATTTAATGCAATATAAGGGATGCATTTGTATGTGTGTGTATTCACTTTTGAAGCAGAAAATTGAGGTTAAATAATTTGACAAAGATCAATAACACGGCTAGTAATTAAAGAAGTCCAGTTCAGAAGCCAGGTATTCTGGCCAAAAAGCCAATATTTTTTACCTATACTTTTATCAACTTCTTCCTATAACCTATTTAAGAAGGAAAATGTGGGGCGCCTGGGTGGCTCAGTCGGTTGAGCGTCCGACTTCAGCTCAGGTCACGATCTCGCGATCTCGCGGTCGTGAGTTCGAGCCCCGCGTCGGGCTCTGGGCTGATGGCTCAGAGCCTGGAGCCTGCTTCCGATTCTGTGTCTCCCTCTCTCTCTGCTTCTCCCCCATTCATGCTCTGTCTCTCTCTCTATCTCAAAAATAAATAAACGTTAAAAAAAATTAAAAAAAAAAGAAGGAAAATTTACCAATAAATTGGACAACAAAACAGGATAGTCATAGTCTTTGAAATGCTAATAACCCACATTCTAAAGAGCTCTTGGTAGAGACTTCCTAAAGCCAGCATCTCTTTAGGCCAAGATCAATAGCAACAATAACTAATTTAGTAACTAATATTTATATTAATATAAAAGAGAATATTTACAGAACATTTGGTAAATGCTGAGTATGGTGATAGTTAGCTTGAATTAATTAACTCATGTGATCCTTAGAACTGCAAAACAAGAAAACGGATGCCAGTATTACTGCCATTTACAAATAAGAAAAACAAAGAGGAGTAATCACATAGCTGTAAATCAGATTTAAACTCAACAAGTTGATGAGGAAGAAAAGAAACATCTCCCCAAAGGAGGCTATTAGGTAGTCCAAATATCTATGTGGGTTCTGGTTGGCTAACACTCCTGGTTAAATCCCCTAATTTACTTTGAATTGAACAGAGGTTTGTAGGCAGGAGCCCAGGTAAGACTGCAGCTAGGGCGATATGTTTGCCCCAAGGCATACATCTTTAAGGAGGAGCACAGCAGGTTTAATTCAGGATCATAAGACTAAAGGCATGTTTTTCTATTGATTTTATTTGTGCCAGTTATCAATGTATTGCCTCACAGCTCCAAATATATCCTTCAATTAACTGCTCTGAGAAAATGGAGGTGAGCTGTTTAATGCTTTTTTTTTTTTCTGTTGCCAGTACAGAAGATGTTAAGCTTTGTGAGTAGAGGATACTACAGAGACTTTACAGGAGAAAGGGTCTTCCTTCCTAGTTCCCTTGTGCTTGCTCAGGTTGACTTCTGAGACATCATGAATGGCTTCTCACCTGCCCAACTTCTACAACAGGCATGGCTTCCCATGTACCATGTTCCTGCAGGACATGTAATGTCCCCAGCCTTCAGCTTCCAGTATAGTGGCTTCTCTACTGCCCAATTTCTTTAGCACAAGTTATTTCTCCAGTACCCAGGAACTGCCTAAATGGCTGCTTTATCCAAGGCCGGATCCTGAAGGTTTGATGGCCAACACCAATCACTAGTAGCTCCCCTGACATGCTTCCCAAGTGGTTTCAGAGCAGAGTGTCCTGAGGATACACCTCTTTGTAAATAGGGTGGGCATTTCCCCCACAAGTTCCATAGGACACATTTCCAGCAAGTTGTGTCAGTCAGTGTGGCACTAGAACAACTGCTCTGCCATCCTGTGACCTTGGCTTGCATTCCAACAAGATATGGATTGTCAGGCTTGGAGGCTGGAAGGAGGAAATTCTCTTTACGTGCTCTATTTCAGCCCCAGAGGAAATAACTGTTTCTTTTATATCTACTATTCTTATATTATTTGTTATTCCAATCCTCTGTTTAGCTGTTAGTTCATGATAAACTTTCTCTGTCCAAATTAAAGTGTGGTTTCTATCTCCTGATTAGACCCTGACTGAGAGAGAAATCAAAAACTTTTTCCTTATTATAGAAAAATATGGCATTCTTTATTAGGAAGTGAATAAATCATCTCATTTTTCAAATATGAAAACTAACAAGAAATACTAGCAGATGCTTTGAATCTCATCTCTGATACATTTAAATTTCTGCTAACCTTCAAATAATCTTTCTTGCCTTTATTAACTAATACACATGAAGCAACTGCTTAAGATGTCATATGAGACTTAATTCAGGACTATGAAGTTGAATAGTAAAGAGTTAAATTTTATAAAATATTTTTTCCCTTCTTGGGTTACAAATCTAGGGCCACAGCAATTTGATATGTTTTTTTTTAATAACAAATTTCATATGAAGCTCATTTCCCTCTCAAATTAGGAATACTGCAAACCAATAAAGCCATTTTGCCAGATCAATAATAACTAGATTGTTTTCTCTTCTAACACACATATCTCAGTAAGACTAAATAAGATGTTACATATACCAATGAAAACTCACTGAATAAATTCGTCTTTACACAGTGTAAACACCATAAATCTTCTTTGTTCAAAATGAGCATCAATTGGTTTGATTGTGTCATAAAAAAAGTAGCAGATGTTCGGAAAAAGGAAAAAAAATCCATATTTACATGCTCAAAACAGTATCTTTCTCATTATCCTGAGTGAAAAAAACTTCTAGAAGTATCATACTTCTTGGGTCTAAAAATTACATTAATGAGAATCTGGAAGACCATTTCTCAAAGTATTGATGCATGTACACAATTTAAAGTGCATCCTGTTTACACTTACAAATTAAAGTATAATATTCTAACATTTACATGCATTAATCCCAACAGAAAACATCACATTACTATTGTTCACATATTCAATCTTTCTATTGCAACCACTACAAAGATGCTGTTTCCAATTAAGTTTTGTGGTGCATTTTGTTCTATGGTTTAACTCTGCTGTTACCATATCACTTCTTAGCTAACTGCAAATTTGGTAAATATGCATGCTTCTATTTTCAAGTAAATGAATTTTATGGAAACTCATTTCCACTGTCACACGATTAATTCCCCTTTAGCATTATAATCTATTATATTTGTGGATGATAGGCAGAAAATGAAATGGAACTTTTCTTTCTGATAGAGCTAAATCCATTAGTGAAACTTCAAACTGTGTAGCTAAAAGGTCATTTTACTTCATTGTAATATAAGTGTTCTTTTTTTCTTAATCTTTGAATTCAATTATAGAGTCAGCATTAAAAAAAAAATCCCAATGATGCTCAGTAACGTTTGTTCCACTTCATCACAGGGCATTTTTTCCTCTTTAAATCTGTAACTATTTCCCAAAGTTTAAATTGCAATAGTTTCTTTGTGTCCTCAGTTGTTTTTTAACTTTGAATATTGACAGATTATATGTTGTATAAAATTGCTGAAACATTTCTGAAATTTTTTTTAAGATTTATTTATTTTTGAGAGACACAACACGAGCAGGGAAGGGACAGAGGATCGGAAGCGGGCTCCATGCTGACAACTGTGAGCCCGATGTGGGGCTCGGACTCACAAACCATGAGATCATGACCTAAGCTGAAGTCAGATGCTCTACCGACTGAGCCACCCAGGCACCCCACAATTCTGAAATATTTGTAAATTACATGTAAAAATCCAACCTGTCTCATAAAAATGGATTTTATTTATTTATTTTTTAATTTACATCCAAGTTAGCTAACATATAGTGCTATAATGATTTCAGGAGGAGAGTCCTGTAAAAATGGATTTTAAATATGATGTTGCAAATGAGATGCCAAGATGCTAACGATAATAGGCATCAAAGTAAGTGTGAAAGTATCCATGGGGAAGAAACTGAGAAAAAGCCTAAGGAGGCTGCAGCATGTTACCGTAGCCCCTACTCTGTGTAAAAGTCTAAAACAAGGAAGAAGTGGATTGTTGGGAAGAAAAGTCTGTGTGGAAGTTTTCTTTGGAGAAAATTGTACCCTGTAACTAAAACCTAGTGAGGAACTTTTCAAGGGGCCTATTCAGAGGATGTAATGTGTGACCGCCACAGGGTGTGTGTATGTGGGTGGGTGGCTGTGTGTGGGATGGCAGAGTACTGACATCTGACGTCTTCCTATAAAGTCTACAGAGGGAGAGATGGAATAACTAACTGCTCTGGCAGCAAAATTTGAGTGTTACTAATGTGTTGGAATTAACCTGGCTTTCAAAGTTCATCAGAACAAATTTGTAGTGTTTTCTGTGTATTAGATGTGGCAACACATGGAGTGTGAGCTGGCCTAGAGGTGCTTTGACTTCTTCATGAGGAAAAATAGCTAGGGGGAATGCAATGGAAAGAGGCCCCATGGAGGGGCCCACCACAAAACCACAAGCCGAGTGGGTTGCTGCAGCTAGATGGATGGAAGGAATCCTTTTCTCAAGTTTTGGCAGAAGTTACCATCAGAGGGGATCTTCCAAAGAACTTATGGAAGCATCCATGGGGAAAAAATATTTTAAACACCCCTACCCCTGGTAGGGCAGGAAGAACAAAGCAGATTATGATGTTAACACTCAAGAAAGATCTAAGTGCCCTTATACTGCTTCTACTCATCCTATAATGACTCTGATGTGGTTGTAAGCAATGGCCTCTGATGGGGAAGGAAGGAGAGAGAAGCCTGTGTGATGATAGAAAAGGTGGATCAGACTTGATCCACAGCCAAGTGACCCACTGAAACTGCGTCTCAGCTGGAGAAGGGGACCAAATGAAGATTGGGTGTTGACTAATACAGTGGACTAGACAGCCTATTTTCTGCATCAGGAGCCTATTTTGTATATAAAGCGACCTTAGGACTTCCTATTACCCAATAGTAATGAACTTCTTGTAGTTTTCCTTCCAGTAATAGAGCAAAAGCTTCTACTGAATATATTTTACAAAGACATTAGAAAACAAAATCAAATGGATTTTATGGTGACATTCTAGGAGTTGTAGTTTTTCAGTTACATATATCGTTTATATAAATCTTTTTTTTTTTTTTCATCTCAGGGACCTTGAATATGGGTGTGTAGGAAAAAAACCCAAATAATTGATTTATGTAAATGTCCCAGTATTAATGTCCAAAGTATTATGGGTAGGCAAAATTAGAATACAACATATCAAGGAAACAGCATCTATATTCATTTAGGACATAATGAGGTAAAGATTTGATGTAGTAACAAAAGTTTTATGCTTAATGATAATAAACATTTTTTTAAATCTTTATTTATTTTTGAGAGAGACAGACAGAGCAAGAGCAGGGGAGGGGCAGAGAGAGAGGGAGACACAGAATCCGAAGCAGGCTCCAGGCTCTGAGCTGTCAGCACAGAGCCTGATGGAGGGCTCAAACTCACGGACCGTGAGATCATGACCTGAAATGAAGTCAGACATTTAACCGACAGAGCCACCCAGGCGCCCCCTTAATGATAATAATAATAATGATAATGATAATAGCTAATAAGTGCTAAGCACTTAACTTTGAGCCAAACACTATCATGAGTACTTTATTGGGGGAACTTGTGAAATGCTCTCATCAATCCTAAGAGGTAGGAAATACTAATATCCCATTGTAAAAAGAAGGTAGTTGTGACACAGAAGAAGGTAACAGAGCAACTCACTCAAGGTCACTGAGTAAGTACTATGTCACAGGGAAGGATCCAGACATGAAACTCCTAACCAATCTCTATGGTAACCAAAGAGAAACAAAAGCAAAGAAGACACTAGAAGTCCACTGTAGAACCCCTGTGCTGACTGAAAAGGCAAGCTTATGTGTGAACAACTACTTATCCATTCTTTAGTTCTCAGACAGCCTCCTTTACCTTCAATTACATTCATATTCACACAATATTTAATCTTATCTATGTGAAGAACAAGAGATATTAGATCTAATCTAATATTAGATATTAGATACACAAAACAGTCTGTAGTTCAAGTAATTTGAGATGTAAATTTCAGGGAAAATGACAGAGACATTCATCTTTCAAAATCTGTTTGTTTCATTTTATCTAGAAATGTTTGTTTGATAGAATAAAATACAACCAGGAGAGCCCTTTCGAACTGAGTATATGTGCCAAACTGAGAAACCAAGGAGGCTGAGGTGACACGGTGATAAATGTCAGATAATATACCACTTAGGAGTTAGGGGAATTGTAATGTCACATTGCCAAGAGATGTTCAAAAAGTCAAACTGGATAGTAAAAGTGGAAATGCTTAAAAGTTATTCAGTAATATATTTGTAAGCTATTATTTTTAACTAGAAATATGGGGACCCTCAAACAACGTTTTAAAGTTTTATATCCTTGGTTAATTTTTTTTTTAAAGGCCACACCATTCAATAGTAATGGAACTTAGACAAAATACACCCTTGAGGACATAGAAGAAGCAGTCCAAAGGGATGCTTAATTTTCAACACATTGAATTGTCCATCTTATAAAAGTTATACAGACTTTGTGAATAATATTAACCCACTACAGATAAATAGAAAGAATATAGAATGCACCTATAATTATTACCATGCAGTTACAAACACTATTAATATTTTATGCTCCTTTTCAAAATTAAAATCCTATTATCCATTCTTTTGTCTACAGTATTTTGGTTAACTTAATATTTTAAGCATTTTTTTGTTTCTTTTAAGATTCTTAAAATCATGCTTTTGATCTGCATATTGCTCGTTGTATAGCAGTACATATGTTCTTAATTCTCCTCTTCCTGACTCCATTGCTTTTTTGTACTTTTTGTACTTTTTTAACCAAAGTAATCAGTACAGTAAATAAGCTCCAAAAGCTGAGCAGTTATTTCCTGCAAATTCAGAGAACTTACCCTGAAATCAATAATTTGTGTGCAAATAGTTATTTCTCGAGTCTCAGACATTTTTGAAAATGTTAGCCAGACCATTTTTGATAACAACCTTATGACAAAATAGTGACTATACTCTAACCCTCTAAACCAAGTTCTGGGGATCCCCCAGATGTATTGAGGGACACCTCAGCTTCTGAACCCCTAAATCCTTGCAGAATTGCCTGGGTAACATTTAAACTACTTATGAGTGGCTCCAACACTCTGAACTAATTTTCTGCAACCCAATTAGCAACACTTGGCAAAAGGAAAGTGACCTTCATCTTGTGAATTGCTAGCAAACCAGACAGTGAAAGAGCCAAATGGGCCAACAGAGGTCATCGAGTTTATACCCCATTTTATATCTCAGGAAAACTAAAGACCATGAAGGTTAAGTAACTTGGCTGAAGTGACACAGTGTGCTGAGCAAAGCTCAAGCTCTGGCTGGTGGAAAAAGACTGCTTTTGCCTTTCCTGAAAGGAAAGTGCCAACTCTGATTATTTATATTGCAATAATGACTTTTCACTCTCTACTGTATCATGTTTCCTTATGTGTGGAGAACAAATTTGGGGACCAATTTAGAATGTGATGTTCTCTTTTCAAGACTAAAATATTATGGGAAGAAATCATGGGTTTTGCAATATTCAGGTAACAACAACCCAACTTCATGATTTTATCAGTACTGTTTTATTTGAGAGCCTAAATACTTAAAGACAGAAAAAAGCTAAAAACCCTTCAATGTTCCGGGAGAGATATAAAGTAAGGATTGTTATTAACATGGTTTGCATTTGATGGTGGAAAACAAGCTCAGATTCTGGTCAATGGTAAACTTGGAGAGAAGCTCACAGGAACAGCTTTGGAAGGTAAACACATCCCTTAGGCTTTCCAATGGCTGTGAAGATATGTCCTTGGAATGCTTAAGTGGTAGAAGAACTAAGTCTCCGAGTACCAGTCACTATAGAGCAGTACTTCCAGCACTGGTGAACACTGCCGGAATCATGGACGTGATGGCAAATGAGTAGGAAATTTAAGTAGTAAGCTGGGGATTTTAAGCTTTTCTGTCAGTAATGGAATAATAGCCAAAGCATTTCAAAGAATACAAATGTCCCAGCAGAACCCAAAAAGTCATCAAAGGAAAAGTCTACTTCCTGAAATATAAGTAATAACATCAATATATAAATTAGTTGAAGAAGCTAACTCAGATGGTCCTATCTTATAGAAGAAAAGTAACATACATAATATGAGGTTAACATATTAAAACTTAAAATGCATATTAATGAGGGAGCAAACTAATCTCTTCTATAACAATCCATCTCAATTATTTAATTTGGAAACCCTTTCTGGTATTGGTAAACACTTTAGTATGAAGAAGTTATTTTGATCAAAGCTTTATAGATAGACTAAAGCTTCACTGTATAGAATCCCTAAAATTTGGTTATTCTAGATGACATGTTTCCAGTATAACAGAAGAGTTACCTTTCCAAGTAGCAAATACAGTAGACACTTTTTTTCACTTAACTTTCTGACAGATAATCATTCTAAAATACATTAAACTTTATGAGGCCTTCCTTAAAAGTACATTGGGCATAATGTAATTTTCCTTGATGACCCAGAGTCATCACTGTGAATATTAATTATCAAACTGTGCTATAATAAAATTATTTCTGTGAGGCCCTCAGAAATGTATGTTTTCTATTGCCCTCAGAATGACAGAATGTCAGAATTAAGCAGGACTTGAGAGTTTGTCCAGCTTTCTCAATTACGGATAAGGACACTAATGTCAAGACAGGAGTGATGTGATTTAATTAAAGGGACATAAACAGTGACCTTCCCCAGGTCCCTCAACTTCTCATACAGAGTCCTTTCAATTACCCCACATTCTATACCACAGTCTATGTTTTCACTAATTCCTTTCCCTATGGTTTTATAGTTTTCCTCTCTCTTCCTTGTTATGTTCGATGCTCACTCTCATCACTGTTGCCAGGGATACAACCTTCCCCATCCTGTAACTGTGCACCCTGATGAGTGATGCAGTTCGGGCATGGTGAGGGGACAGAGAGCCCATGATCATCAGAAGGCGATGGCTGCAAGTTAAGTTCTGGGGAGTGCCCAGGTAAAATTTAGCAGAGTGATCTAAATTTTGGAGAGGAAATTAATCTGGACCTTAATCAAGTTGTCTAACTGAACATTAGAGTTGAAGTTTCCGAGCAAAGTGGGGAAAGGGTGCAGGAACCAAAAATGTCAAGAATGAAGTATGGAAGCACAAGCTATGGGAGATAGCCTAAATGAATTCAAATGACAAAGATGTCTGTGCCTTCTTTAAACCTCATTCTAGGGTGATTGTATTTGAAAGTAAACACAGGGGCGCTTGGGTGGCTCAGTCGGTTAAGCGTCCGACTTCGGCTCAGGTCACGATCTCGAGGTATGTGAGTTCGAGCCCCGCGTTGGGCTCTGTGCTGACTGCTCAGAGCCTGGAGCCTGTTTCAGATTCTGTGTCTCCCTCTCTCTCTGACCCTCCCCCGTTCATGCTCTGTCTCTCTCTGTCTCAAAAATAAATAAATGTTAAAAATAAATAAATAAAAAAAAAAAATAAAAAAAAAGAAAGTAAACACATTGGGTGAGAGAGAGAATGCCTGCTTCTTTTTAAGTCCCTCAGCCAGTTCAAATTTGAACCTGACTTAGGAAAGAACCCATGCCTTGGATGGTTAGACATGGGTGTCGTAGAGATGTGAGTGAATGATCTGATGGACGTAAGCAGTGATAATATATATTGGGTATAAGACATGGGGCCTGTGGTAGTTCAGAAGTCTTATTTGTTGACTTTCTGGTAGCAGCCTTTCCTGGCCTTGCCCCAAGAGCCCTGAGGTTTCAGAACAATTAAATTCCAGGTGGGTGAGGTGTTACCTTAGCGTTACCACATCAATAAATAGACAAGGCAGCAACCCAATGTAATAGTAGAAGGGGAAATAGCATTTGAAAAGCCAACTATATTTGAGCCTGTTCGAACAAGATGGTGAATTCTTATTTTCTGAAATATTTGCCCCTTTGTCTAAAATGAGGTGACTGAGGTGCCCAGGGGGTAAATGACTTGTCCAGGGTGATACAATGGCAAGGCCATTGCCTCTGATTAAAATGATCCAGTATTAGAGCCCTGCACTGCAAGGGGTGGTCATAGGTCGGCTATTACCATCTCAGAGAGGAAACTGCTCCCCACGTGGTGGGCAGAGCAGAATCTGCTGTGCTTTCTTTCTCACTTTTTTCTGGAGTGGCAGAAGGAAGGTTTGCTTTGCTCAATAGTCTAAAAGACAAATTGGTATTCTCTGTAGGAACAGGCAGGATGATTCATGCTGTGTGGTATGTAATTAAGGTCTGTGAACTCAAAGTGAGCAAACCAGGATGTTAGTAATCTTGGTAGAGGAGTGGCTCAAGAGGGTAGCTATAACTCATTCTTTATTTCAATCCCTTTGAGGTAGGAGAGTTAAACTTCCCCAAGATAAGGGGATGTACTAAGAACAGAAGTTATTTTCAAGATTTTATCTCTCTTACCTCATGATCTCTCAGTTCTATCATTAAAAAAAAAACCTTTCATATATATGAGTTTTTTATTTCATTGTCAAGAAACTAGGTTTGTCCTCTCATCCTTTGTTCTTTGAAGCATTCATTCAATCCAAACAATTATGGAGGTCCTACAACTTACTAGAGGGCCAAACACGTCAAAGCTTCCTGCTTTCACAAAAGTCCACAGTCTAGTTGGAGAAACAGAGATGTAAACAGATCATAGGGGTACTTCCCTGGCTGTGTCACTATGGCTAAAATAGTTAAATTCCATAATCCCAGTCTCCTCAAACATAAAATGACAATAATACTTATCTTGACAATGGTGTTATGATTATGAAAGAGTGAATGTATATAAATCACTGAGTAGTGTGCTTTGCACATATTAGGCATTTTGCACCAGTTAGTAAATGCCAACACAAACTAGTAAGTGTTCTAATCAAGAAATGATACAGAACAGGAAAGACAAAGGAAAGGGGAGGGTATTCTTCCCACAAGTGGACATCTGTTTGTAACTGCCCAGGCAATTTCCTTGGATAAGCTCCTGTCCAACATGCTCAGCCTGTGTGTTTCTGAGGGAGTTTCCACCATTTTCAGTTACACGGCATGGCAAGTAGCCTTTTGAAAGCTTCAGCACAGTCTGGGCTATGAAGGGAGCCTAAATACTAAATTATATGGAAAAAAAAATTCATGGAGTTCTTTTCTTTCATGATTTGCTTTCTGAGATTGCACGGAAGTAAGAGGGAGGAGCAAAGGAAGGGTAGAAAGACAAGTCAGGAAGCTGGGCTCCATTGTAAAAATGTCCAAGTGCCATTTTATGGCAAGAGTTGGCTAATATTCTACCACTACACTGTTTGTATTTAAGTGAGGTAAGTATTGGGGCGCCTGGGTGGCTCAGTCGGTTGAGTGTCCAACTTCAGCTCAGGTCATGATCTCATGGTTCGTGAGTTTGAGCCCCGCATTGGGCTCTGTGCTGACAGCTCAGAGCCTGGAGCCTGCTTTAGATTCTGTGTCTCCCTCTCTCTCTGCCCCTCCCCCGTTCATGCTCTGTCTCTCTCTGTCTCAAAAATAAATAAACATTAAAAAAAAAATTTAAGTGAGGTAAGTACATCCCATCTCCCAAACCTGTTATAATTTGTCCTATGCACAAAGGTCTTATGTAAGTGTTTCTAAATATTTGTTTTTCTGGAAAATAAGGCAAACTGAGCTCTGTATCTGTGTTGACACAGAATGGAACAGTTGCATTCAAGGATTGGTACACTTATCTTCAGACTAAACTCAGTTGAAGAAGAAGCTTCAGTGACATATGGCCAAGACAATGTCCATTACACATGGCAGACATCAAAAAGTTGGATGGCAAGAGGGTATAGGAATTTCCTAGGGCATGGAGTAGTGATATGAGCCCATTTTATCTACTTTTGAGGAAAGGGATACCCTAGCTGATGTTGAAGTTTTATTTTTATTATGATGTTGAAGTCCTGTTCAGGTTCATTTGAACTCTGATGCAATAGACATTTGAGTCCCTTGTTTGAATCCCTGCCCTGGTTCTGAACCAGCAGCATATGATAGCCAAACTGTGGGGTGCCTATTTCAGAGAGTAGCAGTTGACTAAGTATCAACAAATTAGGTCATGGGGTTTCTACCACAAATTCACAGGAAAGTTGTGAAAGTTCTCTGAAATCACCCTTCTACAATTTAGGTGAGGAAGCTAATTGAGATGGAGTGTTTGTGGCATCATGCAATGCTATGTGGGCTCTTAAGAGCATGCTGCTTACATTTTGACATTCATGTGCACTATCCAGAGATTTTGTTAAAATGCAGAATCTGATTAGCAAGTCTGGGATAAGGCTGAGATTCTGCATTTCTACCAGCCCCCACACGATGCTGAGGCTACTGGTCTGGGGTCCACACGGGGAGTAGCAAGGTTAAATCACCTCATTAAATAACAAACAATAGAGGAGCCTGACATATATAAATAAATTAACCTCATCATAAGGAGAATTCCTTGAAACTTAAAGTCTCTTGGGGACAGAAAAGAAGGTACTTACTAGAACCCTGGATGAGCCAGCAGAGCACACTGTCAGAGAAGCTGAATTCCTTTAGTAGACTGGTGAGTAGAGGCTTTTGAGTGTTTGATAGGCCTCACATAATACCAAAACCTAGGGATCTGATTGAAAAATCTAATACCAAGGACTACAGAGAATTTTGAGAAGGAGAAATACAGAATCTCAAATAAATAAGCAGAATATAAAGAATAAAACTAACAATTGCTACTATTTATTTAATGTTTATCATCTATTAGGCACACTTTTAAGCATTTTAGCATTTAATTCTTAATGTCACAGTAACTCTGAGGTAGGAACAATTGTTATCTCTATTTTATTTTATTTTATTTATTTTTTTTTTAATGTTTTTTTTCAACGTTTTTTATTTATTTTTGGGACAGAGAGAGACAGAGCATGAACGGGGGAGGGGCAGAGAGAGAGGGAGACACAGAATCAGAAACAGGCTCCAGGCTCCGAGCCATCGGCCCAGAGCCTGACGCGGGGCTCGAACTCACGGACCGCGAGATCGTGACCTGGCTGAAGTCGGACGCTTAACCGACTGCGCCACCCAGGCGCCCCTGTTATCTCTATTTTAGAAGTGAGGAAACTAAGACTCAGAGAGGTCAAATTACTTGCTCAAGGTCACACAGCTAATAATTAGCAAGACAGCTGTTTGAACACAGTCCTGCTCTACAGTTCACACACATAAGCCCTATGATCCCTCCATTCTTCAGTCTCCACTGCTCCACTGAAATAGGGTTTGCTGTGGAGACCAATAATCGCCACGATTCAAGACGTAATGGACATTTTTGGACCTCTAAGCAACACTGAATGCTGCAGACCCTCCTTCCTTCTCTATTATCTTCCCCTGGCTTCCTCTAACTGGCTTCCACACCTACTCTTGACCCCCACAAATCAGTCTGCATCAAGGATATTATACAAACCTGCTCATGTCACACTCCCCAAGTGTCCCCTTTGGTGTCTTTCGGTGGTTAAGTTAATGATCCACAAGCCTAACCAGCAGACAAGGCACTGAGGGATTTGTTTTGCTTTCCTCTCCAGTTTCATCTTTCATCAAACTATCCCTCACACCCTGGGATGCACCCAGTCTGGACCTTAAACCAGTGCTTTTGTATTTTCAAATTCTCTAATGGATTTTAGTGAAGTGTGAAAATAATTTAGTTGGTCAAGATAAGCATTTTATTTTAATGAAATGGAGAAGAGAAACCCATCAGAGTATCATTTGTTAGATCCCCCACCCATTATACGTGTACTGCATCATAATGAAAAAACTAGTTGTAACCAAACATCATAATCAGAAGAAATCTGCAAAATGATGCCTGAAGCATACAATGGTCTCCTGCCACTGAGCCTCAGCAGATGCTGGTCCCTCTGCCTGGAAAGCTTTACCCCAATTCTTTGTCTAGGAATTTCTATGCCCCATCCCAATATCAGCTGCATCCATGCTAGGATCCTAAGACCTGGTGGGGATGCCAAGGGTCTGAAAAGCTATCCTGCAGGCAGCACCACATGTAGCTGAGGAGAATTCAACATACCCAATGGGGAGGATTCAAGCTTAAAGCCACAAAGAATCCAAATATTAAGCTGCAGGATGGCTACCAACCATATGAAGCCAAAAGATGTCTGAGAGAGAGGGTAGGAAGTAGAGCCTGCAGAAACCCCTCAAGCCATAAGAGCACAGCCACGGGACTTTTACAGGACATTCCAGCACAGTTTAGAAAGCCAGTTCAGCAGCCCAGGTGAAAGCCAGTAAGCACATTTGTAAAGATAGCAGCCATAGTGTTGAGAGGAGGCCAGACCTGAGAGATGTCAAGGAGGGAGAATCTACAAGACTGAGTCACAATGCAGTCTATCTCATGTATTTATCAGGCATGAAAGAGTTGTAAATGGGCATTTTACAGTTGATTTATATAGTCTCCAGAGTCAACTTAATAGGGTGAGGGCCATGAGGCTGGTTGAAAAAATTTTTTGAAAAGCATTCGTGTTTCCACCCACTGGCAGAAAGAGTGTGTGTGTGTGTGTGTGTGTGTGTGTGTGTGTGTGTGTGTGTGTATACATATACATATACATATTCCTACTCGAGGAGACAGGAGAGTTCTTAGCTATAGGTAATCTGTGGAGACACGCAGGCATGATTTTAGAGATGGAATGAATCTAAACCTCTTCATCGTGGGTAGGAAACTGCAGCTCAGAGAGTCACTGCCTTGTAAGCCGAGCGCCAAGGCTGCAATCAGAACCCAGGACTTCAACTAACCAGCCAGAGGATGTCTTTGTCCATTAAGCCACGCGTGGTCAAAGGTGCAGTTCCCGAACTGGTCCAAGCAGGATCTGTTTCCCCTGATACCAACTGACTAGGGACACCACCACATACATTGCCCCTCGGTCACTAAGGCAGGAATTGCTGGGGTCCCTGACTCCATACAGGAGTTCGGTTCGTATGTAACTGAAGAAAAACAGTTTTCTGTTTTTTGTTTTTGTTTTTGTTTTAAAATGAAGATGTGAATCAGAGGTATGGTTATGGAAATAGGAAAAACAGCAAATATGAGACAATTTGGGAAAAAGGTAAAAGGACTTAATGTCTGACAAGGTGTAAGGAATAAGGAGAAAAGAAGAACTAAAGAAGAGCACAAGACTTGCAGACTGGGAAGAAAGCAGTACCACTGGCTGAAATGGGGTCCCTGGGGAGGAGAGGTATCCCCAGGTCACAGAGAGAAAGACCATTAACTCAGTCTGGGATAAGTTAACGTTGACAGGAGAGCAGGATATGCATGTGGAGACTTCCTGCTGATGTGTTATTTGGGAAAAATGTTTTATATCACCTAAGACAGTTTTATTTCCACTTGGAGTCAGAAAGACGAGCTTAGCAGTTATAACAAGAAGGATAAAGGCCTAAAGAGGTGCACAAATTGCAGGGGAAAGTATCGATTGCAGTTTTGATCATCTGAGCTGATACTCGGGAAACCTGCACTATCTCCCCATATATACAGGCAGGAGGAGAGAAGACAGAGGGCTGAGGCAGTCTCTTTCTTCTCTTTTTCTGATGCATCAAAACCAATACCACACAAAGCTGCCCTGCTATTACCGCTGGGGGCCGGCAGCCAGCCTCCGATATCACCCCCAGAGTCTGGTTTTCACATAGCTGCTCAGCCTGAGAGAAGCTTTCAAAGAGGCTGCCTGGAGAGGTTGATGGTGCAAGAGAGGATATTTCTCACAGCTGCTGACATAGCTGGAGGAAGGCTAGCAGTTTGTAGGGTAGGGCTACTGACAGAAAATTGGGGGAAAGTGTTATGGAGAGAAGAAAAGCAAGGAAGGATAAAAGTTGGAGCTGAATTTGGGTTCAGATGTTAAGACCGACTTAGACAAGAGGCAAATAGGAAGAGTGTGTAAAGCTCTGTTAGTTCCCAGAAAAGCAACTTCTATGAAAGTCAGACTCACCACAGAGAACTGAAGAGACGCAAAGGCTTTGAAGTTCATCTCGTCTACCCTCCCCCACTTCCCGCAAACATGCAGACCCATGGCTTCCACAGAGGAAGTGACTGAGCCAGAGGGGTCACATGACCTGCTAGTAGTCACACAGGCAGCTATCAGTGGTAGGATCTGGCTATACACTTAGGATTGCAGACACCCACCCCAGGGGTTTTCTTAATGCTACAGTACGTTGCAAAACCTGCTGTAGATGGGTAAATGTAAACCCAAAACTTGTGGAGAGTCATTACAGGTATCTGATGAATAAATTATCGAGGTAGTTATAGGGACTATCTGTGATGAAGGATAAGATAGAATTGAGAAAACTTACCATTCCATATAACATATAAAATACATTTGAGTTCCCCAAAGTAGGTCTATCAGAAATGGTAGTGTTCTCCATTCCACTGATCTCTAATGTCTGTTCCTGCAGAGCTTCTGGTTTCATCTGTGGGCTCAGTATCCTACTTCCCTTCTAAGTTTGGTCCTGCTTCCAGGGCCTGGAGGAACGCTGAACAAGCAGTGCAGCAACAAAGTCAATGCCTTTCTAACCCCTGTATTTGAAATACGATTGCTCCAGGCTGGGTATGACCTCTACCTCCAAGACTCAGCTTCTTTAACAGGCTCTTGACCCATATCCCATCAACCAAGACAACCATAATTTCCCTTTTCAATATTAATTTATTTATCTATCTATCTATCTATCTATCTATCTATCTATCTAGAGAATCCCAAACAGGCTCCATGCTATTGGCACAGAGCCCAAAGCAGGGCTCAAACTCAAGAACCATGAGATCATGACCTGAGCCAAAATCAAGAGTTGGACACTTAATTGACTGAGCCACCCAGGCACCCCCACATTTACCCTTCCCAATCCTAAAATACTATTTCCAGTCTTCATTTTGAATTCTACACACTACCTATCTCACCTCAAACTTCTGTAGGAACCCACAGGCTTTAACCATGGCACCATTCCTCCATCTCCCTCACAGCCTTGACTCCCAAATTTAAAGACCAGCCTGTGTACTCAGGTCACTCATTGCCTGTTCTGTCCATTGTGGCTTGCTATCCAGACTGACTCTGCTCTGTCCTCTGGGTTCATAGCATTTATTTGTCCTGTTCCCCCACCTTCCTTACACTCACTATCTCCCAAAGTTAATCATCCTGGCCCAAATAAGGCACTGACAACAATGTGGATTTGGCAGAAAATAAAGAAGGAAGATGAAAGCTTAAAGTTAAGGAGAAAATAGGGCTTCTTTTAGAAACAAATATTAATATACCTAAAGATGCAGAAAGTATCCAATCCAGAGTAAGTATTCAGGGTTGTGCTGCTCTTACCAGATTTAGCTGGAAATCTCAGTTAATTAATATAAGAAAGGTCCATTTCCTCCTTCTCATAAATATGCAGTGGTTGTTTGAGAGGTGATAGAGAATTTGCTCTGAGTAGGAATTAGGAATCTGGGCTAAAGGAGGCCACAGCTTCTTGAAACTTCTTCCTCAGGAGCAAGTCTCCCTCTATTTCCTGGCAGCTGAAGAGAGACTCGAAGATTATCAGGGGGTTTTCATATCCTCAGCCTGGAATTAACACATATTACTTCCTCTCACTGCTCATTAGCTAGAGATGGGCATAGGATCCCTCCCATCTGCAAAGATTCTGAGAAGCCCTACTTCTCCTGGCGGCCCAAAGGAGAGGGGAACTGGAGACCCAGAATGCTATTGGCAGCCAGTGCATGGATGCCAGTCACTGAGGCTCTCAAATTCTTAGAATTGTTGTTTACCTAAAGCGCTAATGCACTCACAGTTACGACAATGCTTCTCATATTTAGCTGACAATAAGCAAATATTTTTTCAGTAAGCAGAATGGAAGGAATGAATATATGCTAATTGAATGAAGAAATGACAGTATGTGTTAGGGGCTGAGACAAAATAAGGTCTCAGGGTGGCTGTGCTGCTACAATTTTATTTCACTGTTTTTGCTTGTTTTATTTTTACAGCTTGAAGATAATTTTTTTAAGTTAGTTATTAATGTGTAGCTTGTGTTTAATGAACCAAGATTAAAAATAGAGCATTTACCTCTCAATTTTATGAGTAATTGCATATAATATTCAAGAGCATAAAATAGCAAGGATGGCTTATTAAAAGCAACTTGTAGAGTTTCCATATGGAGCAGGCTTACAAATAGTAAAATCATATGCATCATTTTTATCAATATTAAGATTTAATCCTAGAGTATCAACTGCACATCTATACATATCAAGACTTGTAATCATAGCCCTTTATAAACAAAGCCATGATAATTCAATACATGTATTAATTATGGCACTAGTTTACCTAGACCTAGCATTTACTTTAAACTCTCATTGCATAAATTGAACATTTTGCCAAAAGTAAACTAAAAATAATGAGAAAACAAAGCTGTTGAATTACCCTTTATTATTGCTTGCCCTTGTTCCTCATATTATATGTTGAAAAAGTTTTTGAGTTGTTCCTTTATATTTAACACACAGAGGTACTTTTATACGCTTTAAAATAAAAGTCTACAGTAGGATGTGGGTGACGGTTGCCCTGTTCATCGATTTGCCTGGTGATCAATGGTGTGCAATGACAGGACTCCTCACAGCATCTTCACATCTCATGACATCACATCAGAGGAGCAGCAGGAAATACAAGTAAAGAAATATTTCTCCTCTAATTTCACAAAATGGGGTTTGCACAGCCTCATTTTCTCTATGAAGATGGCACAGAAGTGTGTTGGCAACTTCTAATCCTCAACATCACAAGCCTGCAGTTTGCAAGACATCTTCTTAAAGCACCTCTGCCTAAGCCCACCTAGGTCCCCATGAGGATGTCAAAGTTGACCTGTCCTCTCTTCCCCAGCTGTGAGGGTTCACGGGCACAGGGAAGTCAGCCCTGTCTATGGAATTTAAGATCTTCTTAATCCTGAAAGCATATAAATGCTGGTATTGATTTAAAAAAAAATCAGTCTCACACAGGTGGATAAAACCTTTACTGTCATTTTGGTACAAACTGAAGTGAGCCTTTTAATATCACCTGTCTTCCCACAGGGAATAGTTCCCAAACCAGAGAAAAATGCCTAGTAAGACCACACTGAAATTCAACAGGATATATAAGGTAGAGAGAAACTCACTATGACATAACTCAGACATTTGTAGAAGATTAGAACTTAAAATATTTTTTTCATACCTGATAAAAGACCAAAACATTAAAAGAAAAATTACATGGGGTGCCTGGGTGGCTCAGTCTGTTAAGCGTCTAACTTTGGCTCAGGTCATGATATTGTGGCTCGTGAGTTCGAGCCCCATGTCGAGCTCTGTGCTGACAGCTCAGACTGGAGCCTGCTAAGGGTTCTGTGTCTTGCTCTCTCTCTGTCCCTCCCCTGCTTGTGCTCTGTCTCTCTCTTTCTCAAAAATAAACATTAAAAAATTTTTTTAGAGATTACTAATCTTTAGTCACTAATTTTTCTAAGCATATTATCTGGTGGGGAAGAGTATACTGCTGCTTAAAAAAGACACCTGAGATGAGATAAAACATATACCTCTGAAACAGAAATCAACTCACAAATTTTTTTTCACTTGGATACCCATTTTATAAATGGAGAAACTGAATGAGAAAGTTTATATGACTATTGCTAAAGTTGATTTGTAAGTAGAACGACAAATAGAATGCTTTTTCCCTAACCTGGATTCAAGTATCTGATTCAAGATTTGTTGGTACTCATCTTCGAAAGATCTGAAACAACTGAAATGCTTATTTATGCTTAATATTGTAAGAAATATTCTAACTAAAGTCTAACAAATATCTTTTTTTTCCAAAAATTTCATATGTACATTTCAAGACTCAGCATCATGTCTAGATTTCTTTTGTTGTTGTTGTTGTTGTTGTTGTTGTTTTCTCTTTTTTCTTTTTTTCCTTGAGATTCCACAGGGGACAAAAAGAGGAAAAATGAGATTTCATCAGAGGACCGTTCTGATCCAGAAAGAAGCAAAGAAGACCTTTAACATAAAGAACATCTGAGACAGATCTTTAAAAAGGGTGGTGGGGAGATATTACTACATTATTTTGCTTCATGCGGATGTAAAGAAAAAGTTGCCAAGTTTTTATTGCTTGAACGGGGACAGGTATTTTCTTATAAGGCTCTGAAAGGTCTTACCACTGAAAAGTAATGTGAAAAACAATAACTTCTGGCACTAAATGATTGTTATAAAGCTCACCACCTTCAATAAAAAGATGCTTCTGTGCAATTTCCAGTCACATCAAATTCTCATTATAAGCAGCTAAATCCCATCTCTCCATGAGCCAGAGTATCAAAAGTAGCAGCTTTATGCAGCAAGTTTTGTAACACACACTTACATCCCATATATCCCAAGTCACAAAGCAAATTCTATGACTTTTTCCCCTTGGTGAATGACAGGCTTGGATGCTAAGCTTCAGTGAGGCCACAGACAGGGAAGCACTGTGACCGAGGTATCCTCAAAAATAAGAAAGAAATTCTGCTTCTTCTTGGAAACAGAAGTGTCCCGTTCCCAAGTGCTTGCATAAAATCCATTTTTGTGTTAAAGAGAAAAAATTAAAGTTGCTCAGAGTTTAATTCAGAATCCATGAGGAGGAAAATTAGAGAAGCAATAAGGCCAAAAAAAAAAAAAAAGTCCCTGGGGTAGAAAACTCAAAGGCCTATTTAATAATTTCCATGCCCTTCTCACATCTCATGTTATTTGCAAATATCAGATATTGCTAGATTTCTTTCTAAGGTCTGGTGAGAAAATGAAATTAAATGCCAATAAAGTTAAAGTTCCCAGACTAACCATGGAAAACAGGACAGGAAGGTGCAGACTCTAATAATTAATGCTAGGGTTCAGAGCATAAGCTCTAAGTCAGAGCATAACCCACCTTAACCAGTAAAGAGGCCAACAGGCTTGACCTTGGATGGCTTTGCCCTTTAAGGAAAGCTCTTTTTAGCAGTGAAGAGCCCCTCTAGTAGGCAGAAAGATGAATATCACTTTCAAAACAGAAAATAGGTCAACTGATATGACAGAACGAAAGCTAGGCATTGTCAATTTTTTAAGGCAGTAAAGCTGAAAATGAAAGGTAACATTCAAGGATACAAGAATGGTATTTTTTCTGATTGGCAGCATGTCCATTCTCATAGTTAGAGTCTGTAGTTTGCTGTGCCTGGGAATGGTGGCTTCATTTTAAGACTTAACCAAATCCAAGTAATTAAACGGGACATGCTTACTTATATTGCTCATAAATAGATACAAAGGGTACTCTTAAACAGGCTAATTGAAAAGGAATTAAGTGACAGCACCAGAAAACAAACAGTTGCATCTGGCAATGGAATGGTTTGAAGATAAACTGAAATAAGGGTATTTATAAGGTGAGAGCAATGGTAGCGATGAAATATTAGAATCCAGTTTATACTTACATTGCAAAGACAATTATGAACTTCTATACATTAGACCCACGTGATAGACTGCAAAAATGGCCAATAATAATTTGTAACGCTTCCAGTAAAGAAGTGACGTCTATTTGCCCATCATGAATTTGGGCTGGTGGTGTAATTTGCTTTGGCTAATTAGAAGTGGCAGAAATGATTTTATGCCAGTTCTGAGAATAACCCTCAAAAGCACTTTTAGTTTTTCCTCCCACCTCCTTCTCCTACTCTTTCTCTCTCAGAACCTGCTGCCTCCATCTGAATAAGCCTCAAGCCTGGTCAGTCTAGCTCTCTATAAGATGAAGGAGCCACTGTCAATTACCACTGCTCCAGCCAACAATCAGCCACCTGGAGCAAAGCCAGGAGCAAAGCTGACCAGCAGGTGACCACAGACAGATGAGTAGCCCCGGATGTATCAGGAGAACTACCCAACTGATCCCAGACCAAACTGTCAACCCACAGAATGACAATCTAAGTAAGTTGTTATTTTAAGTCTCAAAGTTTTGTGGTGATTTGTGATGCAATAAAAATAATAGGATCCATATATTCTAAGAAGCTTCATATAAGTCTATTATTAGTTCAACTTGCCAAACCTTTATTGAGTATTAACTACGTGCCAGGCATAATGACAGAGCTCAGTAGTAATACATTCGGGAGACAGAGCTCCTTGGTGCACAGACCATGCTGCGGATGCCAGGAAGGCTTTCAGCAGAGGATATCTGAGCGAAGACTCAAAACACATGAGTGGGCCATGTGAAGCAAGCAGGGAGACGTATTTAAGTGAGAGGGAATGGTAAAGGTATACAGAAGATTAATAGCAAGGCATAAGCAGGAAAGTACAGAAATTTATATTAATAGAATGTAAAGTTTCAGTCAGGGAATCCAAGAAATGAGGCTAGTGAAGTTAGTAAGAATCACACCATGAAAGGCTTTGGCTGCTCTGATAAAGACTGTGGGATGTTTGATATAGGCCTAGGCCAGTACTTCTCCAACAATAGGGCACATGAAAATTATCCGGTTGTGTTAAGAATACAATTCTATCACCCATAAATTCTGATTCAGTAACTGTGATGGAGCCCAGACTTTGGGCTTCAAATTTTTCATCTTAAATCTTTAACATGTAACCCAGGAGGGTCTGATAAAGATTGTTCTTGTACCATACTTTAAAAAAACATCAGTAGGCAATGAGAGGTCTCTTGAAGTGATTTTAAAAAGAGTGACTTGAGCACTCTCTCTATTATTTTTAGGTTACTATTTGAGAATGAATTTTCTGGCTGTGATCTGGTAGGTAAATTAAAGGCACACAGTGAATGAGCCAAGAATGATTGGAGGAATGGAAGGTGGAGGAGAGGGGAGGTGTCAAGGATGATACTCAGATTAAATTAGATTTTAGATATCTTAAAAATATCCGGAAAGCATTGCTTTGAAAATTAGAGGTACTGATTTAGGAAGAACTCCCATAGAATTAAGAGCAAAACATGGCTACCCTGACATTATAGTCTCAGGAGCCACGAAACAGCCATGTCCCTGGCAATCTGCCATGTATGGTCACCCGACTTAAAAATTAAAACATATGAATCAAAGTCTCTTGTGACCACTGCTGTCTTGTTTCACTAGTTTGGGCACAGAAGATTGGATAGAGTGGTTTTAGGAATTAAAGTTCAAAGGTGAAAACAGTCTACACAACCCTTTCAAGAACATGTAAGGATGCAGAAAATTATCAATAAGAGTATTAAAAAAATTACTTATGTACTTTGGTGAACAACCTTGCTGAGTCTCTTGCCCATATATAATTTTAAATTAATAGGATATTTGATTTAAATCATATTATTATTATTATATATAATATGTAATATATATGATATGTAATAAAAATGTGTCTTTTCACTCAATGATATTGTTATCCTACATGTTAATCTATATCAGGGCTAAGAAATATTTTCTATAAAGGGCCAGATAACAAATATTTTAGGCCTGGTGAGCCATATGGTCCCGGTTGTGTTACTCAACTCTTATCTCTCCACTGTAGCATGCAAGCAACCTTAGACAACATGTAACTGGATGGACACGAATGATCTGGCCCAGAGGCTATACTTTGTCAAATGTTAATCTATATCATAATTTTTAATAACTTCATATTGCTTATGGCTGTACCATAAATTATTTAACCAACCTCACTTCAAGAAATGTGTCCCAAGGAGATTTTCAAATGTTTGAAAATGTTTGTACCGAATATGTTTAATACAACCTTACATATTTTCATGGAAAAATAGAAACAATGTAAATGTTCATCAAAATGAGATTAATTAGATAATTTTTGGTACGTATAATAATTAATTTCAATATTCCTAAATGGCAAAGTTATTTCTTAATTTTTTTAATGTGTATTTATTTTTGAGACAGAGAGACAGAGCATGAACGGGAGAGGGTCACAGAGAGGGAGACACCGAATCTGAAGGAGGGTCCAGGCTCTGAGCTATCGGCATAGAGCCCGACACAGGGCTCGAACTCACGGACCGTGAGATCATGACCAGAGCTGAAGTCGGATGTTTAACCGACTGAGCCACTCAGGCACCCTGCCCTATTTCTAAATTATCTTGTTCTAGCTCAGATCAGTTTCCTCAGAGATCTGAATTTTTTTTTTTTGGTTTTTATTTTAATTCCAGTTAGTTAACATACAGTGTTATATTAGTTTCATGTGTACAATATAGTGATTCAACAGTTCAATCACCTGACACTCATCATGACAAGAGCCCTCCTTACTCCCCATTAACCTATTTCACCCATCCCCCACTTACCTCCCCTCTGGTAACCAAAAATTTGTTCTCTATAGTTGAGTCTCTTTCTTGGTTTGCCTCTCTCTCTCTCTCTCTGGTCCCTCTCTTTGTCTCTCTCTCTTTTTTTTCCCCCTTTTTTCAAGTGTTTTATTCCTTAAATTCCACATATGAGTGAAATCATGTGATATTTGCCTTTCTCTGGCTGACTTATTTTACATAGAATTATGCTCTCTAGTCCCATCCATGCCATTGCAAATGGCAAGATTTCATTATTTTTATGGCAGAATAATATTCCATTATATATATATACATACATATATATGTATATGTATGTATATATATATACATGTATATTATGTATATATATATATATACACATGTATATTATGTGTATATATATATATATATATATATATATATATATTCCCATTATACACACACTCACACACACACACTTGTTGTATATAGACACTTAGGTTGCTTCCTATCTTGGCTATTGTAAATAATGCTGCTATAAACACAGGGGTGCATGTATCCCTTTGAATTAGTACTTTTGTATTTTGGGGTAAATATTCAGTAGCAAAATTGCTGGATCATATGGTAATTCTATTTCTAACTTTCTGAGGAATCTCCATACTGTTTTCCAGCATGACTTCACCAGTTTGCATTCCCATCAATAGTGCAAGAGAGTTCCTCTTTCTCCATATCCTCGCCAACACCTTTTATTTCTTGTGTTGTTGATGTTAGCCATTCTGACAGATGTGGGGTGATATTCAAAATCAATCATCTGTGGATGATCATGTTATTTTGATTTTCCCATGTAAGGAAGATAAGTATGTATAAAATTATAATACAATATACAATGTTATTTAACTTAACAAAACTTACTCAAATTTCTTCAATTGTCACATAATGTTATTTTTTTGGTCCAGGATCCTATGCAAAAATCACACATTGCATTTAGTTCTCATGTTTCCTTAGCTTCCTTCAATATGGAAATAGTCATCCATCTTTGTTTTTCATGACCTTGAGAATTTTCAAGAGTACTAGTATTGTGATACCTCAATGCCAATGAACCCACTTAGTGTCCACATCTTGGTTTCTAAATACCATCCTCCAATACCAGAATACCGTGAGTCCTTGGAGAAATAGCTGGTTGCAGGATTAGGGCAGGGAAAGTACAAGATGAGCCTGAAATATCTTGTAGCGTCAGAAAATATGGAAGGTACCTTAAAAGTGGAAATGGGGGCGCCTGGGTGGCGCAGTCGGTTAAGCGTCCGACTTCAGCCAGGTCACGATCTCGCGGTCCGTGAGTTCGAGCCCCGCGTTGGGCTCTGGGCTGATGGCTCGGAGCCTGGAGCCTGTTTCGGATTCTGTGTCTCCCTCTCTCTCTGCCCCTCCCCCGTTCATGCTCTGTCTCTCTCTGTCCCAAAAATAAATAAAAAACGTTGAAAAAAAATCAAAACACAAAGCTTTAAAAAAAAAAAAAAAGTGGAAATGGACGGGAACAATAAAAAAAAAAAAAAAAAAAAAATAGAAGCCAACCTGAAGGGAACTCCCAAAGGTCAAATCCGGGAAAATTGAACAATAATGATTGTGACAGATTATAATACAAGGAATAAAATAAGCATTCACTTATATATTCATTATAATGAATGAAATAAAATAATATTCATTATTTATATAAATATAAATAATGAATGAACAAATGAATGATAGAAAAGCATAAACTTTTCCTTACTATAAATTTCTAACTTGTATCTGTAGATTAAGGAATGATTAAAATAGAAAATCACCATTTGGCAAACACCACAGTAATAATTGTTTCAGGCAGGAATTATCAGTGGATGCTAAAATTAGCAGTGAAAGCATGATAAATAACAAGATACTTAAGTACTCTCGAATTACAGCCTCATAAGATCCTTATGCACAAAGAAATATAGTACCTTTGTAGTGGAGAAACCCGACAGACATCACCTTCACCAAGTTACCATTTTTAGTAATGGAATAAACCAACATCAAATGACTTCTGATATGATATGCTGAGAAGGTAATCTCAGTTTCTGGTATCTTTGCCAACAATGCAAAACCTGAATTTAATTTAAATATGAGGAAACATCAGAGAAAATGTTTATTGATTGTCAGGACCTAGTCAACCTAGTATTAGACACACCAGGGCACACTCATGTGTCAGATATACTTTCAGTCTGGTCTTCAGTCATGAAGAAATCCATTGAAAGACTTTGAAGAATAAAAATTACAGGATGAGAACTGTGCCCCAAGAAGATTAAGCTGGCAGCAGATAATGAGATCCAAAATCAAGGGTAAAAATAAAAGCTATAGAAGGCATTTATGCCTGTTAGGAATCTGATACATTATTTCAAGTGCACTGTCATAATAATCTCAACTAGAGTAATGGCCACAGAAATGCAGAAGAGGAGAGTAAGCTGAGAAGTAATATGAAGAAGACTCAGAATGATTTTTCTACTCATTGAATGTGAAAGAGCTGGAGAAGGTGTGAAAGGAAAGTCTCTGTTTACTACACTGAGCAGACAGCAGGAAAGGTCAGTCTCCAGTCTGGGAAAGAGAATGATTGTATTTTCCATTAAAAAACAAAGTTTAAAGAGAACATGTAGCTTTTCAGTGAGCTTACTACAATGCCACTAAGAAGCTGATTTAAACCCCAATCTTCTAAGTTCAGAAATTTCTATGGCCTACATGAAGATCTGTGTATACTGAGAGTCCTTGAGGGATTAATAAAAACTGCAAACTTCTGCAACTGTCAATTTATAAGCGCACAATCAGATGTAGATGCAAAATTAATTATAAGCAACTCATAAAAAAGTAAAGAATATGTGATCGAATATGTAAAATATGTAAAAATATGTAAAATATGTGAAAAATATAAAATTTATATAATATATAATATATAAAAAATATAAAAAATTTTACATATAAAAATATGTAAAAAATATGTAAAAAATGTAATCTGAATCTGAATATGAAAATGTAAGAATAAGTGAAGTTCCCCTTATATCTCTGAGTTCCATTGGGTTCTATACAGCAAAAAGGCCCATTTTCCTTAGTTTCAAGAGCTTCCCAGGGCTTTCAACAGTCACCTGATTGACTGTCAGAGCCTCGTCAACCTCAGAGATCACTCACTCCAATGCCATAATTCTACAGGTATCTGATTCTGCACATTCAAATATTTATATGTAGGTTAAATGGAAAAGACACTGATGTAAGTAATTTAATTTGCACTAGGTTATGAGCAGACAGGAACTGGAGTTTTAGGTTTCAATTCCTTGTATGAATTGACAAAACTGTTGCACCCTGAATAACTACATGGAAAAAGATATCATCCTCTGAATACATTTGAATCTACGTACAACAACATGACTGAGACTGGCTCTGAGGGTGGGCAGAAGACCCCATCGCTCAACCCACTGGGTTCTAGGGCACAGCTTAGCCTTGACAGTAAATAAGAGCCAGGCAGAAGTTGCTGATCATGAACTACTTCTCATTTTTCCAGAAGTTTGCTCCTGGTAGTAAGAAGAGGTGCTAGTAAGCCCAAAATCTGCCCCACCAGCCTTCCCTTAAAGGAAGATGATAAAGCTAAAAACACAGTGCTCATATTTCTGGTAGAAAGGGTAAAATAAATGAGAAAAATTCTCTTCATTACAGCTAATACATTAAAAGGTTGAATGGATGAATGAATATATGCTGAAATAAGTAAGTTTATTCTAATTAAATATTTTTTCTAATTTCTAGTACCTGTAAAAACAGTGGAATAAATTCATGTGCAATGGGTAAAGTACACATAAAAAGGCATATCCTGTACATTACCACAGTGCCTGTCCTAAATTACAATACACAAAGTAATAATTTTTAAATTCTTCTCTAACTACAGTTCATTACATACTCCGAGGAAGGTTTTTCATTATTGCTGTTTATTTATTTATGTTCCTGGAAAGGAATAAAAGAACATTTGTAATTCAGGTACTCTCAAATCATACTCTACCTTCTTGCAATTAAAACACAAATTTACTTAAGATGCTGCTTGCCTGAAACAACTATGTTTTCAAAATAGACACTTCATGAAATTTGTTAGTAACAGTTGAATGCTTAGGAACAGAGCAAAGCTTCAATTAAAGGATTACAGTTCCGGAGCTAAAATGGGAGTCTGTACGCTCAAGGCCAACATTTCTCTCTTACGTTCATTGCCTCTGATTTTAATATGGTTTTGATTTTTCTTTTCCCTTTTTTCTTTTCCTTTTCTATTTACTGTTGGATAGACACATAAATTATAGGGAGAAAGAGCAGTCTGATCTTACCAAGAAAGTTGTTTTTCTCAAGTTGTTTCTTTCATTTTCAAGTTGGTTCCCAGCCTAGCCTTACATTGCAGGATCTGAAGGTTCATTACTTCTGGTGACTCACCAAGGTCCAAAGTCTGTCACAACACTACCTGAATGCTTGATTCACCTAGGAGTCAGCTTGCTTCCTGGAAACTCTTCAGTTTCCTTCACATAAACATGGGATTTAGAAACGTCTAAGCAATAACTAAATGAAGAAAGAAAGGACATGCACATTGGACTTCAGAGCTATTGTCATCACTTTCTTTCTCTCTCTCCTTAAAATCATGTAAATTTGTAAATGTCCCAAAGAAGTTGACGAAAACTGGGCACTTCATGTATTTTCCCCCAAATACTCAAAGTAACAAGTCTCAAAAAATAATGGTTTCTTGCCATCACTGATACATTAAGAGCAAAAGAAATACATGAATAATCTTGTTAGGTATTCATAGATATACTTAACAGCTACTGAAGATATTATTTGATAGGACCATACTTCAATATACAATTCAGCACCATTGACGGATTGAGGCAGAAATGCTTCTCAGCTGGAAAAAAATATCAAATAGATATTTCTGAACTTCTCAGTAGGTGGTAATCCAGCAACTTTTGGGAAGCATTTTATAGACATATGGAACAAGTCACTATGGTAATTGTATAAGGATTATTAATACTTAAAGGTCAGTAATCTTGACATTTTCAAATGCAACTATTTCGTAGAGAATATGAATTAAAAATAAACTAAATTGTTGTGATATTTACCTAAAATGTTTTAGATAAATGAGATAGCAAATTAATGAATTATTTAAACATATCACCCACATTTTAGCCTGTATATGGACACGAATAAGAAAGAATATTTTTGCATTACATAGGATTGCACGCACATATACATTCTGTTCCTCCGTCTAATAAATTCTAGATGGCCACTGGAGGTAAAGGACGATGAAAACTACATAGTCTTCCTTTATTTATCTCTATTTTAACTTTATATTTGGAAAAAGTGAAGGATAATTCTGGCCAGTGTTTGTTCAATTCTATAACCTTCTGGAACAGACAATATCAATTTCATAGCGATGCCATAACCATTTATTCCCATCACAGTAGGGCCGCTTGCCTGATAAAAACATAATTGGAAAAAAGTCCTTCTTATGTGGCATTGTAAACCATCTGGCATATTCAGGTTTTACAATATGTAGCAAACTCAAAAGAAAGGAGTAGAAATATAAGTTTCTGGAACAACATCAGCAACTAAGAAGTACACCAAGATCATAATATCAGGGAAAGGTACACAATTATAACCAGCAAATGAACATGCGAAAACACCTACCACTGCAAATAAACATGGGTTATCATTACTTTATGCATATTCCTCTGTACAGTTTAATATACTTCTAACCCATCAAGGAGTGATTTATTTACATTTGTTTATTAACAACCACATAGTGCTGTGTGCTAAATCTGTTCAAAGTGCTTTATAAATATGAAATCACTCAATTTGCATAACCTTATAAAGGGAGCGTGCCTATTTTGCAGATGGGAGAAACTAAGAAGAGCCAGGATTAAAACTCGGGCAGTCTGGAACAGGCTCTTTGCTCTTACTGCTACACTGTACTGGTAATTGTCTTCTTTCTCTACTACACAGTCATAAAAATTTCTCCAAAATATGGATAACTCTTTAAAAATGAGGATTACATTCTGAGATTAAATTCAAAGTTAGCATTAAGATCCACATTCACATTCTGGTATTCTGTAGTTCAAGGTATATGTGCTTTATTTTCTTAAAAGCTTTTTATATAAAATATAGTTCAACATAAAAGATGAAGTGTGTTTTCATCTCACCATTGATGAAGAATATGGTGATTAGATCCACATATATACATATACATATATATATATATATATATATATATATATATAACAAATACCACCTCTCATACAAAAAATTTCCATATATAGAAAATATATAGGTAGGAAAGAAAAATCAACATTATTTTTCTTTCATCCCCCTCCAAAATATGATTTATTGTTTTGGGGGGAGTAGGTATAAGAATCAGTAAGACCCTCCCATTTAAAAAAAATGTAGGGAAAAACAGGGAATAAATAAAACTAAGAAAAAATTAGTTTGTGCCTCCCTATAGAGAACTACAATATATACTAAAGAAGTCAAATCATCTTTCAGTGTCCGTGAAAGAACAAGAAAAAATCCACAAAATCGCTCTTTTATGTACTTTGTTTCATATTAAATAATGAACTGATTTTCAATGACATTAATAATACATTCTTTGGCTAAACAACTGCCTCCCAGGGATCCCAGACTTCTTTTCTCTCTCTCTCTTTTAAAAATCCCTGACTACTCATTTGAAATTAACTTAGAGCCCTCTTTACACTTTTGTTCCTTTATCCACTGAAAATTTTCAATGTATTATGAAAATTAATTAATACTTTACTGTAATTTTTAATTAGGAAGTAATAGAGCTAACATTGCTTAAAGAATTATAATTTGGGGAGAGGGATAAAATACAAACTGAAATTTTGGTAGACATAATTGTGAGCTAATTTGAGTAGGGGAGAAGAATCAGTACAATTGATTACAAGCTCAAGGAAGGCAAGATCTGCATGGAGTCTGGACTTTGTAGGAAACCTAAAACCCAGAAGATGCTCTATGGTTAAAGCCATTTTATTTTATTTTATTTTATTTTATTTTGTTTTATTTTATTTTATTTTATTTATGTTTATTTATTTATTTTGAGAGAGGAAGAGAGCATAAGCAGGGAAGGTGCAGAGAGAGAGAGAGAGAGAGGGAGAGAATCCCAAGTAGGCTCCACACTGCCAGTGCAGAGCCCAGTGGAGTGGGGGACCTGATTTCACAGAACTGTGAGAACATGACCTGAGCTGAAATCAAGAGTCACTTAACCCACTGAGCCATCCAGATGCCCCTGAAGGCCATCTTAAACTCTATTTAAAAGAAGAAGAAAACAAAATGTACTAGCAATTTTTAAACAGTATGAGGCATTTCAACATTCCTGCATATAAATGCTTTTACAGACCTCAGGTGAACTCTCATTCACAGATTTTACCACTTATGGAATACACGAAGCACTTGCAACCTGCTAATGAATTGTACTTCCTTCTTCCTCGTTTCAGGCCTCTTTTCTCTTTCCTACATGTCATCACACACCCACCCCTGAAGGAAGACATACCCTCTTCTAACCTGTAACAACCCCAAATCCCTCACCAGATATTCTCTCTCATTCTAAAGTTGTATCTTACAATTACCTTCCTATTTTTCTACCTGGCTCCCATTAACATTTTTCTCTTCACTAGTCCCACCCCACCTGCATAAAGATTTCTAGAAGTCCTTACTCAGTCCTTCCCTGTCTCCCAGGAATGGGAGTGTGCAAAGTGGGGTAAGAGGTAGAGAGAAAAAGAGGTAGAGGCCTTGGTATCCCAGCTGGAAACCGATTATGCATCCAGAAAAGCTTCACACCCACCCAAGTCTCATCTTCCTGTTTTTTGGTTTTTTTTTCCTTCTTTTCCTCCCTCTGACTCTGTCTGGATATCACACCTCAATGTGTCACCACACCAACCTGGTTAACCTGAGCAATATTTGATTTGGCTACGTAAATAAGATAGCTAACCATTATTCACATGTACTGGTTAATATTTACATTTAAAGTAGGCCAATAATGATCATATATAATCATAAACACCTAAGAATCTTTGTTATAAGCTTTTAAATAACAACACTTCGTTCTTACCATGTGCCCAGTCTTTATAAATTCTTGCATAAGTAGCATAAGTAAGTCCTTGCAATAAAAAAAAAAAAGACATCATTTCACACCTTTCTAGAGATTGAAAACATCAGCCTGAAAGTGAAGAAGTTTTATTAACAGCCATGGAATTAAACAAAATGATACTTTGACAGTTTTGGCAAGGGGATGGCAAAGAGTAAATTAGAATCAGGTAATTATGAAACTAAAGACAATACCAGTTAAAGAAAACATAGACCTATATTTTAGCCAAATGGTATTTTTAAAGTCTATATTGATAAATAGTTGATAAGTTGTGCCTGATATGTAGAAAACATTCAGTAAAAATTGACTAATTGAATAAATGAATGAATTAATGAGTTGATTGCTTTTCTGGTTTATACCAGGACTATTAAACTAAATGTAGAAATATTTGGCCATTTTC
Organism: Neofelis nebulosa; assembly: GCF_028018385.1. Classification (NCBI taxonomy): domain Eukaryota; kingdom Metazoa; phylum Chordata; class Mammalia; order Carnivora; family Felidae; genus Neofelis; species Neofelis nebulosa. The sequence goes on along the minus strand of NC_080784.1, from coordinate 85,344,843 downwards.
TACATTCTTCAGTTATGTATTATGGCTTCAGAGTCAGTTAATGCTAAAGATTTAGTTTTCTTGAATTGTTGGTAGTAGGTCCCTTTAATTTTATCTTCTCTTTCCAAAGCTTTTCCTGTCTTTGAAGATTGCCTGTCATACTGTCCTGTTGTTGAATTCAATTAGATCTAAAAAGCTCTATATCACTGGCTCACAAAACTATAAAATTCTGCTGAACAGCTGGAGTTGTAAGGAAACAATGCTCCTCAAGTATTCTGGGAAGTTCTGGGACATTGGCACATACGTGCCTCCAGGGAAGGCATGAAAGCAAGGTATACCCTTGCAAACAAGCTCTGGAGTGTCTCCACTCCTGAAGGTTCCTCCAGTAATAAGTGAGAAATTAACACTGACACTGTGACGCAATGGGGCACTCAATCTCTCAGCCATACCGAGGCGTTCGTGGGAAGTTGGAAAGACACCAAAATACAACATTGCTTCTCACAGCCATGACACCGTATTCCAGAAAAGGAACAAGTTGGTGAGAAATCTGCACATGATTATTATTTACAGAAAAGGACTCTCTCTGCTCCTTTGCTTGTAAGATTAGAATGGATAAAGAGAAATAAGCCAGGATTTACTGATTCTGGATTTTTAAAATTTTTTAGGGTTTTATTTATTTTTGAGAAAGAGAGTGCAAGCAGGGGAAGGGGCAGAGAGAGTTGGGGACGGAGGATCCGAAGTGGGCTCTGTGCTAACAGCAGCAAGCCTGATGCGGGGCTCGAACTCACAAACTGCAAGATCATGACCTGAGCCAAAGTCAGACACTCAACTGACTGAGTCACCCAGGCGTCCCCAGGATTTTTTACAGTATGGAATTTTTTATATGGGTGAAAATATTCTAACTCCCCCTCTTATTAACTCTCTGGCTTTAGACTAGATTCTTATACTCCCTATATCTGTACTTCTCTTTTCTCTACTGTAAAATGTGAGAGAATAATACTTATCTTCCATGTTAGTGACTCTTGTGGTTGGCAATTAGTGAATGAACACTCAATAAATGGCTGAGAAGCATAAACAGGCATTCAATAAATGTAAAAAAATAAATATGTATTTACATGATAGTATATAATTATATTGTATAATTATAAATTATATATTAGATTATATATTACATGTGATATATATTGTTATATATTATACATTATGTATTATTTATTAATATTAATTATATAATAAGTATATATTAATAATACAAATTGTTTGCACAGTATATTATATGTAATATATATATGCCTATATATTCATATATATGAATATATATATGCCTATATATATTCATATATATGTAATACATTTATATATACCTATCCATATTTTAGAGAATTACAGTGGAAGTGAAGATATATTGTTTTGGGTGGGTTATACAAGATGTGGCTTCCCTCCCCCAACAATGGTCTCTACCTTTTGTAATCCTTACCCAAGACTCCTACTTCCTACAGGGGCAGGGGAAATATAAATACTAACCCCAGTACCAAACTTCATATCACAGAAAGGAGGGTGGGTAAAGCCAAAAACAAAACCAGTCTTCTTTCAGCTGGTTTACTTGCCCCTTTTACTGTTCTCTGCATCCTCTTGCTTTCTACAGTGGAAAACTACGTATTTGTATGCTAGTGACTAAAAGTGGGGAGAGGGTGCCCTGGGAATGACCAGCCAAGCACATATGTAAAAACCTGACAAATAGTTAATTGTTGTATCAGGGAAAAGTGGTATATGCCAACTCACAGAGAGCTCTCAGGAGAATGGGGATTCAGAAATGGCTTCCTCAGTCTATTTGATGTGCCCTTCTGAGCTTGGGCTCTCAGGACATATCCCATGTCCATTATTTTTGTTGACAGAAAACATTCCTCTTATACCTTCTTGCTTGAATCTTGGGCCACTCAGCTCCTTCCTTCTTTTAACAAACCTTTCCCTCTCTTTCATGCCCAAGGCCCTACATCCATTTATGGCTTGCCCCTTGCAAGGGTAGACAGCAATTCTTTGTTCTTCAACACAGTAGCAGAAAATGGAGAATTTTGTTCCTGAAGTAGTCCATCATGGTATTTTGGCCTGAAGATAAAAACTCTAAAAATCGGTCTTATACTTGGCTAGAGAAGGGTTATCTCCCCAGCTTGTTTCTCATCCTTATTGTGCTAAAAAGAATGTATGTCACCTTCCACTGGAAGGAAAAAATTAGGAAAAAAGTCCATTTTTTGGAAACCTCTAACTATTACCTTTGGCTTGGATCACACTAGTTTGGTGAAAAGAATGAGTGTGTGGTAGGGAACTTAGTACACCATCATGGCTTTGTGCTAGATCACATGTTGACCAAATTTAGCTTGAGAACGGCCACGAATGATTTCTAAATATAAGCCCTCATATTGGGCCACTGCCATTGCCACCTGTTTTCTTGACTTTAATCTCCCTGTCATCAAAGCCATCTTGAATTATACTGACAATTTGCATTCTCCAATTTGTGTCTTTCTACTTTGAATTTGTTGGCTATGCATGTACTTTTTTATTTGCATAGAATTCTACAATTTACAAAATACCTTTGTATGTATTAATTCAATTGATTATTGTAAACAGACAGTGAAAGTGATGTTATTCCCATCTTAAAGGTAATTAGAGTAAAATTCAGAGAAATTAGGAGGCACGACTGTGATTATGCAACTAAAAAGTACCATAGCTAAACTAACTTAAACCATTTAACTCTTAGACTTCATCAGTACCAAATGCTTTAGTATGACATTTAAGAGATTACAAAATCTGAACTCATCCACTTCCAACATTAAATCTAGCTGTTCACAGCTATCCTTTCTGCACTTCTCACTGTCTCCCAATTTTACCTGGAGAGTTCTGTATTTCTCAAACTGGAATATTCTTCAGGCTTTTTATTCTCTGTTTCCTGACCTGGACTCTGCTAGTCTTTCATCTGCTTAAGATCCAGTTCATATTCTGCCCTTTCTCCAAGTTTTCCCACTTGACACTAGCTTAGCATGGAGTCTCTTCCATGAGAATCCTGTGTGGTTATTTTTCATCTCTTATATGAACATTATGAGCAGTCCCCCTTGACATTAAATGCTGTCTCTCAGCCTTACCCCGGCTGGATAAAGTTACCTGAAGCTTAGATAACAAGGGTATCCCCTGAGACACTATGTTCTCCTGTCATCTTCTGTTGCGCTGTCACTGGAGACAGAAAATCACCAATTTATCAAGAGAGTACTTTTCAAAATTGTCAGGATTCAATTCAAATATCTTCTCCTCAATAAAGACTTCCCTGACTCTTTTAGAATTTAGCAAGCTTTCTCATAGTCTCACAATAACGAGTGCATGCTTTCCATTTAGCACTTACTACAACATGCTGTTTATTTGTTTGTTTGTTTGTTTGTTTGTTTACACAGTAATCCCTTACCTCCAGTTGTATAGCTTCCTGGACATAAAGAAAGTGACACTTATTGTGACCCACTATGGCACTAGCTCCAAATAGGCAAACTTCATTAAATGTTATGTGACTGGCTGGCTGGCTGGCTGGCCGGCCGGCTGTATGAATGAATGAATGAATGAATGAATGAATGAATGAAAATTTAGATTTAGTAGCAACCAGAACAGCCTCCCTTAATGACAGCTAACACTGAGACCCTCAAGCTATCCAACAAAAGACTTGTTAATCCTTAATTTGGGTGAAATAACTTTCAACTCTGGTAAGGGTCACAGGAAGAGAAATTTACTGTGGAATATGGTTTCCCTTAGGAAATGTTAGCCACATTATTTTCGCTCTCAGTTTGCTCCAAATCCCATTTGACCCATAGTTCAGCAGGATCATGATGAGGAAAAAGAAAGAAAGAAAGAAAGAAAGAAAGAAAGAAAGAAAGAAAGAAAGAAAGAAAGAAAGAAAGAAAGAAAGAAAGAAAGAAAGAAAGAAAGAAAGAAAGACAGGCAAAGAAAAAAGAAAGACAGGCAAGGAAAAAAAGGAGAACAAGAAGAGTTCACATTAAACAGAAACAATAGGTGGATTCACTCAAGGAGAAAATCAAAATGAGAACTACAGAAACTTAAAAAAAAACTGCAGAGGATTTTGAAGACCTACTCTAATTTAACAGATGAGACTACTGGGGCCCAGTGTGGGTTATGAGGTGACCAAGGTTAATTAACCAACCCAATGTGTTCTACCAACCATCTACCTTCTCCACCATACCTCTCTGTCCTTCTGATATTTCTTTCTTTTTTTTAAGTTTATTTATTTATTTTGAGAAAGATAAAGACTGCAATCAGGGGAGGGGCAGAGAGACAGAGAGAGGGAGACACAGAATCCCCAAACAGGTTCCATGTTCAGCATGGAGTCCAACACAGGTATGGATTTCAAGAACTGTGATAACACGACCTGAGCTTATATCAAGAGTCTGCTGCTCAACTGACTAAGCCACCCACCCCCCATTTGTTTCTATTGTTGCTACATTATGAATTTAAAAGTTCCACAGTAACAGATAATGACATAAACATATAATAATAACATAAACATCAGAGTCCCTATTTTCTCATCAAGAAGGCAAAGCGGTCAGAATAACCCATGCACAGAAACTTTGTCAGTGTTAAGTGAAATAGGGAGTACACAGCGCTTACAATAGAGATGGCATATTGAAAACCCTCAATAAGTATTCCTATTATTGGCAACTAATACTACCTCAGACTTCTGTCTGCTTTAATACAGATCTTCCTGGAAAAGCTGACATGAAAACAGAACTAATACAAACATGACATGCTCAATGCTTGTCATAAAAATGAAGCTTATGATAAGTGTGCTCTACCATTACACCCTTGACCCTGTGGTTACTACTGTGTATATCACCTGTCTAACTGCTCAAATAATTCAGTGTGCTGGATGCAAAATTACATATTTCAGGTGACCAGGTTACATTTAAGAGATTGAATCCCCGCATGTGTCCTTTAATAGCTGTTATAAATCCACAAAGTTGTAGGGTGGGCACTCTGATGCTTTTTAACTAGCCTGGATATCATTTGTGGTTTCCCAATGGTCCACATGTAACATAGTTACATTTACACTCAATATCCAGCTCGGGCTGATTTGTTTATTTAACAAATATTTATTGAGCTTCTAATATGCACCAAGAATTTATTTGGTGCTGGAGACACATCACTATACAAAGCAGGCAAAAATCCCTGACCTATTAGAACTACATTCTAGTAGAAGAATAGTAAAGGGCAGAAATAAATATGTTTATTCTTTGGAAATGTCATCCCCTAAGCCCAAAGATGAACTATGCTTACATTGCAAATAAATAGACTTTTATAAAAAGTCACCTTTTACCTTGACATTATGCAAGCCATCAAGTAACATCTTCAGCATGGCTTTCTATGTTATGACCAATTATTTTCCCTGATATGCCTCTAACTTCCTTATTTACACAAGGGAAACTAAGTAAGAATAATATATCAAAGGATAAAATAGAGAAAAGTCTAGTGGCCAAGTGGATAATAATTATAGATAAGTTAAAGCATAAACACCAAAACCTTAAAAGGAATGCATAAATCATATCACCAAAGGAACGAAAGGCAAAAAAGTCACTTTTAGGACCCACTCACCCAATCTCTACCATATAATAATATATTTCCTTTTTCACTCTGGTGGTTCAACCTAAGCCTTTTATTTTTTATATTTTTTATTGGTTATTTATTTTTGAGAGAGACAGAGTGAGAGCAGGGGAGAGGCAGAGAGAGGGAGACACAGAATCTGAAGCATGCTCCATTCTCTGAGCTGTCAGCACAGAGCCTGATGTGGGGCTTGAACTCAAGGACTACAAGATCTTGACCTGAGTGAAAGTCAGATGCTTAACCGACTGAGCCACCCAGGTGCCCCCAACCTAAGCCTTTTAAACCAAAATCAGCATCTGTAGTTTGAGATCACACTCAAGGGTTTGCATTGCAACATATCACATCACCCTCTCTCCACACCGGCTACAATAGAAATATCAAATCCAAACCCAAATTTTAAATACAAGGAACAATTCAAACATAACAGAAAAGAATCATCTGAGCATTAGCACAATGTGCTATATTTTCTGTTGTAAGATTCATGCTATCCGTATTTTATTTAAATCTTTATATATATATATATATATATATATATATATATATATATATATATATATAAAGATATAAAATATTTTATTTAAAAAGATATAGGGGCACCTGGGTGGCTCAGTTGGTTAAGCATCCGACTTCAGCTTAGGTCTGATTTCACTGTTCGTGAGTTTGAGTCCCACGTCAGGCTCTGTGCTGACAGCTCAGAGCCTGGAGCCTACTTCGGATTCTGTGTCTCCCACTCTCTCTGACCCTCCCCCACTCACACTTTGTATCTCTCTCTGAAAAATAAATGAAAACCATTAAATACTTAAAAAATAATGATAAAAAGATTTAAAGCCTGGGTGGCTCAGTCACTTAGTGTCCAACTCTTGATTTCAGCTCAAGTCATAATCTCAAGGTGGAGAGATCAAGCCTGAGTCAGGCTCTTCACTGGGTATGGAATCTGCTTAAGATTCTCTCTCTCCCTCTCCCTCTGCCCCTCCCATGCTCACTCACTCTCTCTTTCTCAATAGATACATAGATAGATAGAAGAGTGTTTTCATTATGAATATCAGCGATTACTACAAATCAAGACTGAACTTGTTGTTTTGTTGATTATCTAGACTTAAGGAAGCAACAGATAATATGTTAATCATGCAAATTAAATTTAGAAGTGTTTAGTAGCCTAAAAAATGGCCACATCATAGGTAACCATAGGTTGGTATGGGTACAAGAGTTGTGTAAAAATTAATGAAAGCATTATTTGAGAATCAGTGCCTATATAGAATTTAATAAAATATTGCATATTTTATTATTTTTAAATTGCATGCCATCTTTACATCTGTAAGATATTTAATAAATGTCTATATTTTGTGCATATATGTGCATACATCATATATACTATATATACACACACACACACACACACACACACACACGCACACACACAGACATACAGACATACATACACATACACACACATATGTGGGTGGGGCCTGTTAGTAGCAATTAGTTAACCTTTTACCAAAATGCTACTGTTTGGAATAGAGAGAAAATGCTAGCATTGAAATAGAAGAAAGAAAAGCAGAAACTTCAATGGAACATACTAAGCAGTATGGCAACATAAATATTTTGGTGATTAAAGGTATGGAATGTGATGCTTAATCTAGTTTTAGATAAAAGAATAGTCAGGGGAGATATCCCAGAGGAAAGACCACCTAAGTCAGTTTTGATGAATGGACAAAAGCTAGCCAAGACAATGTCTGGGGAAAAACCAGCACAAAGAAACAGATAAGGTGTGGTTGTATGAAAAACTAAGAGTTGTTTAGAATACTTGTAGGGAAGCATGTATATAGGACATAGTAAGAAATGTGTCCCTTTTTATTTCTCTTCATTGCTGACCAGAGCCACATTTCACTTATCTAGTGTGCCCCAGAGTACATGACACAGTTTTATACATCATAGGTATTCAATAAATGCTTTAGGACTTGAGTAGTATATACTAACACTTAGCAAGTAATAGAAAAACCTAATAATAAAAATTGCTTAGTTTTCATATTTAATACTTAGTTTTAATACTTAGTTTTCATATTTTCTCACACTTTATTTTAATTTCTCACAAAAAAGGAAAGAGTACATAGGAAAAAATGTGTTGCATATTTCTTAGCCCTGTTTATTACTAACTCAAAAGTCCTGATAGATTTTGAAAATCCAAGTAGCAACATCACAAAAGTAATCATTTGAATTACTTGCCTATTCACATGAAAAGATGCTCAACGTCACTCCTCATCAGGGAAATACAAATCAAAACCACACTGAGATACCACCTCACTCTGGTCAGAGTGGCTAAAATGAATCAATCAGGACACTACAGATGCTGGAGAGGATGTGGAGAAATGGCAACCCTCTTGCACTGTTGGTGGGAATGCAAACTGGTGCAGCTGCTCTGGAACAGTGTGGAGGTTCCTCAAAAAATTAAAAGTAGACCTACCCTATGACCCAGCAATAACACTGCTAGGAATTGACCCAAGGGATACAGGAATGCTGAGGCACAGGGGCACTTGCACCCCAATGTTGATAGCAGCACTTTCAACAAGAGCCAAATTATGGAAAGAGCCTAAATATCCATCAACTGACGAATGGATTAAGAAGATGTGGTTTATATATACAATGGAATACTACTTGGCAATGAGAAAGAATGAAATCTGGCCATTTGTAGCAACGTGGATGGAACTGGAGAGTATTATGCTAAGTGAAATAAGTTATACAGAGAAAGACAGATACCATATGTTTTCACTCCTATGTGGATCCTGAGAAACTTAACAAAAGACCATGGGTGAGGGGAAGAAAAAAAAAATTTAGAGAGGGAGGGAGCCAAACCATAAGAGACTCTTAAAAACTGATAACAAACTGAGGGTTGATGGGGGGTGGGAACAAGGGGAAAGCAGGTGATGGGCATTGAGGAGGGTGCCTGTTGGGATGAGCACTGGGTGTTGTATGTGTGTGTGTGTATACACAATGAATTACTTGCCTATAAACTAGCCAATGCATTGAATTTAAACAAGTATTTTAATTACTTCACCATTACAGGAATGCTTGGCTCATCTAATAGCCTTGTTTTTGGTCATTTTTGTTTAATTATCCAAATTACAGTCAAGGATAGCCAATATTAAAATCTCCATAGATACTTGTTTTTCCTCTGGAAATTGGAACACCAGGGATATACAGGCATTTATTTTTTTGAAGTTTATTTATTTGTTTTGAAAGAGAGAGAGCGAAAGCACAAGTCGGGGAGGAAAGAGAGAGAGGGAGAATCTCAAGCAGGGTCCACTCAGTGCAGATCCCAACATGGGGCTCAATCCCATGACTGTGAGATCATGATCTGAGCTGAAATCAAGAGTTGGACACTCAACCAACTGAGCCACCCAGGAGTCCCTATATAAACATTTATATTTAAAGATGTTAAAAATGTAAATATATAGAGAGAAATATCAATATAATAAACTCTGTCAGTACTTGGCTATAAAGACAGGACGTCCATCCCTAAGGCCAGTGGCAATCTCCAAAGAAGCCACTTAAAGTAGTATTTATCTGAATAATAGTAATACTGAATGAAGCAATGTTTTATCATTTCATGAAGAATAGATCTACCTCTCAGGAGCAGATTTATAACCACTAAGCTTATCAGATTGGTGTAAAGCAAACTGGCAATCTATTAAGCTACAATGGGAACAGTAGTGGACACATGAGCTACAACAATAATAACATGACTTACCCAAATTTATTTTAGTAAACAATTATATATATATATATGAGAAAAATAATATTAAGAATGCTAATTACAGATTTATCATAAGAAATCACTATCATAAACTGGAATTTTTAACTTGGGTTTAAACAGTAAATTATTTCCATATAAAGAAGACTATTTGGGAAACCCAGGATATTACTTATCTATTGCTGTGTAACAGTATTACCACATCTTATCTGGGTTCTCTGTTTAGGGTCTGACAAGGCTGCAATGAAGAAGTTAGCCAGGGCTTTTGTTTCATCTGAGGCTTGACTGGGGAAGGCTCTGCTTCCAAGCTCACTCAAGTTGTTAGCAGGATTCAGTTTCTTGTGAAGGTCAGTACTTCAACTGAGAAGTGAGAGCTTCACTGTCTTGGTGGTAGTTAGCCAGAGGCAGCCCTTAGATCCTAGAGGTTACCTGCACTTCCATGTCATATGAGATCCAACATAGCCAATTAATTTCTCAAAGCTAGCAAAGGAGATTCCAGCAAAATGAATGCTAAAATCTTATGTAACAAACATATAATGTTACATAACACGCTACACATAAGCAATCATATATATCCTGTCACCTCTTACATCTTCTATTGGTTAGAAACAAGCTACAAGTTCCACCCACACTCTAGGGTAAAGGGTCTCATAAGAGCATAGACAGCAGCAGTTGGGGATCACAAAAGTCACCTAAAAGTGTTTCCCATGAGAAGATACAGCAAGATAAGAAACAAGGAACAATGAATCTATGAAACAATCAGAAAACAATGAACAAAATGGCACTAATAAGTCCTTACCTATCAATAATTACTTTAAATGTAAATGGATTAATTTTCCAATAAAAAGAGATGGAAAGGCTGAATAGATAAAAATACAAGACCCAATGATATGCTGCCTTCAAGAGATACACTTTAATCTCAAAAACACAGACTGAAAGTAAAGGTATGAAAAAACATATTTCAAGTAAATGGTAACCAAAAACCAAAAAACAAAACAAAAAGAAAAACAGAAGTAGCTATACTTCAATCACACAAAATAGACTTGGTATTAAAAATACTAAAAAGAGACAAAGACCATTATATAATGAAAAAGAGGCTAATCCATCAAGGAGATATAATAATTATAAATATTTATGTACCAAACATTGGGTTTACTATCTAAATATATAGAGAACAAAAAAAAAAAACAAAAAAAAAACAAAAAAAAAAAAAAACAAAAAAACACCAAAAACAAAAAACAAAAAACAGAGCTAAATGTGGAAATAAAAGCAATACAGTAATAGTCTGGCCCTTTAATGCCCCACTCTCAACAATGGGTAGATCATGAAGACAGAGAATCAATAAGGAAAAAAAGTGGATTTGGACAACACTATAGACCAAATAGACCTAACAGATATATACAGAACATTCTATCCAACAACAGTAAATTAGACATTCTTCTCAAGTACACATGGAGCATTTTCTAGGATAGATGATGTGTTAGGGCACAAAGCAAGTCTTAACAAATTCAGGAAGATTAAAATCATAGCAAGTATCATCTCTGACCACAAAAGGATGAGACTAGAAATCAGTAACAAGAAAAAAACTGGAAAATTCATGAATATGTGGAAATTAAGTAACAATCTCCTGAAAAATCAATGGACCAGAGAAGAAATTAAAAGGGAGATAAAAATTTTTCTTGAGAGAAATGAAAATGGAAACAAATACACCAGCATGTATGGGATGTAGCAAGAGCAGTTCTAAAAAAGAAGATCATAGCAATAAACATCCACACCATGAAGCACAAAAGGTCCCAAATAAACAACCTAACTCTTTGCCTTAAGGGACTAAAATACAAGAACAAATTGAACCCAAAGTTAGCAGAAGAAAGGAAATAACAAAAGTTAGAACAGAAATAAATAAAATGGAGAACAGAAAAACAATAGAAAAGATTCACCAAACTAAAAGTTGGTTCTTCAAAAAGATAAACAAAACTGGCAAATTCTTAGCTTGACTATTTCAACAGAAAAATAGACAAGACCCCAACCAACAAAATCATAAATGAAAAGGATGCATTACAACTGATATCACAGAAACACAAAGTGTCACAGAAGGCTAATATGAACAACTATATGCCAACAAACTGGACAATTTAGAAAAAAAAATGGAAAAATTTTTAGAAACATACAACCTACCAAGATTTAATGAGAATGAAATAGAAAATCTGAATAGACCAATTACTGGTAAGGAGATTGAATCAGTAATAAAAAAAAAATTCTCAATGAAGTAAAGCTTGGGACCAGATGACTTCACTGGTGAATTTTACCAAACAAAGAATTTATACCAATCTTTCTTTAAATCTTTCAAAACATGGAAGAGGAGGGAACACTCCCAAACTCATTTTATAAGGCCAGATTCTCCTAATACCAAAGCCAAGTAAGGACACTACCAGAAAAGAAAACTACAGGCCAATATCCCTGATGAATACAGATGCAAAAATTCCCAACAAAATACTAGCACACCAAATTCAACAGCAATTTTAAAAGGATCATTCACCATGATCAAGTGGGATTTATCCCTGAGATGCAAGGATGATTCAACATATGTAAATCAATCAGTGTGATATATCACATTAATAAAATGCAAGAAAAGAATCATATGATCAAGTTAATGCAGAAAAAGCATCTGACAAAATTCAACATCCATCCATAACAAAACACTTAACAAATTAGGCATAGAGGGAACATATCTCAACACAATAAAGGCCAGATATGACAAGCTCACAGCTAACATCATACTAAATGGAAAAAGGTTGAAAGCCTTTCCTCTAAGATCAGAACAAGAAGAGAGGGTGTATATTATTATGACTCCTACTCAACATAGTATGAGAAGGCCTAGCTACAGCAATCAGGCAAGATACATAAATAAAAGGAAAGAGAAAGAAAGAAAGAAAGAAAGAAAGAAAGAAAGAAAGAAAGAAAGAAAGAAAGAAAGAAAGAAAGAAAGAAAGGAGGGAGGAAAGAAAGAAAGAAAGAAAGAAAGAAAGAAAGAAAGAAAGAAAGAAAGAAAGAAAGAAAAAAGAAAGGGAGAGAGGAAGGAAGGAAAAAAAGGAGGGAGAAAGAAAGAAAGAAAGAAAGAAAGAAAGAAAGAAAGAAAGAAAGAAAGAAAGAAGAAATAAAATAAAAATTAGAAAGGAAGAGAAAAATTTTCTTTTTTTGCAGATGGCATGACTTTATAGAAAATCCTAAAGACCAAACAAAAATCTCTTAGAGTTAATAAATTCAATAACGTTGCAGGATACAAAATTAATATACGAAAATCACTAGTATTTCTACACATCAACAGTAAATTTTCTGAAAAAGAAATAAAGACATCAATCCTATTTACAATAGCATCAAAAACCACACACTACAAAAATACTTAGGAATAAATTTAATCAAAGAGGTGAAAGACCTTTATTGCGAAAACTGTAAGATACTTATGAAAGAAATTGAAGAAGACACGAAGAAGTGGAAAGGTATCCTATGTTTAATGATTAGAAGAGTTAATACTGTTAAAATTTTAATACTACCAAAAGGCATCTATAGATTCAATGTAATCTCTATAAGATTCCAGAGGCATTTTTTTTACCAAAGTAGAAAAAAAATTCTAAAATTAAAATGGAACCACAAAAGACCCTGAAAGAAATCCTGAGAAAGAAGAACAAAGCAGGAGGCATCAAATTTCCTGATTTCAAGCTACATTAGAAAACTACAGTAGTTAAAACAGCATGATGCAGACATAAAAACGGACAAATAAACCAGGGAACAGAATCAAGAGCTCAGAAATAAACCCAAGCATATATAGTCAACCAATATTTAACAAGAGATCCAAGAATACTCCATGAGAAAAACACACTCTCTTCTTTCTTATCCATTTTTTCTAAGAAAACTGGATATTCACATGTAAAAACAAAAACAAAACAAAACAAAACAACAACAAAAAAACCCACCTTATACCACTAACAAAAATTAACTCAAAATGAATTAAAGACTTAAATGTAAGACCTGAAACCATGAAACTTCTAGAAGAAAACATAGAAAGAAAGCTCCTTGACATGGGTCTTGATAATGATTTTTTAGAAATCACACCTAAAGCACAAGCAACAAAATGAAATATAAACAAGAGGGACTGTATCGAACTAAAAGGCTTCTGGACAGCAAAATAAACCTTTAGCAAAATGAAAAGACCACCTATGGACTGAGAAGAAATATTTGAAAACTATATGTCTGATAAGTGGTTAATATCCAGAATATACAAGGAACTCATTCAACTCAATAGCAAAAAACCCAAGTAATCCAATTAAAAATGGGCAAAGGACCTGAATGGACATTTTTGTAAAGAAGATATACAAATGGCCAATAGGTAAATGAAAAGATTCTCAACGTCACTTTGCACTAGGGAAGTTCAAAGTAAAAATACAATGAAACATCACATCATACCTGTTAGAATGGCCATCATCAAAAAGACGAGATAACAAACCTTGGCATGGATTTGAAGAAAAAAAGAACACTTGTGCGCTGTTGGTGGGATTGGTACAGCCACTATGGAAAACAGTATGTTTTAAAAATACAGCTACCATTTGATCCAACAATACCTCTTCTAGGAATATATTCAGAGGAAACAAAGTACTAGCTCAAAAAGATATCTGCACCCCCCCTGTTCATAGCAATATTATTTACAGGCCAAGACATGGGAACAACCTAAATGCCATTGATGGACAAATGGATAAAAAGCTGTGGAAGAGGCACATCTCATTTTATTGTGTTTCACATTATTATACTTCATAAATTATTGCACTGTTTATAAATTGAAAATTTGTAGCAACCTGCCTGGAACAAGCCTATTGGTGCCATTTTTTTCCAACAGCACTTGCTTACTTTGCCTCTTTGTAACATTTTGGTAATTCTCACAACATCCCAAATGTTTCCACTATTATTATTTTTTTTATGATGATCTGTGATCAAGTGATCTTTCAAGTTCCTGTTGTAATTGTTTTGGGGCACCATATAAAATGGACATATAAATCTATAAATGTTGTGTGTGTTCTGACTGCTCCACTGACGAGCAGTTCCCTTGTCTCACTCCCTTTCCTTGGCCTCCTTATTCCCTAAGACCCAAAATATTAATTTTAGACAAACTAATAATCCTACAATGGCCTCTAAGTGTTCACATGAAAAAGAGTTACATACCTCTCTCACTTTAAATGAAAAGCTAGAAATGATCAAGTTTAGTGAAGAAGGTATGTTGAAAATTGATATGGGCTGAAAGTTAAGCCTCAGCACTGAACAGCCACATTGTGAATGCCATTAAAATGCTACAGCAGTAAACATGTGAATGATAAGAAAGTGAAACAGATTTATTGCTGATACAGAAAAAGTCCGAGGGGTCTGGATAGAAGATCACATCAGCCACAACATTCCCTTAAGCCAAAGCCTAATCCGGAGCAAGGCCCCAACTCTTTTCAATTCTGGGAAGGCTGAGAGAGGTAAGGAAGCGGCAGGAGAAAAGCTGGAAGCTGGCAGAGGTTGGTTCATGAAGCTTAAGGAAGATATCTCCATAACAGAAAAACGCAAGGTGAAGTAACAAGTGCCAGATAGAAAGTGCAGAAGATGCAGAAGATCCAGATCAGGTAATTCATGAAGGTGGCTCACTAAACAGATGATCAGTGTAGATGAAACAGCCTTATACTGAAAGAAGATGCCGTCTAGGACCTTCCTAACTGGAAAGGAGAAGTCAGTGTCTGGCTTAAACGCTTCAAAGGACCGGCTGACTCTCTTGTTAGAGGTTAATACAGATGGTGACTTTAAATTTTTTTTTTAACCTTTATTTACTTTTGAGAGACAGAGCATGATCAGGGGAGGAGCAGAGAGAGAAAGGGAGACACAAAATCCAAAGCAGGCTACAGGCTCCAAGCCCTCAGCACGGAGCCCGACACGGGGCTCAAACTTACAAACCGCGAGATCATGACCTGAGCCGAAGTCAGATGCTTAACCCACTGAGCCACCCAGGAGCCCCTGGTGACTTTAAATTGAAGCAAATGATCATTTACCATTCTGAAAATCCTAGGAACTTCAGAATTATGCTAAATCTACTCTGCCTGTTCTCTGTGAATGGAATAGCAAAGCCTGGATGACAGCACATCTGTTTACAATATGGTTTACTAAATATTTTAAGCCTACTGTTGAGACCTGCTCAGGGGGAAAAAAAAAAAAAGATTTCTTTCAAAGGATTATTGCTTATTAACAATGTGTCTAGCCACCCCAAAACTCTGATAAAGATGTACAATGAGATGAATGTTGTTTTCATGGCTGCTAACACAACATCCATTCTGTAGCCCATGGATCAAGGAGTAATTTTAAGTTTCAAGTCTTACTCTTTAAGAAATACATTTCATGTAGCTGCCATAGATAGTGATTCTTCTGATGGATCTGGGAAGAGTCTGCTGACAACCTCCTGGGAGGATTCACCATTCTAGATGCCATTAAGAACATGTGCAATTCTTGGGAAGAGGTCAAAATAACAACATTACAGAATTTTGGCAGAAGTTGATTTCAACCCTCATAGATAACTTTGATAGAAGTAACTGCAGGTATGTGGAAACAGTAAGGGAACTAGAGCTAGAAGTGGAGCCTAAATATGTGACTGAATCACTGCAATCTTACAATGAAACTTTAACATGGGTACCTGGGTGGCTCAGTCAGTGAAGTGTCTGACTTCGGCTCAAGTCATGATCTTGCAGTTCGTGGGTTCAAGCCCGAGGTCAGACTCTGTGCTGACAGCTCAGAGCCTGGAGCCTGCTTTGGATTCTGTGTCTCCCTCTCTCTCTGCCCCTCCCCCCACCCATGCTTTTTCTCTCTCTCTCTCTCTCTCTTTCTTCTTCTTCTTCTTCTTCTTCTTCTTCTTCTTCTTCTTCTTCTTCTTCTTCTTCTCTCTCTCTCTCTCTCTCTCTCTCAAAAATAAACATTAAAGGGGCGCCTGGGTGGCTCAGTCGGTTAAGGGTCCGACTTCGGCTCAGGTCACGATCTCACAGTCCGTGAGTTCGAGCCCCGCGTTGGGCTCTGGGCTGATGGCTCAGAGCCTGGAGCCTGCTTCCGATTCTGTGTCTCCCTCTCTCTCTGCCCCTCCCCCATTCATGCTCTGTCTCTGTCTCAAAAATAAATAAAAACGTTAAAAAAAATTAAAAAAAAATAAACATTAAAAAAAACTTTAACAGATGAGGAGTTGTTTCTAATGTATGAGCAAAGAAAGTGGTTTCTTGAGATAAAATCTACTTCTGGTGAAGACGCTGTGAAGACTTTTGAAATGACAACAACAGATGTAAAATATTGTTATATAAACTTCATGGAAAAAGCAGCAATGGGGTTGGAGAGGACTGACTTCAATTTTGAAAGAAATTCTACTGTGGGTAAATCTTATCAAACAGCACCATATACTACAGAAAAATCCTCCACAAAAGGAATCTATGTGCAAACTTCATTGTTGTCTTATTTTAAGAAATTGCTATAGTCACCCCAACCTTCAGCAACCACTTGTCTGACCGGTCAGCAGGCATCAACATCAAGGCAAGACCCTCCACCAACAGAAAGATTATGGCTCACTGAAAGGCTCAGATAGTGGTTAGCATTTTAAGCAACTAAATATATTTTAAAAATTTTATTTAAATCCAAATTAGTTAACATATGTGTAATAATGGTTTCAGGAGTAGAATTTAGTGATTCAGCACTTACATATAACACCCAGTGGACAAAGTATTTTTTAATTAAGGAATACATATTCTTTTCTTAGACATAATGTTATTGCATATTTAATACAGTAGTGTAAACATAACTTTTATATGTTTCAGGAAAACAAAAAATTTATTTGATTCACTTTATTGTGATATTCATTTTAATGTGGTAGTCTGGAACAGGACTCATAGTATCTCCAAGGTATGCCTATAATGTGTAACGTGATGACTATAGTTAGCACTGGTGTATGATATATACGAAAGTTGTAAGAGAGCGTATCTTATGAATTTTCATCACAAGGAGCATTTTTTTCTTTTCTTTTTATTGTATCTATTTGATATGGTGTATGGTAACTAAATCTATTATGGGAATCATTTCACAATATATGTAAATCAAACAATCATGCTGTACACCTGAAACTTACACAGTGAGATGTGTCAATTACTTCTCTCTAAAACTAGGGAAAAGGGCTCAAAAAAGCCTCTTTGCTATATCATATGAAAACATTTGTTTTGTGAATATGAGAACTGAATATGTGTGGCACTAGGCCAAGCCAAACTGATAAATCCACCTCATCTCCATCACAGAAAATGTTGGCAACACGATGAGAATACACAAAATCCATAAGATTCGTTTTGAGCAATACTTAAACAAGAAATGGCAAGGTTTTCCTTTATGACTATCTTATCGCTTTGTCATTGAATGTCCAACTTTCCTCTGATTCTTAGATGTTGCGTGAGTTTGCAATGGCTGCCTAATAAAATATCATTGCCTGAAAGACTTAAATAAGAGTAATTTATTTCCCCACAGTTCTGGAGTCTAGAAGTCCAATATCAAGGTATTGGGAGGTTTGGTTTCTCCTAAGGGCTTTCTCCTTGGTTTACAGAAGGCCATCTTCTCCCTGTCTCCTCACATGTTCTTTCTGGTGTCTGTGTCCAGATTTCCTCTTCTTACAAAGATACTACCAATCAAAACATAGATTAGATATAGATATAGATATAGATATAGATATAGATATAGATATAGATACACACTACCATTCAAACTGGATTGGGGCCCATCCTAAGTGCTTCATTTTAACTTAGTCACTACTTTAAGGCCCTCTCACCAAACACAGGCACATTGTGAGGTACCAGGGGTGAGGGTTCCAACATATGAATTTTGGGGAGCATAATTCAGTCAATAACAGGTGCTGACTTTTAGAAATTTTGTAACATCAGTCAGCCTATAACTGGGTCTCAATTGTCAACATCTTTGAAGTGATTTACCCACTTTGACTCTGACCAGTTTTCATGCAAAACTTTAGTTCTCAGAAAGGAATTATGTTCTTCTTAAGTTCTCGCGTAATTTGTGACTGTGGACTCCTACAGCTGAAAAGCAGACATGCCTTGGTTTTGTGATGTATTCCTACCAAAAAAACAAACATACAAACAACAACTGCAATTTTGCTGAACCCGCTATGTCAGACATTGTACTGAACATCTGCCTTAATCCATCTAACAATCTAACAATTTATTGGGTCCCTAAAACAAAGCTAGTGGGGAATATGAAGGGGGAGGAGGCAGACATTAATTAAGCAAGCAGATAAACACATATCACATATGCAACGTGAATTGTGGAAAGACAGAAATACTAGGAAGAAGCTGTGAATGTGAATGCCAGTAGGTTAGGGGAGGAGAAACCTGCTTTACATGGAGTGGTGAGAGATGGCCTCCCAGAGGTGAAGACATCCCCCTTGAGGCCATAAGAATAAGAAGCAGCCAATCATGAGAGAAGGAAGATTGGTTCCAAACCAGACAACAGCAAATGCAAAGATCCTCAAGGCAAAACAGACGTTGGTGTGTTTGAGAACCTGAAGGTAAAGTACAGAAAGTGACGGGGGCATGGAATGAAGAATCAGTTCTTGCTGATCAGTCTGGTCGCTGACACACACACCTACCCAGTCAAGAAAGCAGGGCTCATGAAGAGCCTGGATGTGGATAAAATGTTTGGCATGCAACCCTATCTCTGCCACCCACTAGCTGTGGTAACTGAGATTCCACTTTCCAACTTCAAAAGCATCAAGGGGTTGCTGCATTTGCAGGTTACTGCAGAGACAATATGAGTTCAACAACATAGCACTTGGTATAAGGCGATAATCTGTCTGCATCAAATATCACCTATCAACATGAAACAAGCCCAATATACTATTTTCTCTCTTTGTTGCTTCCTCTATTAAACCTGCATCTGAAGATAATCTAATAGTTAGAAAGTTTTCTTGATTAAGGATCTCTAATTGAGAGATACAGTTAATTTGGGGAAAACTGAGACGCAAAGACAGTATGTGATAACTGTGGTTAAAATCCAGGTGTTGATTCTGCCAAGGGGAAAAAAAAATGATCCCAGTGCAAGTTATAAAGAAAGTGTTTATTTGGTCCACTTCTGTGTCCAAATATTAAAAGAAGCCACATACGTGTATTGAATATCCAATCTTCTCTCTTTAGGTTTTTTTTTTTTTTTCACTTCAAAAATTGCCTGAAATACTTGGTGGGCTTAGAAAAGGCAGAATCTGTACCATTGTGTGGGAAAAAGTTAAATCAGAGAGAGATCCATTAAATAAATTGGGTCAAAATCACTTAATCTACCTCTCACACAATTTCCGATTCTGGGGCAGATTAGATGGTGCTGTTTCATAGTTCAGCAGGCCTGATACACTCATTGATAGATGGAACTTTATGTTATTAGATAACATCTGGCCCAAGTTCAGGACACTTCCTAATTGCACAATATGTATAGCATCATCCTTAGGTCAAAGAGTAATTCAGGACTCTTTTCTTTCACTTCATCACTGTGAGATGTCTATAAGAAATATGTCTGAAAGAGGGTAGAATATGTTAGGGCTAGAAAGGGCAGAGAGTGGCATGTCTTATTATTTTGAGTATAAAAAACAGGACCAAAGAAAAGAGAGCTGAGGGAAATCTGTCAGGTTTAGAAAAATATACTTTTGTTTACTCTTTGAGGAAAGGATATGAAATCTGGGAGGACAAAAATAAAGACATATTGTATATTCCTCAAAGAGCTTTAGGGAATTTTTCTCCAAGTTTTGTACTGCACAAAGGAAAGAATTCAAGTATTTCTACATAGCAGACAGTTATCAGATCCAGCTTCTCAAATCCTACTGGAAGTCAAGGGCAAGCAAACAGACTACCCAAGTTACTGTCAGATTAACAGGTTATTGATCACCATGCTATCTTTAAAATTTATCAAGGTTGGCAGACAACGATTCTCCATGAACTTTGGGCTACAAAGAAATAGAAAGGAGGTACATGCTTTCCATAACAACTATTTCCACAATTAATCTTCCTTCGGATTACCTGATGGGAAAAGAGACTACTACAATTATTCTAAATTGGTCATCAATGTAGACATATTGTGCTTTATATAAGATTATCCCAGAGTCGTGCAATAATATGACTCCTGTTCCAGCTGATCTTGAATCTACAGAGACCAGGGATAATGCAGTGGATGCTACTAAGAAATTACTAGAAATGATGGCTGGCATGAGAGACTCACCATCTTCACAACTGTGTTAAAATGAAAAAATATTAATCACGCCAAGGAAAAGGGCTACTTAAAAAAATAAAAAGATCTGCTACAACTGTGTATTGTGGGAGCCAACAACTGCTGTATTAGCCAGCAATTTGGCATGTGCATGCTGCACATGCTGATTCTCCTCCAAACACATTCCACCTGCTGCTGCCAATTTGTTCTTACTGTAAAGGCCCTACTGGTCCTGAACACCTTCTCCACTCATTTCCCTAATCTGATGAAAACATAATCATCTGATGATTAAGAAAATAAATCTACTCATGGATGGCCACAGGATGGAAAAAGCAGATGTTACAAAATTATAAATTAGTTTTTAAAGGCCCAAGACTGGCTTTAGAACTTGTACTCTACATTTATTAATGCTATCAAGCGAAACCACAAAAACATATGAGAAGAGAAAGAAGGACATGCACTTTCGATTGCTCTACTTAGATTGGCTCGAGTGGGTGGAAAGAAACCCAGGTAACTAAGGTTTGTGAAGCTTTAAGTAATATGCTCAAGCAGTATTTTGCTATGTATGTGTGTCAGGGTGTGGGGGAGAAGCCAGGAGAAAAATGCAAATTGAAATTTATGTCACCTGGAATTAGAGATGTTCCAAAAAGAATTCAATGACTCATAAAGGGAAAAGTGCTAGTTATTAATAGTAGCGTAATCAATCTATAAGGAATATTGCCTAACCAGAGAGAAAACAAGTTCTTTTGCAAAAGTCTTTTGAGAGTAAGGTGAGTGTAAATTAAAACTCTTTATAAGATGGGCATGTACCAGTCCACTTGCAGGAGGCAGGGTACAGCTTCCCCACTTGGCATTCATTACACTTGTTGATCTATGACTGCTAAGTGAAAATCAGGGGAAAAAATCAACTTCCCCCTTAAGTTCCCCATAAAACCAAAATGAATAATAGAGTCTGTCATAACACACAAAGAGCTTGGCAGTTTGTTTACTGTACATTTTGCTACTGACGTTCAATGTACAATTTCCCTTAACTGTAGTTTAATTACCATATATATTGGGTTATACATATATGATGCAGAGAAAAATTACTACAATTGCATTTCGCTTTTACCAGTTTGTTAGCTATGTGACCTTAATCTGAACTTATTTAGACCTCATTTTCTTTATCTAAAAAACAGATGTAAGAATAATATTGCACCTCTTACCTCCAAAGATCAAATTGAATGTATGTGTATTTTTGGCTAGCCTTGCCAATTTTTTTTTCTCTGAGTGAGGTCACATTTACTTTTAGGCCAAAATTACGATTCTCAGACTCTACCTGCCTAATCAAAATAATAAGCCTCTCTCAAAGATTCTATCAATTATTTTTTGAGGGTCTAGAAAAAGGATTTTATCAACTGCAGACATTCTTCTCCTCTCCTGCGCCCACTTACTGCTCCTGCTGTCCAAATCCTTCTAGAAGGGAGTCTTACCACCACCTTGCAGAATGAGGCAGTTGTGAGAATACTTTTCTTCTGTGCCCAGTCAGCTTTCTACAGCTGCTGAACTTCAGTTTCCCGGAGCACTGCTTGATTCCTTGCAGAGCCAGGAAATGTGGTCCTCTTCCCACCTCTGTGATATGCTTTCCACATGGTCCATGAACAACCCCAACAGCTAGAACACCTATCCTTTCTCCTAGAATCCCATAGTCTCCTGAAGAGCATCTTTGAGCATTTCCTCTCCTTCCATAGACCACCCCATCCAAGAAACCCAATGCAGAATAGATGTGTCATCATTCCTTCCAGCCATCTGTCTCCTCCCATCCCTCAACTCAAACACAACGTCTTTTGAGGTTTTCTAATTCCCAGACACAAAGCCCTGAGTAAATACATGAATGCAAACAAATACTGGTGATAACTGTAAGGAGGAGACACATACACAAACAGCACACAAGACTCCACTCAATCACCTGAAGTACCTGTTTGTGTGTGGATGCATTCATTTATCCAACAACTATTTCATTTAACAAATTTATTAAACTATCTGGATTTGTGATGAGACACCAAGAACCAATATTATTTGTTTCATAAAGGAGCTTTCGAACCCACTCTTTTGGGTAACTCTTCCTTCCCCTGAATACCCTAGAAAGGTCTCAAAGCCTTTTCTGATTCTTATAACAGTTTGCACCATGAGATATTAAACAATTCTATTTCAATAAAAATTAAAACGTAATCTCTTGGGGGCACCTGGGTGGCTCAGTCGGTTAAGTGTCTGACTCTTGATTTTGGCTCAGGTCATGACCTCACAGTTTGTGGGATTGAGCCCTACATTGGGCTCTTTGCGGACAGTGTGAAACCTGCTTGGGATCCTCTCTCTCTCTCTCTCTCTGTTCCTTCCCTGCTTGTGCTCTCTCTTTATCTTCAAAATAAAAAAAAAAATCTCTCAGCCAGTTGAATGCTTCTCCTCATCCCACAACTCCAGCTGTTTTCTCAGCCTGAGAGCCGACAGTATATTCTGTCCTTCACCCTCCTTGTTCTATATGCTCTGTACTCTCCTTTTCTGACAGGGAGAGTGGATGCAGACATAGAGAGTGTTTAAAATAAACTATTTTAAAACAGTTTTAGATATACAGACAAATTGCTAAAATAGTTAGGAGAGTTCCTATGTATCCCATCCCATTTCCACTATTAACGTCTTATGCTAGTCTCGTGCAGCTGTTATCATTAGTGAACCAATATTGATTATTATCTAAAACTTCATACTTAATTCAGACTTCCTTAGCTTTTACCTAATTCCCTTTTTCTATTGCAGAATCCCATTCAGTATACCTTACTTTATTTAGGCATTGTGTCTCCTCCTGCCTATGACACTCTCTCAGACTTTCCCAGTTTTTGATAACTAGTTTGGGAAGACTGGTCAGGTATTCTATAAAGTGTTACTCAGTTGGGATTTGTCTGATGTTTTCCTCATGGTTAGACTGGGATTTGGGGAGGAAGCCCACAGAGGCAAATTGTCATTTTCATCATGCCACATCAAGGGTACATATTATTAGCATGACTTACTACTCTTGATGTTAACCTCGATCACCAGGATAGGGCATGTTTAGGCAGGTTTCTTTACTGTAAAATACTCTTCTTTCCCCCTTTCCACACTGTAGTTTTTGGAAGAAAGTCACTATGTACAGACCACATTTAAAGAGTGGGAATTATGGTCCACTTTGAAGGCAGAGTATCTACATAAACTATTTGCAATTCTTCTACGTGGGAGATTTATCTATTTTCCCCTATTTACTTTTTAAATTTTTTTAATGTTTATTTATTTTTGAGACACAGAGAGAGACAGAGCGTGAATGGCAAAGGGGCAGAGAGAGAGGGGGAGACAGAATCCAAAGCAGACTCCAGGATCTGAGATCATGACGTGAGATGAAGTTGGATGCTTAACTGACTGAGCCAACCAGGTGCCTCTCCCCTATTTACTTTTTTATTCAATTATTTATATCTGTATGGATTTGTGAATATTTAGTTTACACTTTATAATCCAATACTACTTTATTTTGTTATTCAAATGATTCCAGCTTCAGACACTGAGAGTTCTTTCAGTTGCTTCCTGTGTCCCTCTGACACATCCCCACACATCACAGGGTGCTGTTGACTTTGGTTGTTGTTGGCACCTCTTACTTTCTGGAAGGGAAGACATTCCAGGGCCATTTTATGCATTCACTCCCCCCGCCCTGGATTCAATCATTTCTCCAAAGAGCTTTGGTTCTTTTTTTTATCAAAGAATGATATTAGAAACCAAGATCTTTTGTTTTGCTTTTCCTCATTCTTTTTAATAACTGCTACCTAGTACGTGCTTTATGGATATACCATAATAATCAATTTAACTAGTCACTGATTGGTATGCATCTAGGATTTCACCAATCAGAATCTGAATCCCAGTTCTAGTTTGTAACATAAGGAGAAAAATATTAACAATCCCATGTGCTTTGAACACTGTAAACAAAGTTGGGAAATAAAGCAAATAAAGTGCTTGCTCTGGCAGGAAAATAACACTGCATTAGCCATCCCTCAGTATAGATCTTTTTCCTTCTGTTGTGTTACTGCATTGAGTAAATTATTAGAAGTGTGTTTACTGGGATAAAGTAAAGAGCATTTCTATAGTGTCTGATATATGTCGCCGTTCAGCACTGTAAAAAGTTTGTATCAATGTCTAATGCCAACAGCAATAAAATAATAGCCAATATTTTTCAAATGTTTATTTTGTATTGTTTTGTACTATTACTCTTATGGGTGCTTTATTTCTATTAGCTCATTTGTCTCATAAACGTAAGATAGTGTAGATATTACTAATATGTAGATATTATTATCATCATCAACCCCTTTTACTCATATGAGAAAATTGAGACACAGACAAGTAATTTGCCCTAAGTTATATGACTAAGAGAAAGAAGAACTTGATTTCAATCCAGTCAATCTCACTTTAGAACTGGGAATTTCATTTTTGCCTTTCATTAACCAATTACATATAATATATCAAACATTTAGATACTAAAATTCTGGCAGGCAAAAAAGAGGGGGCATTAATTGCATAAAATACTATCTCAAGATGGCTTCATTTTTACTTCTTTGAATATTACCACAATGATGTTCTTGTTACTATCATTATTTTGCTTTACTTGTATTTTCCTTTAAGTGAAATGCCTATTCAGGTATATTTTTGCAATAATTAGTTGAAGTTACTTTTTAAGTTGGAGTCTTTGAGGTTTGGCACGTTACCTAATGTTTAGTGATAGGGAGCTGGAAATTGAGTCTTTTCTCCCTTGGTGGTACTTCCTCTGTCTCTGCCTACTTGTTTCTGATTCTTGCTCTCTGATGAAGTTAGCTCTTGGGCAGCTCCAACAGTCACACTCAACAGGCACCTTCTAACTCACAGCTTCCACAGCTGCAATCTAATGTATCAGTGACAGAAGTTCCTGGATGTGAATTTTTTATCTAATTTTTCTTCTCCAGATATATGCCTCCTCCAAAGTATGTGCTGTCATGCAGAAATGTCAGATATTAGTCAACATGATTTGTCAACATGATTTTTACCGTAGCACGATAGAATCTCAAGTTATGAAATGTATACAGTCAAACTATACTTAATGTGAATGTAAAATCTGTTAACCAAAGTTGAATATTTTGAGAGGAAAAGAGAAAGCTATATTTATTTCTACTCTGGGCCAGCAGACATAAACAAAGCTGTCCTGAATAAATCTGGACATGGTAAACAATCAACTTGGCAATGTACAAGTGTTTAGGCATTTGAGGGAGTTCTTTGCTTCCACTCTTCACATCAGCAGTTTGCACTAGATTGGTCACCTAGCATCACTTTCCTTGTAAATTCACCCAACTTGTTCTTGTTGAAATGCTGAGGTAGATTCCTTTTTTTTTTTCTTTTTTTCTTCTTCTCAGAAATGGCTACAATAATTATTCCAATGTTCACTGGCCATTTGATTCTGCCACTTATTCCATTAAGAGGTCAAGTGTATTTTCCCTTCCTTTGAGTTTGGACCGATCTTGTGTTGTGCCTTGACCAATAACATGTGGAAGAAGTGATGCTATGTGACGTTTGGGGTCCAGGACTCGAGAGATTTTGCAGCTTCCTCCTTTGCCCTCTTAGGATTGTGCCCTGAGAGCACTTCAGGTGAAGAAGCTCAGGATGGAAATCTCAACAGCTGGGCCAATCCACCCTGAGGCCAGCTCCAGCTCACCCACCCGCTGAATGACCAAGTCCAGGAAAAACCAAGAGAAATATCATCCAGTAGAAATAATGAATCATGTATGTTTGTTTAAGCCAGTAAGTTTGGGGTTGATTTGTTACACAACAAAGGATAACTCTAACAAAAGTTTAAAATAAATTAATTTTCTCTCCACATTTCTTTAGACACTTGTAGTTTAATAGCTACAATAAAGCTATTTGACATTTATCTAAGGCGTCAACTTTGAAAGACTGCACTACTCCTTAGCGAAAGGTCTCTCTGATACCAGTTAAAGCAGCAAACCTGCCCCTGTCAGCTCTTTGGTATAAAGGGGAGAAAAAAAAAATGTAAGGATTTAGTCTGTGCCAAGTCAGGGACCATTCCCATCTCCCTACAGGTTTTGCAACTACACAGATTAAAAGGCATTATTCTGTGCTTTTTGTTCTGGCCTCCAAGATTAATGTCATCTTAGTTACCCTCTAACAAGCATCATCTTTTTCTGCCCGGGCTCCAAACTCACTGCTCATTCATTAAAAGCTTCTATTATGATGGACCAATTATGGAGCTAGAGTAATTCCATCATGCCATTCAACCCAACGTCAGCATGTAGGTGACACTGAAGAGAATGAAATTCCTTGCTCCAGTTCCCCAGATAATAACTGGAAGGATAAGGACTGTACTTCAAGGACTATCTTATATGAGCACATATGACATTTCCTGTTTATTTGTATGTATCTTAATGACCAAATTAAGAGGGCTCTGATTTCTTCAAAAGGCTTTTCTGTATGTCCTGCAAATTCCATGCTTTAACATATGGAGAACTATGTAAATCAGTGGTGCCGCCATTTACTAGAGTTAGAGCTTAGATGAGGCTAATATAAGTTCTTAAACATTTCACAATAAATTTTATAGTCTTTTCAGATAATGTCAGGAGAAATAATAATTGAGATAAATGCCCAAATTTAGATGGCTAAGACCTAGGTAATTTTTTACTTGAATGACTCTTTGAATCAGAACTCCCCTTTATCCTAAACGAGATAATCCCTTCTGAGATAGGATTAAATTCTGGAAGGTGATTCTCAGCAAGTTTCAAAAATAGACTTGCTGCCATATAAACCCCTTTATCTGTAAGCATCTTTCTTTTGGAAAACTCAATGAATGGCATGATGTGTCCTTTAAGAATCAGTGGTGACTCATTAACAATTTGTAGTCACTGTGGTAAAATATCTACTGTCTGTCTTTACTGTGCCTTCTTCTGGAATACCAAGAACTATAACAGGCAATATGAGCTAAAGTACCGATGACCTGGGAGCTGTCTTTTATAAACAAGAACCTACAATTTGATAAACAAATGCCTTTCACTCCATAGAAATTTGTTCTGAACATAACTACCATTTTAATAAAACCAATATCAAGACAAACTTCCTGCACCAGGAAGAGCTAAACAATCTTAAAATATCAGATTAAAACATGGCTGTTCAAATATATATCCTCAAATATTTCAGATCCTAAGAATGTTTGCTAAAGGAATTTTTCAATCGTTTCACATGCAACATGCTGGCCTTAAAAGTGCTAAAACTCCATGAGGAAGCTGCTGGCAATATTTCTCTTTCATGAGGAAAGAACACTGAAATCAGTTTACTCTGAATTCACATCAATTTATAAAATGAGAAGTACCAAAATTGACAAATCAAAGGCAAATTCTTTAAAACACAAAGAAAAGCAGTGATTTAAAAATGTTTTTAAGTTCTAGTTTTGCTTTTTTTCTTAGGAATTAGAAAATCCAACAGCATTAAAAAAATAAATCTAAAGTGTAAGTAAAATAAATCTATATAACATTATATTAATAAAATTAACTCATACTACATCTTATAATATTATTTTCATTCTTACTTATATGGTATTGTACTGTAAATATAATATTATACTCTGATTTTTTTTACTGAATATTTTGTCATGAGCATACCCCCATAAAAATATTTTTTAAAGGGAAAAGCAGAAGCTGTAATGATGCATAAATTCCACCTTATGCATATTGAATAATTTATTTAATCCTTCCCTTCTTTTGTTGGATATTGTGGAGATACACAGAAAACAAACAAGCATTTTATTTAAATGTAAAACTAGCTCTAAAATTGAATATAGGCAAACATATAAGTAAACTATACTGAAGTCTATCGTGGTAACTTTTTTACCGCACATTCAGTACTCTCTACTTGATTAAGTCAATTGATTAAGTTAATAGAAAGCATTTATAGATTGTCATGTCTATATTAATGTGTATGCCACGTAGCTTCACATGGTTTTAATGTGCTCAAGTCCTGGCTGACATAAAGCCTGACACCAACATTGGCCTGATAGTTAAATTTCTTCATCCCTCGAGAATGTAGATTAGATTCTGGTTTGTCAATCTGGTCCAAAATAAAAACTAGAAAACTCTGAAGTTGCTTTTTTTTGTTGTTGTTCAGATATGTAGGTACAAAACAATTTTTAAACTAACAATATGTTAAGCCTTTATGTATAGACCTACTTTCATTTTTTCTTGCATGATACTAGCCTTGTTCTAATGAATAAATTACAGAAAAGGGACACAAATATATAGAGAAGATAGATTTTAGAAATGCTCATTAGCTTTTAGGAACAGGGATGCTAGAGATGGAGGGAAAAAAAAGGTTGTCCCACTATTGTCCTCGGTTGTTTGATAGTCTGTTTTTCAACGTGGATGGTTATGTCCTGCTCCCTGGTGCAAATGCAGAGGACTCTCTATAGACAAGGAACCATGCAGCACATGCCCAGAGCATCAGCATCAAATGTGGTTCTATGCTCCCTAGGCACTCCCCACCAAATACTTTCTATTACCTGACTATTTACTGCTGTATCTCCAGGACCTAAGGTAAGCATTTAAAAAGTTGTGTTTGGTTTGTTTGTTTGGTTGGTTTGGTTTTGGTTTTGGTTTTGGTGGGGGCGGGGGCAATACTTTGTTGCTGTTCGGTGAATGAATCACTGGGGGCCTGATGCTATCTAATCATAAACAGCCACAGTGACTGTCACACTTGCCATTAGTGCCCACAGTGACTGCTCCACCTGCCATCAGATTGCCTAAAAGTGAAGGCAGAGACTTCCTTTTGGAGTTTCCAGGCAGAACCACCAGGACCCCTTCCCTCCGTTGAGCTCCTTGCATAAGGCAAAGCCAATAAAAGGGCAGGTATTCCTTTCTAACTTCCATGAAAATACCATACCTTCAATATTATAATGAATTTATAGAAAAGAGGCATTACAAACATATATGATAAAATAAATGGCCTAAAAATGAAAAGAATTTCTTTATTTTTAATGTCAGCATTCTCGAATACAAGGGATTTATAAACCTCCTGTAGCTTCTAACTACTCTTTCCTTTCCTCAGAACATGTAATCTTGCACGCCCTGCTCTCAAAATCAGTCTCTGGCTTGTCTCTAGTATGTCTCTGGGGCCTAGAATAGTAGGTGCTCAGTAAATATTAGTTGACTCCCTAGGTTATAGCAGTACCCTCTGGTCTCTAGTGTCATTCTCCATCTGATCCACCTTGAACAACACCCTCCAGTCTTAAAAGACCAGTTTGGTCACTGCCTTCTCCAACTAAGAGTCAACAAAGCTGCGTTTGATAACAGCGTCCACAGCCACCACCTTTGTTTTCAAGCTTCTCTGTTTCCTTGCCATGCCCCACCTTTCCAGTCCATGCTGTTATCACTAACCAAATATACACTCACATTCCCACAGGGCCTTCCCATGGTCTGTCCCAAACCTCCACGCTTGCCAGAATGCAAGCACATTCACGTACATCTTCAGGACTCTTCATGACCGATTCAGAAGAGCCAATTTTCTTTCTCCCTCTCAAAATCCTCCTTATGCTTCAGAAGAAGTTCAAATCTTGCTTTGTGAAATGTCTTTTTTCTTGTCACTCTACATTGAGATTTTCTTTCTTTGAATTCATATATACTTACTGCTTTATTCCTCCTTTGTTTTTCTGTGGTTTGCCTCTACAATTAGATTCTCTCCTCAAAATCCCCAACAATTTTCCCGTGTGTCAGTATAATTCACATTAATGCTATGAGGCTGTGTGGGAGGGTCAAAGATACAGAGGCTGTCTAATTACTGGTGAGAGGCTAATTTAATTCACTATCCAGGTCCTGTCAAATGCCCAATATTGCCATATAAAAGTATTAAAAATGAATTTGAACGTTGCAGCTCAATTGAAATAAAGGCCTGTGAGGATGTGATCATGTGTGCGTAAGTAAATGTGCATTTTTATCCTAAATGACAGAAACCAGCTTTCTCTTCTTCCTCTCTAGGTAATTCTCTTTTCCTCTTTTCTGAAAGCGTACCATGTTCAACTTCACACTGTTGGAAATTACATTCATTCAAAGTACTTAAAACTTGACCGATAGGGGCCTGAATCCAGTACTGTCCCCAAACTGCTTTACTGCTGATAAAAATTATTATCTAAAATGTTTTCCCCGGGTGGAGAAGTAGGGGGATCCATGCTTCCCGCATCTCTCAAACAAAGAAGTGCAGAAGCCAAAGGACTTTGAACACCAGAGACTGGGAGGAAAAGAGACTGAATCTACTAGGAAGAAAATGGGAAAGCTGGAAAAAAGGTGGGTAACTGCGAACTGGGGGAGATAAAAAAAAAGGCCGCGTGGGCATGGAGGGGAGGGACCCCCTTCCAAGGAAAGACAAAGGGAAGAGAAAGAGTGGCTAGGGAAGTGCAGGACCATATCTGGACAGGAGAAAGACCTGGGACTGAGACTGAGAGAGATCTCTAACTGCGGGTCTTTCTTCCGACTGGAGCCAGCTCCCTTTTCGAGCACGGGGGGAGGAGGGGAGCCAGGGGCCTGGGTGCAGTGGTAGTTCAGGGGTTCAGTCCACAGTTGGAAAAAGTGGTTCCCTCCCTCCCTGGAGGGCTGCACAATAGTACAGAACCCACCTGCGTCCACCATCGCCAGGCTCAGTGCCTGGGCCAAGGGCACAGTCTGCAGTAGGAAAAAGCAGCCTTCTCCCTGGAGTGCTGTGGGAAAAGACAAAGCCTGCCTTCGTCCACCACCCCAGGGGCTCACAGCAAGCACAGTGGTGTAGTCTACAGTAGGAGAAAACGGCCCCCTCCCTGGAGTACTGTGGGAAAAGATAAGGCCTGCCTGTGTCTGCCTCAGTCCGTAGCAGGAGAAAGCGTCCTCCCTGAAGTGCAGTGGCACAGACAAAGCCAGCCAGGACCACATATCACCGCACTGAGTAGAAGCTTCCCCAGTGCCAGAGTTCATGGAGAGGGACTTTGAATCCTAGCCAAGCACAGGGTCAGGAGAATTGGCAGAGCAAGAAGGACCGCCCTGTCTGCGCCTGCAGCACAGTGAGGATGACTCAAGTGGAGTCTACTGGGTCTGGCTCCATGGAGAAGAGACTGGGCATCACCATTTCCTGCACGATCACCACCACCACCACCACCACCACCAGGGCAGGCCCTCAGGGATCACTCCCAGGGCCCATAGTGGAGGTGGGTCCAGATTACGCCAAACCAAGCCCCCTTGCACTGGGTAACTGCATATCCACTAGAGCGGCACAGACCCTGCGGACAGCTCCTCCTGACAAGCGATGCTCCATAACACTAGGTCAATTCTGGATATATAGATATATTCTAACATTCTAACCACCCCCACCCCCACCCCCCACCCCCGCCATTTCTCCTCCTTATCTCTTCCCTCCCCTAGGCTGGTCACTCTGGTTATCGGTCTGTCTAAACAGACCTACTTAATCCATTGTCTTGATACATGTTCTACACCTCCCTCTTTATACTCCTTTCTCTCTCTCTGGAATAATCAAGACATACAGTTTCTCTGCCTGGGTAACTTTATATTCATTTCGTTTTCCCCACTTCCTTTATTTTCCTTTCTCTCTCTCTCTGGATTAAGCCTTTTAGTCTCTCTGCCTAGTCAATGTTCATTTTTTTCTATCCCTGCCCACCTGTCATTTTTCTCTTTGTATGTGCTCTTCCATCAGCACCACCTCCACCCTCTTCTTTACTTATAGTTGGTGTTTTGGGTTTTTGTTTGTTTTTAGTCTTTAGTTGTTTGTTTTTGTTTATTTGTTTGTGTTATTTGTGTGTTTGCATGTTTTTGTCTCCTGTTTGTCTATCTGTTTTCCTTTACAGGTCTACTCCAAGGAATAAATCAAAGCACACCTGGTAGAGGGTCCAAAATATCACTACGAGTAGGGTAATAAAGTAACCAAAGTCACAACAACAGAGAGCAAATAACAATCTCCAAAAAAAACACCTCCTGAAGGGCCAGGCCCTGGACAGCGTATGACCCTCCTTTAATATAGCAGTGCTCACAGGTACAGAGCACACAGCAAGCTTTTAAAATGCATAAGGGATTGTGATGCCTCCCGTTTTGGCCGTCTTCTTCAGAATTACTTTGGCTATTCGGGGTCTTTTGTGGTTCCATACAAATTTTAGGATTGCTTGTTCTAGCTTTGAGAAGAATGCTGGTGCAATTTTGATTGGGATTTCATTGAATGTGTAGATTGCTTTGGGTAGTATTGACATTTTAACAAGATTTATTCTTCCAATCCCAGACTTTAGCCTCTACTACAAAGCTGTAATCATCAAGACAGCATGGTATTGGCACAAAAACAGACACATAGACCAATGGAATAGAATAGAAACCCCAGAACTAGACCCACAAATGTATGGCCAACTAATCTTTGACAAAGCAGGAAAGAATATCCAATGGAAAAAAGACAGTCTCTTTAACAAATGGTGCTGGGAGAACTGGACAGCAACATGCAGAAGAATGAAACTAGACCACTCTCTTAAACCATTCACAAAAATAAACTCAAAATGGATAAAGGACCTGAATGTGAGACAGGAAACCATCAAACCCTAGAGGAGAAAGCAGAGAAAAACCTCTCTGACCTCAGCCGCAGCAATTTCTTACTTGACACATCTCCAAAGGCAAGGGAATTAAAAGCAAAAATGAACTACTGGGACTTCATGATGATAAAAAGCTTCTGCACTGCAAAGGAAACAATCAACAAAACTAAAAGGCAACCGACAGCATGGCAAAAGATATTTGCAAATGATATATCAGACAAAGGGCTAGTATCCAAAATCTATAAAGAACTCACCAAACTCCACACCTGAAAAACAAATAATCCAGTGAAGAAATGGGCAGAAGACATGAATAGACACTTTTTCTAAAGAAGACATCCAGATGGCCAACAGGCACATGAAAAGATGCTCAACGTCACTCCTCATCAGGGAAATACAAATCAAAACCACACTGAGATATAACCTTACGCCAGTCAGAGTGGCAAAAATGAAGAAATCAGGAGACTATAGATGCTGGCGTGGATGTGGAGAAACGGGAACACTGTTGCACTGTTGGTGGGAATGCAAACTGGTGCAGCCTCTCTGGAAAACAGTGTGGAGGTTCCCCCAAATTTAAAAATAGATCTACGCTATGACCCAGCAATAGCACTGTTAGGAATTTACCCAAGGGATATAGGAGTGCTGATGCATAGGGGCACTTGTACCCCAATGTTTATAGCAGCACGTTCAACAATAGACAAATTATGGAAAGAGCCTAAATGTCCATCAAGTGATGAATGGATGAAGAAGCTGTGGTTTATATATACAATGGCATACTACTTGGCAATGAGAAAGAATGAAATCTGGCCATTTGTAGCAATGTGAATGGAACTGGAGAGTATTATGCTAACTGAAATAAGTCAGGCAGAGAAAGACAGATACCATATGTTTTCACTCCTATGTGGATCCTGAAAAACTTAACAGAAGACCAGGGGGGGAGGGGCAGGGGGAAAAAAGTTACAGAGAGGGAAGGAGGCAAACCATAAGAGACTCATAAATACTGAGAACAGACTGAGGGTTGAAGGAAATGGGGAAGAGGGGAAAGTGGGTGATAGGCATGGAGGAGGGCACCTGTTGGGATGAGCACTGGGTGTTGTATGGAAATCAATCTGACAATAAATTATATAAAAAATAAAATAAAATAAATAAAATGTTTCCCCTAAAAAGCTTATCTAGAGTACCATCTAATAATAACCATTGTTCTGACTTCCCAAAACCATTCATCTGCCTAGTGGGATTTATTATCCTAATTTCCTACATATTTTCTCTTGAAGAGGAAAAAAATATTTCTTAGAGAGTCAAGAATGTTCTAAGCCCTTCTGTTATGCTAGTTTGTTTGTTCTCCCTGTCACCCCCATGCACCAGCTGATAAAAGAATGTAATTGTAATTCACCAAGAAGTAGTAACTAGGATAGCTTCCTAACATGGTACTGTCCAACAGAACTGGCTATGATGATGGAAATGCCATATAATTTGCATTGTCAAAGACAGAAGCCACTAGCCAGATCTGTCTATTGAGTACTTGAAGTGTAGCTAGTGAGACTGAGGAACTGGATTTTTCATTTTAGTGAATTTATTTTTTCAAGTATATTTATTTATTTTGAGAAAGAGAGAGCACAAATAGGGGAGGGGAGAAAAGGAGAGAGAGAATTCCAAGCAGGCTTCATGCTGTCTGTGCAGAGCTCAACACAGGGCTCAAACCCACAGACTCTGAAATCATGACCTGAGCCAAAACCAAGAGTCAGACATTCAACCAACTGAGCCACCCAGGCACCCCTCATTTTAGTTAATTTAAACAGCCACATGCAACGAATGGCTACTATACTGGATAGTGTATTTCTAATATACTCAACACTATTAAGATTTTGTATTCACTGAAAGTACAGAGGTTAAGAAAATAATATTCAAGATAAAATGACAGTTTAAAACTTTTTAATGTTTGTTTATTTTTGAGAGAGAGAGAGGGCGGGAGCAGGGGAGGGGCAGAGGAAGGGATACACAGAATCCAAAGCAGGCTCCAGGCTCTGAGCTGTCAGCGCAGAGCCCAATGCAGGGCTTGAACTCATGAATCATGAGATCGTGACCTGAGCCGAAGTGGGACGCTTAACTGACTGAGCCACTCAGGCGCCCCAAAACAACATTATTTTAATAGTAAATGCTTCTCTCACATGAAGTTGATATCGCTGGGTAAATACAAACAAGTATTTGCAAAGAATATTTCCCAGGAGTCAGAAGATGTGTGTTTGCAGCTATATTCCTAACTAGTTGTGTGGCATTGGGAAAATTGCTTTATTTCTCAGGGCCTTAAAAGTTTAGAACACGTGATCACCAACTTTGAAATTATTTGATTTTATATTAGCCCCATACTTTTTAGACTATCTTGAGGATATTTTTGAGAATCAAGTGAGAAAAAAATATGTATATTTGAACACTTTGGAACTGGAAAGTGGCACATCAATGCAAGTAGAATTAAGGGGAAATATGATCCAGGATCACCAATTCTTACATTTACTAGGATCTTGCTGCTGAAGCCCTAATTCATAAGTTTTTTCAGACCACCACAGAATATATGCCGGTATTTGCAAATCTCCCTCTCTCTCTTCCCCTCCCCGACTCACACTCAGTCTCTCTCTGCCTCTCAAAAATGAATAAACATTAAAAAAATTAATAAAAATAAATAAATATCTTCTAGTTTTTTCATTTGTGTATGAAACATAAACTGGCTTCTCAAATGTTTCAGGTATCTGGGAAGTCCCACTTGAAGGACTGGTCTCTACAGAGCGCTGAATAGCACACATGGGATTGTACACACTGTTTACACACACAGGTGTGGCCAGCAATGCTGCCTAATAACCCCCTTCAGGAGGAGTGGTGGAGGAAAAAGGTATTTTCCAGTTGTACTTCTCTCATAAGTTGAATTGGAAAGCAGGCCTCCAATGTGAGGGGCCACACCCCAGTAGGTGCATAAATGATCCATTTGTATATGGAAAGAAAATATTAAAACTTCTACTTATATTTAGTGTTTATATAAAAAACTGAGATAAATGAAACTTTACAAACATTTCACACACACGGTGTTGATATCGTTAATTGCCTACTGCACTATCCCTTCTCCCTTTCCCAACTTGGTAACAAAACCTCAACTTTCAGCTCGATTCATTGTCACCTCCTAATCCTCTTTGCAGCTAAGCTCTGGCCACTGTAATGCAATCACAGTGCTGCTGCTTCATATGTGAACGCAATGAGGAAACATCCAGCAGTGGCTCTGTACCATGAGGCAGAAGACCCAGGTGAGGATAGAGCTTTTTCCACCATGACCTCATGGAACTACCAAGTAGCCTTTGACTATCAACCTTCAGATTTCACATCGAAGAAAAATTAAATTTCATTTAGTTGAACGCACTACTAACCTGTTTTATTTTTAACGTTTATTTATTTATTTTGAGATAGACGGAGAGAGCACCAGCAGAAGGAGGAGAGAGAGAGAAGGAGAATCCCAAGCAGGCTCCACGCGCTCAGTGCAGAGCCTGAGGTGGGGCTCAGAGCTTGAAGTCATGAAACCGTGAGATCATGACCTAAGCCAAAATCAAGAGTCGAATGCTTCACTGACCGAGCCACCCAGGCACCCCATATTTGTTTTAAATAATTGTTCTATTGGATATCGCTAAACCTAAGCTTAACTGAAACCTATAGATTTGTTAGTACTGTATTTTAGTTTGCAAATCAGTATACATATGCAGAGTATACTCTCAGTATACAGAGAACATATGCATGTTCTCTTTCTCTGATAGTATGTACAATAGTTGCAAAATTACAGGGCTAAAGGACTATTTCATGCTACTACAAAGGTCATCTCTACTTTGAATTATTAGAGGCTAATGGTTTGCCATCATACATATACTAATAACACAACAATAGATTCTTAATATTTGGGGGAATCTATAGCTATACATCTTTGGTAAAGTTTATAATACATATATGTTTATAAAGGCCGATAAAGACCCCTGAATTTTTCAGAAATATAATTTCTGTCCAGAGTCTCATGTTTTCTGAATATGTCTGTCCATGCACACTACAAAGAAAAATGCTTAAATCATTACATAAAAGGCTATGCTGTAACACATGGACAATGCAAAAAGTATCAACATATAGAGGCTGACAGTTGGCTAGATTCACTCATCAGTTAATAACAGTCCCACATATCAGTCTCACAGTGTATAATATTTAAATCTATACCTTAAATTACATTTAAAAAAATCATATGCCATGATCTCCTTAGGGTTACTTGCAAATAACAGAGTCCTGCAAGGTTGAATACACACATATCAAGGGTATGTTTATCTAAACAGCCAGTCTCCTACAACATCCCCTTATGCTATAGAAGGATTCTTGGTTAATAGAATTCATGCTTAAACTCAGTGGTGATGTTCAAAATAGGGCCCCAATTGGCTCAAGCTTGTCAGGGCCAAGAGCCCTCACATTCTTAATTCATAACCATTCCTTCTACTCAGTGGCTTCCCTTGAGTCCACCAAAAGGCTCCAGGCCTAGAGCCACTATTTCTACTGAAAAATTGACACTAAAAAAGGTAGATTCCACTCATCGCTGGCTGTGGAGATATGAACAGAACTGACACACATTCACTTCAACTGACACACATTCACAGTTGATCTGCATTACCTTTGACACCTGAGACAGGGACCCCTGCTCACTGCCCATAGTGTACTCTCCCTTTCCTGCAGCAAGACTGGCCCTGCAACCTTGGCAGTCCACAGTAGGGAGCCACACTCCAGCCAGAACTTTATACCTAGAGGGGATGCTAAATGGTCATCAGGGAAAATGAGATTCAGTGACATAATGAGGGAATGCTCTGCCACTAATCTCACAAAATGTAGCCTGTGAAGCAATAAACAAAAAGCTGGTGCTATTCCAGGCACTGAATGTCTACTTCTCAATCACAGTGTCTCCTGGAGTTCAAAGGAAACAACACAGATGAAAGGGGAAATGGCCCTGATTTAAATGATCTGGTAAAATAGTCAGCTGAAACATAAATCCTGTAGAAAACCTTAAGTGGAGGATACACATATTTTCCTTCACTTTGCCTTGCCAAGGTGGATTCACACAACTTCCAGGAAATGCAAAAGAGAGTACAGCATGTAAAAAAAGTTGGGGTTTTTCATGTCAGTGGTTATTCTTCAGTTGTCATCTTTTTTGGTTTTAGACGGGTACTAAAAAAATGTTACAATTTATCAATTTAAATATCACATTTCAGTAGGAATGTGGCAAAATGTCATTACGTGATGAAACAGTAATTCAAATCATACATTCTAAAGGGAATCAAAGACAATGTAATTTTATACAGTTTATGTGCCATAGGAACCTTTCCAATAGTTAGATTAAGAAATGGATGTAAACAGGGGCACCTGGTTGCTTCAGTTGGTTGAGCGTCTGACTTCGGCCCAGGTCACAATTTTACGTTCATGGGTTTGAGCCCCGCATCGGGCTCTGTGCTGACAGCTCAAAGCCTGGAGCCTACTTCGGATTCTGTGTCTCCCTCTCTCTTTGCCCCTCCCCTACTCATTCTCTGTCTCTCTCTCAAAAATAAATAAACTTTAAAAAAAAAAACTTAAAAAAAATGGATGTAAACATAAGATTAAAGACTACATCTCAGAAGTAGATCACATGTAAAGAATGGAGAAAATATATTTATTTAATAACTAAAGTAAGAATTATTTCTGAAATGTTTAGGTTCATATGATTTAACCCAGAATCGTAATTCTGGAATTCAAAATCAAGGAAGAGTAGTAGAACTCATTTAGCTTAATTTTATTTTAAAGATGAAGAAACTGGGGCTTAAAAACAGCTATGAAGGGGGGCACCTGGGTGGTTCGGTTGGTTAAGCGTCCAACTTCATTTCAGTTCATGATCTCACCGTTCGTGGGTTTGAGCCCCAGGTCAGGCTCTGTGCTGACAGCTTGAAGCCTGGAGCCTGCTTTGGATTCCGTGTCTGCCTCTCTCTCTGCCCCTCCCCTGCTTACACTCTGTCTCTCTCTCTCCCTCAGAAATAAACATTAAAAAAATTTTTTTAAAGCTATGAAGGTCCACAAAATTACAGATAATTAGCAGCAGAATCAGGAGAAAAACCTAGG
The DNA here is from genome assembly GCF_028018385.1 of Neofelis nebulosa. Taxonomy (NCBI): domain Eukaryota; kingdom Metazoa; phylum Chordata; class Mammalia; order Carnivora; family Felidae; genus Neofelis; species Neofelis nebulosa. The sequence continues at coordinate 85,305,412 of NC_080784.1, read as the reverse complement.
TCTTCAGATTTTGTTCAAGTTTTCAATCTTTTTCTTTTTTTTTTTCATTTTTCCTTTTCCTTCCTGTATCTCTGACTGTAACCTTTTTATTTTTTTTCAAACATTTATTTAAAACATAACCTTTGAGAGGAGCTGTTTGGGATGATGAAATTGCTCTGTATCCTCACTGTATTAGTACTTACACAAGCCTATGCATGTGTTAACATTCATACAACCGTAAACCACAGAAAGTAAATTAAAAACATCTAAAAAATAACCTTCAATGTTATTTAAAGAGCTGATTTTATATCTAGTGTATCTGATTTTTTCTTACTATAATTTCTTTGGTATTTCCAATAGAAAACCAAGAATAAAACCAGAACTCTTTGTCCATTATTCACTGATTTTGTTGTATTTGGTGGCCTACTATTTTACCATATCCAATTTCTCTATTATCAAATATAAATGTAAAATAAGGAAATAAGAATGATGTGTAAATCCTTATTCCTATTATTGACCAAATCTGCCCCCCCCCAAAAAAGAACTTTTTTTTGTATGTGTGAGACACTTACCATTGGAAAGGTAAACTATATGGATCTACTAAAAATTTAGAAAATTGTATCCATTTAGGTCAGTCCTAAATAGCTCATGTTGAAATAGATAATGATTACAGCTGCCTCCTGTTAGTGGAGTCCTTGTGCAGTAGACCCTGTGTTAGATGGGTGTCAATTATATCTAGTCTAAAATAAGCATTCAGGAGATAAAGAAATATTTTAAGTGTCAATCATCTGTATTTATTGCAAAGATAAGGGACAAATACAGAAGATCACAGCAGAATAGAAAGGACATGATCACCAGAGTCACTCAACAGGATTCAAATTGCAACTCCACTCTTTCTCACCCCGAGATATTTGACAAATTTTGTTTTGTTTGCTTAATACCTCTGAGCCTGAGTTTTCTCACTGATAAATTCAAAAATCCTTCCTTCCTTGCTGGATAATTATGTGGATGCATATAAATAATACCAGTTATCATTTATTTAGTTTTTGCCATATACAATGAACAAGAAGCTATTGTAAGTGCTTTAAGTATTATGATTTATTCGTCTGCAGAAAACGTCTGGAGACAAATGCTATTATTATCCTCATAATATAGATAAGAAAACAGACACAAAGGTTAAGTAATGTACTGAAGATCATATAGTTAGTAAGTTAAAAACTGAGATTTGGACCCAAATATTCTGGCTCCAGAGTCTATTTGCTTAAAGAATTTCACCATTATTGCCAAATGTATAAATGACTTGGGGCAAAGTAGACGCTAAACCAATGGCAGCTGCTATAACTGCAGCTTTTTATTTTATTTTTTATGGGAAACTAATCTCAGTGGACTCCCAAAAGCTCAAAGTGGAACAGGGTTACAAATGTTAATGACGTAAACAAAACTGTTTTGCTAACACTGTGATACTTTTCATTTCCTTTTCCCTTCACCAATGTGGCTAAGTCAGAGATTTCTTTCTAATGCTAATGTTAATCAAAAGTAGAGACTTACATTTTAAAAACAAGTCCCCAGCTCTTACCCTCTTTTCTGAGCTCTGGACCTAGATGCCCAACAGCTCCCAAATATCTCCATGTGCATGTCATACCTGCTCACAATGGTTAGAAAAATAAGTTGGGGTAAAGAGATGGGACATAAAATGGAGAAAAAATATTAGTTTTTGCAGTTCAGTCCTATTAACTGAAGAGTCAGACTTTAAGAAGAGATCCCATGAAACTGCCTGATGATTAGAGAAAGAGAAAACTCACTGGGAAAAATCCCTGGACCAAGAGAAGAGATTATGCAAGGAGACTCAGAAAAGAAACATCAATGGAGATCAATGGTGATCCAAGACAAGGAACAAGATTGGCACAGCAGATCATGGCTTCTGTAGAAAATACGGCCACTATGGGACATGGGCAACATTCAGACTTCTTTTTTTTTTATCAAAAAATTTTGTGTTAGGGGCGCCTGGGTGGCGCAGTCGGTTAAGCGTCCGACTTCAGCCAGGTCACGATCTCGCGGTCCGTGAGTTCAGGCCCCGCGTCAGGCTCTGGGCCGATGGCTCGGAGCCTGGAGCCTGTTTCCGATTCTGTGTCTCCCTCTCTCTCTGCCCCTCCCCCGTTCATGCTCTGTCTCTCTCTGTCCCAAAAATAAATAAAAAATGTTGAAAAAAAAAATTAAAAAAAAAAATTTTTGTGTTAATCCCATATATATTAATCCCATAGATATTTCTGCTAAGAGGGATGCTTTGGCCCATGAGATTCCTGTGTAGGCTCCCAGATGTCCTCTTATTCCAGATTCTTGTGCACCCTTGACTGCCTGAGGTGACCTGTGGGAGATGCCTGCATATGATGCTCCAGAGAAGAATCATCTTCACTCCTCCTCCTGATTTCCTTATCCAAGGTCTATCCCAACCACATGGTGTGTACATCTTCTACATCTTCTCTACTCCTAATGTATCTTCTCTGATCCAAGCTCATATTATCTATTACCAGATGACCTGGATGCCCTCTAAAAGTCAAGGATGGTAAATGCATAGTGTATTTGTTGCCAGTCCTCTCTCCTGTGCATAATTGTGAGGATCTTTCCATCTTGGTGAATTCTCGGCACCATGCTCTAGGAAGCCCCTACCATGTTATTTTAAATGTTACACAAAATGACTCCTATTAGCTGTATACCCATGTTTTTCTAACTTATCATTCATATTTTGCCTGAGGTAACCTCCTAAAACAGAGATCCACTGTGGTGGCAGAATTTTAAGATTTTCTCCAATGTTCCCATCCCTGGTATGGGTAAAACTGTGAATATAATGCACTATAATTTCTATGATTAATAATCAGTTGGCTTTGAATTATTCAAAAGAGAGTGACCTAATCAGGTAAATCCTTTAAAGCAATATGACCCTTCCTGACATTAGAGAAATTTGATCTGAGGGAGATTCTCTCATGCTGGTTTTGAGATGGAGAGGGCTATGTGGCAAGGACTTGAGAGCTATCTCTAGAAGCTGAGGTCAACCTTCAGCCAACAGTCAGCAACAAGGCAGGGATCTCAGTTTTACAACCACAAATGCTGGACTCATGATAACAATGATATAAGCTTGAAAGAAGACCTGAGTTTCAGGTAGGAAGTCAGCCCAATTCACACTTTGATTTCAGCCTCATGAAACCCTGAACCATGAACTCAGTCATCCCACGCCCAGATTTCTGGCCTAAATAATCATGAACAAATAAATGGACATTGTTTTAAGCCAATGAGTTTGAAGGAATTTGCTACAACAACAACAACAACAACATCATCATCATCATCAAATACATCCACCCTGTCTTTTTCCATTTGAAAAATATATTTCCCCCAAATGGCAGAATATAATTAATTGTACTTAATACTTGATGGAATTTTCTCAAATGAATATTATTTGATGCTAAAGGATAAACATATCTTCCATTCTGTGGTATATATCTCCATCCCAAAATACCCATAGTTATGTTTCTCAATGTGTCCTTAATGTATCACTCATCCAAATGAAAGTCTCACATAACTAAAATATGATTAAAGGATTCTGCTTGGGAGACTTTTGCAACTGCCTATATGTGCCACCACTGAAGGTTTTGATACACAGCTATCTAGAATAAGAGCCCTTCACCATGACACTACAGCATGACCTAAATGACACTCTTCTGCCTCGGCACCTCTGTGGACTGTCAGTGCACTTCAGCCAACAGCACCCCTCTCAAGACATATTATTTGAATGTGTCAGTTCCTATGGCACCATTTTTCTGCTGTGGTTATTTTATGTGTGCTCAGGTTGTTTGTGTTTTGCTTTGATTCATCTTTTTGACAAGCATCTCGTAAGATATGAACCCACTATATTAAAGAATTCCTAATGTTTACTTTGTTTACAGGGAAGATATATTCCTTCTCTATGACAGGCTGATTCTTCCCAAGGAGTTTTCTAAACAAATGATAAACACAAATAAGTGTTCATGCTGCATAACAGGGAAGGCATGCTGCAGGGGGGAGCAAACAGAACATCAGAGAGATGACATAAAACATTTATTTTCTATGAAGTAATCCATTACTGTACAGTCACAATATGTCCACAAGAAGCAAAAAAGGAAATCTACCTCTTTTACGTTTTATTTATTACTCTCTCTTTTCACCCATTTTTATGGAAGCAGTTTATAACCAACTTGCCTCTAATTAATAAAGCAGCAAATACAGATGAGAGTATTCTGCTCTATTTCAGGACTAAGGAAGTAAACAAAGATAATTAATAGCTAAAGAGCATATCCAATGGTTCTTCTTTCTATCCTAGACTGCAGGAAAAGTGAGGACATTCTTAGGCATACATTAGAACTGCTTCCTGGGAGAACAGTCAATCAATATTTACTGATTATTGGGTTGAATTCTAAACCTTGGAAGATGTTGATTTTCATTTACTCACTCAACAAATTTTTTTTGGCTCATTTTTGATATGGTAAAGAGTAAAAGTATATAAGTATAACACATGGCAACTGAACTAGAGTTGATCAGAATTTGGTGTAAAAGAATATGCATAAGATTGGTTTTAACAGGATGAATGCAAAACAATTGCTCCAATTAGAGGTTACTTATTTCCAGATGAGCTGAAGGACATCCCATAGTGGTTGTGTGTGTGTGTGTGTGTGTGTGTGTGTGTGTGTGAGTGTGTGTATGTTTGAGTGAAGGGGGAAAGAGAAAGAGAGAGAATGCACAGAGGTGATCCTTGTGCCTTTAAAAATGCAGATAGTAACAGGTTGTGTAACAGAATGTATTTGTAGGCAAGAAAACAACATGGAGTCATGAGAACACATGGCACATTTGGAGAAAAGACTAAGTGTACTTTGACACAGATTAAGTTATGAAAGAAACAATAATAAAGTATGTTGGAAGCAGAATAGGACTTATTTGTGAAAAAAGGTTTTAGTCGGTAAAATATAGGGGTGATTGTTTTCCTCTGCCCAGTTGTCCTTCTCACCCCTTCTTCTCCCATACACAGACCCGAATCCCATGGCTAGCATCTACTGTGGCCAAAAAGAATAACCATTTCTAGAGAAACTGACCATTGTGATGGATCCAAAGAGAGGCATAGGATTTAAGCTAAGCTATAGAAACTGATGACTGTGATGGTTCAAAGACAAGCACAGGACCCAAGCTAAGCATTTTCTAGACATTTACTGGAATTCTTCTTATTGGATATTAGTAGAAAGAAGGAAAAATGCCTCCTCTGGTGGCAAGATTTAAATATGCAAACTCAACACTATCATTAGTTGCACTCCCTGCCTTGATGACAAAGGCTGTCTGTAGTAGGGTAAAATCAACACCTAAAGAGCAGTAGAGGCACAAGAATCTAGGGAAGCACCATTATCAGTTTTTTCTCTGTAAATCTGATCATTCCTATGGGTAGCCCTGTTATAGCCCTTTCCAAAAACATGCTTAAATAAGTCAATACTTTCATATCGAAGCTAATTAAAATCATATTTCTATTTCAACAAAATCAAAAAGTTTCCATTTCATTTGTGCCTTTTATTTTTTGCCAAATTAAAATTTTTAAAAAGTTCTAGTACTTTAATTTTAAAATAAAAAGAAATTAGTGATATCTATGCTGAGGTGGGTAGAACAATGTTCATTTTTTAACAAGCACAATAAACAAACTCTACTAAGGCTCCTCTTTCTGTTAATGCCAGACTGATTAATATGAGGTAATACTGATATTGAGGACAACTAGGAAAGCTGGATAAAGTGTTATAAAAAATTATGTATTTTAAGACTTCGTAGAGCTAACAAGAAAGTATGTATATATATTTTTTATATATATGTGTGTATACATAATACAATACTTGTATGTATATGTGTGTGTGTATACATATATATATACACATATGTATATATATACACACACAATACTTGTATGTATATGTGTGTGTGTATATATATATACACATATATATATATACACACATATGTATATATATACACACACAATACTTATATGTATATGTGTGTGTGTGTGTGTATATATATATATATATATATATACACATATATATATATATACACATATGTATATATATACACATATATACTTGTATATATATACATGTATTTACAAATTCAAAATTCAAAGCAGGATAGAGGTGCAGGAAGATAAGTCTGAGTCTGGGGTCATTTTTTCAAAAAATCTGGAGGATCAGTTAAGAATCAGTTTATACAACCTATCAGCACAAGGAAGAATGGGATTGGAATCCTGGTCCTACTAAACTGGGGAGGTAGGTAAATCCATCCCTTTGGCATGACATAAATGTTAGAAGTAAAGGGAACCAGAAGTGAATAGTCCTTCACTACAATTGGGGCTTGGCTCCAAGTCATCACAATGACAGCAGATGAATTGAGGCACTCCTATATTACCAATGCCATCCAGGGCCCGGGAGTAGCTAACATAAATCCTCTCTGAAAAAAAAAAAAAAAAAAAAAATCATGAAATAATTCAAATTGTTTCTCCAAGTTAAAAATACTATTTAAAAAAAAAAACACAAAAACTAAAAACAAAAATACTCTTTAACATAATCTAAGTAAGGAAACGAATCAATGGGAATGAAATCCTCTGGATCCAACAAACAACAGAAATAAAATAGTATGACCTCCAGATATCATAATAGACATTAAAGTGATCAGGTTTATTATCTCCAAAGAGATAAGAAAAAAATAAACAGATTGGACATTTTCACAAAGTAGAACCCATAAAAAAAAAAAAAAACAATAACAAAAGTGCCAGAACCAGTAAATCTGATAACTGAACTTGAGAACTTGATGGATGGTTTTAAAAGCAAAATAGCCACAGCTGCAAAAATACTTAGTAAACTTGAAAATGAGTTGGAAGAAACAGTTAAATGAAGCATAAAGAGAAAAAAAAGAGAAAAATGCCCAAAAGATGGTAAGGCACTGGGTATATATAGCATGAGGGTCTATAATTTTGGGTAATTTGAGCAAAACAAAAAGAAGAGAAAAGTGTAACTGCATTTTTTGGAAGAATACTAAGTGAGGACTTTCTACAATTGAACGAAGACAGTAAGCCACAGATTTAGAAGCTGTACAAACTCAAATTTCAACAAATAAAAAGACATCTACAGTTAAACACATCATGGTAAACTGACAGGAAATTAAAGATAAGGGAAAAAAAACCTTAAAGAGAAAGTAGATAAAAAAAGAACCAACTTCAAAGTAGCAATAATTATTCTGACAGCTAACATCTACAAAAAAAAAGAAGGTAAGCTGGAAGAAGTAAAAAGATATTTTAATAATGAGCTTTAAAAATACACGCCAACATAGAGTTTTCTACAAAAATAACATTTTCTTCAAGAATTAAGGTGAAATAGAGATATTTAAGCCAAATGAAAACTAAAAGAATTCATGAGCAATAGACATAAAAGGAAACACTAAATTATATACTTGAGACAGATCAATGAAAATACAGGGCTAGAAATACAGGAAGAAACAAAAAAGCAATGAAGAAAGAAGTATATGGACACATATATGAATGATGATGCTAAGAGATAAAAAAATAATACCTTTTCAGTTTAAATATAAATGAAGAATTAAATATCCAAAAATAAAAGCATATACTTAAAGAGGAAAACAAACTGAGTTAAAATGTTCAAAAGTGATTGCATTGCCAAAGATAAGGGGAGAATGCCAATTAATAGTCAATTTTAATTAGGTAAAGGATGCATGTGTAAACTCTAAAATAAATACTAAAAAATGATAGAAGAATATACAACTTCCTATTTGATAAGGAAAAAAAATCAACCCAAAGGAGGCAAGAAAAAAACAGAAAAACCACAGAATAATGGTAGATATAAAAACAAAATTTAAATGACTATGGTAAACATAAATGGATTCAATTTAAAAACTTAAAAATTAAAAGAAGATAGATTAATATCTCAGCAATAATAAAAAAAATCTGAACTATGAGGACAACGAAGATTGAAAATAAAAGAATGGGAAATATATGCCCCATGAAAATCATATCCAAAAGAATGCTGCTGTAAATATAATTATCACACAAAGCAATCTTTAAATCAAAGGAATTACTAAAGACAAAGGACACCTAACAATCGTAAAAGGGTGAATTTGCCTTTTCTGAAGCAGGCTCCTGGCCCTTAGCTGTCAGCACAGAGCCCTACAGTGGAGCTCAAACTCATGAACTGGGAGATCATGACCTGAGCTAAAGTCAAATGCTTAACCAACTGAGCCACCCAGGCCCCCAGAAAAAACTTATTCTCAAAAACCTTAAAGGGTACCTGGGTGGCTCAGTTAAGCATCTGACTCTTGATTTTGGCTCATGGTTCCTGGGATCGAGCCCTGCATCCAGCTCTGCACTGAGAGAGCAGAGTCTGATTGGAATTCTCTGTCCCTTTCTCTCTCTCTGTTCCTCCCCCACTTGTGTGTGCACGTGCACACACACACTCTCTCTCTCTGTGTCAAAATAAATAAATTTATTAAAAAAAAAAAAAACATTGAGGCATTTACCAAAGTTGACCACTTACTGAAACATAGAGAAACCTCAACACACTTAAAAGAAATGAAACCATATAAAATATCGCCTATGAACACAATGCAATTGAGCTGCTAACATCATGATTGATGGAAAGTTTATAGTCCTGATGGGTATATTAGAAAAGAATAAAGGCTGAAAGTAATGAGCAAAACGTCCACTAAGAATTGTGGAAAGAAGACCAGAATAAAACTTAAAAAGTAAAAGGAAGTAAATAATAAGGAACTAAAATTATAAAAAGAAAATAAACATTTCAGAGAAGATGAAAAACATAAAATGACCCAAAACTGATGAAATCTGGAGAGAATGATAACATAAAATACAATAAAATAGATGAATGGAAGAAGGAGCATCACTAACAATCCTGTAGACATTAAATGATAGAAATGGGATACCAGAAAAAAATTATGTAAATCAATTCAACTACTTAAGCAAAATACATATTACTTAAAATATAAATTAACAAAACTGACATATTATAATCCTACCACTATTACCAAAATTAGAGCCATAATAAAAACACCAGATTTATATGGTTTCACAGATAATTCTATGAAACACTTAAGAAAGAAATAATACCCTTCTTTTTCAAACTGTTTCAGTGAAAAAAAAATCCTAATTGATTCTTCAAATTCTGCATATCCTTGAAAGTAAATGACATTTTAAGAAATAAAAATTATAGTCCAGTCTTATTCATAAACATAGAAGAAAAATCCTAAACAAAATATGGAAAGATCAAATCTAGCAACATATGGAAATTATAATACAACACAACCAAGTTCAACCCATCAATGCAAGGTCTATTTAACATGTAAAAATAAAGCTGGAAATTATAATACAACACAACCAAGTTCAACCCATCAATGCAAGGTCTATTTAACATGTAAAAATAAAGCTTTGCAATTCATCACATTAACATAATATATAGCATAAAAATTGTATAATTATCTCAATATATGCTGGAATATATTGCAAAATTTACTATTAATTCATAATTAAAGTTTCTTAGAAATTTTCTTTAACCTGTTAAAAGAGAGCTATGGAAAAATTATGTAAAATATCACCTTTTTATAGTAAAATGTTAAAAACTTTCTAAGATTGAGAATTTTTAAAAGTATGCTTATTATCACTTTACCCACTATGTATAGGAGGTTCTCTCCAGAGCAGTAAGATAAAAGAAGTAAATTAATTTAATGTATAAGATCGGGAAAGAAAAAAAATAAAAATATCACCCTTTACTAAAGATATGGTTGTGTTCTTAGACCATTCATAAGATTCTATAATGCATTATCTGAATTAATAAGTTTTGCAAAATTTCTATACACCAATAAACAAAAATAAATTTTATTTGATTTTTTATTTTTTTTAAACATCTATTTATTTTTGAGAGACAGAGACAGAGCATGAGCAGGGGAGGAATGGAGAGACAGGGAGACACAGAATCTGATGCAGGCTCCAGGCTCTGAGCTGTCAGCACAGAGCCCGATATGGGGCTTGAACTCATGAACTGCGAGATCATGACCTGAGTTGAAATCGAGTTGGACGCTTAACCGACTGAGCCACCCAGGCCCCCAAACAAAAATAAACTTTAAAGGATAATATCTATATTACATTAAAATAGAAGAAAAATCAAAGACCTTGAAACAAATATAACAAACGATGTACAAAATCTTGGTGGGGAAATCTAGAAAATATTATTAAGGCATTAAAAAAATATTTTCATGTATTTTCATGTATTGAAAGTCTCAACATCATTGAGTCATCAATTCTTCCTAGATAATGTAACCATATTATTCTCATTTCAGTGAAAGAAGATATAAAACAAGTATTGATTTATTATATAAATCAAAATATATTAGTTTTATTATAGTGGTGTACTTATAAAATAATTTTGTTCATTTTCTTCAAAATAGTATTTTCTCTAATAAATTAAAATAACCTGGGGGAGGGGGTATTTTTATGGATTATCTAAGTCTTTAAAATTTCATAGGCAGAATTATTCTTGGTATATAATCATATAGTTTAATCCATTTCTTAGTTCTACCTATTTCCAATGCCACGTTACTGGTATTTCCTTATTTTTTTCTAATATGGTCTTATTATCTTTAATTTCCATAAAATTATTTGCACTTATTCTACCCATTTGATTTTCTGGTTAAAAATGTTTAAACTGGTGACAACTTCAATTGACTCTTCCTATAGGTAATATTTTAATTGTTGAAACACTCTGTAAACATGCAAATTGTATTAGTTAAATTCTGTTAAAAGGAACATACTGTCAATTCTTTGTTTTTATTAAAAAACTTTACTTTTTAGAATAGTTTTGGATTCACAGTAAATTAAGGGGAAAGTAAGGACAGTTTCCATATCCTCTTCCAACACACATAGTCTCCACTACTATCCATATCTCCCACCAGAGTAATACATTTGTTACAATCGATGAACCTACACTGACACACCTGTATCACCCAAAGTCCATAGTTTATGTTAGGGTTCACCCTTGGTTTTGTGGACTCTATGGATTTTGACATCTGTACAGTGAGAAGTATCCACCATTGTAGTATCATACAGAATAGTTTCACTGCCCTCAAAATCCTCTGTGCTTTGCCTAGTCATCCCTCCTTGCCCTCCTAATTCTTTGCAACCACTGATCCTTTTACATCTCCGTAGTTAAACCTTACATAGTGTAATATAATTAGAATCATCCAGTAGGTAGCCTTTTCAGATTGATTTGTTTCACTTAATAAGCATTGAAGCCGTGAATTTTTTATGGCTTAGTAGCCCCCCCCCCTTTTTTTGTACTTAAAAATATTCCATTGTCTAGATATAACCACTGTTTATACACTAAACTACTAAAGTACACCCTGGATGCTTCCAAGTTTGGGCAACCATGAATAAAGCTGTAAACATTCATGTGCAGGTGTTTGTATAGGCATAAGTTTTCAATTCATCTGCATAAATACCAAGGAGTGTGATTGCTGGATCATATGGTAAGGGTATATTTAGTTTTGTGAAAACCCCCCAACTGTCCTTCAAATTGGCTATACTGGGGCATCTGGGTGGCTCAGTCAGTTAAGCGGCTGACTTTGGCCCAGGTCATGATCTCACCGTTTGTGAGTTTGAGCCCCGTATTGGGCTCTGTGCTGACAGCCAAGAGCCTGGAACCTGCTTCAGATTCTGTGTCTCCCTGTCTCTCTGCCCCCCACCCCTCAAAAATAAACATTAATTTTTTTTAAATGGCTGTACCATCTTTTGTCTCTACCAACAACGCATGAAAGTTGCTGATGTTGCACATCCTTACCAGCACTTGGCATTGTCAGTGTTCTAAATGTTGGCCATTCTGAGAGGGGAATAGTCTTATTATTGCTGCAGTTTGCATTTCCCTGATGACATATGGTGTGAAGCATCTTTTCATATGTTTGTTTGCCATCTGTATATCTTCTTTGGTGAGGTATATGTTCAGGTCTTCAGACATTTTTTAAATCAGGTTGTTTGCTTCCTTCTTGTTGAATTTTAAGAGTTCATTGTATATTTTGGATAACAGTCTTTAATTAGATGTATCTTCTGCAAACTATCTTTTCCTCCAGTATGGCTTGCCTTTTTATTCTCTTGACAATGTCTTTCACACAGCGCAAGTTTTAATTTTAATGAAGTCCAACTTACCAATTATTTCTTTAAGAGATTATGTCTTTTTGTTTTATCTAAAAAGCCATCACCATACCTGAGATCATCTAGGTTTTTTCATACATTATCTACTAGGAAATTTATAGTTTTGTGTTTTGCATTAGGCCTATGATCCATTTTGACTTAATTTTTGTAAGGGATTTAAGATAAGTGTCTAGATCCATTTTTTTTTCTTTTTTTCTTTCTTTTCTTTTCTTTTTTTCTTTTTTTTGCTTATGGAGTTCCAGTCATTCCAGCACCATCTGTTGAAGAGGCCATCTTTGCTATATTACATTGCCTTAGCTTCTTTGTTAATGATAGGTTTACCATACATTTATGTGGGTCTGAAAGTTTTATCATGATGGAAGTTGCATTTTGCCAAATACTTTTTCTACATCTATTGATATCACCATGATTTTTTTTTTCTTCTGTAGCTTGTTGATGTGATAGGTTACATTAATTGATGTTTAAATACTGAACTGGTCTAGCATACATGGAATAAATCTGTTTGGTCATGATGTATAATTCTTTTTATATTTTACTGGATTTGATTTACTAGTATTTTGTTGAGGAGATTTTACATGCATATTCATGAAGATATTGGCCTATAGTTTTCTTTTCTTGTAATGTCTTTGTCTGATTTTTGGTATATTAGAGTAATGGTGGCCTTATAGAATGAGTTAGAACATACTCCCTCTGCTTCTACCTTCTGGAAGAGACTGTAGAGAACTAATGTAGAATTCACTTATGAACCCTTTTAAACCTGGTACTTTCTGTTTTAGAACGTTATTAATTATTGAGTCAATTTCTCTAATAGATACAGGACTTTTTAGATTTCTTATTTCTTCTTGAGTGAATTTTTGGCCAATTATGTCTTTCAAGAAATCGGCCCATTTCGTCTCAGTTATCAGATTTGTGGGCATAGAGTTATTTATGTTAAAATGCCTCCTCCCGGGTATTTTTACACGTGTTGATTCTGCCTTTTCTCAGAGAACTCTTTTTTGACAAATATTTTTATAAGGTATATACCTTATAATTTATCAGATATACCGCAGGTACAGCAGGTAACTGACAGAGGAAAAAAAAATCAAATAGTATAGTTTTCAAGCCACCACCTGGATCATGCAGCTCTTCATGTTTCAGTTCATATTTTATCAGTGAGCATTCTACTTGTTGTCTTTAAATGAAAGATATTAATAATATTGTGATAGGAATTAGTTGAAAACAGAGGTGGATCATTGTTGGTTATTTCCAGATTTAACCACATGTAGAAGTGAGAATTCTGTTCACTACACGTGTGTCTAGTCCATTTCTTTTTTTTTTTTTTTTTTATTAATTTTTTTTTTCAACTTTTTTTTTTTTTTTTTTTTTTTTGGGACAGAGAGAGACAGAGCATGAACGGGGGAGGGGCAGAGAGAGAGGGAGACACAGAATCGGAAACAGGCTCCAGGCTCCGAGCCATCAGCCCAGAGCCCGACGCGGGGCTCGAACTCATAGACCGCGAGATCGTGACCTGGCTGAAGTCGGACGCTTAACCGACTGCGCCACCCAGGCGCCCCTCCATTTCTAGAACAGACCATACAGGAACTGAATTTTACAGAGAAGTGGTCTTGCAAAACTTTCCCTGATTGTTGGCTTGTTGTAATCTTATTGATTGATTGATTGATTGATTGATTAAGTGAAAGATTAAAAAAAAAACACACACACCTCAGAGAAATACTAAGCTAGACAGGATACCAGGACTATAGGTATAAACTAGGATTATCATAGGCAAACAAGGAAGGAAGGACATACTTTCTATAATTAATGAAATCTTAATAAAAATACCAACAGATTTTTTTTTTTAGTGGTACCTAACAGACTAATTTAAAAATGTAGACGAGGGGCGCCTGGGTGGCGCAGTCGGCTAAGCGTCCGACTTCAGCCAGGTCACGATCTCGCGGTCCGTGAGTTCGAGCCCCGAGTCAGGCTCTGGGCTGATGGCTCGGAGCCTGGAGCCTGTTTCCGATTCTGTGTCTCCCTCTCTCTCTGCCCCTCCCCCGTTCATGCTCTGTCTCTCTCTGTCCCAAAAATAAATAAAAAACGTTGAAAAAAAAATTAAAAAAAAATAAAATAAAATAAAAATGTAGATGAAAATGCCAAAGGAGGAATCAAGATACTCTCAAAGAAGAACAACAGAGTGGAAAGACTTCTTTACTGGAGATCAAAACTTACTATAAAGCTAGAGTAATTAAGATTATGAGATACTGTACAAAGATAAACTAATAGATAAATGGAATAAAACAGAGAGCCCAAAATTAGAATCAAGGGGTAAAGATACTTTTTCAATAATTCATGCTAAGACATTTGAATATCTATACTTTAAAAATGGTCTACATATGGAAGGTAAAACAATAAAGCTGCCAAAAGATAGTATAGGGTGGGGCCGTGGGTGGCTCAGTCAGTTAAGCATCTGACTTCACCTCAGGTCATGATGTCACGGTCTGTGAGTCGAGCCCCGTGTCGGGCTCTGTGCTGACAGCTCAGAGCCTTGAGCCTGCTTCAGATTCTGTCTCCCTCTCTCTCCATCCCTTGCCTGCTCATGTTCTGTCTCTGTCTCTCAAAAATAAATGTTAAAAAAAAAAATTTAATTAAAAAAACGATAGTATACGGTAATATAACATCAACAACTCAGCAGAAAGAAAATATTTCTAAAAAGAATTCAAATAGCACTAAACATAAAAGAAATGAGGGATAAATTGGACATCAAAATTAAGAACTTCTGTTTATCAAAATTCACATTAAGAAAGTAAAGAGATAAGCCAGAAAGCTGAAGATTTTTGCAACAAAGACAATGAAAAATTCCTAACAATTAAAAAACAAACAAAAGCAATCAACACAATAAATAGAAAAGGGTACAGGCCTTTAAATAGTATTTGCAAAAAGGAGATATCCAAATTGTCAAGAATCATATGAAAATTTGCTCAAACTCATTAGACTTCAGGGAAGTGCTAATTAAAACCAAATGAGATACCATTAGACACCCATTTAATTGGGTACATTTGAAAAGTCTTTCAATCACCAATATTGGTGAGCATGTGAAGCAGTGAAAATGCTTTTTTTAACTGCTACTGGGAGTTTAAATAGGTACCACTTTGGAAAGCCACTTTGGCAATATCTAGTAATGTTGCAGGTAGACATAACCTAAGATGCAATAATTGCATTCCTAAGTATGTACCCATCAGAAATATAGGCACACGTGCCCCGAGAGACACGCACAGTAATGTTTATAGCAGCATTATCTTTAATTTTCCCAACTGGATACAACTCAAATGTCCATTAACAATAGAGTAGATAGCTAAAATGTAGTAAATCTTCATTTCATAAAATCCAATGCTACACAGCACCAAAAATTTTTAAAGCTACAGCTTCTTATAACAACATAATCATTATTATAAACAATGTGGAATAAAAGTAGACACAAAAGAATGGTGTATGCTTCATATTATCTATATAAAGTAAATTCAAGAACAGAAGAGGTTGTAGAAAGTAATTAGTCAGGATACATACTTAGGTGGTAAAACTCATCTAAAAAGTAATTAAATCAAGTGATTTAATTATATTTGGGAAGGGAGCAAAGCAATTCAGTGGGGACATAGAGAGCCTCTAGTGGGCTAGCAATGTTTTATTCTTGACCTGATGATTGTTACAGGGATTTTCACTTTGGTAAGTCACTGTAAATTATGTTTTTTGTGTGTGTGCAATTTCCTGTATTTTTGCTATATTCCATTTTTTTTTTTTAAAAAAAGATCAACTCTACTATAACAGCTCCTTATTCAATCCTCATCTTACTTCATTGTTTGGAGTATATCAGGCTCAGCTTTATTTGCCTGAACTATTTGTAAAGCTTACCATAGAAACAGCCAATTGAATGGAAATTTGGGTGAGGATTTCATAAAATTTCAGTTAGGACTGAAAGGAACAAATTATTAAAGAGTCCATGTGGTGATAAAGCAATGTTTTTCCTTTCTGAATCACATGTGAACAAGGAAATTGAGACACTGGTGGGATGCCAGATCAACTCCCCAGATAAGAATGCCCGTTTCTACTTACACTGTCCTGAATATTGCAATAATATTTTCTAATTAGAATATCACAGATTCAGCAGATGATATTCTCTCTCTTCAAAGTGCTTAAAATTATGGGCCCATTGGATCTGAAATCATATCACAGGATAAGGGTTTGTGCTTAAATTTTCAAACTTTACTTAAGATAGGATTTTTTGCCAAACTTTGATGCTTAAAAGGATATTAATGTCAACTAACTTTAACAATGTGTTAAACTAGTTTAACTAGCTTTAATTGGTTTAACTGGTTAGCTTCAGTAACAGAATATGACACATAATTCCAGGAAAGATTTTATTTAATTCTGTGACTGCATATGAAGATCAAACAGAATCTTAGTTTTATACTATTAATTTAGTTCCTGGAGAAAGAGAAATTATATACATGTTCTGCTATAAATTATATGATTGTATGATATAATTACTGAAAATCAAGAGGTAGTGTCTAAAACTGTGTTGGCATTGTATGCTACTAACCATCAATAAATAAAAATATAGAAGAGATATTAGACAATAGGCCCATTCATTAGTTTTAAATTTTGCCCCATTCACAATTATAACAATACAAAAAAAGAGAGAGAAAAACATTTGTAATCTTTGAGAGTTTCAGAAAATATGTAGTTAATAGAACTGAGCAAAATCTCAGTGAAAGAAATGCCCTATTGATTGAAGAATTCATAGGATAGCACTTTAGGATGTAGAGGTGATATTAGGATGGACAATTTCTGTGCAGTGATAGAGGCAAAAGTCAGAAAAAAACGTTGAGTGGAAATCAAGGTAGAGGAGATAATTATTGGTCTTCAAATATCCCTTCTCCATTCTTCTTTTAGTATAACAGGCCCAAATTTAGCTGGACATGCTGGTGTCCTCATAAGACTACATCCTGCATCCTCCTTGCAGTTGCATGTGGCCATGAGTCAAAAGTTTGGCCAATGGGATATGATGTTTGCCACTTGTGTGCTCTTCATATATTCTCCCCCTCCCACTTTCAGAAAAGCAGACATGACAGTCAAGCTGAAGAAGCATTTTTAAACCATGACATGAAAGCCAGGTGGTCAGGCTGGCAAAACAATAAGATAAAAGAGTCTGAGTGCTTGCCACTGGAGCTGTCATATCGGCTCTAGTCAGCTAGCTGAGACTGTTGGATACGACAGAAATAAACTCCATCTTTCAAGCCGCTGCAATTTTGGTCTCTTTTTCAGCAGTGCAACCTGTCCTAGCTAACACTGCAGACATTAACTCCAAGGAAACTGGAGAGATTTAGAAGAAAAGGAATGATATTATAACATACTATGTGACTCAGCTGTGGTCAACATGTAAAAGTGTAAACACAGTCCATTGATTTCACCAAAGACCGTGATTATAACTTTGCTGGTGCATAGGAAGAAGGGTTTGTGTAGGGGAAGACCTGAGAATTCAATCCTCAACTTCCATGGAAAGAAGTTAATAGATAATGCTTAAAATTAAGTACCTAAAGACTTAGTAGTGTAGGCCTGTTATCAAAGGGAAAAAAGAGGACATATCAAAAGAAATGGCCCAAAACAGTTGAAAATATTTGCCTCGGGGGAGTGGGATTCAGAAGCCAGAAGGGGTGGAGCAGGTGCCTGGTGGTATTTTGTTGTTGTCGTATCTTGAAGTACATTTTAACTATGTGCATGTATTATTGTTTTAAAGAAAAACAGTTTAAAAATGAAATGCACTTAATATAGTGACCACAACCTAGTATATATAATGCCTGACACCAGATTTTTCCTGTTTTCTACAGGTACAAAGAGGACAGACAGAGGCCCTGAAGGAAGAGACGCCAAGAAGTGGGAAGGTCATCAAGGGTAACTTGGGATAAGAGACAATATTCATCTACATCATAATTTTGCCTGAAGCCTGTCCAGCTGTGTGTGGAGAAACAGAAGATGTCCTCAGAGATGGCTTATCTCTTTCATGGCCTCTGGTGCATATTGCTCAAATGAAGTCCTGCTGAGAAGCCTGCATTATATCAGTAAACCCCCCAAATACTTATCTGCAGCTGGGTGGGGGGGAGCAGTGTCATTGAAAGGGCTTGGGCATTAACAGATCTGAATTCCAGTTCTTTCTCATTCCCTCATCATAGTGATCACCTTAAACAAGTTACTTCACCAAGCCCCAATTTCCTTGCAAGTGATGTGGAGGTGATATCATCCATACTGGATTGATGTGAAAATCAAATAAGATAGCTGACAGAGTAGTGAACTAAGGGCCCAAAGCAGGTGTTGACAAATGTTACTTTCTTCTTGTTCTTCATTGTCTCCACCTTTTGTAGCAAGTGATCTGTTGATTAGTTAGTCCTAAATAAATGTCTATTTATTGACTGTGTAGGTGCAAATTCTCATTCATTCTCTCTCTCTCTCTCTCTCTCTCTCTCTCTCTCTCTCTCTCTCCTCCCAGTTAGGTTCTACTCTGAACTTGAACTTTCAAATGCCTCAAAATTTGAAACAGGATAGAATCAATTTCTTCTAAAGGAACTCACTACTTGTCTGCACCATCTCCTCTATAAAAAGGTATTTTCTCGGTTAGTTTGCCTACTATGGTACACTGCTAAAGTGTAACATACACCTTTGCTACAAGACTATGAAACTAAATTGGCTCAGATTAGCACCAAAAAATATAAAATGAGTTAGTGAACTGAGACCATAAAGAGCAATGTTCTCTTATCTTTCTGTTCCACACACTTCCTTGCAGATACAATGATAATGAATAAATCTTAAAGAGATACACAAACTCAACTATAATACAGAATCCTATAATTTCAAGGGAATATCAATGGGCTTGCTTATTAAATTTCTCTCTGTTTCTTATTCCACATCTTTTTGGATTTTCTAAAGCTCTTGTTTTCAAAGTTGGACTTCCCTCCTTCCCTGAATAGCCCCTCCTACCTAATATTACAAAGAAGAAAACAAAGGCAGACTACAATTTCACTTTCATTTGAAACCCAGTTAGTGAAAGTCAATAAACATTTTCTGAAGGAGTTTTGGAAGAGCTGTGGTCAGAAACAAGGTGGATAAAATAGTGAGAAAGAGACCCTTTCTTTAAGATAATGTTTCAAAGAGGCACAAATAACCAAGCAAATACACTTCAGTGCCACCATCAAGGGACATGATCCAAATAGCTTCCAGACAGAGAACATGCAACAAAAAGGTTCCTGAATCCAATGCCAGCATCAGTAACTTTTAGCTACATCTCATTCAGTTCTCACAGCAACTACATGTGGAAGGGAAAGGTACAAATTTGATCTAGAATTCAAGTTTTTGGTCTTGTAACTCACTGTATTTTAGCATAGTTGCAAAAGATATTGCTCTTTAAAACAACATTTAAAAAAAAATTCTTTAAATGTTTATTTATATTTGAGAGAAAGAGACAGAGGGCAAGTGGGGGAAGGACAGAGAGAAAGAGAGGGAGACAGAATCTGAAGCAGGCTCCAGGCTCTGAACTGTCAGCACAGAGCCCGATGTGGGGCTTGAACTCAATGAGCCATGAGATCTGACCTGAGCCGAAGTTGGACGCTCAACTGACTGAGCCACCCAGGTGCCTCAACAACAATTAAAAAAAACCCTCTTGGGGTGCCTGGGTGGTTCAGTCAGTTAAGCCTCCGACTTCGCTCAGGTCATGATCTCACAGTTCGTGAGTTCAAGCCCCACATGGGGCTCTGTGCTGGCAGCTTAGAGCCAGGAGCCTGCTTCAAATTCTGTCTCCCTCTCTCTCTGCTCCTCCCCTGCTCATGCTTTGTCTCTCTCTCCTTCAAAAATAAATAAAAGCATTTAAAAAATTAAAAAAAAAAACACCCTCCTGTGAATCCTTTTGTTATTGCTTAATGGCATCAATTTCCTGGTTAAAGTAATACTTATGAAAATTATCTCACCTGGTGGTCCAACTCAGTAGGTGAGCTCCATTATCTCCACAGTTGTATACTTCTTGTTGGCTTATTTTCTAAACTTTCACTTACAGGGAATAGATTAACATTCTCTGTCCTCAGTGAATTCCATTTTTTGTGGAGCACACCATGGTTTCAATGAACCATACTCTTTTAGCACTGGCCCAAATCTAAATGAGAGTATCCTCTATGTGCTCATTTTTAATAGCTGGCTTTAAAATTATCTGACAAGTGAAGCTAATTTTGTACATCCTGTATGTTAAGTGCTTTAAGGTACCTGAATGAATTATATTTCTAAAATAAACCCTTGTGCCTTACATGTTCCATAATTAACTAGCATGAAGCTATGGTTAAGTAACAAGACTTAAAAGGATACAGTAAAGTTAATGAGTGGCACAGTTAATTATAGGAGTATAAAAATTGGAATCTGTTGCAACATACTGCAGGTTATAAACTTAATTTAATTTGGTTTATCTCATTTACCTGCATTATTTCTTTGAAGGTCTACATGAAGGGCATGGGAACTTCCTGTTCCCCTGTACCCTACTCTATCTTCTATTTTCACTTGTACTCTACTAGCTTCCCAAATTTTTGTTGACTTCAAAAACAAGATTTATTATCAATTAGAAAGCTAATATTATTCTTTCAATCTTGACAGTGATATATTGTATAGGATATTTAATTGATTAATTCTGCAATGCAAGATACAGTTAAAATCAACACTAAAGAATGAAGGTAAAATTAAATCAAAATTCTGGGGAAGATCTTTAAATTATCCATTAGAGGGAAAAAAAAACATATGGACAATGATAAAGTTAAATGGGCCAAATGTCATAACCAGCAACTGTCCCTATCCTGAGAGAGAAAAGCACAAGAGGAAATAAGCTTAAATATAGCATGAAGAAGTTCAGTCAGATTCCTAATATTTAATCCGTAAAATGGATATCAACAAGATGCAGCAGAATTCAAAAACTAGGTTACAATCTCAATAGTAGGTAATTTTTGAGTTTTTCCACTTGCAATGTTGTATCTTTCATGAGAGTTAAACCACAGGAACTTCTTAATTTAGCAATTCTTTCAGAATTGAAAAATCCTTTAAAAATGCAACTAGACCTGGGGCGTCTGGGTGGCTCAGTCAGTTGAGTGTCTATTTTTGGCTCAGGTCATGATCTCACAGTTAGTGATTCGAGCCCCACACTGGGCTCGCTGTTGTCAGCACAGAACCCTCTTAGGATCTTCTGTTCCCTCTCTCTCTGTCCATTTCACTCTCTTTCTCTCAAAAATAAATAAACATTAAAAAATGCAACTAGATCTTCCTTTTATGATTTACTAGATTTATGATTTACTAGATTTTAAGGATGGTTATTTAAAACAGGAATCTTTTAGCCTCATTCACCTATATAGTATACCAGCTACTGACCAGGCAACAGTGAAGCTGTTACTTCCATATGAAGTAACAGATGCTGGAAGTGATCCCCTCAAAGCAGGAAACAGTCCAACTGAAACTACTACCAGATGCCCATTTGGGGACAAGATTTAATAAATGGGGCCTGGTAAGTACTGCCTTGGGCTCGAATCTTCCAGATGATCAGATGGGGATTGGGGTAAATAGGATTCTAAAACACAACCTATCAGAAGAGTGGGAGAGGATGAACACAGCTCCATCCTTGCACACATGCGGTCAAGCTCTTAAAAACCTCCCTGCACAATCCTGACACTCCCTCGTTAGTGTATCATTACTAAATAGCATCACATATATTATCTTTGGGGTATTCATAGTATAATCTTCTGTGGCATTGATGGCCAACTCTCCATGAAAAATTTGCTCTGTATCACAGCATGGTGTCAATTCTGGGAGGTAGCTGCCCAAACAGAGATGTATTTCGGGCTTGTCCATGTGACTAATTCCACCCAAAAGAATGAATTATGTCATCTCCAACCTGAAGCTCTGAAGAGGCAGACAAACTTTATGTAGAGAACTCAGAGGCCCCAGGGGATGGTGCAATCAAAAGGTGAATGGAGCCTGAGTTCCCTGAATAATTCCATGGAGGAAAACTGCTCACTAGTCAGAAAAACCATCACACATGACCCTTGTATAAGTAAGAAGTAAAGAAAATTTGGTTGTAAAGAAAATAAAGAAAGAAAATGTGGTGTGTATTAATGAAACAGCTAAAGTAACCCTACAATTCTAAACCTTAAAATAAAGTAAAAGTATATATATATAGTTTTTTTTTTTAATCCAGGTTATGGAAATGTCAGATAAATGGTTACAATCCTAAAATAGATGGGATGGTCTCAAAACTGAAAAGTTATAACAATTGAAAGGTATTTCATTACTCCAAAACATCTAATAAAGATTGGCAGTCACATATTTAGTAAGGATTAAAAAGTTATTGGAACAGGTTGGGATATCTTGTAGAGATAAATTATCAAGATGAAGGAAACATTCAATTTGGTAACTGGGAAACTGAAAGAGATTAAAACCATAGATGGGGGTGAGAGTGTGAGAAAAATACAAAGGATGACTGGTGTTTTTCTAGTCCAGAAATACTCAAACAAGCCATTCCATCTTAACTTTATCCTCTTTGATGCAGTTAATATCTCTCTCTCTTGTTAAAATATGAAGTCAGATGAAAGATATGGCAGTACTTGAAAAACTGTCAAGCATTTAAAAAAGTAAAACAATATCATTGCTAATAAATTAATCAGAAGAGCTCTGCAGAACAGAAGGATACTTAAATTACAGTAATTTCATTTGCCTTTCAGATAAGATTTGGAAGTTCAAGGAAACTTGTAATTACATATTTTAATATATGAAATAGCAGTCTAGAAGTAAAATAAAAGTGAGCATTGAATGGGTGATATATTTAAGAATGGGTTAAAATTACATTTTAACGCAAAGAATAATAAATTTGAGATGTATATTCATTTACAACTTGAAAGACTATTTTAATTGTTTTGATCTGTTTCTGAAAATTTCTATAGCAACTGTCACCATGGTTTTAGATTTTTTGGTAAAGCTATTAAAACTTTTTAGGAACCTTTCAGTCAATTAAAATTTCACTCTGATAAAATTGAAGTGTATGGAATACGGGAATAAGGTGGAAACAATGTTTTTTTTTAATGTTTGCTTAAATGAACTAATTATCTTGGAAAATTATTTCCAGATAGTCCAAATAAGTGACAAAGTTCTAAGTTGTATCAGAAAAATGTCTTAGTTATATACGTACTTTGAGGTAATGAGTATAACTTGACTTTTCTTGGGGAAGTCAAGCACTTAAGTCTCTGAACCGATGATTTTAATTGTCTACCTGAGGAATCCACGAGGTGAATGTTTTGACCTGAACAGGAAGGCATGAAAGGCCTCTGCCTTGGAAAAAAATCAACTCAATATCTTGTTGGTTTTCCCTATTCACCATCATCCACGTCATCTATTCCAGGACTTTGATGGTAACGGACTAAACCATGCCCCATAAAAATATTTTCATCAAGGCCTACAGAGTTTGGATGGTGGCTCATCTACTTAATTCCACTGTGCTTGAGGCCCGTCATGTTGCTTAACCCTACCCAGCTATCCAAACTATTTGCTTGGCCTGCTGGCCCCTGGATTTCTTTGCCATTTCTGCTGTCCACTGCAGCCATATCAGTTATGTCTCTTTTCAGCTTTGTGTTTAATATTCCACCAAGGCCTCACCCAATCCTGGGGTCATTCCTTCTGGGCCTAGATTAGGTTGTTGCCATCTAATATCTAGTATTGTTGCATACACAAATGGAAATGCCAGGGTCCACCATGAAATATCAGACAATTTCTAACACTGTAGAATGCCAAAATCAAGTTAATCCTTTTCATTTAGAAACATGAAACAGACAACAAATAACAGTAAAATAATAATAATCATACCTAATAATTATAAACCTAATAATTATAATACCTAATAATTATAATTAGAAAAATTAAGTTCTAAGAATTTCTTTAAAATAAAGCACTAATAGAAATGGGATGTAAATGTTTCAATTCACTAAAAGAAAACAAAAAGTAGAGACTTAAAAGCAAAAAAGAAAATGCAAGAAAGCATGGACAACAGAAAACATGAACAAGATAACTGAAGGAAGAAATTAAATCTTACTTCTTTGAACCAAAACCCTTATAAATCATATACCCTTTATTCTCAGAAATTTCAATTCTGAGATTTCATTTTAAGGAAGCAATGATTGATATGAAAAAGACAGCTACAAGGTTATTCACTGTTGTTTTGTCTACTAATGCAAAATAATGGAAATAACACAATCAGCCACAGGAACTGATTTAAAAAATTATGACACAGTGAGATGTTCCCTGACATTAAAAATATTTCTATACTATATGAAGTTATATGAAAGATTCAGAATAGTTTCTTAAGTAATGAAGAGCACTAAAAACAATTGATCTCACATTTAAAATACCTATTTGGCAGGGTGCCTGGGTGGCTAGATGGGTTGAGCATCTGACTCTTGATTTCAGCTCAGGTCAATTTCTCACGGTTTGTGAGATTGAGCTCTGCACTGAGAGCAGGGAGCCTGCTTTGGTTTCTCTCTTGGTCTCTGCCCCTCCCCCACTCATGCATGCCCATGCACATGTGCTCTCTCTTTCAAAATAACATCTAAAAAATATATAAAAAATTTAAAAAAAAAACAAAATGCTTATTTTTCTTGGTAAGTAAATATATGTGTGTATTGAAAACTATACATCAAAATATTAACAGGTGCTGGGAGGTTTACATAACTGATTCTTAATTCTTCATTCCTAATTATTCTGCAAGATATATGCTTTTACTTATGCAATAAAAGAATAAAAGTGTATATGCATCCTCAGACTATATTAAAGAAAAATTTAGAAACCTATTTATAAGAGATTCTCTAAAGAAAATGAATCACTATACTGTACACCTGAAACTAATATTATACTGTATGTTAACTAACTGGAATTTAAATTAAAAAATTGGAAAAAAAGAAAACAATATAAGAGTTTAAGAATACAAACATAAGGGAGATTTTAAGATAAATTAAAACAAAAAGTAATCAGAAGTACCTATGTGCATCAGTTGATTAATCGTCTGACTTCAGCTCAGGTCATGATCTGATGGTTTGGGTGTTCGATCCCCGCCTGGGGCTCTGTGCTGACAGCTAGAGCCTGGAGCCTGCTTCAGATTCTTCATCTCCCTCTTTCTCTGCCCCTCCCCTGCTTGTGTTCTGTCTGTTTCTCTTTCTCTCCCAAAAATAAATAAACATTTAAAATTAAAAAAAAAAAAAGTAATCAGATAAAAGCATCACTTGCCACATGCAAAAAAAATCAAATGCCTGTTAGAAATAAAGTACAACATTCATATTGATTTCCCTGGGAGATTCATTATAAGTGATATCAAAAAATGTTCATAGCATGCTTTCATATTTATATACAAATTTATTGTTTTATAATCAGAAAAAAAAATATTTAAAACATAAAATATGTGTCAAATCGTTTTGTGTTATGATTGAAGATAAGATTAGAAGAGATAATTACTGTAAAAGTACCCCCAAATTAAGCTGTTTCTTGTTTTTTATTTTTTTTAATTTATTTTTTAAGTGTTTATTTATTTTGAGAGAGAGAGAGAGAGGGAGAAGGAGAGAGCGAAAGAGTGTGAGCGCAGGCACGCACACAGGCACATGAGCACGGAAGGGGCAAAGATGGGTAGAGAGAGAATCCCAAACCAGCTCTGTGCTGTCAGCACAGGGATCGTGACCTGAGGCCAAATCAAAAGACCCTCAACTGACTGAGCCACGCAGGCACCCCTCTTCTTGGATTTGAAAATGAATTCGGTGGCGTTCCTACTCAGAATCCAGAAACACAGAGAATAATATTTTGACAACAATTAAAAAATCAATCATATGAATTTTCTTTTCCCAAAATTTTTGAGGTTGTTCTAAGATTCGGCCCGTGGGGGAAAAGAAATTAACGTAGGACTGATATTCTGTGTTTGTGTGTACAAGAGTGCCCATGCTTAACTTTCCTTGTTGCTGAACAGCTACAATTCATTAATGTCCAATGACATCACCAGCATTGGTCTTGGGAACAAAGGGTAAAGACAAGTGTTATCTATCAACCTTTTAATTTGCTAAAATCCCTTAATGAGGACTAATAACCCTTAATAATCATTTGCTTGATAAACAAGCCATTTTATATGAATGGAAGGTCAACACAACCCAAGGCTATTTTCGTGTGTTTCTGTTGGATTTTAATGGTTGCTGGAGTTCAGTGGCTATAAATATGCACACCAAATGCCCACCCATATATTTAAGTATGGACTTCATAAACAAAGGAAATCATTTAACATGACATGTTTGTCCACACCTATCTTCCTGAGTGTGGATCAATCTTTTTGGTCTGGCACTTGAAAGCCTAAATTCTGGTGCAATGTTGACCATATTGACAGTATAATGGGCTCAAGAACCACCATTGGGGGGGGGGGGGCGGGGAGGGGGAAGTTATCAGTAAGACTTCCTGTCTAAATGGTATAACTGGGGCAGTTCTCAGAATCTGTGCAGATGGCTCAGTCTGTTATGTTTGTCCAATCTTCAAGCTCTGGCTTTTCTTCGTTTCCTGATATAACCTCCAGTCTCTTTCTTCAGAGACCTGACCCACTTGGCCAGGACTTTGATATCTATGTATTGGAAGCTACTTCCATCATTGGGTACTAATCATGATGCTGGCAGAATCTGGCTCCACAAAGTGCAGACAGCCAAGCCCAATAACCGTAATACACTGTACTGGACCATTTGAATATGGCCTCTACCTGGACATTAGAGAGGGCAGGAGTGCAGGTTCTGGAGTCAGACTATTAGGACCCAGTCCTGTCTCAGCTGTTTACTCACTGCGTAAACAGGAATGAGCAATTCGATTTTGTCTCCTGAGAAAATATCTCCAAGGGGGTTATTTTGGAAATTAAATGAGATCTCATATAAAGAACCAGGCATATGGCCAGCACTTTATATGTCTAGAAGCAGTCTCGCTATGGATAGTGAAAAGTACAAGGCCTTCAAGAGAAAGAAGAATGACAAGAGTCCATGCCCTTCTGACCAAGAAGGAAGTCTCAGAATAGATGATTGCATAGAGATGATCGGGTATAAGAATACAGTTCAAGAACTAACTGCTGGGATTATGATTCAGGGTTAAATCTTTGTCATATAAAATATAAAAACTAGAAGCCTAGGTATTTAGACATAAGGTCAGTGCCAAGGTAAAAACAAGACTATCTTAGTGTAAACTTACCTGACAAGCTAAGATAAGCCTTAAATTTCACCCAACAAATAAAGATAATTAGTTACAGAGCACTGGATTCAGATGAGGATGTAGATGTAGGTAAAAACACTAATGCTTTGGGGTTTGGAAGCAGGCTATATTGAAAGTCAGAAGGTCATTGCAACCACCTTTTACACTTGAACCATGTAAATCCATCTTAAGGACTGTGGACCCACCAATCTTGCTAAAGTGCAGCTATGATCATCAGCCAATTTGTCTCTCAAAGCCCTTGAATGTGTTATAAAATTACATACAATCTATTTAGTACATCATCATATGATCCAACTTCCCTTTACAGACTTTACCGCAATACATTCCTGCCTGTACTTGGTGCTCTCACAAAACTGACTATGAAACATGTTATGCATTTCCTGCTTTCATGTTTTTGCTCTTACAATTTCTTGTTCCCGAAAACCCTTCCCACTGTGTAAATCTGTTTCAATTCTACACATCTTTCAAGGCCTGCTTCAAAGGCACTCTCATTGTATGATGCTGCAAATTGAAATGAGTAGAATATATGGGCCTAGAAAACAAGGGTGGCTGGGTGTTGTCCTACTTACTATCATTGCCAGTGATGCGTATCCTCGTAACTTTAGGTTCTGAGCACTTAGAAGTCCTAATTTCCAAAGAGTAACACTTCTACCAGGGGACATAATAAAAACCCCATTGAACCATTTAAAATTTTTACTTCTTTTTTAAAAAAAATTTTAATGTTTATTTATTTTTGACAGAGAGAGAGAGACAGAGCAAGAGTGGGGGAGGGGCAGAGAGAGGGAGACACAGAATCGGAAGCAGGCTCCAGGCTCTGAGCTGTCAGCACAGAGCCCAATGCGGGGCTCAAACCCACGAACAATGAGATCATGACCCAAGCCGAAGTCAGACATTCAATCAACTGAGCCACCCAGGAGCCCCTAAAATTTTTACTTTACTAGGATATAATTTACAAACTGTAAAATTTACCCTTTTTAGTGCACAATTCCATGAGTTTTGTCAGGTGCATATAATCAAGACCCCACCACCAAACCATGATATAGAACAATTCTGTAACTCCAAAATATTTCCTCAAAGTGACACCATATGTTAGCTAACTGGAATTAAAACAAAAACTTAAAAAGCAAATATAAAAAAAACTTTCCTCAGGCTACTTTGCTGTGAACTCTTACCTCTTCCTCAATACCTAGCAATCATTGATATGTTTTCTATCCTTATAGTTTTGTCTTTTCCAGAATGGAATCCTACAACATGTAACCTCTTGAGTCCGACTTCTTTCACTTAGTATAATGTACGTTGTTGCATGTATCAGTAGTCCATTCCTTTTTTATTGCTTAATAGTATTCCATCATATGAATGTACCACAGTTTATTAATTAACCAGTTGAAGGACATTTACGTTGTTTCCATTTTTTGACTATTTTGAATAAAACTGCTACAAACATTCACATATAAGCTTCCATGTACTTATGTGTGAACGTAAGTTTTCATTTCCCTTGAGTGAATACCTAGGAAAAGGATTGCTGAGTCATATGGTAAATATATGTTGACTTCAACAAGAAACTTCAAGCTGTTTGTGAAAGTGGCTGTTCCATATGCCTACCAGCAACATTTGAGGTTTCTGGATATTTCGGATCCTTACCAGTTCTTGGTGTAGGTCCAGTCTTTTATACTCCTTTATCTTTTTTCTTATAATTTTAGGCATTCTAATCAATCATAATGGCTTTAATTTGCCTTTCCCTAATGACTACTAATATTGACCAACTTTTCATGTACTTATTTTTCATCTGTTTGTCTCCTTTGGCAAATTATCTCTTCAATTGTTTTTCTTTTTATTGTTGTTTTATATTCTTATTGAGTTTTGAGAGTTCTGTATATATTCTAGATATAAACCCTATACCAGGTATGTGATTTGCAAATATTTTCTTCCTGTATGTTACCTGGCCTGTATTTTCATTTTCTTAAGAATGTCTTTTGAAGAGAAAAAAATTCTAATTTTGATAGTCTAATTTATAATTTTTCTATGAATCATGCTTTTGGTATCATATCTAAGGAACCTTTGTATAATCAAAGGTCACAGAGACTTTTTCCCATGTTCTTTTAGAAGCTTAGGTTTTACATATAGATCTATGATTCATATAGAGTTCATTTTACATATGGTGCAGAATGAGTTGAAGTTCATTTTTTTGCATATGAATATATAATTTTTCCAGTATCACTTGTTGAAATTACTACCTTTCTCCAGTGAATTAGTTTAGTAACTTTATCAAAATCACTTGATTATATATGTATAAGCCTATTTCTAATGTTCCCAATCTTTTCCATTCATCTTCATGTCTA
This sequence comes from Neofelis nebulosa, assembly GCF_028018385.1. Taxonomy (NCBI): domain Eukaryota; kingdom Metazoa; phylum Chordata; class Mammalia; order Carnivora; family Felidae; genus Neofelis; species Neofelis nebulosa. Next base: position 85,275,511 of record NC_080784.1, on the reverse strand, counting down.
ATGTTTTTCTAGTACCACACTCTCTGGAATACTGTAGTTTATATTTTACGCTAAGTCTTGAAATTAGACAGTGTGAGTCTTCCACCTTTGTCCATCTTTTAAAAAAAATATTTCAACTACTCTATGTCCTTCACCTTTCCAAATTTTAAAATCAACTTGCCAATGTCTGTAAAAAACCATTCTGATATTGGGATTGCATTGAATCTATTCTGATTCATAAAGTAGTTTGGAGAGAGTCTTGTTGAATACTGACCTATAAATGTTGCCATCACTCTGAGCTCTTCATGTCAAGATACTAGTAGACAAGGGAAGGAGAGTGTTATTGACTCTCATAGCCCTGAGGAGGTAAGGATGCTGCTACTCAGTGGATACATAAAATAATACGATTGCAATCTGATGATGACTTGGGCATTTCTTTGTATTCTCTTACCCAATGTCAGTGGTAAATTGGCAAGTGCAGTGGTGTATATCTTGGCCTGAGATGGGCATGGGAATCAGGAACTCACACCCCTCAGGAATTTGGATCAGCTCACTAGGTAAGCCATCAAGACCAGAAGAGGTTCCAGCCAAGGGTGAATTGAATCTATCTTGAGTAAAAGTTGATAGAGTATTAGTTGCAGCAGAGGCAGGACTGAAGTTGGCCACACTAACTTTCTTCTCTTGTGTTTCCCCAGGAAAAGAAACCAACCACAATCCAGGAAGAGCTGTTCCTAGATGAGGAGAATTAATATATAAAACAAGTGAATATGGGTGGAGCCAGCACTTAGATAACCTGTCAGGCCCCAGGCACTCATTTCCCTGGTTGCCAAGAGTTGCCCTACTTGCAGTCCAGGTCCTGGTGGTCTTAAAGCTTTCTCAGGTGTTTAGGATATGCACTCCTACTTGGGAAACACTGTCATTATGGATTGAGTTTTGCCAGTGTTTTAACCCAATTCTGGTAGTAAATGTTTAAGGGGGAAAAACATATACACACACACACACACACACACACACACACACATATATATATGTGTGTGTGTGTGTGTATATATATGTGTGTGTATATATATATGTGTGTATATATATATATATATATATATATATATATATATGGGCTTAGACTATATGGGAAAAGGCTCTTGCCGTGTTGAGATCAATTAACAATAAAATATAAATTTACCTTTTCAGGAGAAATGTAAATATGAAGGCAGACCATCGTGACATTATTTATTAGAAGACTGTGGTAACGGTCTGCTGAATTAAAACCCACAAGGCCCGACGACTGCCATTAGGAATATAATAGGAAGTGAGTCACCCAGAGAGGTCAACCATATCAGACCTTCTCTAGTTCTACAACATTTCTGGTTCCTGTCAGTTGATAAAAAAACAATCTTGTTTTGCTAGAAGTATTTAATTCTAAGTATCCGATAATGTCCAAACGAATAAAGATTTAAGTTCTTTTTGAGAAGGTATTTTTTTATATGGTGTGGACTCTGTGGCCAATATGTGTTTCTCATTAGACAACTGACTTTGCGTGTGATCTTGGGCAAAACACTTTACATCCCTAGACTTCATTTCCTTTTTTAAAAAAATTATATATTGAGACAGACATTCCTTAGGTTTCTTCTGAATCTAAAAGATGCTAATTCTATGATATGCTACTCCAAAAGATAAGATTAAGGATAAGAGAGATCTACACTCAACATGAAAAGATACAGAAAGGGTTGGTGAAAGGAAAATTGTATATATAATACATCCATTCAGGAGATAAATTTTTAATCTATATTTTGAATTAAATGGAATGTTAGAAAATCTGTCCTCAAATGACTTTATTTTAAACATGCGTGACTGATCTGAAGTTAGACCAGCATTTAGTTGAATATCTCAGCCACTCGAACATTTGCTATTATTTTTAGCTGTGCGATGAAGGATTGTTTAAAACACTCCTGAGACATCTTCCCAAGAGACATTAATTTATCTTTCTTAATTCCTAAAAATTCCTTTTAGTAGCAAAGTAGAGTGAATTACTCTATTGTTCTAAGGGGGGGGGGCAAAGAAAGTTTAAGAAAAAAATGGACTTCCTTACTAGTAAAAACAGATTTCCTTTCATTTACTTCAATTTATTTTTAGTTCTCAAGATGTCACTGAAACAATCAGATATCCAGATCCCCAGGCCAACAATGTTTCAGAGACAGCCATTGTGGTGGACTGGAAGTGAGGAAGAGCTTTTATCTGCTTTATATACTATTAATATGTTATACCACTGCATATGATTTCTCTGGAAGACAAAGTCCTGCTGCTTTAGCAAGTCAGGAATACATCTATCTAGAATCCAAAGGCTTGACAAGATACTTAACATACTTTCTTTAAAGCAGGTTTCTTAAGGGGATCAGTAGAATCCCCTAAGAGTTTCTGGGAAACTGAATGGCATTGAAAATTATGGGGCTATTTTTTGTCCTCAAAGTCTTGCAAGAGTATTTATTTACCTCCTGTAAGACATGTTATTTTATAATAATTTAATCTTCTTTTCATTTCACTCTTCATGGCATTAGGTTGATTTTGTTAATTATGCATATAGGTAGGTTGCATTACATCTGAATTTTATTTCAGGATAGTAAATCAGGTATTCCAAAATAGCAGTTATAGAAAGGTTGAGAAGCACTAATTAAAATAAAATCATTATAGGGGTTGTGTATCATTGGCATGTGTTTAACATAGGCAGTCTCATCTCTGGCACCATATAGAAGTTTGAGTCCTAGAAGATGAAGAGTTGACAAGACCTCATCTAGCAGAAAACACTATTCTCCCTGAAAGGAGAACGCTTCATGTTCTATATATAGGAATCAATACTTACCCAGAAAACACTAATGATCTCCCATATTGTAGCAAGAGAACATTCTCCTTAAGTCAGGTAAGAGGACAATAAAAGCTGTCCACTTTTTAACAGTATTCAGTGTCAATCCATTTTTAAAAACACATACACCATGATCTTATTTAGATATCAGAGACTTGAATGGTTAAATTGAGAAATGGATGGAAACTCGTAGTGAAGATGTAACATCTCTTCTATTTGTTCCATTTTCTTTTCAGCAATGGACAAGCCGGCTGGTTTCAGCTAGCCTTACTCTTCATCCACTTTGAGTTCTGGTTTGGAGCTATAACATCACAGTGTATAAATCTAATTACAGGTCTTAGTTGGTGAATTCAAAGTAGGCCTGATTATTTTTAGACTAATTTTAAAATGGCACTTTAACAAAAAATATTAAAACTTCACATATTCCTATTAATTTGATTTTCTCACTTTGTGCCAGGAACCCCGGCCAAGAAACCAACAGGCAGGCAAATCAAAATATTTCTTAGCTACACTGCATTCCAAGATTATCTACTCCATGCCAAATCCTATTGCCCATTCTTACCTATCACATCCCCCAAGGGAAGCACTTCAACTAACATGATCATTTGTTTTAGGTTTGCTTCTAAATTAAAAAGGCATCTAGTTCCCCCTATAGAGTAGCTATTGTTAAATAATCTGAGTCTTGGGGCGCCTGGGTGGCGCAGTCGGTTAAGCGTCCGACTTCAGCCAGGTCACGATCTCGCGGTCCGTGAGTTCGAGCCCCGCGTCAGGCTCTGGGCTGATGGCTCGGAGCCTGGAGCCTGTTTCCGATTCTGTGTCTCCCTCTCTCTCTGCCCCTCCCCCGTTCATGCTCTGTCTCTCTCTGTCCCAAAAATAAAAAAAAAATAAAAATAAAAAAAAAAAAAAAAACGTTGAAAAAAAAAAAAATAATCTGAGTCTTTATTTATAGCTGGTTATTCATCTCTAAATAACCATGAAAAGAAAAAGACAGAAAATCATAGAATCAAAGACACTTGTTTGACATGAAAGAGTTTCCAGTAAGTGCATAATTTAGGTCTTTTTATTTAACGAGTTACCTGCAAGCTAGTTACAAACTGAATTCTCTCTCTCTGTCTCTCTCTCTCAGCACATTTGTATTAATTATTTTTACCATAGAAGTGTTAGTCTAGGGGCGCCTGGGTGGCGCAGTCGGTTAAGCGTCCGACTTCAGCCAGGTCACGATCTCGCGGTCCGTGAGTTCGAGCCCCGCGTCAGGCTCTGGGCTGACGGCTCGGAGCCTGGAGCCTGTTTCCGATTCTGTGTCTCCCTCTCTCTCTGCCCCTCCCCCGTTCATGCTCTGTCTCTCTCTGTCCCAAAAATAAATAAAAAACGTTGAAAAAAAAAATTAAAAAAAAAAAAAAAAGAAGTGTTAGTCTACCAAACACAGTTCTAGAATTTGGCTGCCAAAACCAGAAATGTCCTCTCAACTATCTTCCTATTCCCACTTCCCATGCATCTCATTGGGTTTTAGGCTTAGAACTTGAGAGAGGTTCTCGAGCCATGAGGGCAAACAAGAGCTGACAGAGGTGGCCATGATTCCCTTCCCCCACTCATGGTACATTTTAGAACTCTAGTGGCTGTCATACTACCAGGTATGCTTTGACATATATCCACAACACAAAGGTAAGCCTGATACTCTTTTCAGCTATCCACAAGAATCAGAAAATCCAAGTATCATTTACTTTTCAGTAAATTCTCTTGAACAAATCTCTTCTCAGGAGCCAAGGGGAATAATTCTGTCCAGCCCCAAGGCTATACATTTATGTGGAAAGTTTGCTGAGCTGAGTTTTCATTTAATTCTATACACAATGTATGTAATTATATTGTTGCATCAGGTTGCATGCATAAAATCTCACTTTCCTATAGTTTTACTTAGTATACGCTTGAATTGACTGTAATTACATGGTGCTTTAAACAGCCTAAAGCACACGTTTATGTTAGCATCAGTTTTTCTAAACTCTGTACAGTCTTTTAATGAGCCATGGATATGAAGTCAATATCCTTTCCTAGTACAGGCATTATACCCCTATTATCATATAAAGAAGAGAAACATCCTGTTCAGGGCAACTGATTCCACTTAACCTGAGGATGCCAGGACCCAGTGTCTTAAACATGGAATAATCTACTGAGCCAAACCAGACTTTATGAAATTCTAAGTGCAGTTTAATAGTGATATAAAGGGCATTGTAAGCAAGTGTGACTCTTTCTTCTCCTCTGCTATGGGTGCTAATTAATTAGCTGCCCTTGACTAACTGGATAAAACTGAAGAAAAAAGAGAATAAATAGGCAGGAACAGTCAGGTGTCTAACCCTTAAAATGAAAGAGTACATTTAAAAATGTCATTAATTTTGGCATTAAAGCAAACATCTGGAATATAGAAGTCAAAAAAAAGGAAAAAAAAAAAGAAAAGAGATAAAAGAAAAAAATGAAAGGCTTTTCAAGCAGGTGGATGAATGCATAAGCCAACGAAATGAAGGCTGTTAATGATGAGGAAAAAAAAGACAGTAGGGGTAGATTTATAGCAGAAGGAAAAGACGGTTGATTTGTTCTAATGTCATTTTTAATCTGCCTTGAAATTTCTTAAAATGTAACATAATAAATTGTATTGTATGGCATTTTAGTGCTCCGTGTGCATTCAATCTTAATAAAGATGGCTGGCAGATATTGCTGTCTATGCTTTACAATATTTCATAATGTATAATTACCCCAAATCCATGCAGAAACAACTCAAAAGTTCAGTCATGAAGAGCACTATTTTTTTTCTGCCCAGTGTGCAATTTGCTCTTAATGTATACCTTTGGGAGGTTTTGTATCTTCCATTGTTCCAGTGCTCTGTGAGATTTAGCCTCATCCTTGAAGCAATATCTGTAGTAAAATTATTTCATCTGCTTCTGACATTTGAAAACAAATGTTCTAATGATGTGGAAAATTATTTTATAAGTTCATTTATTCTATCAATTTCCACAACTTCTCTATTTTTTGACACATCCCCCCACCCCCGCCCAGAGAGAATATTTAATGGAATTCTTTGACAGGAGTCTCCTTCTCTTTCCCTCTCTCACTCTCTCTCTCTGTCTGTTCCTTTTGGTTATAAAACAGCACCTGCCCAATTAAACCTTGAACAGAGATTGTAAAAAACAAAAACAAAAGGCAACATCTTAAAAATCTGAAATGTTTTTTTTTGAATTTTCTGTCTTTAATGTCAATAAAATAATAAACATTAGAAAAGAAGATATATTTCTACAATACACATCAAATATGATAATATTTAAAAATTAAATTATGTCGCTGATAAAATAATTGCAATATTATACAGCAATATATACAATATCATCACTAATTCACCCATAATAATTCTTACCTAAAACACACGGGGTCACTTTTGTTGAAAGACATGAATGAAATGGTCTACAGAGCAGACTCCTAGGAAGAATTTGAGCAGCCAGATAATTGGGTTATTACAATGACACTTTCTTATGTATCACTGTTGTAACTTCCTCATCTAACTAACCAGGATTCAAGGAAAGATGAAAATTCAACTTTGCGATAATTTATAGAATAAAATAGTAACTTCTTTTATTGGATAAAATAAAGTTAAAGTTAGATTAACCAATATAAATAATATAGCTTAATTAAGAAAATGAACACTAATTTTATATTATGTGTTGTCAGTATTTTAAATTATCTTAATGTACAAATGTGTACAAATTATTTTCATCTACTCTGTCACAACTGTATTCAGACAAAATAATCAACTAACCTTATCATGGAGTAACTATTACATAGGCAAAAACAAGATTTGGAAGATGAAATAAATTCTTAATGTACAGAAATATTATACCAGCACATACTGAAATATTGCTTTCATGCAATGCATGAAATCCAAGGAAGTACAAGTTTATGACAATTTTATGTTATGGTAATTTTTAGTTGAAAGAAAATAATAACACAAGGTTGCCTCTAAATTTTGTGTACATTTTAAATATTTAATATTTGTTTTAGAACAAAATGTATTGTCTTGCTTCTATATGAAGTCTACCTTTCCTCCCAACAGCACCTACTATTTCTTGTCCACAGAAATGGGAATAAATAGTTGTTAGATGGATTAAATTGTATACATAAACATCTTTGTTAAGAAAATGTCATCACCTGTAGTTCCTAGAGCTGTTCCAATCCACCTACATTTATAAAAGAGGTTCCAATCCATGAAGGTTCAAAGAGATGTCAAACTCTAGGTTCCCCAACCAAATGTAGAAGTTTCAAGATAAATTGAGATTCATCAACATCAATACTTCATTACTTAACTTGTCTACCTTTCTCAGGGATAAAAAGTAGTGTTACTATTAATATTTTATGGTTTGTCCTTGCATTTTTGTTAAAATTATTTTGAAGGTTATTTAAGATAAAAAAAATTAATTTTGTACTTTTACCATTATTATTGAGATATTTGCAAAGGCCTCAAATGAAAACACTGAAAAACTGACAATAAATTTGGGCATCATTTATAAGAATAATTTTTCTATAAGACCGAATCCAGAGCATTGGAGGTCAGGACATCTTGAAGTTCAGCACAGCATAATCCAAACAAATATCTTCTTACTAATTTATCAGTAATACTCTACATCTGATTAAATAAAACATAGGTAACTTCTATAACAATAGTGATGGTTCACTCACTGATAATCTTTGGCTTCCATGCTTCGTCCCATGCCTAACATTAAGGCAGCTATTAGAGTTCTAACCAATACTGCACAGTTGAACACCTTTAGAATAACCTTGTTGATGTTTCCCTTTAGTTCTGAGAAAGCTGATAGTGTCCCTTCCTGTGTTGAGAAGAGACAGATTCTTTAGCACAGAAATTTCATGCTGCTGTGTAAAACAAAATGTGTGCAGCAAGAAGAACACCTGATCCCATGGATTTGCTTTATGCAACCAAATTCTCCATGTGCACTAGGAACAGGGTTGAGGTTGGATGGGGACAGGTCAATTTCACTGTAGCACACTTTGGAGCCCAAGATAGAAGAAAAAAAGACTCTCCCTATCCCCACTTTAAAACACTATTACTTTTTTCCTTACATGTATCAGTATCTTTTATTTGACATTTGAAGCCTGGAGCCACATCTGTGAAGAGGCACTGGGTACTGATTGGTATTTAAACATGTTGGATGATAATGGGTTTTGCAGCATTTCTCTTTGCGAGTGCTGAGAATAACTCATATATATATATATATATATATATATATATATATATATATATATGGAGAGAGAGGGATTAAGTATAGTAAGTATATATATAATTTTATACACACACACACATATATATATATTATCTTCACTCTGTCCTTATGTTGCATGCCATTTCATGGCTATGAGAATTTTAAGATAATTAAAGCTCATTAGAAGCACTTTTTAGCAGATGAGATAGGGACAGATAGGAAATTAAAAAGCCAATATAAAGAAGGAATTAAAAATGACATGCTGCTTTAAAACGTTTTCTTTTAACTGAAAATACACACACACACACACACACACACACACACACACACACACACATGCCAGTCTTCTGAGGCTGAAACAAAGCCTTTTCTTTGAGTATACCAATTTGAATTGGTGAACCACACTGTTTTTCTTAAATAAAATGCAACCTTGATGCATCATTTCAGCTTGGATCTCTCCAAAGTGAAGCACGCAATAAAGGGCTAAGTCGTCAGGCTTGGAGTGTTCAAATCCTACACATTCCAGTGAAAACACTGGTTCTTAACTAGCTCCTGGGAGGTAATTTCTAAGCTCTTAGAATAAATATCCTACCTTATATGACTGTCTTTGTATACCTGGGCCCTTGGGCCATGGCATGCAGTTTTTGCTAACAATGCAGTATAGTCTCTGCCTCTTTTCTCTCTTTTTCTCACTTGGGGCTCTGGACCACTGTATCACTTGGACATTCAGGAGAGCTAGAGACAGAGTCAGTCATGTGGCCCTCCATGCCTATGTGACTGAGGCCCAGTATAAACCTTGGACACCAGGTTCAAGTGAACTTCCATGGTTGGCAAAATGTTGCACATATCATCTACTGCTGCCAGGAGAATTAAGTGTGGTCCATATCACCTCACTGTGAAAGGGAAGCTTAAACTCACCCCTGGCCTCTCCTAGATACTGTCTTAGGCACTTTTCACATCTCCTGCTCTTAATCTATATCCTTTTGCTGAAATAAACTGCAACTATGAGTATAATAGCTTTTCTGAGTTCTGTGAGTCATTCTGCTGATCATCAAATCTGGGGGTGGTCTTGGGAATCCCCAGTACAAAAGTGAGAATTTAAAGATACTTACAAAACAATATAATGTAGAATAAATCTAATTTTTTTAAATTCTTGGGGTGTGTGGGTGGCTCAGTCAGTTGAGTGTCCAACTCTTGGTTTCAGCTCAGGTTGTAATCTCATGATTGGTGGGTCCAATCCCCACATGAGGCTCTGTACTGACAGTGTAGAGCCTGCTTGGGATTCTCTGTCTGCCCCCTCCCCACTCATGTTCTCCATAACTCAGAAAATAAATAAATAATTTTTTAAAAAAATTATCTATATAAGCTGTCTTCCCACACCAACTTGGCAGTTTTCATTGGCTCTTTCCAAAGATTCAAATTAATTTTAATTAATTTGATTGATTTACGAAAAGACAAAAATTCTCTTCTTCTGCATCCATATTTTAACAATTTTCAATGCCTTAATTTGAGTACTCAGTGATTATTTTCTGAACAAATAGAGTACATAGTCCCTTGAAAAACAAAACAAAACAAAAGGTGTTTTCCCTACAGCATGGGTATAAAGAATATTCCCACAGAGTATTGGTACATGAAGTTAAAAATATCCTCTTCCGGGACACTCTGACTATGGAATTCTGACAGATAGGGAAGTGATAGCTTACATTTTATTGTCAAAAGAAACAGTATTCCGTTTTGGAAGTTTGATATTAAAAAAACACTTACTAGAAAATAACTTTGGTACCTATATGATATCAATCAGTAGGGTTGGAAAGAAGCCAAAAGCAAGAATGGTATTTTAGCTTTTTTGGGTGGCAAGAAAGAATGTATTATACAATAAAGGTATTGCAATGATTATGTCACATATACGTGATCACACATACATATGTGATAAATGGAAAGTTTCTCAGAATAATTTATCTTTGAGATTTGAGATAGATAATTTTTCTAGATAAATGAAGCAACTCAGCCAAACTTTTCCAAATCATTTTTGTGCTCTCTAGCAATACTTCTCTGAACTTCTAAGTAATATTTAATAGAGTACATGCATATTACATATACAAACAGCCTCTTCCTACATTTAAATGCTATAGTTCTAGGAAAAAAAGACATCTTTCTTCAGTATGTTTTGTTTGTATGTCTCTGGTAGAGAGGAGATACTGGAAAAGAAATCTATGAAAACTTCTGTAAGGCACTGAGAACACTAAGCAGGACTTCTTCGTAATAGTGTCTTCCAAGGGATGTCAGTAGAACATGTTGTAGAAAAAAAACATACTGTCTACCACTTGAAAATTAACAAGACTACTTCTCAAGTTCCTATGAGACAACCCATGACTACTAACTTGGGGAAAGAAGTTAGGGGAAAGAAACCAGACAAAAGACTTGTCTGGGGAAAGAAACCAGACAAATGACTTTTTCTCAAGTTATTGTGACCCTATGCTGTATTCTCCAGGCTGGGAAAATCTGGGGATATATTAATTACACATGTAAACAAACCAGCAAACTTGAAAACAATCTACTAAGTATTACAACAGGTATAAGTATAGAGTGATTTTAAAAAGGGAGTACCAAAACCTATCTGTGCCAGAGAAAGGGGAGGAAATTTGGTAAAGCTCTACAGGGGAATTGGTCCTTAAGTTGAGTCAGGAAAAGTGAAATAAAAAAGCCAATCACTTCATTATGATTTAGTATATGCCATTAATATTTGATTTCATTTTCCTGAGTGTTGTGACATTATTTTTGAAAAGTTAACTTGATATTTAGCAACAGACATTTCAGCTTCAAATGAAAAGCCAGAAAGTCTTTAATTAAATATACCTTGATCATATTAATCCTACATAAGAAAAAGACACTTCCACATTACTAATTATTTAGCAAAATTTAATCAGGCTAAATTGGCAAAAGACTATAAAAATAAGTTAGCCAGAGTGATAGTACAAACCTCAAAAGGTCCATTCGAAGGCTACATGCTGGTTATATATTAATAAAATGAAATGAATTGAAGAACATACGTGTGACTTTGAACATTTCTAAAATATAATATATTTTAAACTGTTACGGAAAGAGCCTAAATGTCCATCAACTGATAAAGATAAAGAAGTTGTGGTTTATATATACAATGGAATACTACTTGGCAATGACAAAGAATGAAATATGGCCTTTTGTAGCAACGTGGATGGAACTGGAGAGTGTTATGCTAAGTGAAATAAGTAATACAGAGAAAGACAGATGCCATATGTTTTCACTCTCATGGGGATCCTGAGAAACTTAGCAGAAGAGCATGGGTGAGGGGAAGGGAGAAAAAAAAAAGTTATAGAGAGGGAAGGAGGCAAACCATGAGAGACTCTTAAAAACTGAGAATAAACTGAGGGTTGATGGGGGGGTAAGAGGGAGGGGAAAGTGGTTGATGGGCATTGAGGAGGGCACCTCTTAGATGAGCACTGAGTGTTGCATGGAAACCAATTTGCCAATAAATTTCATATTAAAAATATAAATAAATAAAATGATGGAAGTGTTCTAATAAGTGGATACTTATTTTCTCTGACATTATTCCCTGATTCAGACTTAAGTATGTCTTCCAAAATTCTGCAAGGTATCAAAGGAAGGCTGCAGGTTCAGATATGCCACTAACTAATTGTACAAGCCATAGAAATATTACTTAATAAGCAGAAGCTGACTTTTGCCAATACAGTCTTATATACTTGCCTGAGACAAGGAAATGTATAGTACTTTACAAGAAGAACATCTGAATATTTACCATTTTATAGATCCTTCTTGACTGAGAAGAGGAAAAAAAAAAAGGCCAATTGCACTTTGGAAAATTCCCTCATTGGGAGATACTTTTAGTAAATAATATTTCAAAGACTGTTCAAGGGCGAAAAAATGTTTTATAAACAATAAATATTTTAGTGACTTCCACAGTGAAAATTTCATAGAATGGCTTTTTGATGTAGTCTACTTTCATTCTGCTAAAATTCCACTATCTGCAACCATTTCTAAAAATACAAATGATCAAGAGTTTCCCTACCAAGCTAAAGTTATCTTTAAACTCTCACATCAGTTATACTTTCTCTAGAACCAAATAGGTTTCTAGGTGCAAATTTATCCACAGCATTAAAAAAAAACATTTATCAAATGACTTAAATAGGTGAGTCTATAAAAATTATCTACTTCTACATATAACAATAAATTAACTGCATAAAATGTATGAGCCATAAATACATATTTGCTTTTAAGTACTGGATTACTGAAGTTAATAACAAACTACAAGGCACAGATTTATAAATCCAGAAGGCATATTTTCAACATTGGGTATAACTGACTCCCCCCCCCAAGCTGTTGATCAGATTTTCCAAACTCTAGAATCAGGTTAGAATTGAGATTAAAATGCTTCCAACACACTAAGACTGTGGTTTCTACTCCCAAGATAGTCCATTAGCATTTGTGAAATTCTCTAGAATTCTAGAGTTAAATGTTTAAGTGGTATAAGTTAAGATTCCAGTTATTAATTAACAGAAAGTGAAAGTTAAGACAATTTTAGGGAAGAAATGACAAAGTCACCAATCATAGGTTAAGATCCCTGAGTAGGGAGAAATTCTGATTACCTTGGTTGCCAACTTGAATAAGCAATATATAGTTGTGTTTTGGGTCAAAGTCCAGTTGGCTCTATGTGTGAACTGCCCTGACACTCAGTGGTCAGAATTCGCAATGAAAGCTGGAGTACAGGTGGGGTCAAAGAACCACAGGGACGCTTTGAGTAATAAACACAGGGCAACAATGTCATCACACCATTTTCATACAAAGGGAAGATCCATGATCCCCAAACTACTATTCACCTTTGATAATTCCGATCAGCCACTCTGAATTTCGGTATAGTATCCAATGTGCTTTAAAGTGTATAACATGCCCGAAAAACAACTTCAGTTACAAATTACTTTTGTTTATTCTTGGGTTTCATATGCAATTTAAAATTTGGAAAAATAAACTTTTGTCAAGAGAAAATAACTCCAACAGAAAGAAGATTATGTGTCTCCTTTACCTCCACTCTCTAGAAATTAGAAAGCAGGCCATCCAAACCAAAAATTGAAGAGCAGAATATATCCATTTTATAGGAGAAAGAGGATTATGACCAAGACTTATTAAGAATAAAGAAGTTTGGGGAGCCTAGGTGGCTCAGTGGGTTAAGTGCCCAATTCTTGATTTCAGCTCAGGTCATGATCTCACAAACTGTGAGATTGAGCCCCATGTTGGGCTCTGCACTGACAGTGAGGAGCCTGCTTGAGATTCTCTCTCTCCCTCTCTCTCTGCCCCTTCCCCACTCATGTGCAACTGCACATGCTCTTTCTCTTTCTCTCAAAATAAATAAACAAACATCAAAAAAGTTTTAATAAAAAAATGAACAAAGTAATTTTGGGGTGCCTGGGTGGCTCAGTCAGTTAACTGTCCAAATCCTGATTTCAGCTCAGGTCATGATCTCATGGTTCATGGGCTCCAGCCCCATGTCAGGCTCCATACTGACAGCACAGAGCCTGCTTGGGGTCCTCTCTCTCCCTCTCTCCCTGCCTTTCCTCCACTTGCTCTCTCTCTCTCTCTTTCCAAATAAAAAAATAAACTAAAAAAAAAAAAGAGTAAAGTAGTTTCAAAGACAAGAATGCAGATGTATGGCAGGGTTTTCTTTTCTACTCACTGGAAACAGTGATGGTTTCAGGAGAAAAAAAATCCTCAGGATTCTTGAAAAACCTGGGAAGGAACAAAGAGTTTTGCCAAAATAAAATGGGGGGGATTTTATTTTTATTGAAAGCTTGTGAGTGCTGAGAGTTACTAATAAAGAATATCAAATAGACAAAGATGTGAAACTGACCCACTGACAAGGAATCAAGAATGTGTTCCAGGGCAGAGAACTGGGAGGATTATGCCAAAGGATGCATGAGATTAGAAACAGTATTTGATTATTTTTACTAATTAATTTTCAGTTCATTTCAAAAGGGCTTCAGAGGACTTTCTAAAATAGCTACAATACCAAAGCACAAAATTAATGAATGAAAAAAAATTGAGAAAAAGAGACAGTAACCATTGAAATTTCAATAAGGATCTGATTGGGGTTCATATACAGAAATAGATACGCAGAAGTTCTTCTAGAGTTGCTTGAGCTGGGAAGCAAATTCAGCTTTCATTTTTCCAGGACTCAAAGCAAAACAAGACACAGGGACAGAGAGTTTGCTAGCTAATTCTTTCTCTTATTCAGTCATCCTTCCTTAGGAACACCCTTGAAGGGAAAATAGAAACTATGCACTTGTTCATGCAGTGCGAGCCATGAGAGTTCTGCAGAGAAGAGCCAGGCCAGGAGATGACAGCTGGAAACAGAAAGAAAGCATGGAGCTGGGCCATGGGCTTGTTAGGCCACATTTAAATTGCTAGGAATAGAAAACACAGTCCTGGTGACTATGAATATTGGGGATGATATTTGCTGAGACATTCCCAACAGTGTGGGATGCTGTGGGACTCTTGGTCACCACACACATACCCTGGGTCCCACACTTCCAATCCCTGTCAGGCTCAGGCACCAGCTCTACTGCCAGGGTAACATTTTCCTTGTCCCCATACCAGTCTTTGTTTTGTCCCTCCTTTATCCTTCATTTTTCTCTCACCACCCAGCTCTTTCTACCCTGTCCCATAAAACCCTATCCCACCATGACAGACTTGACTAAATTGCACTCTGTGCCTCTTTCTCTCAAAGAAACAACTCTTGCCTGACAGTACAGTCTGCCCTGCTCATTCTCCTATGACCCACAGCTCATGGATAGATACCAAAGCTACACTGAGCCTTCTTCTACAGACACCTGCCCCTTTCAGAGCATCATTGTTTTCCTATCTTACAGTATTTAAAAAAAATTGTCTTCAAACAGAAGAGACTCATAAATATGGAGAACAAACTGAGGGGTGCTGGAGGAGTTGTGGGAGGGGGATGGACATTAAGGAAATTCCTGAAATCATTGTTTCACTATATGCTAACTAATTTGGATGTAAATTTAAAAAAATTGTCTTCAAGGGGTGCCTGGGTGGCAAAGTTGCTTAAGCATCTGACTCTTGATTTCAGCTCAGGTCATGATCTCACAGTTCTTGAGATCGAGCCCTGCATCAGGCTCTGTGCTGATGGCATGGAGCCTGTTTGGGATTCTCTCTCACCTTCTCTCTCTTCCTACCCCACTCACTCTCTCTCCCTTTCAAACTAAATAAATAAACTTAAAAACTGTTTGTCTTCAAAACACTTTCCAGATTCATTTCATCACCAGAATGAACTCTATAATAACTACTAAGTCATCCTCTTTAGTAGCTAACTGAAAGTCATTTCCTGTATTATTTGTTTTCTTCGTAAATACTGAAATGAGAGCAAAATTTTGACAGTAAACACCACAAGACTATGTAAAATTTCCTAAATACACTATGATATTTCTTAACATGTGACTCTGCACATGTTCTTTTTTTCTGGAAAGTCTTACCATAATATTTTTATCTGGAAAATACACTTCTGTCATGACTCAGCCAGGAGACTCATTTCTGGGAGATGTCCTGAGCCATCTCAGGAAGCCAATGGTCCTTTCTTGTGTCACTGTTGTATACTCTATATTCACTGAAGGAAATGAATCTTCCAGATATGTACTAGTAGAAATGAATCTCTCACATATATGCTAATGGAAATGAATTTCTCACATATATGCTAATGGAAATGAATTTCTCACATATATGCTAATGGACACGAATCTCTCACAGCAACTAGTTACATGTTTGTTTGTCTTCTGAGAAGAAAGACTAGTACCCAGGTCCAAGGGACATTCCCAGAATATTGGTAGACAATAAATACTTGTGAATTGAATGAAATTTTCTGAAATTGCAATCTCTTATTCAAATAACATGTTAAGAGTGCTTTCAACAAGTAGGGCCAAGCTGCCTGTGATAATCTATTGGGTTAGGTTTAAACCAAGAAATTATAAATCCTTCATTAGAATTACCCAGACTCTGTTTCAGAATCATTTTGGAACAAAAAAGTCCACAAAATGTCTGAAGGGGTGGTCAAATTTCTCTACTCAATGGTATTATTTCTCAAGCTCTGTGATACTACTTTAAAAAGTAGCCCAAGCTGATGGTATAGAATGAGCTGCAATACAATTTACATTCTAAAGCATTAAAAAAAAGCCTCACAGTTGTTAGAGATAAATATTTGTGAGTAAACAAATTCTGCTTTACATAAATGCATATATTGATGTACAGCTAAGTAATTCTTTAGAAAATAGTATTTTAACTTCCCTCCTTCCTAACAGAACTAAATTCACAAGTAAGTACTCAATTCTGGTTTCATGCAATTTTAAAAATCAAACAAACTTTCCTTACCTTGCAAAAATAGATAGGTAGAAATACACAGATGATTAGATAGATAGATAGATAGATAGATAGATAGATAGATAAATGGCAACCACCATCTGCATAACAAAATGAATAGACATTTACATATTCAATAACCTTTTCCATCATACACTATCTGCTATACCACTTTGGAGTTTTATTAAAAAAGTGAATGACATACTCAGCTCTGTATTGCTGATAGGAGATCTAGTCACCATCAGCACCATGCCTTCAAGTTAGGATCTGGTTCTTAATATCCTTTTAAGACACAATAGGGAATCTTTTATTGATCCATTATTATTTGGCTCAGGTGTGTTACAAAGCATGAAGAAACTACCTAAGTGCTTGAGCCAACAAGGTGTCATGCAGGATAGGAAGGATGATATGGAGTATCTTGGCCTAAATATAACGTGGAGAAAATGTTTCAGAGGTAATTTTTGTTCTTTGGGGCCAGAAAAAAAAATATTCACCATATAAAACAAATAATACAAAAAGTGCAGTGAGGAAAAGAAATACAAGGACAGAAAGACATATTTAAAAATTAATATAACAGCCTTTTAATTTCAACTTTCCATTCCTCAATTTCTTCAGTGGTTTTATCTGTTGTCTCCCCCCCCCCCCCCCTTATGCATCAGCTGCCCATAGGAGACTTGGCAGTCTTCAAAATTTTCTTCACTTAAAAAGGCTAGGTTAGGGGCTTACTGTGCTCTTGATTTAGTGTCAATTTAACACTGAAACAATCTTGAAAGAAGCCTGCTCCCCTGCAGGGAGCTGCTGGAGAATTGGCAAAAAGGACCAGAGAAGGAACTGTAAATGCTGGCCTCCTATTCTTCCTAGAGCGCCTCCCTTGGTGCCTTCAACTTCATTAGAAAAGCCAATTTAGACTTTTTAAATGGCTCCCAATACTGACTTTTCTATACCAGTGAATAGTGAAATTGACCACTTTGCAAAGCACAGCAAGGGCTTAGAAATTAGTCTAGAAGACCCCCAGCACCTCCCTCCTCACCCACCTCCAGAAACCAGGAACTATGGGCTCAGGACCTTTTCCCTGGAACCTATTTTTATGAAGCCTACCCAAAAACTGTTTCTAGCCAACAACTGGTCTCTTTTTTGCACCGTTTTTCCAATTCTGCATATAATTCTCAGCTATCATAAAGCATACAATCCTGTGATGACCAGTGGACCTGTGGGACCTGACAGAGCTAAGGACTCATCAGGAATCATCTGATGATTTAGATCCATCACTATGAGACTAGGAAGCTCTAAGAGCACCTCTGCCCTTCAATGCGTATCATTTCCTTCTCATCTTAACATTATCTTTAGCTATAACTGTCACCACATTTTCTAGCGAATTCTAAAAGCCCAGTGTGAAAAAAACTCAAAGGGAAATGATAGCCCTTCTGACACCAAAACAAGAATGTGATTTTGAAGCAGTTTGAAAAAAAGAGCAGTGGGTCCAAAATGCCTAAAAAGGGCAGGCTTTTTGTTGTTGTTAATTTTAGTTTCTCAGGATCCACATAACAAAGCATATGCCACAAGGTCCATGTTTAGAAAACAGACGCTACTGGAAAAAATTTCCCCTGATTAATACTTTAATAGTCAAAGTGCACCTTTAATAAGGTCAAACAGTGATATAAATTTATTGGAATCAGGCAGGTGTAAGAAGATCGCTGAAGAAAATGTCAGGGAAAATACCTGGATCTAAAATCATTCATAAGATGGCACCTACTTATCCATTGACAATCTAGATATAGAAATAACACAATTACAGCACCCTAGTTACCTGTTTTAGAGAACTGCAATTTATTCTATGACTCTTGTGTATACTGTCTGCAGTCTCTCTTCTCTATACTTCTATGTTTCCAATCAGGAAACAGGTGGATACTTCTCAAAAACAAAGTCCCTAAACTATTAACCTTGGATTACAAGACTCCTTTGTTCATGCCTTCCCTTCAAGGAGCTCTGTGGAAGCTCTAAGAAAGACACAAGAGAGAACCAGAAGGCTTGAGTTCCACTTCTGACTCTGCCACTCAACCACAGTCAGGCAGACCTTCACTTTTCTGGGCTCCATCTCCTCTGAAATGAAGGAGCTGGATTAGATAACCTGAGCACCCCCTTTTGACTTAAAATCTATGAAGAATTACTCAGTGTTCTCAAAACAGATTAATACTGAGCCTTCACACAAGAAAAGAACCTTACAGACCATATGAAATGATTCCTCTGTTCCATTACAGATTTCTGTTCAGAAGCCACAGATGGAACAAATCAGGTTGGGATCTCAGCTGCCTTATCACTACTTTAAATACATTACTACTTTAAATAGATTACTAGAAACAAACAAATAAGAGAGGGGTGCCTGGTGGATCAGTCCATTAAACCTCCAACTTCAGCTCAGGTCATGATCTCATAGTTCATGAGTTCAAGCCTTGGTCAGGCTCTGTGCTGACAGCTCAGAGCCTAAAGCCTGCTTTGGATTCTATGTCTCCCTCTCTCTCTGTCTCCCCGCCCCTCCCCCGACCCCCACTGCTACCTCTCTGTCTCTCTCTCTCTCAAAAATAAACATTAAAAAAAATACTGGAAGAGAAATAAATATTGAAGGCAAAAAATAATACAGAATATTAATAGAAAGTATCCCTCCCATCATTTCATAATTCATTCCCTTCCATTAGCCAACAAGACTTACATTGAGCTTAAAAATATTCTTTGATTAAATTTACCAAAATATTCTTGTTAAATTAGTTTACATTAAATTAAATTAGTTAACATTCTTGAAAAATACATTTGCTTTTTACTAAATGTACAGGGATACCAGCTAAAGTCCCTCAGGAAAATATTTTCCTCTAGCAGGAGACAAAACTTAAAAACCAACCACTTTCTTCTTTAAAATCCACATTTCACTATTGGTCCAGTTACAACATAGAGTATTTGCAGGTTGGTTGTGGTAGGGGATGGGGGGTGGGTAGGTAATTTGCAAAAATTACAATACAATTCATTGTACCTAGCACACCTTCTTGATCATCTACTTTTACTTTATTTTTTTTTTTAGTGTTAAACAATACCTATGTGTGGGGTAAAAAAGAAATTATAAAATTATCTATAAATTGTACAAAGCAATAACTGGAAAAATCCATTATGGAGATATCAAAATCACTGACCCTATTCCAAGATTATACAAGGATATAAAGTTCTGAAATCGAAGTCTAGCAATGAACCAGGAGACTGAGGAGTCCCAAACATGGAGCTAATTCTGAAATATCCCTGCCAAATTTGAAGCATGTGTTCTGTTATCCAGGAAGTCCAAATGATTTTCTTAAACTGAATAACTATTTTGTTTCCCTAAAAATAATTTTTAAATTAATACATTGAGATAAATTTTAATAATCCTAAAATGATTTTCCCATGCAAAAGATCTGAATGTCTTAGTTCTTAATGTGTTTTTTTTTAAGCAAAGGATCAAGTATAATGCAGCTGTCACTTTCCTTCTATAATTTTCTATAAATTAGTAGTTCATTTTTAAAATACTATGCATAAGTCTATGATTGGAAATAACTAGTTAAGGGAAAAATAAGATGTTGCATTGTGTTGATAGCAGCATGCCTCAAAGGCAAGAACCTATCTAACACATATGATTTAATAACTTGTGCAGCAGAATTTAAATCAGTTATTTAAAGTTTATTAGGACTGCTCCAGTGCTACAACGAGCAGAGCACTAAGTTATCCATCCATAATCCAACTACTACCAAATCTTAACTGTCAGGCATAGGTCTTAGTAGTCACATACATATCATGCATACAAATTATGCCAATGTCCTTACCAGGATGTTGGATTTCAAGGGACAGGATGATCCAGAAAGAACTTAAGCTCAGACACTTTCAGTCAGTCCAGAAATCAAGTTTCAGGCAAGCAAGCTGGGACCATGAGAATTAGACAAGTGCCCCAAGAGGTCAGAAAGCCACAAGAGAAACTCACAAGGGATCCTCATGCAACAGCCAAGCTCATTCCATGACTGTGCCAGGTGGCTTGAGGATACAATTATGAAACATGGCTTCCACCCTCATAGAGCATAAAATCTAGATGAGGGAACAAAGCATACTCACTTATCACTGCAAGGCAGTAACTGACCCAATGTCTAACTTTGTTGCACAAACAATCCCTTTCCCCACCTTGTACTAATTTCTACCTCCTGCACAAACTACATGGTCAGTGTCTACCCAAGTTCATCACTTATTTCACTGCTTACACCTGAACTGTCTTATCCTGGCACCAGCGGCATCTATTCAACTCCTCTATTGCTGTCTTATCATCAGCTACTACTTATGAAACTCTGAACATTTCAGAAGGAGGCACTCCACAGGCATCCACTTCTGCACCTCTCAATTCACCAACCCCTTTGCTAGCCAGCCAGTTGAGAAGCCTAGTGAGGGGGCAAATTGGATAACACCAAGGATATCCAAGCAAAAGCAGGTTATAGTTCCACTCTTTTATTGTAAAATTACTTATTGTATTACTTTCTTTGCATGTTTTACTTGTTTGTATAAAAGTCCTTTCCTCCAGCAAGGAAGTCAATAAAGCCTCAGTGTGAAGCCCAGCACACTCCAATGTATGCATTTATTTTTAGAATGGTAAGTCAGAGAGAGTGAAACACAATAGGGAAGTTGGCAAGCTGTCACTTTCTTTTAGTTTAAAAGTACGCAGGTTATAGTTTATTATCCCAATGATGAATTTTTTAAAAATTCCTCAGAATCACATTGTCTACATGTTGATGTCAGTTGTAATCAGCCTAAGCTGTTATTCAATTATCTGTTGCACACTGTTTCATAATTTCCAGGAAAAGGAAGCATTCAAATGATAGACTTCTAGTAAAGACATCTGTGACTAAACATAGGACAAATAACCCCAACACCACCCTCCCCTATGATTCTGTTTAGCTTTCATCAACCTACGCCAACACCATCAGCCTCACTCCTGGAAAAACTGCCTAAATTTATGGAGCTGTCATTAATAAAAAAGCACAATTCTCGTATCAGTTGTGAAACTGAATTATATATATTAGCATATAAATCAAAATAATACTCTAACAGAATAGGTAAGCCAAGTTTATTGCTTCTGGCTGTAGGTTTTAATTACATGATGATGTTCTGTTCATCTTTTCTTAGAAATCCAGTCCAATTAGATAAAACTATCAAACTCAACTGAAAAAGCTTTGAACAACATATTCTTAGAAAGCTTTACTACATGATTAAATGACAAAAGCTTAGGGCTTTTCATTACTTTATGTAGTCAGACCATATCCTGGGAAACTATAAGAAAAACGGGAGACAAAGGTGAGAAGATGTGTGAGAAGTGGAAGGAAACACAGTCTTCAGAAGTTCCCAGTATCATGAGTTAAACACATTTGGATCCCCAAACTGTTGCTCAGATCTCTTGGCATGGGTAAATGTTCTTATATAGGAATAAGACATTACAAATCATTTTCTAGACACTGACTTAATTAAATGCTGCACTCATATATAAATAACAACATCCTTATCAGGTAAATTCAGAATTTCAATGTTTCCATTTGGGAATTTCAAATTCCCAGAATAAAGAATGTTTAACAAAATAAAAGAGTTTTATAACTTAGGACTAAGTTCCCAGAATGTTACACATGTTGGAATTTAAAAAGATAATAGTGCACGATGATTGTTAAAATTCTCATCTGTATATAAAATTCTCAGGCTAACCTACAGAGTGGGAGAAAATATTTGCAAGCCACATATCTAATAAGGGGTTAATATCCAAAATATATAAAGAGCTCATTGAACTCAATAGCAAAGAAAAATAATTCAATTTAAAATTAGGCAAAGGACATTTTTCCAAAGAAGACAAACAAGTGGCCAACAGGTACATGAAAAGGTGTTCAGCATCACTACTCAGAAATGCAAATCAAAACCATAATGAGATATCACCTCATACCTGTTAGGATGGCTATTATAGAAAAAAAATTAATAATAAGAGATAACAAATGTTGGCCAGAATATAGAGGAAAATAGAACCCTTGTGAACTGTTAGTGGGAACGTAAATTGGTACAACCATTATGAAAATCAATATGGCAGTTCCTCAAAAGATTAAAAATGGAACTACCTATGAGCTAGCAATCCCTTTCCTCCGTATATATCTATCTGAAGAAAATGAAATCAGTATCTTAAAGAGATATCTGCTCTCCAATATTCACTGCAACATTATTCATGATAGCCAAGATAAGGAAAACTACATACCCTTTGATGGATGAATGGATAAAGAAAATGTGGTATATACATAATAGAGTCTTATTCAGCCATAAAAAAAGAAGGAAATTCTGCCATTTATGACAATATGGATGAATCTGTGAGCACATTGTGCTAAATGAATAAGCCAGACAAAGATAAATACTGTATGGTATCACAGTATTAAAAAAAAAGCCAATTTCATAGAATAGAAAAGTAGTTGCCAGGGGTTGGGGAAAGGAGGATTTGAGGGAGATCTAGATTAAAGGGTACAAATTTTCAATTGTAAGAAAAATACATCCTGAAGACCTAATGTAAAGCATGGTGACTATAGTTAATAATATGGTATTGTATATTTGAAAGTTGCTGAGAGCAGATCTTAAGTGTCCTTACTACACACACGCACATGCACACACACACACACACACACGCACGCAAAGAAAAAGAATTCTTTGTGAGATGATAAATATTTTAATTACCTTGATCTTGGTAATCATCCCATAATATGTACATCTCAAAATGCCACATTGTACACTTTAAATATATACAGTTATATTTGTCAATTATCCCCTGATAATGCTGGAAAATAATACTCATGCTGAAATGAATTGTGTTTTTTTTAAAAAATCAAGATAAGCAACCACAGCCATCTCATAAGGGCAACTGTTAGTGTGAACACACCCTGCTAGTTCAAGAAAACAACACTGTTAGAGATCTTACATATTTTTTAATTCCTGATACAAACGTTGTTTTGACACATTTCAAGTCAACAAATTTTTCATGAAATACTTTTCATAGAAAAAAGACATAGATGAGCTAAATATTTAAGTATCTTAGCACTGAAAGGATATGTCATCATTTCTCTGTCCAGCATTATTCCTGTCATAATGCTGCCATTTTAATTTCCACAGAGATGGTTCTGCCTCTCTTCTCTCAAAGGATTTTTTCTACTTTAATAGAACCACTCATTTCTATCACCAGACCCTGGATGTCATCATTACCAATATCCAGATTTTTCTGTATCTCAGTTGAAAGCATCTCATTTCCCAATTTTTCTAACTCACTTCCTGTCACCAATTTTTCAGGCTTCATCAGGATCTATGGAGTAGTCCAGCTCCTGACCTAAAAATCTCCGTGTAGCCCTTCAGACCTGACACTAGGCAACTGCAAAGGCTTTACTGGCCAGCCTCACAGATGAAGGCTGCTCTCTCCACACCAAGATGTGATGCACAGCTCATGCATGACAGTCTCTGAAGGGAGCTGCAGTGAAGGACTCAGGTCTCCAAGCCAGCCATGTTCTTAGACATATCTATATTCTTGGCTCAGCACCTTTATTCCAAGGCTTCTTTATCAGGAACCTTTGGGCTAAGGCCTTCCTCAGGAATCTCTTCCTAGACCTTCTTATTGTGAGGGGGGAAGGGAACCTTGAAGAAGCTTTTCTTCACTCTGACTCAGAACTTTTTAGCTCCTAATCCTTCCTTTTTGCCTTATTCCCTGGGTCCTGGGCCCATAAGACTGCAGTAAACTTTTGTTTGGGATTCCCTCTGCTAGTAAAGCAATTCCTCATATCTCTGTTAATCACTGAACCCTTAGCCAGCATTGTTCATAGGGAAAAATGGAATGGGGATGTCAGCACTTTCTTTGGTTTAGTCTCTTGTTTATACTTATAATCAATAAGTGATTAAAGTCTTGACTGTTAATTTTTATTTTGGCTTATTGTCTTAACCAGCTATTCTGATACCTGGCAGCCCAGCTCAGCTCTCTCCAGCTCAGCTTGGCCTCTGAGATCTACAATCCATTGTACAACCAGTCATCAGCATAGCATATCTTATCTCCTTGTGACCTCGCCTTCCTTCATACTCAGCTCGAATGTCATAGCTGCCGTTTACATTCAGTCTTTTGTTCACATCCCAAACTACCTTGACTCTCTTGCATTTCATCATCTCATTTGAGAAAACCACATACTTGGCAAAACCATCTCCCCACCTATACTCTGTACTTCTACCTGTGCAGTTGTGAATGTGTCTGGAGAAAAACTCATATCCATGCTGACCAGTGTCACTATATCCATGATCTCTATCCCTGATGGGCTCTTAAGCCCTGGCAATCATACTATACATCCCTGGTACATTCATTCTTCCACATGCCTCAAGAACTATTACCTACCTTTGCCTCCTATTAATGTCTGAAAACTTCTCTTCCATCGCTATGTTTCCTGACAACCTTTCTTCCCATTTCAATAGCAAAATGTAAGTAATCAGAAGGTATACAAGCTCCCATCTCCTATTCCTTTTCTTAACTTCATTTGCATCTGCATATCCTGAGTCTCCCCTATTGCTATGGGTGAACTCTATAAGCTCTTGGCTAACACCAACCCTTTACTCATGCACTAGATCTCAATCCCTCTTGACTACTCAAGGACATCATTCAACATGTCTTTCTTTTCTTTTCTACACAGTTTCTCCCTCCTAACTGTTTTTTTCCCCATTAGTATACAAACATGTTGTTATGTTTCTCATCTATAAAACAAATAAAAAATACTTTTTCAGCAACCACCCTCCTTTCTGTCTACCCCTGTATAGTAAAACATCCTGATAGATTTGCCTATACTCTAGGTCCTCAAATTGTCTTTTCCATTCTTCCTTGAAACTGTTCCAATAAAATTTTGCCTTTATCTGGGCACCTGGGTGGCTCAATCGGTTAAGTGTCCAACTTAAACTCAGGTTATGATCTCACAGTTCATGGGTTCAAACCCTACATCAGGCTCTATGCTGACAGCTCAGAGCCTGAAGCCTGCTTTGGATTATGTGTCCCCCTCTCTCTCTACTCCTACCCCACTTGTACTCCTTCTTTCTCTCTCTTTCAAAAAAAATAAATAAAAACTTAAAAATAAGTAAATAATAAAAAGATTTTGCCTCTATCACTCTATCAAAACTTCTGTTGTCATGTCACCAATGACATACTTATTGTATAATTATGGCCATTCAACCATGATCTAATAACTAATCAGCAAAGTTTCCAGAAATGGAATAGTAATTCACCTTTCTTGTTAAGATAGGATGCAAGGGTGATAGGATGTCTTTAGTCTATGCCCATGGTGATGCCAAGTATTAACTTCTAAAGCCTGAAAGGGGGGAAAGCCCTTTGAGAAAGGCTCACCAAATGAGGAATCTGACTTTAGTCCATGGGCATTTATATAAATCTTGTACTGTTTAAAATGCAATCATCAAGTCATTTTAACTTAAGAAATGAACTCAGTGGAGAAGTTGTATGGCTTCTCTTTCCCATAAATGCACAATACTGAGTTAAATATGGTGTTAACAATTCTTCTCTGTGGTATATCTGGTATTCCTTCAGCTCACCCGATAGGGAAGCATATTTCAAAGATGGGACCAGTCAGTCAGATTTCTATAGAACTATATCTCTCTGTGTATTCCCATTGTAAGATAAAGAATTTCTTTTCTTCTAAATACACGTTCAAAATTCTATTAACCCTTTATTTCCTTCCTATAAAAAAATGAAGCACATTCTTATTTAAGAAAACAGCTAGCTATTACACTTTTTGCCCAATGTTTTACTCCTTTTTTTTTTTGCCCTGGGTCATTTGCATGGAACTACAATTTTTGATTCTTGCATTGCAGCAGGTGCTTTTTCCTACCTCAGATTATAATCTTTTCTTAGAACCTTCCTGTGAAATTATCTGTGGTTTTGTGTTTAAGCATCAGTGAAATGTCTTAAAGTTATACTTTTATGCTAATTTTCAATATAAAGACTATCTAGAGCAAGAATACTGATTTAATACTGTACCTAAATTATTATAAAAATGTTGATAGTGATAAATATTTGTTATTTCAAAACATGTTAATATTATATATCAGTCAAAGTTACAGACTGAAGACAAAGGAAATTGGCTTTGTTACCTTAAGCCATAATGAAATTTATTAGGGATATTTCAGAGCTGATCAAAGGTAGGAGGGATAGTCTTGGAGAACTGGTGGGAACAAGGGAGCCAGAAGAAAGCAGCAGGAATCACTTAAAAAGTCATACAGTGAGAAAAATCTGGTCTGCAGGCTATTGCTAATGCAACCTCTGCATGAAAGTGTCAGGAAAGTACAGATGACAGCCGATCTATGTCATGATTATCCCCTGACTATCCTAGGCAAGAAGAGACCATTCTGTTTCCATAATGTTTAGTAGACACCGTCCTAACCAGTGCCTGCACAGTAGGGAGCGCCCTAAAAGAGAGATGGTATGACCAAGAAAAACATGAAGGTCAACTCCAAGCCATCCTTGAAGGAATGTCTCACACATCTGACCAACATCAAGGGCAGCCACGTGCCAACAGGTGCAATGAGGAAGAAATGAGCATCCGAAACACCCAGAGAATGAAAAATGGTACCAAGAAGCACTGAGTAGCAAGGACAAAGGTGAGGTTTCAAGGAAAGGAAAGGGGCTTTGCCTACTTGTTCACCAAATATATACTGATGTATGTGAAATTATGGATTTTGTTTTGAACACCAGCTAGAAAGTTACCCTTTCTCCCTACTAGGTGCTTTGTGAATCACTGTGTATATTCAAAGTTCCCAAAAGTCAGGGCTCTCCTCCCTGATGCAGAGAACAGAATCATCTATGCAGAACCTGAAAATCCACACTATGGGGGATAAGTCCTACTAAGCCCCATCATAATATCCTCTGCATAGGTCGACAGAGAACTACAGTACTTTCTCAAACACAAGTAAATATAAGGAACATCTAGATGTTGTGATAGCTCAACATAAAAATTAACTAAACCAGATCATGTTATTATAAAGGGGCTCCCACTCACACTGAAAATTCACCTGTCAGGTCTATGTTAGGAGTTTGAAAGACCTGTTCACAAGCCTACTTACTGAATATATTCCTGAATTGTAACTCCACCCTTGTCAACTAACATCTTTCACAGCTGTGGCCTCTTTAAGCTTTAGTTTCTTTTTTTTTTTTTCATTTTATTTAAACACAAACTGAGGAAAGGGAATGGGGGGAGATAAAAACAGGGTGGGGGTGATGAACAGCACACTGAGCACACTTTGAGAGAGCTAATTTTCAGCAATCAATCAGTGGAAGACTTCGGTCTTAAGAATGCTGCTGTAAGAGGGGGGAGATGGCGGTGTAGGAGGACACTGGGCTCACCGCGTCCTGCGGATCACTTAGACTCCACCCACACCTACCTAAATAACCCAGAAAACCACCAGAAGACTAGCAGAACGGATTCTCTGGAGCCAATCGCAGACGACAGGGCCACAGAAGAGGGTAGGAAGGGCGGAGAGGCTGTGCACGCTACACGGACTGGCAGGAGGGAGCAGGGGCGGAGGGGCAGCCCGCCAGCCAAGCAGAGACCCCGAGTCTGGCTGGCAAAAGCAGAGGGGCCGGACAGAGTGTGTTCAGACAGCAAGCGGGACTTGACATCTGGAAGGTTATAAGCTAACAGCTCTGCTTGGAGAATGGGAGGGCTGGAGGACAACGGGAGGGAGAGTTGTTGAGCCCCGGACGACAGAGCTCAGCTCCGCGGGGAACAAAGGGGCTCGCCAGTGCCATCTCCCTCGTCCATCCCCCAGCCAAAATCCCAAAGGGAACCAGTTCCTGTCAGGTAACTTGCTTGCAACGCGCAGACACCCAATGCTGTGCTTCTGCGGATCCATCCCTCCAGCGGCAGCGGGTCTGACTCCCTCCCTCTGTCGCAGGGCCCCTCCCAAATCAGATCACTGAAGGATAAGCTAGCTGAGCTTGCCCCTCCCGCCCTTGTGCACCTTGCCAATCCACCCCAGCTAATACGCCAGATCCCCAGCACCACAAGCCTGGCAGTGTGCAAGCAGCCCAGATGGGCCACGCCACCCCACAGTGAATCCCGTCCCTAGGAGAGGAGAAGAAAAGGTACACACCAGTCTGACTGTGGCCCCAGCGGAGGGCTGGGGGCAGACATCAGGTCTGGCTGCGGCCCCCCCCACCAACGCAAGTTATGTAAGACAGCACAGGGGAAGTGCCCCGCAGTTCCGCACCACTCCAGGGATGATCCAAAATGATGAAACGGAAGAATTCCCCTCAAAAGAATCTCCAGGCAATAACAACAGCTAACGAACTGATCAAAAAGGATTTAAACAATATAAAACAAAGTGAATTTAGAATAATAGTCATATAATTAATCGCTGGGCTTGAAAACAGTATAGAGGACAACAGAGAATCTATTGTTACAGAGATCAAGGGACTAAGGAACAGCCAGGAGGAGCTAAAAAATGCTATAAATGAGCTGCAAAATAAAATGGATACAACCACGGCTCAGACTGAAGAGGCAGAGGAGAGAATAGGTGAACTAGAAGATAAAATTATGAGAAAAGAGGCAGCTGAGAAAAAGAGATAAAAAAAATCCAGGAGTATGAGGGAAAAATTAGAGAACTAAGTGATACACTAAAGGGAAATAATCTATGCATAATTGCTATTCCAGAGGAGGAAGAGAGAGGGAAAGGTCCTGAGGGTGTACATGAAGAAATAATAGCTGAGAACTTCCCTGATTTGGGGAAGGAAAAAGGCATGGAAATCCAAGAGGCACAGAGAACTCCCTTCAGATGTAACTTGAATCGATCTTCTGCATGACATATCATAGTGAAACTGGCAAAATACAAGGATAAAGAGAAAATTCTGAAAGCAGGTAGGGATAAACATGCTCTAACATATAAAGGGAGACATATAAGACTCGTGACCAATCGCTCTACTGAAACTTGGCAGGCCAGAAAGGAATGGCAAGGGATCTTCAATGTGATGAACAGAAAAAATATGCAGCCGAGAATCCTTTATCCAGCAAGTCTGTCATTTAGGATAGAAGGAGAGATAAAGGTCTTCCCAAACAAACAAAAACTGAAGGAATTTGTCACCACTAAACCAGCCCTACAAGAGATCCTAAGGGGGATCCTGTGAGACAAAGTACCAGAGACATCGCTACAAGCATAAAACATACAGACATCACAATGACTCTAAACCCGTATCTTTCTATAACAACACTGAACGTAAATGGACTAAATGCGCCAACCAAAAGACATAGGGTATCAGAATGGACAAAAAAACAAGACCCATCTATTTGCTGTCTACAAGAGACTCATTTTAGACCTGAGGACACCTTCAGATTGAAAGTGAGGGGACGGAGAACTATTTATCATGCTACTGGAAATCAAAAGAAAGCTGGAGTAGCCATACTTATATCAGACAAACTAGACTTTAAATTAAAGGCTGTAACAAGAGATGAAGAAGGGCATTTTATAATAATTACAGGGTCTATCCATCAGGAAAAGCAAACGATTATAAATGTCTATGCGCCGAATACCGGAGCCCCCAAATATGTAAAACAATTACTCACAAACATAAGTAACCTTATTGATAAGAATGTGGTAATTGCAGGGGACTTTAACACTCCATTTACAGAAATGGATAGATCATCTAGATACATGGTCAATAAAGAAACAAGTGCCCTGAATGATACATTGGATCAGATGGAATTGACACATATATTTAGAACTCTGCATCCCAAAGCAACAGAATATACTTTCTGCTCGAGTGCACATGGAACATTCTCCAAGATAGATCACATACTGGGTCACAAAACAGCCCTTCATAAGTATACAAGAATTGAGATCATACCATGCATACTTTCAGACCACAATGCTATGAAGCTTGAAATCAACCACAGGAAAAAGTCTGGAAAACCTCCAAAAGCATGGAGGTTAAAGAACACCCTACTAAAGAATGAATGGGTCAACCAGGCAACTAGAGAAGAAATTAAAAAATATATGGAAACAAATGAAAATGAAAATACAACCATCCAAACACTTTGGGATACAGCGAAGGCAGTCCTGAGAGAAAAATACATTGCAATCCAGGCCTATCTAAAGAAACAAGAAAAATCCCAAATACAAACTCTAACAGCACACCTAAAGGAAATAGAAGCAGAACAGCAAAGGCAGCCTAAACCCAGGAGAAGAAGAGAAATAATAAAGATCAGAGCAGAAATAAACAATATAGAATCTTAAAAAACTGTAGAGCAGATCAACGAAACCAAGAGTTGGTTTTTTGAAAAAATAAACAAAATTGATAAACCTCTAGCCAGGCTTCTCAAAAAGAAAAGGGAGATGGCCCAAATAGATAAAATCATGAATGAAAATGGAATTGTTACAACCAATCCCTCAGAGATACAAGCAATTATCAGGGAATACTATGAAAAATTATATGCCAACAAACTAGACAACCTGGAAGAAATGGACAAACTCCTAAACACCCACACGCTTCTAAAACTCAAACAGGAGGAAATAGAAAGCTTGAACAGACCCATAACCAGCGAAGAAATTGAATCAGTCATCAAAAATCTCCCAACAAATAAGAGTCCAGGACCAGATGGCTTCCCAGGGGAGTTTTACCAGACGTTTAAAGCAGAGATAATACTTATCCTTCTCAAGCTATTCCAAAAAATAGAAAGGGAAGGAAAACTTCCAGACTCATTCTATGAAGCCAGTATTACTTTGATTCCTAAACCAGACAGAGACCCAGTAAAAAAAAGAGAACTACAGGCCAATACCCCTCATGAATATGGATGCAAAAATTCTCAATAAGATACTAGCAAATGGAATTCAACAGCATATAAAAAGAATTATTCACCATGATCAAGTGGGATTCATTCCTGGGCTACAGAGCTGGTTCAACATTCACAAGTCAATCAACATGATACATCACATTAATAAAAGAAAGATAAGAACCATACAATCCTGTCAATCGATGCAGAAAAAGCATTTGACAAAATTCAGCATCCTTTCTTAATAAAAACCCTCAAGAAAGTCGGGATAGAAGGAACATACTTAAACATCATAAAAGCCATTTATGAAAAGCCCACAGCTAACATCATCCTCAATGGGGAAAAACTGAGAGCTTTTTCCCTGAGATCAGGAACACGACAGGGATGTCCACTCTCACCGCTGTTGTTTAACATAGTGTTGGAAGTTCTAGCATCAGCAATCAGATAACAAAAGGAAATCAAAGGCATCAAAATTGGCAAAGATGAAGTTAAGCTTTCACTTTTTGCAGATGACATGATACTATACATGGAAAATCCGATAGACTCCACCAAAAGTCTGCTAGAACTGATACATGAATTCAGCAAAGTTGCAGGATACAAAATCAATGTATAAAAATCAGTTGCATTCTTATACACTAACAATGAAGCAACAGAAAGACAAATAAAGAAACTGATCCTATTCACAATTGCACCAAGAAGCATAAAATACCTAGGGATAAATGTAACCAAAGATGGTAAAGATCTGTATGCTGAAAACTATAGAAAGCTTATGAAGGAAATTGAAGAAGATATAAAGAATTGGAAAGATATTCCCTGCTCATGGATTGAAAGAATAAATATTGTCAAAATGTCAATACTACCCAAAGCTATCTACACATTCAATGCAATTCCAGTCAAAATTGCACCAGCATTCTTCTCAAAGCTAGAACAAGCAATCCTAAAATTCCTATGGAACCACAAAAGGCCCCGAATAGCCAAAGTAATTTTGAAGAAGAAGACCAAAGCAGGAAGCATCACAATCCCAGACTTTAGTCTCTACTACAAAGCTGTCATCATCAAGACAGCATGGTATTGGCACAAAAACAGACACATAGACCAATGGAATAGAATAGAAACCCCAGAACTAGACCCAAAACGTATGGCCAACTAATCTTTGACAAAGCAGGAAAGAATATCCAATGGAAAAAAGACAGTCTCTTTAACAAATGGTGCTGGGAGAACTGGACAGCAACATGCAGAAGGTTGAAACTAGACCACTTTCTCACACCATTCACACAAATAAACTCAAAATGGATAAAGGACCTGAATGTGAGACAGGAAACCATCAAAACCCTAGAGGAGAAAGCAGGAAAAGACCTCTCTGACCTCAGTCGTAGCAATTTCTTACCTGACACATCCCCAAAGGCAAAGGAATTAAAAGCAAAAATGAACTATTGGGACCTCATGAAGATAAAAAGCTTCTGCACAGCAAAGGAAACAATCAACAAAACTAAAAGGCAACCAACGGAATGGGAAAAGATATTTGCAAATGACATATCGGACAAAGGGCTAGTATCCAAAATCTATAAAGAGCTCACCAAACTCCACACCCAAAAAACAAATAATCCAGTGAAGAAATGGCAGAAAACATGAATAGACACTTCTCTAAAGAAGACATCCAGATGGCCAACAGGCACATGAAAAGATGCTCAACGTTGCTCCTCATCAGGGCAATACAAATCAAAACCACACTCAGATATCACCTCATGCCAGTCAGAGTGGCAAAAATGAATAAATCAGGAGACTATAGATGCTGGAGAGGATGTGGAGAAATGGGAACCCTCTTGCACTGTTGGTGGGAATGCAAATTTGTGCAGCCATTCTGGAAAACAGTGTGGAGGTTCCTCAAAAAATTAAAAATAGATCTACCCTATGCCCAGCAGTAGCACTGTTAGGAATTTACCAAGGGATACAGGAGTACTGATGCATAGGGGCACTTGTACCCCAATGTTTATAGCAGCACTCTCAACAATAGCCAAATTATGGAAAGAGCCTAAATGCCATCAACTGATGAATGGATAAAGAAATTGTGGTTTATATACACAAGGGAGTACTACGTGGCAATGAGAAAGAATGAAATATGGCCCTTTGCAGCAACATGGATGGAACTGGAGAGTGTGATGCTAAGTGAAATAAGCCATACAGAGAAAGACAGATACCATATGGTTTCACTCTTATGTGGATCCTGAGAAACTTAACAGAAACCCATGGAGGAGGGGAAGGAAAAAAAAAGAGGTTACAGTGGGAGAGAGCCAAAGCATAAGAAACTCTTAAAAACTGAGAACAAACTGAGAACAAACTGAGGGTTGATGGGGGGTGGGAGGGAGAGGAGGGTGGGTGATGGGCATTGAGGAGGGCATATTTTGGGATGAGCACAGGGTGTTGTATGGAAACCAATTTGACAATAAAGTTGATATATTGAAAAAAAAAGAATGTTTCTGTAAGAAAATATAATTGCATTTATGGTGAGTACAATGGTATATGAATCATATGAATTTGGTAAGCTATCCCTCAAGACATATCTTTATTGCAAACCTGTATAACCAAGGAATTTGTGACTTCCCTCATTTCATGAAACACATGGTAGCCATCATATAGAATTCCTCTAAATTCATATCACAAAACTTGCTCATTCATACACTTTTACATATTTTTACACTCTCTTTCTATTACTGCAATGAATTTACTGTTTCTATTTCCCCAAAATTCATGTGTTGAATCCCTAATTCTTAAAGTGAATGTATTAGGAGGTGGAACCTTTGGGAAGTAACAAGGTCATGAGAGTGGAGCTCTCATAATGAGATTGGTGTCCTTGTAAGAACACACACTGGAGAGCTCACCCTTTCTCTCTCTGCCTCTGCCCTCACCCTGACTTTCTCTATCTCCATCACATAAGCACAGGAGAAAGCTGCCATCAGCAAGCCAGGGAGATATCCCTACCAAGAACCAAACTGGTGGCACCATGATCTTGGACTTCCCAGCCTCCAGAAATAAATGTTGGTTGTTTAAGCTACCCAGTCTATGGTATTTTTGTTATAGGAACCCAAATAGACTAAGCCAATTACCATGGAAAAGTCAATTTAAAACTGATCTTCTGCCAATTCTCTGTATGTTAGCCCTTCCTACTTGCTCAAAAATTCAATCACTTGTTGGGGCACCTGGGTGACTCAGTTGGTTAAGTACCTGACTTCGGCTCAGGTCATGATCTCATAGTTTGTGGTTCCATCCCCAGGTCAGAATCCCTGCTGACAGCTCAGAGCCTGGAGTCTACTTCAGATTCTTTGTCACCCTCTCTCTGCTCTTTACCTGCTCGTGCTCTGTCTCCCTCTATCTCTTAAAAATAAATAAACATTAAAAGAAACTCAATCACTTGTATATTCTTCCCTGCATCTTCCACCTTCTCATTTTCTACTCATGTTTTCCTATCAGCAGGTAAACATGCTGAATAATTCTTTTTTCTTAACAAACAAGAACCTATCTCTGTCAAATTCCTGTTCCTCACAGACACTGCCCTCATTCCTTCCACTCACAAATCTCTTTACATAAATAAATGTAAATTCTCTACATACTTTTCACTCCCTACTCGTTCTTCAATCCATGGTAGTCTGTTTTTTCCCCAACTTTCCCCCAAAGGTGCTGTTACTTGACCAATCATTCAATTTATTAAATTTCTGTGTTCTTATCTTAAATGTTTATTTATTTATTTTTGAGAGACGGGGGGGAGGGTGTGCAGAGAGAGAGAGGGAGGCAGAGGATCTGAAGCAGGTTCAGAGTTGTCAGCCCACAGCTGACTCAGGACTCAAACTTATGAACTGTGAGATCATGACCTGAACTGAAGTCGGACACTTAACTGACTGAGCCATCCAGGTGGCCCATGTTCTTCTGTTATTTAGTATGTTAGAAACATTTAACATCCTTGGTAATTATCTCCTTGAAATTCACTATCCTCTCCTGGGATTTTCTCCAGCTCTTGTTCTCAATTTGCCCTTTAGTGGTTCTGTCTCTGACTATTCTTGAAACTATTCCCATTCCTGCTTTCCCTAAGTCATCTTTTATTCCCAATCCAAACATATTTTCTGAGCAATGGTCTGTATTCACCCGGATCTGGAATCTACTTTGGTGTTTAGTACTATCTGTTTTCCACTGCTAACCCAGATCACATTTCTGTGCCGAACAGTTGCTATAGACAATCCCACAGTACCTTAACTGTAACATAGTCACATGAATTTATCATCATCTTCCACAAACCAACCCATCATCAATTTAATGGATGTAGTCAAAAGCTAAGATATTATTCGTTTCACTTTTTAACCCTCATAAAGTGCCCCCTCCACCCATACTCACGAAAATAAGCCAATCATATTCTCCTCACTTCTAAAAGCAATCTACTTCTCTTCTGCCCTAGAACATATATCGCTTCTGGATAGCTACAGTTGGAGTCACATAGCCTAGTGGTTACGAGTGTAAGTTTTCCACATGGGGAATGAATTCCTAAATCTGCCACTTATTCTTGTGTTACTCTCAACAATTAACAACTCCAAAGATTCATTTCTTCATCTTTACAACTGGAATTATTATAAAGCCCAGCCTCATAAAACTTAAGTGAAATAATGTCACAGTGCTGACAAATACGTAGGTACTCAGTATGTGTTACAAAGTTATTTCCAAGTTAACAGCCTTTCTCTTTGGTGTATACTCTTCACAACTAAATATATATTCATTTCCCTACTTTGATTTTATTCTGTATCTATGACATATACACTAGAGATCCATGACCCAAAGCAGAGTGGGTTAACTATGCTGAGGAGCTTTGACCTCAATTGGGATTTAGGATAGCTCATTCTAAATGATCTGACCTGAGCGATCTTCCTAAATAGAAATCATTTCTCAAATTAAAACCATTTGGTGGTTCCTGTTGCATGTGGCATAAAATGCAAATCCATTAGAACGGTATACCAGATTGTTCATGACCTGGCCTCTGCCACTGTCTCAGCCTTATCTGTCAACCTTTATTCCTATGTTATGGTCACAGGTATTTCCTTTAGTTCCCCCCAAATCTCATGCTCTCATAATTCCAAACTTTGCAAATGCAATTCCCCTCATCTGGACATCTTTTCCCCATCCTCTTTGCCTAGATAATACAATCAGGTACCAAAACTCAAGGCCATTGTCTTGACTATGAATATCCACAGTACCTTAGAATACCTAGAGCATGGCACTGTGATAATTGTTAAATCATCTGTCTCCCCCTCTGGGGTTTCAGCTTTATGAGGCAGGTGAGTATATGTATCTATACGTATATTATTTATCTTTCTAAGTCCAGAAACTATCAGACTTCTTAACTCATGGAAGGTACTTTATAACAATTTTGAAAGACTATATCAATGAATGAATAAATAATTTAGGCTGCTAAATGACCTTACACATAGGAAAAGGGTGTCCTGTTCATCATCTAGTCTGGTCAGAAGTATGTGTTTGCTTGTAAATCTATCTCATGTGTTTTATTCACATAAGTTAACACTCAGAACTCAGTCATCAGGGGCTAGTGACCAGACCTTAAAAACCATCAATCCATTGAGCTACAATCACCCTGGGCTGAAGCTAAATAAGAAAGCCTGTCTTCACTATTTATTTCAAAAATAAATCCAATAGGCTGAGGTTTAAAGCAGAGATTTTACACTCACATACCTACAGGGGTCAGGTAAGCACATAAATGAGTAACATGGGTAAATGCATATTATGTAACAGCAGGGGCTGAACTAAAAGGAGAATGCAGGCCTTTTCTAAAAGGAATAGACATTGCTCATCTCCAGTGAAATATTCTCAGATCTTCAGGCTGGTTTTTTAAACCTGGTAATCCAAGACTTGCATGTGAGGCTACTCATTTTAAAATATGGCTTACTAGGGGTGCCTGGGTGGCTCAGTTGGTTAAGGGTCTGACTCTCTTGTTTTGGCTCAGATAGTTATCTCACATTCAGTCATGAGACCAAGCCCTGCATCGGGCTCTGTGCTGAGCTGGAGCCTGCTTGGGATTCTGTCCCAAATTCGCCCTCTGCCCCTCCCTCACTTGCACTCTCTCTCTGTCTCAAAAAAATAAATATAAATTTAAAAAAACTTAGATATGACTTATTAAAACAATGAGAAACAAACAAATCTAGGGAGACAATCCATTTGTGAATTATCAATTTATGATCTTGGCCTTAAACCAAAGAGAAAGAAGACAAAATTTGAGACAGCCAATAGATAAGTACTAATTTGTCATGTTCATGAATGCCTTTACCTTAGATCAGCTCTTTCTACCCAAGGACAGGTCCAAAACTTCAGTGTTATCCTTAAGCACCTCCTAACATATAACCCCCCATTCTCGGAAGAAAATCCTTTTCTTCTAATTCCTTTTTTATTACTTTTTTTTAAAAAAATATTTTATTTTTAAAATATATTTTACTGTAAAGTTAGCTAACATACAGTGTATACAGTATGCTCTTGGCTTTGGAAGTAGATTCCTATGATTCATTGCTTACATACAACACCCAGTGCTCATCCCAACAAGTGCCCTCTTCAATGCCCATCGCCCATCCTCCCCCCACCCCTCCATCAACCCTCAGTTTGTTTTTGGTATTTGAGAGTCTCTTATGGTTTGCCTCCCTCCCTGTTTGAAACTACTTTTTCCCCTTCACTTCCCTCATGGTCTTCTGTTAAGTCTCTCAAATTCCATATATGAGTGAAAATGTATGATACCTGTCTTTCCCTGCCTGACTTATTTCACTTAGCATACTACTTGGCAATGAGAAAGAATGAAATCTTGCCCTTTGCAACAACGTGGAAAGAATGATTTCTAATCCTTAAAGAAAATCACAGACATTACTGAACAATCTCTTCATTTTTCCATTCTCCGTCTATAAACTTACCTATCATTGGAACCATCCAACATCAAAGGAGAGGTGAACTTTCTCCTCTTTAAAGAAATCCTCCCACAGTTGACTTTACTATGTCTCCTCCAATGGAAGAATAAACTTTGTGAAAATGTCTATACTGGGGCGCCTGGGTGGCGCAGTCGGTTAAGCGTCCGACTTCAGCCAGGTCACGATCTCGCGGTGCGTGAGTTCGAGCCCCGCGTCAGGCTCTGGGCTGATGGCTCGGAGCCTGGAGCCTGTTTCCGATTCTGTGTCTCCCTCTCTCTCTGCCCCTCCCCCGTTCATGCTCTGTCTCTCTCTGTCCCAAAAATAAATAAAAAACATTGAAAAAAAAATTTAAAAGAAAAAAAAAGAAATTAAAAAAAAAAAAAAGAAAATGTCTATACTACCCAAAGCAATCTACATATTCAATGCAATTCCTATAAAAATACTACCAGCTTTTTCACAGAGCTAGAAGAAACAATCCTAAAATTTATACGGAACCACAAAAGAGCCCGAATAGCCAAGGTAATCTTGAAAAAGAAAAACAAAACTGGAGGCATCAAAATTCTGGACTTCAAGTTGTATTACAAAGCTGTAGTCATCAAGACAGCATATATTGGCACAAAAACAGACACATAGATCAATGGAACAGAATAAAAAATCCAGAAATGGACCCACAACTATATGGTCAACTAATCTTTGGCAAAGCAGGATATTATCTAATGGAAAAAAGATAGTCTCTTCAACAAACGGTGTTGGGAAAACTGGAAGGCAATATGCATAAGAATGAAACTGGACCACTTTCTTACATCATATACCAAAATAACTTCAAAATGGATAAAAGTGAGACAGAAAAGCATCAAAATCCTAGAGGGAACACAGGCTGCAAACTCTTTCAACTCGGCTGGAGCAAATTCTTACTAGACACATTGCCAGAGGCAAGGGAAACAAAAGCAAAAATGAACTACTGGGACTTCATCAAGATAAAAGGCCTCTGCACCGTGAAGGAGACAGTCAACAAAACTACAAGGCAACCTACAGACTGGGAGAATATATTTGCAAATGACATATCTGATAACAGGTTAGTATCCAAAATCTATAAAGAACTTATTAAACTCAATACCCCAAATCAAACAACCCAGTTAAGAAATGGGCAGAGGACATGAATAGACATTTTTCCAAAGAAGACACCCAGGTGGCTAACAGACACATAAAGAGATGCTCAACACTACTCATCATCAGAGAAATACAAATAAAAATACAATGAGATACCACCTCATACCTGTTAGAATGACTAAAATTAACAACACAAGAAACAACAGGTGTTGTCAAGGATGCAGAGAAAGAGGAACCCTCTTACACTCTTGGTGGGAATGCAAACTGGTGCGGGCACTCTGGAAAACAGTATAAAGATTCCTCAAAAAGTTAAAAATAACACTACCTTATGATAGAACAGTTGCATTACTGTGCATTACCAGGTGCATTACCCCCCAGCACCCCTTCCCCAAAGGATACAAAAATATAGTTCATAGGGGCGCATGCACTCCAATGTTTATAGCAGCATTGTCAACAATAGCCAAATAGTGGAAAGAGCCCATGTGTCTATTGACTGATGAATGGATAAAGAAGAGGTGGTATGCTCTCAACAATAGCCAAATTATGGAAAGAGCCTAAATGTCCATCAACTGATGAATGGATAAAGAAATTGTGGTTTATATACACAATGGAATACTACGTGGCAATGAGAAAAAATGAAATATGGCCTTTTGTAGCAACGTGGATGGAACTGGAGAGTGTGATGCTAAGTGAAATAAGCCAAACAGAGAAAGACAGATACCATATGGTTTCACTCTTATGTGGATCCTGAGAAACGTAACAGAAACCCATGGGGGAGGGGAAGGAAAAAAAAAAAAAAAAAAGAGGTTAGAGTGGGAGAGAGCCAAAGCATAAGAGACTGTTAAAAACTGAGAACAAACTGAGGGTTGATGGGGGGTGGGAGGGAGGGCAGGGTGGGTGTTGGGTATTGAGGAGGGCACCTTTTGGGATGAGCACTGGGTGTTGTATGGAAACCAATTTGAGAGTAAATTTCATATATTAAAAAATAAAATAAAATAAAATAATAAAATAAAAAAAAAATAAAAAAAATAAAAAAAAGAAGAGGTGGTATGTATATACACATATATGCATATATATGTATATACAATGAAATATATGTAATGGAATACTACTCAGCCATCAAAAAGAATGAAATCTTCCCATTTGCAATGACGTAGTTGGAGCTAGAGTGTACTATGCTAAGCAAAATAAGTCAGTCAATAAAAGACAAATACTATACGATTTCACTCATGTGTAGAATTTAAGAAACAAAACAGATGAGCATATGGAAGGGGGGAAAAGAGAGAGGAAAGCAACCCACAAGAGACCTTAAAGATAGAGAAGAAACTGAGGGTTGATGGAGGGAGGTGGGAGGGGGATGGGCTAAATGGGTATTAAGAAGGGTACTTGTTGTGATGAGCACTGTGTGCTGTATGTAAGTGATGAATCACTGAAATCTACTCCTGAAACCAATATTGCACTGTATGTTAACTAACTGGAATTTAAATAAAAATTTGAAAAGAAAAAAAAAATATATCCTCTCCATTTATTATCCTCTTTTCTAAAAGATCTTCAATTTATCCTTCTGCTCAATTTAGTGATAGTCTCATCTTGGGGGGTGGGCTGCAGGGGACAAAAACAAAAACAAAAAACCCTTGCCCTACTGCCTTCTCTAGATTTCCTTTAAAGTAAAACTTATTTTGTATTTTTTAAAATGAAATTTACTATTACATTAGCATAGATTTACAGAACAAGAAGCTATCACTTTTATTGAGCTATGTGAAGTTTTCTGACTTTCAAAAAAAATGTATTACTTAATGCCATTTGTTTATTTGATAAATATTTATTAGCATAGTATATACCAAGTACTGCTCAATAATGGCCCATCCTAAACCCCAATTGAGGTTAAAGTGCCTCAGCACAGTGAACCCACTATTCCATGGTTCATGGATCTCCAGTTCACATATCACAGAGACAGAATAAAATCCAAGTATGGAAATGGGCCCATATTGTTTAGTTAGCAGGAAACACTTATCTATGAGCACAGCCAATGTCTTTAATACACACTGAGTCTTAATCATATTAAATTAAGTTAGGGGGCACCTGGGTGGTTCAGTTGGTTAAGCATCTGACTCTTCATTTTGGCTAAGGGGTTCCCCTTTCTCTGCATCCTTGCCAACACCTGTTGTTTCTTGGGTTGTTAATTTTAGCCATTCTGACAGGTATGAGGTGATATCTCATTATGGTTTTGATTTGTATTTCCTTGATGATGAATGATGTTGAGCATCTCTTCATGTGTCTGTTAGCCACCTGAGTGTCTTCTTTGGAAAAATGTCTATTCATGTCCTCTGCCCATTTCTTAACTGGGTTGTTTGATTTTTGGCTAAGGTCATGGGCTCAGGTCATGATCTCACAGTTCATGGGATCAAGCCCCATGTCAGATTCTGAGCTGTCAACATGGAACCTTCTTGGGATTCTCTGTCTCCCTCTCTCTCTCTGCTCTTCCCCCACTTGCACACACACGTGTGTGGGCTCTCTCTTTCCTGTCTCTCAATAATAAATTAATAAACATTTAAAAAAACAAAATAAGTTTAGATTAAGTATCTTATTAATTTTCAGTTTGTGACTATGGATGGAAGGGCAAAAATTCCAAATGTAAGGGAGAGATCATGTTGCTGAAAGTTTCAACACAAGGGCCCAGATACGACACTGACTGGCATGCAGAAAAATGTGGGCAATGGTTTTGAGGGGCCACCTTTTGTTTTAACTAAGGTCCATAATAATGCTTTTCAAATCATGAGTCAAGACTCTAGAGTGGGTTATGAAATCAATTTAGTGGATCATAGCAAGCACTTTTAAAAGAAATTATATGAAAGAGAATAGAAAATAAGGTGCATAGCAAAGTAAGGTGCATAGCACATAAAAAAGTCCTAATTACATCACATAAATATGTATATTGATATGTATGTATGGGCACTGTGTGTATTACAGTAAAAAATATATCTCTTACTCTATATTGTGGTAAAAATAAATATATATTGGGGGGAGTCACTGGTTTGTGTTTTTCAACCCTCATAAATGAATAATCTATATTCTCTGTCTACGCCCTTTTACTTCCCAATCTCAATCTGTTATTTCTGCTTGAACAAACTCACTGAAATTGCTCTTAATAATGTCACTGATGGCCTTCTATCTGTCAGATTGAATGTACTCCATTTCAGATACATTCATAGCTGAATTCTCTGCAGTGCTGAACATTGTTCATATATCTTTCTTAAAACTTATTGGCTTTGGCTTGTGTGATACCATTTTCTATATGATTCTCCTCCTATCCTTCTGGTGCTTCCCTCTAGGTTTTGTTTTCTTGCTCCTATCCCTCAGTCTTGCCCTGAAATGCTGGCATTTCTGCAGAACAGAGCATGAGCCTCAGAGATGCCACAACAACAAGACTGAACTTTATCTCTGCTACTTAGCACCTCCAATACTACCTCCCTGGCCCTATTTACTAGCATCTCTTACCTGGATTATTGCATTAACCTAATGACTGGTCTCCTCTTCT
This sequence comes from Neofelis nebulosa, assembly GCF_028018385.1. Lineage (NCBI taxonomy): Eukaryota > Metazoa > Chordata > Mammalia > Carnivora > Felidae > Neofelis > Neofelis nebulosa. The sequence goes on along the minus strand of NC_080784.1, from coordinate 85,232,558 downwards.
GCCTATGCTCAAAAAGTGGCCAGAGTACCCTGGTAAAAGGGAAGTCAGACCATCTCATTTCTTTGATCAAAACCACTCACTGGTCCCATGACCTCTTTCAGGTCTTTGCTCAAATAGCATATTCTTAGTGAAGAGCTCCAAGCCTCTCTCCTTTTTTTGTTTAATGTTTATTTATTTTTGAGAAAGAGAGAGATAGAGACAGAGTGTGAGTGGGGGAGGGGCAGAGAGAGAAGGAGACACAATACAAAGCAGGCTCCAGGCTCTAGGCTATCAGCATAGAGCCCAACGCGAGGCTCAAACTCACAAACCGTGAGATCATGACCTGAGTGGAAGTTATACACTCAACCGACTGAGCCACCCAGGCACCCTCAAGCCTCCGTTCTTAAATAAATAATTTTCTTGCCACTACAAGATGCCCTGTCCTCTTTCTCTGCTTTAGTTTCCTCCATAGCCCTTGTATAACATACTATATGATCATTTATTTTGTTTACTATCTGTCTCCTTTTATTAGGATATAAGATCCAAAGGAGCAAGGATTTCTGTCTGTTTTGTAGAATACTGTATCTCCAGGGCACCTGGACAGCTCAGCCAGGTCATGATCTCACAGTTCATAAGATGGATCCCCCACATTGGGCTCTGCACTGACAGCACATAGCCTGCTTGGGATTCTCTCCCTAGCTATGTCCCTCCCCTGCTCATTCTCTTCCTCTCTCTCTCTCAAGATAAATAAATACCTTGAAAAAAAAAAAGAAAAAAAATACTATATTCCCAGCATCCAGAATTGGTGGCCCATATGAGGAGACCAATAATATTTACTTAAATAATGAGTGACTATCATCAATCATGTATTCTTTTTATGATAATAGGCCTCAGAGTACACATAGACTATGTAACTTCCACACTGTACTATGTAGTTCTATGTGTAATATGATTTTTAAGAGGGTTTTTAGCTATTAAGCAAAAAAATAAGAGATATTTATAGAAATCTGAAATTCATAGCCAGATCTTTTAAATTTATTTATTTATTTTTGAGAGAGAGAGAGAGAGAGAGCAGGGAAGGGCAGGGTAAGAGAGAGAGAGAGAGAGAGAGAGAGAGATTGATTGAGAGAGAGAATCTCAAGCAGGCTCTGCACTGTTAGCATAGGGCTGGATCTCACAAACCATGAAATCATGACCTGAGCCAAAATCAAGGAGTGGATGCTTAACCAACTGAGCCACCCAGGCACCCCTGGAGCCAGGTCTTAATCCTATGTTAGCAGTGTTCCTTCCTGATAACCCTATAAGATGCAGGTAACTATATGTTGCTCTGGTTAAACAGATAATACAAATGACCTAGAGATGCTAGGTCATCACACACATAACCACTTCTATTGGCCTAAAGAGTGTGAAAGATAGTTCAGTTTCTTTCCTTTATTTTCTTTTCAATAACCCATAATTATGCAAAAGGAGAAAAATAATAAAAAATTTATTTTTCCCATGAAATATAACTAGACTACAACCTTAATTTTTTTTTCATTCACTGCTATTGTTATTTAAAAGATATTTGCTCCTGTAAAAGAACTAAATGAACCATTAAGATTTTCCCTTAATCATAAACACTTTTCCTTTCATAGAGAGACAAAAAGAAAAAGTCAATTTAATCTTCTCTCTGCTCCCCTAATTCATCCCCTTTAATTTTCACAAACTTACAATCCTCTCACCTAGTATTACTATTATTCCCATTGAACAGATGGAGAATTAAGACATGAGACTAGAAAGTCTGTTCAAGGTCATGCAGCATGCAGGTATCAGGTAGAAGAGCTATGGTTTGACTCAAAGACTTAAGGCATGGAAGGGTAGGGGGTTTATGGGACAGAGGACATATCTTGAGAAATGTGATTGATGGTCAGGAGGTAAGAGCAAAAAGAGAAATCCAAGCATGATCCACAGGTGTCTGGCTTAGGTGACTAGGATGGTTCTTCCAGTGACCTATGGGAAGAAGAGGTTCAGAGCACAAGTTTACCAGATCAATTTTGGATATAAGTTTGAGGTACCTGTGGGAATATAATTTTGAAGCTCAGGACTGTGCCCTGGGCTGGAGATACAAATGTGGAACTCAAAAGCACTTAGACAGAATCCAAAATTATAGATGCCAATAAGTTCACCCAGGAAAATCACACTGCGTTTGTCAACTAGGAAATAGTAAGTTATCTGAGAAAGAAGAGTTTTACCAGAATGAGAGAGTTAATGAAAGATTGTTGTAGTCCAAAGAGCAATGGTTGGTAGGGAAGCAGGGCAGTGAATGTGACCTATTCTTTTGAGAAATGGTTATTTGCAGAGGGGAAGGAAATGATTGAACACTATCTGGAAGTCACAGGAGCTGTTAAAATTTTCTTCAGCTGATCGTCTCCCTTTTGACACCTTCTAAAAATTGACCTTTCTAGAAACATAACTCTGAAAGTCTCATGTCCTTGGAAAGACTTTGCCAGATATGACTGGCCATCCTCCAACTTCCCAGGAACCCTCCTGAAACAGCCCTCTTTAGGAAACACTCCACATTGTGGCCTCTCCCACACCATCAGGGTCTTGGGATCCTGTTCATTAGGTAAATTAGTCTGTATGGATGAATGTTAATGGTAAAAATATTACTCTTTTTAAAATGCCTATTTGTTAGTTTGTTTTCCTGTATTTTTTTAAGTTTAAATTCAAGTTAGTTAAAATACATCTTGGCTTTAAGAGCAGAACTCAGTGATTCATCATTCACATATAATACCCAGTGCTCATACTGAAAAGTGCCTTCCTTAATGCCCATCACCCATTTAACCCATTCCCCCACCACCTCCCCTCCAGCAACCCTCAGTTTGTTCTCTGTATTTAAGATTCTCTTACGGTTTGCCTCCCTCTCTGTTTTTATTTTATTTTTCCTTCCCTTCCCCTATGTTCATCTGTTGAGTTTCTCAAATTCCACATATGAGTGAAATAATATATTTCTCTGACTGACTTATTTTGCTTAACACAATACCCTCTAGTTCCATTCACATTGTTGCAAATGGCAAGATACACACACACACACACACACACACCCCACATCCTCTTTATCCCTTCATCAGTTGACAGACATTTTTGTGAGAGAGAGAGAGAGAGAGAGAGAGAGAGAGAGGTGTAGACAGAGAGGGCAACAGAGGATTTCTGACCCAAAGTGGGCTCTGTACTGACAGCAGAGAGCCCAATGCAGGGCTCAAACCCATGAATCCTGTGATCAGGACCTGAGCCAAAGTTGAATGTTCAACCGACTGAGCCCAGGCACCCCTGAAAATGTGACTCTTATCAGGTGACTTCTATGTTGAAATAAGTCTTCCTGGGGATCTGTATTTTATTCTAAAGCATGATTTCACAAAGTGTGCTTCATGAAAGCCTAGTACTACTGGATGCAATCAGTATTACCTAAAATATACTAAAGTATAGAAGGTTTCATGGTCCACTAATTTTAGGAAATGCTGGGCTTACCAAAGTTAAAAAAAAGTTTCTTTACTGAAGGATTTTCAGAGACTAATATTCAATGTGCATCATAAAACTACAGGAGAGACACATACAATTCAGCATTTCCCAAAATTACCTGATTTTAGTTTGTTTGTTTTTTTTTAAAAGTTATCACATGGGACAGAAATTTAGGAAGGTGTCTTCCTACAGGAATAATGCTAATGGTAGTTATTTCAGGCAATGTGACAAATTAATTGGAGATCAAAATCAGCATCACTTCAATTATACCAGCTATCACCCCATTGGAGCAGCCACATTTTCTCAACTTCATGCCACTTTCAGCTCTTTTCTCACATAATGACATTAATTTGGGCAAAATCACTTTTAATGAGAACAGAACTTTCTTTGAAAGTTGAAGTGTTTGCTTTCCCTTTTGATCAACAAAATTCTACGGACTGAATTTTAAAAACTGGGATTGGGTTTGTGGCGTTTTTTATTTCGTGGTGTACACAGTGACTGAGTACAAATGAGATAAAGTTGATGAATAAACTTGTTGATCGTTGATATTATTTCTCTGCTTCTATTTGCTTTTTTTTTTCTTTTATAGCTTGCAAGCTCAGTTGTTACAAGGAAAATCAATAAACAAGCTTTCAAGGAAACTTATACCCAGGGAGAATAAAGGCCCGTTTGCCTTGAAGTTATTCTTTTTCTTTTTTAAGGGAGTAATATCCGCTCCACAGCCAGAGTTCACTTTCAAGTCAACAGAAACCCTGTGTGCTTATGAGTACTCTCTGCTGAGAGAACAGAGCCCCCAAGTATTTTCAGAGGGATATCTTTTGTTACCAGGATAACTTTTGTGAATTGAATTGTTCTGAAGTCAGGCAGGATTGAAAAAAAAGGAACCAGTGTGGCCAAGAAAATAAACTATTGTCCACAAGTTGAGGAGATGGAAAAGAATGTACGTAAGGCTACAAAAGACAGCCTTTTCATGTGAATGTAAATGAAACATAATTTTATTTATTAATGGCACAGAGACTCTCTGCCCTCTCCTGGAACTTATACCTAGGAAATAGAGACCAGATCCTTTAGAGTTCTGTTCTTTGTCAAAGTATTTTTGCCATTGCATGACAGTATTTAAAGGAGGTGACCTTGGACCACATGTGTGAGTTGCAAATCTGAGCAGCAGCATTCAAAAAAACGTAGTAAGATGATAGAAATATTCTATAACTTTGCAATACTCAGTATGTTAGCCAGTAGTTACATATAAATATTGAATGCTTGAAATGTGGTTAGTGTAGATAAAGAACTAAATTACCAATATTATTTAATTTTAATTAATTCAAATTTAAGTAATTGCATGTGCCTAGTGGCCACCATGTTAGCATAACACTGGAGAATGAGAGCTGAATTCAGATTCTCAGCCTTTTTATAAGCACATAGAGTAACATGGATATCCCCAACTCATGTTCCCTGGTCATTTCCTTCCAAGCAAAATTACATCACAAAGCCAATGGCAAGAGTCAACAACAACAAAAAAATGTCCACATCTACTTGGCAAATCAGTACATTTAAATAAAGGCATGGGTAAAAGTAGAATGGTAGTCATTGTGTAGGAAGAGGGTCTGAGACGTGTTTTAGTAAGAAAAGAGAGTCCTTGAAAAAATATATACACCCCTATGTTCATCGCACCATTATTAACAATAGCCAAGTTATGGAAACAACTTAAATGCCCATCAACCTATGAATCGATAAAAACTGTGGCATACATATTGACATTGAAATATTACTCAGCCATAAAAAAGAGGATGACATCTTGCCATTTGCAACAACATAGATGGACTTTGAGGGTATTGTGCTAAGTGCAATAAGTCAGAGAGAGAAAGACAAATACTGCATGATCTCACTTATATGTGGAATATTTTTAAAAAATGAGCTCATAGATGCAGAGAACAATTTGGTGGTTGCCAGAGGCAGGGGTGAGAGTGGGTGAAATGGGTAAAGGGGATCAAAAGGTACAAACTTCCAGGTATAAAATAAATAAGTCACAAGAGCATAATGTACAGCATAGTGACTATAATTAATAATACTGTATTGCATACTTGAAAGTTGCAAAGAGTAAATCTTAAAAGTTCTCAGGACACACACACACACACACACACAAATTCTGTAACTATGTGTTGGTGACAGATGTTAATTAGACTTGTGGTGATCATTATCCAATAGATAAAAATATCAAGCCATTACTTGAAACTAATATAATGTTGTATGTCAATTATACCTCAATAAAAAAAGAAAAGAAAATGAAAAGAGAGTCCTGAGAAAGAGCTACTGGATAAGAATGTAGCGTTAGTGTTGCAGTTATCTATTTGCTGCCTAACAAATTTCCCCACAATTTAGTGACTTAAATCAATGACATTTGTTTTGCTCATGAATTTGCAACTTGGGCAGGGCTCATGGGAAGATAGTGCATCTCTGTTCTGGCCATCATCACCTGAATTGCCCCAAGGCTGGGAACAGGGATCACCTGAAGGCTTGTCCCCACACCTGGCTAGAAATAATGCTGACAACTGGCTATAAAACTATCAGCCAGAACACATTAAAAATGGATACTCCATGAGGCCTGGACTTTTTTCACAACATGGTGACTTGATTCCAAAGGCAAGTGTCCAGAAAGAGAGTTCTTTACCCTCTTTATGACCCAGCTCTGGAAGTCCCATAGCATCACTTCTGCAGTACTCTGCTCATCAGAGAAGACACAAAACCCATCAGGTTCAGGGGAAGGGAAAATAGTGTTCACCTTTTGATAAGGAATGCCAAGGAGGTTATGGGAAAGCACATGAGACTAGATATATTGCTGTAGCCATTTTTTGCAAAATACTGTTTTGCTTAACTATTTTACAGTTTAGTTAAATAGTTTAGGCTTCAAGTAATAGAAGCCTTAGTCAAAGTAGACTAACAAAAAAAGAAATTTATTATTTTAACAAACTGTTAAGCTTAAAGTCTCAAGTGTATCTGCATCCAGTGGCTCAAATGATACAATTCATCTTTCTCATGCATACTAATCATTCTGTGTTTCTCTCTTGTCTCTTTTCTCTCTGTCTCTCTCTCTTTTCAACTGCCCCAGCAACTTCTACAAATGGCAGAACAAAAGATTACTGGCAATGCTAAGTCAACATCCTGACAGGAAATTTTTTCTTGGACACCAAGTCTCATAGAAGGACTGTGATTAATTTGTTTATATACACCATGCCTGGCCGTTGTCCAATCCTGGGTCCTGGAAAATGAAGTCCCATTACAGGCCAGGTAAAGTTCACAAATTGACACAACCAGCAATTATTTAATCTCACTGAATTTGGGTTTTCACACATGTAGACAGGAGGTTCTGATTGATTGATGGCAAAACTCACTCCCGTTCTCCCCTCTCCTCTATCTGACCAATTGCAATGTGATTTTGTAGCTTCTTTCATCCAATGATGGAGTCTATTTCCCTGGATCCTAGGCTAACCTTGAGATTTAGTTTTGGCCAATAGAATGTGATCAAAGTAACTTTGTGCCAATATTGAGCATAGGTCTGAAGATCCCTTAGGCATTTCTGCTCTTTTTCTCTCAGATCCCCAACACTACCATGAAAACAAGCTCAGTTTAGACTGTTGAAGGAAGAAAGATTGAGTAGAGCAAAGCTGAGTCAGCCCAGTTCTCCCAGCCAAACTCAAAGACACATAAGACAGCTCAGCCTAGATCAGCAAAACCAATCCACAGCTGACTTTTCAGCTGTCTGAAGATACATGAGCAAACCCAGCTAAAACCACCCAATCTGCAGACTGTGCCCTTGAGTTTTTCTCCTTGTGTGTTTGTTCCACAGCGTTACTATGACAAATATGAAACCATGATGCCAGAAACCCCTAAATCTTAGAGCTGTGTTTAGAACAGTGCCTGACATCAAATAAGTAGTCAATAAATATTTGCTATTATTATTATCCATAAATGCCAGTACCACATGGAATATGAGTGGGCTTCCTAAAGAAAAAAAAAGGGTTTCCCAAACTAAACTCCAAAAACAAACAAAATTTAAAAAATGAGATACCTGCCACATGTTTCATGTGCTCTAACAAAGAAAGAATATTGACCTATTAAATTTTTAATAATTTTAATAAATCTATAAGAAAAAGTAAGCATATAATGGGAAACACTTCACTTATTGTCAGTGCAGTAAAAGTAGTTGATTTGCAAAGCCTTTCACATATCCTGTATAAATTTCTAATATCTGATGTATGCCTAGCTATCACACCACCAATTAGATCAAATATCAGACTTCTTCCTTGCAAAATAGACAGTAACATTTTCATTATATTATTAATTGCTGTTGTTAACAATATTTATATCAGGCCAAAAATAAGGACAAGAGTAATTTTCTCTCTCCTAGTGTTTTTCAGACAGAATAATTCTATGTCTGATACTATTTTGAATGGTGGACTTTAAAAAGATAAATACATTAGCTCCAAGAGAACATTATACCTTACCTTTACAAAAACTAGAGACACACATGACTCTGAGCCTCACCCTTCTGTGTGAGTTGTGTGTATTGTGGGGGAAGAGGCTGTTCTCTCATAGCGACCCTTCTCGGTCTGCTCTTTCAGGTAAGTCACTCATCCAGTTACATAACTTCAGTAAAACTCTGTCACAGTTTCATTTCAGCTTGTAAATTCTCTTGTGAACTCAACTCTATATTTCCATTTCTATTTGACTTTTGTACTCAGATGTTCTGCCATTTCCTTTCTCAATAGGTCTTAATGTGAATCACTGCCTCCCTGTCCTATGTCCACAAAATACATGTATGTTAAGTGATAACTCAATGTAAATAAGGATCCTAGTTCTGTTCCTTACACATAACAAAAACAGAATAAGTAGTAATTATCACTAATTTTGTCATTACTTTTATTTTCTAATTTTGCCTTCACAATATCCCTAGGTGTGGCTATGGCAAGTATTATTATCTTATCTGTTAATTATGAGTATAATATACCAAGAGGATAAGATGCATAGGTCACCAAATATGAAAGTACAAGTAGGGTGGCAGGTAGAGTTGCAAACACATATCAGTAAGATTAATAATGACTGCATGAAGGACAGTAAGTTTGAGAATAAATCTAATGAAAGTGAATTTTCAGATTCATTTAACAGAATTAACAGTACTTAATGTATATTAAGCACTTACTATGTGACAATAGCTATTGTGAGTCAAAAGTAATATCTTAGGTTCCTGGGTGGCTCAGTCGGTTGAGCAAATGACTCGGTTTCAGTTCAGGTCATGAGCTCACAGTTCATGGGATGGAGGCCCACATCGGGTTCTGTGCTGACAGTGTGGAGCCTGCTTGGAATACTCTCTCTCCTCTCTCTCTCTTCTCCTCCACCCCCAAATAAATGAATAAATCATTTAAAAAGTAGTATCTTAATATTAGCATTGACTCAATTATTTAAGCATTTTTTCATGGTTTTGTAGAAGAAACCAATATGAGACTCTATGGGTTAAATAGCTTGCATTCAGTCTAGTACCAATAAGCTAATAAATCACCAATAGGGAATTTGAATATAGATCATCTCGTTCCCACAAGTGTCCCTATTACACTTTTCTCTCTCTGAAGTGAAAAATGAAAAGAGAGATACGTAATGGTAAATGAAAAGTCATCAAGGTAGAAATATGTAAATCATACACAGGTGGGTCGATCATTGTGCATGGGCTATGAGGTAACAGCTGGGTGAAGAATCAGGTGGAAATGAGGTTGGGAAGGTTTGGGATGCAGCATAGGAAAAAATGACCCTTGATTTTCAGGTTGAGGTGTTTTAATTTCTGGAACAGCCTGAAGGGAAACTGACCCTCTCTATACTTTAACTTAATCTATGTCAATGGACGGAAAAATGAATATGTTGAGGAAAAATGCACTGGTACAAATGGAAATAGGAGTTCATTTCTTGATGGAGAGCTATTTAGAGTTTATTTAGCATTGGCAGCATTTCTATTCAAAATACTTCCTGAACATCTGTGTCATTTAATATTTGTAAAAGATAAAGAAAGAGACAGATTTCAGACAAATGCTCTGGTCACATCTCACCCCTAACCTCTTCTAGAAGGTTAAGTGCTGGAAGCAGAGTATGAACTGCTGTATATCAAGACAGTGATGTGCTTCAAATGTTGAAAGGGCCTTAACTGAACATCTGGCTAATAATGTGCCTTCCATTTATTAACTGCACTCACTCATTGCACCTGCTCCACGTGAGGAATGTACATGGGTCAAGTAACTGCAGCATGATTTAAAATGTTTGCCTTACCACCTACAAACATAATTAAAGGATAACAACTGCAATCTTGGGGGGAAATGTTGGTAAGTCCCTTTTACTAGTGGTTCTACAACAGAAATGCAAAAAAATAAGAAATTTGCTGATAATCTGATGAAATCAAACCAATAATTCTCAAATGTAACAACTTCAGTATAAAAGGAATTACTTTTTTAGTTTATGTACTAGTTGAGTTAGCCCCTACCTCACTACACCAACTAAATCAATTTTTAAAACTCTTAAAAGTGATGAGAGTGTAACATTAACATTAGTATCTTCCTTGGTAGAGCTGGTTTTAGGAAAGGAAATATTTTCATAATTCTCATTTCCAGCTTTTCCTAAGACATATATTTTTAAATTCACTGAAAGTAGTACTTTTCCAAGGGAGAAACATGGGAGTAATACTACCTTTTTCAAGATTATTTAAAAATCTGTTTGGTACTTGATCAACTAATAATCACCCGAGTTCTAATTCATGACTGAAATCCAACAGATTAGTCTGAATCATTCTGCTAATGTGATTCTGATTTGATCAGATATTAATTGCATTATTTACAATAATGGCCAGGGACACCTGGGTGGCTCAGTCGGTTGAGCGACCAACTTCAGTTCAGGTCATGATCTCACAGTTTATGGGTTCCAGCCCCATGTCGGGCTCTGTGCTGACAGCTCTGAGCCTGGAGCCTGCTTCAGATTCTGTGTCTCCCTCTCTCCCTGCCCCTTCCCTGCTCATACTCTCTCTCTGTCTCTTTCTCTGTCTCAAAAGTAAACTTTAAAAACTTTAAAAAAATAAATTAATTAAAAAAATAAAATAATGGCCAACATTGGCCAATACTATAATTTTCCTTTTTAAATTTTTTTGTAATATTTCTTTTTAGAGAGAGAGTGGGAGAGGGACAGACAGAGAGGGAGACAGAGATCTGAAGCGGGCTCTGCACTGACAGCAGAGAATCCAATGCAGGGCTCAAACCCATACACCATGAGATCATGACCCAAGCCAAAGGCAGATGCTTAACCGACTGAGCTACCCAGGCATTCCTTATAATTTTCTTATTAATTTCTGGAAAAAAATTTGAGATCATTTTACCTGCTTTGTTAAGGACTAAACAATTATATGTATTATAATTCATGGAAAATACATATTTTTTTCATATTTCTAAGTTTTCCTTGTCTACTGGTGAGCAAACACCTATAATACTCTTTGGCATCTATCAAAGCATTCTGAGTATCTTATAACAACAGAGCACAGCTCCAAGAAAGGTTAGACATTGCTAAATAAATAGCACACAGATGTGGATGCTAAAAAATTAATACCACACAATCTTCTGATGGGCTGGAGGATCAAAATGCTTCCACAAAAACAGAATGAAATAAACCCAAGCACAAATACTCATGTAATCGTGACATAAATGAATCATAAAGCACTGAAACAGAAGTTTAGAGATCGGCATCTAGTGCAACTTCTGACAAATTACTCAGCTCCACACATAGTTCTTATGTCATCTCATTGGTAGAGATAATATTGGAAGTAAAAGTAACTTGTTACATGTGAACAGAAACAAGTTTAAAAAATAATTTCAAAATATTTTATGATGTTTGTAATCCTTCTCATAACTCAAAAAACTACCTCTTACATTTTCAAAATAGGTACTTATTATTCTCAGATAAGATGTTCTAATAAAGTACCAATTTGTTGTCATTATGAGTTAAGGCCACGGGAACCCTAGGAGGTTGCTGCTGACATCTAGTGGCATAATTTTTTAAATGCCAAATTCATTAAAAATATATAACTAGGGAGAGAAAGGGACAAACATACATACATATGCACTTGAAAACTCTAGTGGATACCCCATGTCATAAATTATTTGCCTCTGCCCACACTACTGTGCTTCCAATTATTTGCTCCCCTTCCAAAGTAATGTTAGTACTGTAATCCAAAGAAATGAGAACTAACATATACGCTGAAGCCTAAAAGAACCAATTCCCTTGAAGTCCTTAGTCCTCTACTGGGAATTGCCAAGCCCCAGACAGCCCCAGTTCCTAAAGACACTGTTCCAACCCCAATAGTCACAATTTCATCTCAACTTCCCAAATAACCATAGCCCTCCCCAACTCCACACCTAGTACTTGAGTGCTTTCAAGATGCTACCCTAAAGAGACTACTGTAGAGCTGGGAATATGTTATTTCAGGCTGCATATCCACAAACATACACACATATTCAAAAGGGTCACATACTTCCTAGGCATGAGGTTCAACAATTATTGCAAACTTAAAAATAGCTTTCAGGGCACCTTTAATGGCTTCCAACAATCTACATGAATGATGGTGAAAAGAAGAACACAGAAGAAACTGAACTTAGGAAAAATGATGAGGAGCATAGAGTATGCTTCTATACACATGTAAAAGGATTTATTTTGTAGTGTATGTATGTATGTATGTATGTAAGGTGCGCGCATATGTGTGTGCATGTGTGTGTGTGTGTGTGTGTGTGTGTGTGTGTGTGGAAAGAGATACACTCTCAAGTTCTGCACATACCTCACTCTAGCTAGAACACTAATGAATATAGTAGGTAAACACTGACTTAATGAATGAACAAATAAATGAATGAGGTGACAAATTATAATATAACTTTTTTTCCCTACTGGTTCTAATGTGAGATATGCAGTAGGTAGTGTCCTTAAAAGGCAGGATTTTGCTCTTAGGGAATAAACGCTTTAGTTGAGTAGCTCAGGTTAGAATTTTCTTCAATGACATGTGTAAAGTGTCAAAAAACAATGGGTGATAGAACTGGGCAATCTTCTGTTGGTGAAGAGAGTGTGTTTCAATAGTCAAAAATTATTTGTTTTACAAATTAATGTATTTGAATTTCGATTTTACTCTCATTGCGAAGATGTGATAAGGGGAGAGTGGGTTCTCAATTATTAATTAATTAATTAATTCTAATTAATACAAGACATAGCTAAATTATAAACCTCATAGTACAGAGAAATATTTTAGCCTTTAAACATTCCTTTAGTGGAAACCATGGAAATGCAAGGAGCTCATTACTTCACTCAAAAGTGGGAGTAACATTGGATGGCAGAAGAATCTTCTTTTTTTGTTGTTTTTTTCTTCTTCAAAATCATATTAAAGAAAAGAAACCCCATGTCTGTGTATCTAGATGACTTTACTAAGAGAATATGGGTTAAGGGAGAGATATCATTGTAGTATTATGAGGAATTCAAGAGGCATCTTAAAGAGAAGTTTTAAGGTTATGTAGGCTTGGGAATACGGGAGAAAGATTGGGCATTCAGAGTGGAGTATTTATTCAAGAATAAAGAAAGACAATAATGTTTAAAGTATGTAGTGGAGTAAGAGAGAAACAAAGTAAGAAATAAAGACAGGGAATTGATGGAAGAACTTGAATATTATTTGCAGGAGTTGATTCTAGACAGTGCTATGCCTTGTAGTCTTGGGAGTTTTTAAATAGCTCTTAAAAGATGGAGTATCCCACAGAATCTAATCCTAAGAAGAGTAAAAAATAACAAGAACTTTTCAAATGACAAAAACTATAAAAGCCAAAAAATTCTTTAGAATTTTCATAATAGCTCTTTTTCATGCAAATCCTCTTTAAGAATTACTTTTTAATCACTTCTGTATGAAAATGCTCAGTGATTTGTTCTGTGACTTGCACTTTAAGTACTCTTTGGGAGCATACTTTGCCTGTTGTAATAGTTATATTTCTGTAAAGCAATACGTCTTTCACATATTGAACCTAAATCAGGTAATGAGACAATGACATCACACCTTTTATCACATGCCATAGAAGTATTTCTAACTCTCGTTTAAATTCATGGTCATTAACTTATTAGTCAACCTGTAAGTTTTGATGATTTACTTTCCATTGTTATTTCAGGATAGATATATGATAAATAATATAAAATATAAGTAATGTAGTAAACTCAAAATATCGGAAGATTTTCATTCTTTTAAACCTCAACATATATTACATCTATGTTTTCTACAGCCTGTTGAAATAAACCACAATGAAACACATCACTAAACAATTTATTTACAACTTATTTGTTAGTGTTCTTGAACATAACACTATACATTAGCCTTATGATGTAATTTATTTTCCATTCTTAAAAGTGTGTGTATACTAAGCTTAGAGGTCAACCTAGATTACATCAACAAAGTGCTGAATCTTATTTAAAAAATGTTCTTTATCTATTTGGTAGGGAGGGGGGATTCATGTGGGAAAAGTCACAGAGAGAGGGAAAGAGAGAGAATCTTAAGTAGGCTCTGCCCAGTCAGTGCAGAGCCCACCACAGGGCTCAATCTCACCAACTGCAAGATCATGATCTGAGCCAAAATCAAGAGTCAGACACTTAACCAACTGAGCCACCTAGAACCCCCCAAAATGCTGAGTCCTTAATATCTTATTACAAATTCTACAAAAAAAGTTAAATACAATGAAATAAAACTTGACATTCCTACATAATGAAAATAAATTACAGACATGAAATTTTCTTTATGACATTCAACCTATTTCTAGGACATATAAACATACGTAAAAATGGAACAGAATAGGAATCTTTATTTTTGTACATAACCTTACTAGAGGTATGTATAAGGATATTTTGACTTGGCTAGTTGAAGTAGCATCTCTCTTTGAATGACAAAATTCATAATATTGTGACTAAAATACCCCTTTTAAAAGGGTCAAATGCAGAACTTTCAAGTATGTGCACACACAAAAGTGTCTGCTATTTCAACAGCTTGCTCTCTGAGCTTCATTGCCAGAGTTAATCCTACTCAAAATGACAGTGTTAGTTGTCATGTGCAACTAAGAAATGCTGAATGGTCCCATTTGTCTAAAAATAACACCTTCACTAGTATGTCTTAAACTTCCACCATTAAAACTTCCAAATGCATTCTAGAAGGCCAGCATTACCCTGATACCAAAACCAGATAAAAACTCCACTGAAAAAGAGAACTACAGGCCAATATCTCTGATGAACATGTATACAAAAACTCTCAATAAGACTAGCAAATCGAATCCAACAATACATTAAACATTGAAATTTCAATGTCCATATCCCATTGTGAGATAATAGAGCATCAATAATTAGCACTCTTTGTCTTATTAACAGGAATTATTTTTATAAGATTGCAAACACCCCTATGTCAATGAATCCAAAGGTCTAACTTAGAGAAATAATGACATGAGCACCATTTCTCCCACCCAAGTTACTCATCCACACCCACTCCCAACCTGAACACAAATGCACACATGCTAGAGCATAAACTCTTTGGAAATTTTGTCAGACCAAAGCACTTGGACTCTAGCCATATATAGGACTGTTCCTTTATTTTCACTTTTGAGAAGCAAATTTTGTTAGTCTGCATACATAATTCTGGAAATTCTACCATGTTAATGGAAATCTCTCTCCTTCCACCCTAACTTCTTTTTTTTTTACTACGTTCAGTTCAAAATTAGTTTGTCCATCTCTTAAATAAAACAAAAAGGCTAATAAAATGGAATATTAGCATATACAGAGCTCTGAAAAAAGAAAAACATCACAAGAACGCATCCTGGATAGTCTGTGTTCCTTTCATCCTTTATTTTCACTCTAAAGATCATAGATCCTTGAACTTCTTCATTGACTTCATCTCATTTAGTGTGTTTCTTTTTCTCTCTTTACTGTGTTATCCATCAATTTCCCCTAAACAAGCATTTTTCTACGACTTATACCCCTAGCCCCTTACGCCTATATATCATATAGCTCAGCTTCACCATCTTCCACATATTGTTGAGGCAGTTCTCATTATGTTTGTCTTTGGGGAGTCATAGTTAATAGCTCTATTAAGGCAACCCTCAACTGATGACATTAACTGTTTTTAGATATTTTATAGTTTGAATTAACAGTTTAATATAGATAAAATTTGAAAAGAGTGCCTACAATTCAAAGTCCCCTTTAGGGGAGAAAAGTTGCTTCCTTAAAGGGTTTTTACTTCCTTTGAAGAATCAACTGAAAGCCAGAAATAAGTAGAAACACCCCAATTTTCAATCCAACCTATTTTTGTTCAACTGCAAATTATTTTTTTCTTCTTTTTTTTTAATATATGAAATTTATTGTCAAATTGGTTTCCATACAACACCCAGTGCTCATCCCAAAAGGTGCCCTCCTCAATACCCATCACCCACCCTCCACTCCCTCCCACCGCCCATCAACCCTCAGTTTGTTCTCAGTTTTTAACAGTCTCTTATGCTTTGGCTCTCTCCCACTCTAACCTCTTTTTTTCTTTTCCTTCCCCTCCCCCATGGGTTTCTGTTAAGTTTCTCAGGATCCACATAAGAGTGAAACCATATGGTATCTGTCTTTCTCTGTATGGCTTATTTCACTTAGCATCACACTCTCCAGTTCCATCCACGTTGCTACAAAAGGCCATATTTCATTCTAAAGTTCAGAAATAAGTTTTCTGCTAAGGTCCATTAAATTTAAATGCTACCTTTGTTTCAGCACTCATTTGTTTAGGAATTCAAAGAGTTGTCAAAAATAAAACCCAGTTAGTTCCAATTAGCATGCAGCCTAATATACATTTCAATCATTCTATTATTTGTTTTCATATACATACAGTGACATCCTATCCTCACAGATAAATGAGTAGATAGTATTGAGAGATGGGTCTAGTTCCCCATCACAATTCCAACCTTTCAGAAGCATTTCTAGAAAAAAACTACTTTGAGATAGCAGCTCTATTAATGAAACATATACACACTGTATATCTGTGTCTATACTCACACTTTGTTTACATGTACATGTCATTAGAATATTTGCATGAGCATTCATATTCTTAGTCCAACATATGTAAATAAATCACACAGTAATTTGAAAAATTTAACAACTAAATAGGCAATCTGTTAAACATAATCAGGCATGCTATTCAGCAACTGTATGATATAATTCAATCTTCCAAAGAAAATATGTTTTGCGCAAGGGTACCTTTTTTAAAAACCTGATGAAATTTTCTAGGAATTTGTACCCACATTTTTGCAGATTCAAAAAATATGTAAAGCCATCTCACTAATGCTTAAATAAAAGGAAAATCTCATCACTGTAACCTGATAAATAATCTAATTCTCTTATTGTCTACCATTTGTAAACATGATACACTAATTGGAGCTATTTCCAAAGAGAATGCAATCTTCTAGTCAAGATCCTATTCACATATTAACATAAATGAAAGAAAAATGTCACAAAATTAACCATTATCTATAATGTTTTGATAAGCTAATATATACTTTAAAATTTATTCACTTCACAAATACGGTGATCATCATAAATTATTTCCTATACTTTTCAGGTGATGATTTAATTTTTTGAAGGTTTATTCAATAGCTGAAACCATTAATCAAAGAAAGCCAATTATTTTAATGTATCAAAGTTAAAAAGACTAAAAAATTTATCAATTCAAAATAAGCATTACCTTGATCTGATTTTTCATAAAAGACAGCAGATTGCTTGCCAGGTAACACCATTTCCTTGGGTTCTGTGGGCAAAGAGAAAAAAGATTAATAAAAACAGCCTTTCTTTTTACTCTTTAAATACTTCTTGAGGGAGATTCATTAGTAATAAAGGTCAGAGAGGAAAATCATTTAACAAAATACTCAGCTCCATTCAGCAGCTGCCTTGGGAACCACTTGGCTATAAATGCCAAATAATTTCCCCAAAGGTCCCCTCTCTCCTGGAGCTGAGAACATGGGTGACTGTGGCAGATACTAAGCCGTGTTTTCTTTGCTTTTCTCCCTTCTCACATGGGAACAAAACTAGCACTTTGAGAAACAAAAAGCTTTAGCTTCTGCCATTTCAAAAGATAAGATGGAAGCCATGTTGGGACAGAACATTTACTTGGAATACAACTGACTGAAATGAATTGGCAATTATCTAAACTTACTTTTCTCCCTCCTGCAGTGAGTATGGGTTTTAAAATATTCATGAAAGCTTGGGTGTCTTCCTATTCTGTCTTTCCACAAAAGTGATAACATGAGATATTATGGGATGCCTCTGTAAATAATTGCAGATTACCCTGCTCATATGATGCAATTTTAGAGTTTTTCTATGCAGCAACAAGGAGGAAAGCACTTTATAAAAGTCAAAAGTATGAAAATATATCTTATTCCCTCTCTTAGCATATAACAATCTTGATGAGTATCCCATAAGAGATTTTATTGCATCATTATCTGAATGTTCAGATTGGAGGATAAATTCAAGTCTGAGCAATAGCTTTCCAGAAAGGAATGTAACATATCTAGGTAAGAATTTTAAATTCATCCCTTAAGAAAGTTATTTGAATGAATGTCAACAGTTAAAAGCATCATTGATTAATTGACTATAACAGTCATTATAAGAATAGTCATATAACTGCAATCACTACATCTTACAAGCTATGTGAACTTGGGCAAGTAAATTAAACTGTAAACCTTCACTTTTCATCTGTATCAGAATAATAATTTTTCCTACTCCACAGAGCTGATAAATAAATGAAATAAAAATATATAAAGGATATAGAACTAATGAATGTTAGCTGATATAGTTTTCAATATCATTATTATTATTTTCATTGTTCCCTTTTTAAAAAAAATCTTGCTACTCCATTAAAAATCACTGCCTCTGAGCCATGTGGTGGAATGATTAAAATAATATCACACTGGACACCACTTAATTTGCAGATTTGTTAATGATGACAAAAATAAATAAATAAAGTCATTTTAGGTCTTTGGGCAGGTGGGGAAAAAAGATTTTTCAGGAAGATCAGCAAGCTGTCAACCACTCTACTGCATTGGCTCCCCTTGATTTTGCTAAAGATTTTCATTTAAAGAAGTCCTCCAAGATTCTCTTAAAGCAATTGGCCCTTATGTACTTTTATCAGTACTCAATCCCATTCAGAAAACACCTAGTGAGCTCCTACTGCAAGCCAAGGGTATGGACAGACTTTAGAGAAACCACAATAAACAAAAAGTGACTCAAGAAAAATACAGTTCAGTAGAGGAAACACATCTGTAGACAGTCATTTTGTGTAATTGGTGTAAATGGCAAGTTTAAATCATTAAATGATACATAATGTGTTGGAGCAACAGAAGGTATTGAAAGAATGTTCTGCAGTCAGGAAAAGAGGATTTAAAAAATAATCTTTAAAAAGTCAGTCAGAATAGCTGTACTGATACACACTGGCTGACAAGCAGACCTGTTTGGTCTAAGAAAATGTCACAGAAGAGAAACTTTGCAAGACTAAGTCTGGAAGGCAGGTAAGTAAGGATATGTCTTTCCAGGGAGCTAGGACAATGCAGTCAAAGAACTGGAAGCATAAAAAAGCATGGAGACCAGATTAGCATGAGGGTGACTTCAGAGCTTCCCCTCAATCTCTCATTAAAATGCTCAGAGGATGTCAAAGAAGACAAACACTGGTAACACCACTGGGAGAAAGTAGACAAAATATAAAAAGGTATTTCCAGTAGCTTCCTCCCTAATAGTAACAGATTAAGTAACACTGTTTTAGACTGAAATGTCATACTGTATATTTTGAAAGAGTAGAGCATACATGACTAGAAATAAACGGGAAAGGGACTTTGGTTCGCACCAACAACAGTCCCCAACTACAAGGTGCTAGAATCAAGCCGACCAAAGTCTGATTAACATCTCTTGTGGGTTGGATTGTGATTGTGCCCAGCAAGAAATATGTTAAAGTCCTACACTAGCACTTGTGAACGTGACCTTATTTGGAAAACGGAGTCTTTCCAGATGTAATTAAAATATGAGTTAAGATGATGTTATATGGAGTAGGGGAGACCCTTAATCCAATTTGACTGATGTCCTTATAAAAATGAGACACAAAGATAGACACATGCAGAGAAGAGAATACCATGTGATGAGGGAAGAAGAGACTGAAGTCAACAAGCCAAGGAATGCCAAGGATTGCTTGGTACCAGAACAACACCAGAAGCTAAGAGAAAATCATGGAACAGGTTCTCCCCTAGAGCTCAGAGAGAACATGGCCCTGTTGACCCCCTTATTCTGAACTTACAGCCTCTAGAATTGTGAGGGAATAAATTTATCTTATTCTAAGTACCCAGTTTCTGGTACTTTGTTATGGCAGTCTCAGTAAACTAATGCGGCATCTTTTGAGCCAACAAGAATTAGGCCCCCACCCATACCCTGATCATTTGGAGCTTAAAAAATTCTTACAGTTACACTAAGTCAGCAAATAATTCTCGATTTAGAATTTAGAATACCCAGCTACATTAAAAAGCTGATTTAAAGTTTAACTTGTCTCCCATCCATAGCTAGGATCTGCTGCAAGTGAAAACCAACAGCCAATGAAGAAGGGTAAGTTGGTCCTATGTTTTTACCACAGGTCCTCTTCCCCAGCCAGTTAACCTTGGCCACAATGCCTCTACAATATAAGAGTGGAGTGAAAAAGGGAAGGTAAGGAAAGAAGAGGTAAATGGAGGAGGAAAATTTACTTTCTATTCACTGAGCTAAGAGAGCTGTTACCTATTTAAAGCTGATTCTCAACTACTGGATGCCTTTCCAGGTTTTTCAGTGACTGCTTCCCCTTCTCCAGTCACTGGCCTCCATTCATCTGAACTGCCTTGATATGAGTCATACTGTCTCGCTTTACCACTTACTACATCCACAGCTCCATATGACACCTTCAGCTTCTCCCTGCTGAGGCCAATTCAGCCCATGAGCAACTCTCTTATTGTTCTCTCACATCCATGGGTCATACCTACAGCACAGAGAGCTCTCTAACAAACCCTGGAAAAACGGGTTATTCTCAATTCAGTACCTCTGCTTCCTCTACATAAACGCTCACTAGCTCATCTTGGCTTTAGTTTCATCAGAAATTAGTCCACTGTTTCCACAACCACCCCCAAAGCTTAAAGGGACACATATTAAACTCTCAGTGAGTTTTGTTGAAGCACCTCTTTTTATCACTGGGAGGGGAAAAGGTGAAACACTCCACCAACCTCCCTCCTTGTGGACATTCCTGATGGACCCTCAGTTCACTCTGAAGAAATATGCCTTTAATCTCTAGACCTCCCACCCCTTTTGGATTAGGAATGTAGGAGCTATCTAACCAGTTCTCATGCTCATACTAGGGAATTTCTAAAAGGTGACCTGTTTTATAAAGCATTTTGATATCTGATATCTATTGCTTTAAGTAGTCAATATTTTCTGATTTTACACTCTGTGAGATTAGTCTTCACAATTTGAGCTTTAAGAGACTCTTGGGGGAAGCAGCTAAAAATTGTATAAAATGTCTACTAGATACACTATCTTTTTTTATGTTTCTTGAGCATTCCATGTATTTTATATATAAATTCAACATAATACAATTAATGTTATATCTGTCCTATTCTTCAACATAGTCTCTCATCTTCAGTCAGGCAGAGTTCTCAATAGCCATGTTGTTCTCATCCAGTTCCATTCTCCATATTATTTCCTTCTGGTTGTGGTTAAATTCTTACTTTTTGGCATGTTCCAAATTTACCACCCTGTCAAAACTTTAATGCCAACTTGTCCAAAAAGCGATCCCCAGGTATTTTGGACTTAGTTGATTTTGTCGTTCTCTGACCTATGTAGCAATTATACCAATGCCTATCATTTATATTGCCTTCTTGGGTTGTCTTGTCTTGTCATGTCTCCCCATATACCTTTTGCCTCTCACCTATCTTCTTCAGTACTTATTTAAATGCTCAGCACCTAGGAGGAGGTTCCTAATAACTACATACTCACTTCTATGTATTAGATATCTATTAACAAAGATAAGACAGAGCTAACTTTTAAGGCACAAATATCTTACAATGTTCCATGACAGAAATTACATAGTAAGACCTTATTGTTGCCATATAAATTTTTTTAAAAAGTTTGAACAAACTAATATGTCAAATAGAACAGAAGCAAAAGACAAGGGAATATGAGAGGTGATGTCCCATCATAAAACAAGGATGCCATTATTTGAAAATATAATCTATATGCAATGCTTTTGCATTTCTCTATGTTTGACATCACCTTCCCGACAGGGGTAGCACTTGCCTCAAAAGGATTAAGATTGTTACAAGGTAAATAAAATAAGAGGGGCGCCTGGGTGGCTCAACTGACGAAGTGTCACCCTTCGGTTCAGGTCATGATCTCACAGTTCATGGGTTTGGGTTTGAGCCCTGGGTCAGGCTCTGTAATGACAGCTCAGAGCTCAGCACAGAGCCTGGAGCCTGCTTCAGATTCTGTGTCCATCTCTTTCTGCCCCTCCCCTGCTCACACTGTCTCTGTCTCTCCCCAAAATAAATAAACATTAAAAATTTTTTAAATAAAATAAGACCACAGGTTTACTCCCAGGAATAATTCTAGATCCATAGCAAGGTGATAGTCTTGAAAATTAGATTTCCTTTAGAAGAGAATAAATTTTGATACACCCAGGTGGCTCAGTCGGCTAAGTGTCTGACTCTTGGTTTGGGCTCTGGTCATAATATCACAGTTCATGAGTTTGAGCCCCACATGGGGCTCTGTGCTGACAGTGCAGAGCCTGCTTAGGATTCTGTCTCTTTGCCCCTGCCCCACTCACACTCTCTGTCTCTCAATCTTAAAACAAAAATAAATAAATAATAAACAATTTTTAAAAACACAATCTTAGTTGTCATTAACATATTAGAAGCCAGAACTAGAGAACTAGGTCATGGAGCTATGTGACACCATGGTGAAGAAAACATGGGGTATGATGTAAATGATATGGAAAACTGCCTCAGGTTCCAGGGTTGTATGCAGAAGAGGATGACAGATGGAGGAGGAAGAGGTTAGATATCAAGTCCTCCTTTCCCTTCTCTAAGTTGAACTCCTACATGAATGTGGTAATAACAACATTAGGACTCGAAGACTACTTTTCAGGGCATGTACTGGAGAAAACTCAAGACTGTCCGAGAAAAACTAGCATTCAGCATTTAACATGGCATGGGAGCAGCTAAGCAGTATTAGAGGAGGAAGGGAAATATCTAAAACCATGAACCTGAGGCAGAATCCCATCATCCCCACAGCCAATGTATGGTGTCCTGGGAAGATACCAGTTCCCAACTGCCCTGATCAGGGAACACGGAAGTGCTGAGCAGATGTGATCCCACCTACTACCTTCCCCAAAATGAGATCACAGGAGGCCCATTGCCTCCATAGTCACAATACTGTTAGGGAAAGAGTAGAAGAAAGGGAAGAATTCTAAAAAGCACAACCATTTACCCAGAAGTTGTCTGACTCACCTACCCCTAATAAAAAGGAACTCAAATGTATCTAGTCCAGTGTTATTCTCTTACAGATGAGGAAACAAAAGACCAGATTGGCAGACTCATTTACTCAAGAGATTATACAGATGAGGAGAGATTATACACATGAGGACAGAAAAGAGGCAGTAATTCCAATTTTTCTAATGCCCGCTGAAATGCCTACGCACTATCCTACACTTTCAATCAGTTTTTCTGTTTATTATATCAGTTAATGCTATTATTCAGTTAATACTTTTAAATAAAATTCAGATTTTGTTTTAAATAAAAATACCAATAATTTTAAATCCATTTATTTTGATAAATAATGAAATGCACTTAAAATAATGAATAATGAGTCCACAGAAACACGATTAGTCTCATTGATTTAGCAAATTTAGCAAGGTTACTGAATTTAGGGTCATTATAAAAACGTAGTTGTGCTACCCCATAACAACAAAAAAGTAAAAACATAGAAATTCTACATTTTAAATAGAAATAAAACCTCATATATCCTGGAATAAATCTCACAAAAGATGTTTATGATCTCTATACCAAAAATTACATAGAGAAACATTAGGACAAAACACTACTTAGAGAAAATAAAGCAGAAAAATTAATGGAAAGACATACATCATACTCATTGATTGGAAGATTCATTATTATAAGATGTTGATTCATGCATTCAGTGTGATCACAATAAAAATTCTAGTTGTTTTTTTTTTTTTTAATTTTAAAATACAAGCTAACATTTAAACAGAAATGTAAAGGGTCAAGATTAGCCAAGGTGGTTTTAAAGAAGAACAAATTTGGGGCGCCTGGGTGGTGCAGTCGGTTAAGCGTCCGACTTCAGCCAGGTCACGATCTCGCGGTGCGTGAGTTCGAGCCCCGCGTCAGGCTCTGGGCTGATGGCTCGGAGCCTGGAGCCTGTTTCTGATTCTGTGTCTCCCTCTCTCTCTGCCCCTCCCCCGTTCATGCTCTGTCTCTCTCTGTCCCAAAAATAAATTAAAAAAAAAAAAGAAGAACAAATTTGGAGGTCTTCAATTATCAGATTATTATATCTGCTTATTATAAAGCTTTCATAATTAACATGATGTGGAATTGGTACAAAAATAAACAGATGCATGAAATAAACAACAAAACAAAACAAAAAAAACGCACAAATTATGACAACTAATTACGCAAGAATTACGCAATAAGAAAAGGTCAATCTTTCCATTAAATGATACTGAATGAATCATATATCCATTTGGGATAAAACACGAATCTTAACTCCTACATGTACAAAAAATCACTTTCAGAGGGTTGTATACTTAAACATGGATGATAAAACAATAAAGCTTTCAGAAGAGAATATCTTTCTCTTTGGGGTAGACAATGATTTCTTAAACAGCACAGAAGAAATGGTGGCTATAAAGGGAAAATATGATGTTTGATTGCATTTAAATTAAGAACTTCTGTTTATCAGAAGATGCCAAGTAGAGAACGAAATGGCAAGCCACATAGTATAAGAAGAAACTTGCAATACATATATCAGATAATGACTCATATTCAGGATATTTAAATAAACTTCTACAAATCAATAAGAACAAGGCAGACAACTCCAAAGAAAAATGGGCAAATGACATACATGGACATTTCACAAAAGAAAGCATTCAAATTTTCAACAAATATATTAAAATTTCCTCAACCTTATTAGTCCTTTGGAAATGCAAATTAAAATCACAATGAGATGCCCACTGTAGCCAAAATAAAAAGGACAGATAACATAAAGAGTTGCAAGGATATGAAGTAATGGACCTGTCATATCCTGCTTGCAAAGGCCAGAGAGTGGAAATTGATATAACTTCAGAAAACAGTTTAGTAGTATTTATAAGGTGGACATATTCACACCTTGTGGCTGGGCAAGTTCCGCTCCTCAGTTTATAACCACTATAAAGGCATACTATGGTTGCCAAAAATTATATAAATGGATGTACATAGTAACACACTTCATAATAGGGACTAACTGGAAATAGTTCAAATCTCCATTAATAGAAGAACTAATTAAGAAATTAAGACTTATTCTCACAATGAAAAGCCATACATTAATGACAATAAACAAATCACAGTTACATGAACAACATAGATGAATATCACAAACAATAATCAGGGTAATAAGTCATATGCAAAAAAGTATATCACAGTATATAGCATATCCCCCTTGTGGAATATATAGTGACTAGGAGAGGACATGGGGTGCTTTTAAGGTACTGATATTATACTCTTTTTCTTGAGCTAGCTGTTGGATCTTCAAGGTGGGTTCACCTGCAAAGTTTTATCAAGCTGCACACTTGATTTGCTTACTTTCCTATATGCATATTTCTTTTTTTTAACAGAAGGAACATACATACATTTATTTATTTATTTATTTATTTATTTATTTATTTATTTATTTTTGAGAGAGAGAGAGAGAGAGAGAGAGAGAGTGCAAGCAGGGGAGAGGCAGAGAGAGAGAGGGAAAGAGAAAATCTCAAGCAGGCTCCTCACCGTCAGTACAAAGCTCACTGTGGGGCTTGAACTCATGAACCATAAGATCATGACCTGAGTCGAAGTCAAATGCTGAACAAACTGAGCCACCCAGGCACCCCTGCATGTTATATTTCAATAAACTTTACTTTTCAAGTGGCATTTGGATCCCCACCCATCTGTCTATACCACTTGAACCAAAGGCACAAGGAGATTTTAAAGATAATTCCTGATTTTAAAGACAACCAGAAAGAAAGAGCAGATTTCAATTTGCAAATGTTCTTTCTCAGCATCTACAGGTGTGATAATTCAGGACATCATCTAGAGAGAGAACATTAGTGTTTTCCCTGGAATACAAGCCATCTTCCATATTTTCAACCTATACATTCCTCTTCAAATTACTTCTTCATTGTTGACACGGTTCAATAAAAGGGAATCTAGCATAAAGCGTATGTATATTCCACTTTTAAACATAGTTGCACATTTAACAGTACATATGTTTGAGAATTTTTTTTTTTAATTTGGACTACATTAGGCAGGAAACACTTAGAGTCAGATCTTAAGCGTTATATGTGAACTTTTAAATTATTTCTTTTTGCAAATACTAAATGTCTACCTTTTAATTGCTTTCTAATTTTCCTTTGCTTATTTCTTTATGAAACAATTATTACAGAAAAGAAAAACACAAATAAAGCAAAGGTTTGTAATTGTAGGTTTTTAAAAGTTTCTGCATTTAAGCTTTGGAAAGAAAATATAAATAGAAAACAGAAATATAATGAATACCTATTTATCTCTGTCTGCAAGCAATAAGATAGAAAACCTGTTTTCTTCTCTGAATTATAATTATACTTAGATTAAGCATCAATAATGAAAAACCACAAAGGTAATAACCACAGCATAGGCATTTTGAAATGTATGCTTAATCTATGCCAGAGAAAAGGCAGAAATAACAACAAAAGTCACATCCCAGGTTTAAAGCATACTAAAAGCAAATACTAGGAATAATTAATTTCTGCCCCTTTTTTTAATAATCATATTTTAACTAGGTTGATGAAAACATTCTTTTCTAAGTGATATACTCTAATTCTACTGATAATTTTATTTATTTAATCATAAGTTTACATTTTCTGTTGTTTATTCAAAAAAATAATCAAAATCTTTTCCCAGAGGCAATTTAGCAATAAAAGACGTTAAAAAACTACTTTTTGAAAACTATTTTTTAAATCTCTTAGTCTGGATTACCTTAGAAGTACCTTATTATTATTGTAACAATAAAAATAAACATTTCCACTGCCAAATATAAACCAGATATTGTTTTGAGTTGCTGGCTTACACATTCAATTCTCGTAATAAGCTTAACAGATGGATATACTATTATCCGTTTTATAGATGAGGAAAATGAAGCACAGTTTGGTTACCAGAAGTTACCTGAACCAGAGACAGTGAGCAAAGGCAAGATTTGAAGGCAGGTAGCAGTTACCAATTCTATTCTCTTGACTATTCCGTTGAGCTAATGTCCCTCTATTTCCATGTGAGTACCTATTACTATGACACATTCTTGGTCATTATGTGCTATTATTTAAATATATTACTTAATTCTTACTAGGAAGTCTCCCATTTTATTTTGAATGTCTGTTATTTAAAAATATATATTTTGTGTATATCTTTATATTTTCTATATTTTTCGTGTATTGGCTAGAATTGTTAACACAATATGCTTTGAATTTACAATGGGTACTATGTCCTAAGAGTTTAAATCAATTTACATATATCATGCCATTTCCATTTAAACACAAATGCAACCAGCACTATTCTCTGAATTGATTTTTACATATTTTATTGCATATTTTCTCGCCTTCTATCTCATGCTATTGCCAAAGTCAAATACTCAGAGTCTAGGTCCTTTATTTTCAAAATGTGGTCCATAAAATGGCAGCATTCCATTACCTGAGAGAGATACAGAAATTCCAGGCACCACCCAAGACCAACTGAGTTAGACTCTTCATTTTAACAAGAAACTCAAGTGATCAGTGGGCATATTAAAGTTTAAGAAACCTGCTTTAGATGATATATTCCTCTAAACTAAAGACTTTCTTAATCCTTGCTTCAGTTAATTTATTTCTGTAGGTTCTGTGAAATTTATTCTTATCAATTTTACCACTAAATATTTCAGTCTGCTAGAATTATTATTGAGTACTTCACTATTCCTATCACTTTTACTGCCTGCAGTGTTACTGAATTTTACTGAATTAACTACTGAAGACTTAAAACAGAAGCTTCTCTTCTAGGGCTGTCTGAAAGGCTGTTTTGTTTGCAAGGTGCTATATCTTCCACAAGTAACTACAAATGCCATCAACTGAAAACAGGAAGAGTTGAAATGCTTTAGTTCTAGTGTGTAGCCTGTAAATGTCCATGAGAGTTCCTAAGTTAAAAAATCAATACTAGACTAGCTACTGTTTTCTCAAAATCCTGAGAAATTTGATGCTATATTATAGAACAATGCTGATCTCAAATCCTTTGTGAATTTTTCTCAAATTTTCTTAGTTCTCAATATTCACTTAAAAGTTGCCCTAGGGTTTTCTAGCTTTTTACATAAGATGACCTGGAAATGTTCCAGAAAGATATTTTACTATTACTACTAAAATAAAGGATTTTGCTCTGGCAATAAAACAACCACCATTAATGACAACCCAAACAAGGGCTCAGGGTGGCTTCGTCGGTTAAGTGCTTGACTCTTAATTTCGACTCAGGTCATGATCTCATGGTTCGTGGGTTCAAGCCCCTCATCAGGCTCTGTCCTGTCAGTGTGAAGCATGCTTGGGATTCTCTCTGTCTGCCTCTCACTCTGCCCCTTCTCAGCTAGTGCTCTGTCAAAGCATGAATAAACTTAAAAAAAAAAAACATAACTAATAAAGCTCCCAAACAAAGAGAAATATCCATATTGAAAACCATAAAAATAAGCTTCAAAAGGGACACTGGATAGCTCATTGGCTGAGCCTCCAACTTCAGCTCAGGTCATGATCTCATAGTTCATGAACTCAAATCCCACATCACATTTGCTGCTGTCATCACAGAGTCAGATCTTCTCTCCCCCTCTCTCTCTGCCCTTCCCCTGCTCTCACTCTCAAAAATAAATAAAAACATTAAAAAATAATAAGCTTCAAAAGCAGCAAATTAATGCAAAAAAATCAATCTTAAGATACAAGACAAAGTTTTGTGTTGGTAAGCACTTTTTACTTTTTTAATAAAAGACCAGTACTCATATCTTCAAAAAAAAAAAAATGATCAAATTTCCTTATTACCTTATCTCTTTGCATTGGCTCTTGAATGGATTTCCAACTTATGAGCTAGCTTGGGTAAGAAGGTTAATTTACTTGGGCATATAGAATCAAGGAAGATCACTCATTACAATTTTGTGATAGAAAAATTAAGAATGTTTGAATGTAGTCTGGGAATTAAATAGTAAAAAGGAATTGATTTTAATTGTGTCAGGTGCGATAACCACATTGCGTTACATAAGATAAATATCCTTATCTTTTAGAAATGTATACTGAAAAAAAATGGGCTGAAATGTCCAAAAAAATTACAAATAGGACATATGGGTACACACTGCCACCACTAAAGAAAAAATAAAATAAAGTACCACCTACAAAAACAGAAAGAGCACCATTAGGAATCTAGAAATAACATCAATAGTAGAGAAATTTCAATATCAATGTAGGAGGCTTAAATTAAATAAGCCATTAGTACATTAGATTAAGAGAAATGTAAGAAAAAATAATGTTTCTTTTCAATATTCATAATGTAACTGAACTAACTTTATATTTGAAAAATGATATGGGCACATTTTGCTCAAGCTAGTCACTATGATAACTTTTTTATATATACCACTGCTCTTAAGATTTAAAATAGCTGTTTAAGAGAGACATGAACACTTTGCCTACTTTCATAACATTTTTGGTTTGACCCACGGACAGAAGTTTTATACTGCTTTACAGTAAGCCTTTCTATTCTATCTTCTACTTATTTCATCCTGTAGGATAAGGAGGGATAATTTGATTAGTCATATTTTATTAGTAGGTTGTTTCTGTGCCTTAATGCACTAGAGTAAGTGAAAAACTTAGCCCAAAAATTTGGAAATTAACTAACATTAAAAAGAATTTTAACTAAGTTAACTTTTACCTTTTATTCCCATTCTAGGAAGCAACAACTTTTGTGAAGAATACAAACATCAAAACTAAAACAGCAGAAAAATTTTTTGCAATGTTGGCGGTATTCATGAACAGAAACCTAAAAACTATCTAAATGAAAAAAAAATACAATCTAGGAAAAGAGAATTATAGTTGAATACCTCCATATTCCACTATCAAAGTATTATAGATAAAAACAGGAGATAAAATTAAAAACTATATGGTGCCAAATTAGGAAATTTCTGCTCCTGGTTACATAGTCACTAGTAATTCTAAAAAAACCCTCTCTTTCAGAACATCTAGAATGCTTGATAAAATTCAACAAACATACTTTAAAACGCACTGTTGGGTTCACAAGACATAGAAGGACCTTAAAGTGGCAAAATGTAGACAGAATTGAAACAATAGTAGCATTCACATGCAAAAGCATGGGTGCCCTCATGTTGTTTACTAATAAAATCTTGAACTTTTGCATTTCAGCCTGAGAGGAAATAATGGACAAGCCTTTAGGTTTGAACAAAATAAGGAGTTGAAATTCAGAACATCTAAAAAGCCCAAGAGAATGTAAAATTAAAAAAAAAAGTCTTGTACCACAGGGAAGTGACAGGGGGTAACTTATCTATGATATCCCTAGCTTGGAGTAGAGAAAAAGCAAATCATAAAATTTCTAAAATTCTAAAATGTATAAACCATAGTTCTTCCCCCACAGCTGTTAGCCTTGGTTTTACACTGGTTATAAATCTTGAAAAACTTCAAGCAGAGAAATTAACTTAAAGAAGCAAATTAAATCTACTTCAAAATAATATAACTTCATCACAGACCTCTCAGAATCTCCAGAATTTTTTAAAAGCCCAGATGAGCACACAATCCAAAATTACACAACCTACAAGAAAATAGGCCTTCATAAAGAAGAATCCAAAGAAGCAATAAACATCAGAATTAGACTGCCAAGACATCAGATTTTATAATTGTCAGGAACACAACATAAAATGAAAATTTCAAAATTCTCTAAATATGTAAAAGAGGGAACTAAAAACAGAATATTAAAGCCAATTAGAATTTTAAAAGGCAACTTCTAGAAAAACAAAAATAAAAATACATTCTACATATGCATTGAATACAAAATTGGGTACAACTTCAAAGAGTGTTAATAAACTCTCAATTGAGCAATTATATAAAATACAACAAAGAAAGAAAAGGCAATGAAATCTACTTAAGATGGAGGAAAAATGCAAAGCTCTAACTTGTGGTCAAATTCCATGAAAAAGGGATAAGAGAAAATGGAGGAGACTAGATCCAGGCCTAGGGTGAAGCAAGTGAGACAACGAGGGCAAAAAATTTTAGGAGGTATTTTTAGTCTTCTTAAATTCTGCCTCCTGGAAGAGGTAATACTAAGAAAGATAATTGGCTAACAGTTTACCAGAATTGAAACTTGAGATCCGGGAAATACACTGTTTTCCAAGCAGAATAAATACAAAAATATGTACACCTAGCAACAACAGTAAAACTATAGAATACTAAAGACAAAGAGGTCTTAAAAGCAGCCAACAATAAAAGATTGACTACTTTAGTAGACACTGCTGGTGCCATGCCCATATTCTCTCTACCAACCACTGAACCCACACCTACCCTTCTCTTGATAAATGTCCTCAAGAGTTTCTACAGTCTTCCAGGGATAGCCCATGGCCAAAGAATAACTAATAAATGGATACCAAGGCCAGTTCCCTAGCATTAATGTGGGACATTTTTATGGTACTACAGGATGCAGATTGTCTTATGGAATCAGGCTAGTCTTCTGCTAAATCTACATCTTTGACTACTGCTTTCCCTGTGCTATAATGCTTTCCTAATTTTCTTTTTCTGATTTCAACAAAGTTGAGAATCCCCATTTTGGGTTTGACTCTAAGAAGTGCAGTTAGCAATAAGCAATGACAAATAGAACAGCAGCAGAATATCAAAACAATAATGCATATCAGAAGACTATAGAGTAACATATTCTAACCACTGAGAAAAGTAACTGTCAGTTAAGACTCTGTTCCCATACTGTGATTTGAGGCAGAGGCAAAATAATTACCTATTTGGATGTATCAAAACAGAGTTTATCACCAATAGACCCAAGCAAAAAATTTTTTTTTATTTTTTAATTTTTAATTTTTAGAGAGAGAGAGAAAGGCGTACAAGCAGGAGAGGAGGAGCAGAGAGAGAGAGAGAGAGAGAGAGAATCTTAAACAGGCTCCACACTCAATGTGGAGCCCAATGTGAGGCTCGATCCCATGCCCCTTGGGATCATGAGCTAAGCCAAATTCAAGAGTTGGAAGCTTAACTGACTGAGCCATCCAGGCACCCCCCAAAAAGTTTTTAAAGAAAGAATTTGGGGCAGAAAGAAAATAATCCTCGGGGCACCTGGATGGCTCAGTTGGTTAAGCATCTGACTTTGGCTCAGGTCATGATTTCACAGTTCGTGAGTTTGAGCCCTGCATCGGCTCTGTGCTGAAAGCTCAGAACCTGGAGCCTGCTTCAGATTCTGTGTGTCTCTGTCTATATATATCCCTCCCCTGTTTGTGCTCTGTCTCTCTCAAAAATAAATAAATGTTAAAAAGAAAAAAAGAAAGAAAATAATCCTAGATGGGAAATCTGAGACACAAGAGACACTGGAAATAAGGGAAAAAGTAGTGACCACATGGGTAGATTTAATCAACAATAACTGTATTTAAAAATAATATTAATAAAATGTTTAAGTAGGTAAATAATAAATAAGGTTTAACTAGGTTATTTTACAAAAAAAAATGGAAGGAGGTGATTGAATTTAAGTTGTGATATCTTGTATTGTTGAGAAGAAACAACAGAGGTTAATTAAGATTTTAAGTATGCAAGCAAACATTTTAAGGTCAATCTCTAAAAAACAGAAATCAAATATATTAACCTCAAATCAGGAAAAAATAGAAAAGTGGAAAGAATAGAAAACCTCAATCAGAAAGAAACCTTCAGGAGGTTCTGTTTCTGGCTACAATGGAATAACTGGTCCTGGATTAGTGTATTCATTATAAACAATAATAAAGTTAGACAAAAATATAAGGCAAATCTTTTGAGGCATAATACAACATGCAGCATAAAACTGTCCTTTATGAGTGAAAGGAAAGCCCCACAATTTCCCCAAATCTCTCCATAAACACAATTTTCCAACCTCAGTAAAGCAAGCTGACATCCAGGTCAAACACATGTTCTGCTGTACTTAGAAGGCAGAGATTAGAGTTCAAAGAAGCTGAAGTAAATAAAATATGCATGGCAAGGAGTCAGAAAGGAGGGAGCTGTGCAGAAGGGAGGTCTCAGATGTCTATGTAGTAGTATTCCCTCATAAGCTCTCAGGCAAGGACTGAGCTATGCATATTCAGGACAAGAATACATGGTGCTTTTTAGACAGTTATTAAGAATGAAACAGAGGTACTGGAGGTCAGGCAGTGATAGTGGATATTGGAGACCATGTCAGCCAGAGGAAAGGGAGCCCATTAACAATTTTTTTTTTTTAATTTTTTTTTTTTTTTCAACGTTTTTTTTTTTATTTATTTTTGGGACAGAGAGAGACAGAGCATGAACGGGGGAGGGGTAGAGAGAGAGAGGGAGACACAGAATCGGAAACAGGCTCCAGGCTCCGAGCCATCAGCCCAGAGCCTGACGCGGGGCTCGAACTCACGGACCGCGAGATCGTGACCTGGCTGAAGTCGGACGCTTAACCGACTGCGCCACCCAGGCGCCCCAACAATTTTTAACATGGTAACTTTTTTACAATGTCAGTATACATTAATCACTAAATGTACAAAAAGAAAAGAAAACAGGACAGGTAGTAAAGAAAATGCATCAAAATAAACTGAGATGATACAGGTCTTGCCTTTAGCAGATAATGACTTTAAAGCAGCTAGTAAAAATATTTACAAAGAACCAAAGGAAAATGTGTTCAGAGAATTAACACATATATGGTCTTCATGAAAGAACAGATAGTGGATCTCAGAAATAAAAGTTACTTTAAAAGGCAAATAGAAATTCTACATATAAAGGAATAATAAACAAAATTTAAAATGTACTCTACAGGCTTAATAGCAAGTTGGAGATGGAAGAAGCAAGAATTAATGAAGTTGAAATAAAATCAATAAAAATTATGCAATCTGAGAAACAGAAACAAAATGTTTGAAGAAAAACAGACTTATAGAGACCTGTAAAACAATATGAGATAGTTGAACATATGTATAGTAGAGTCTCAAAAAGAAAAGATAACAGGACATAAAAGTATTTAAAGAAATAATGACCAAAAATATGATGGGGGAAGAAATGAACTTACAGAGTCAAGAATTTTATGAAACCCAAAAAGAGATAAAATCAAAGAAAACTACACCAAAGTACATACATCTTGGTCAATCTGCTAAAAACAAAATATAAAGCATTCAGAGAAAAAGAGACATTACTACAGGCAACAATAAAAATAAGTGCTAAGTTCTCATCGGAATGAGGTACTTCAGACAATAATGGAACAGCATCTTTAATATGCTGAAAGAAAAAAAATATAGTTTACCCTTAAACAATACAGGTTTGAACTGTGGGTCCATTTATATACATATTTTTTCAATAAATACAGTATAGTATTGTAAATGTATTTTCTCTTCCTTATGATTTTCGTAATATTTTCTTTTCTCTAGCTTACTTTATTGTAAAAATACAGTATGTCATATAACATACAAAATGTGTGTTAGCCTACCACTTATATTATTGGTAAGGCTTCTGGTCAATAGTAGTCTACTGGTAGTTAAGTTTCAGGGGATTCAAAAGTTACACACAGATTTGCAACTGTGAGGGGAGTCAGTGTCTCTAACCCCTATGTTGTTCAAGGGTCAATTGTTATTCAAGAATTTTATATCTAGTAAAACTATACTTCAGCACAGCAAAAGATACCATCAGCAAAATGAGAAGGCAAACTACTGAATGGGAGAAGTATTTGTAATTGATTTATCCAACAAGGAGTTAATATCCAAAATATATAAATAATTTATATAACTCAACAATTAAAAAAAATAATTTGATTGAAAAAATGGGCAGGGGCACCTGGCTAGATCAATCAGCAGAGGATCTACTCTTAATCTCAGGTTTGTAAATCTGTGCTCCATATTGGCTGCAGAGATTACCTAAAAATAAAACCTTTTAAAAAAAATAGGCAGAGGATCCAAATAGACATTGTTCCAAAGAAAACATACAGATAACCAACAGATACATGAAAAGATACTCAACATCAATAATCATCAGGAAAATGCAAATCAAAACAACAATGAGGTATCACCATACACCTGTCAGAACAGCTAGAATCAAAAAGATAAAAAATAACAAGTATTAAGGAGGATGTGAGAAAAAGGAGCCCCATGCACTGTTGATAGGAATGTAAACTGATGCAGCCATTGTTGAAAGCAGTATAAAGATTCCTCAAAAGATTAAAAATAGAAATACCACACAATCCAGTAATTCCACTACTATTCACCCAGAGAAAATTAAAATAATAATAATAATAATAATAATAATAATAACAATTTGAAAACATGCCCTAATTTAATTTATTTCATTTATTTAATTTAGATAATTCATTTAATTGCAGCATTATTTTTAATAGCCAAGATATGGAGGCAACCCAAGTTTCCATCAATAGATGAATGGATGAAAATGTGGTATATGTGTATATTTATAATGAAATATTACTCAGCCATAAAAAAGACTGAGATCTTGCCATTTGTGACAAGAATGGACCTAGAAAGTATTATGCTAAGTGAATAAGTCAGACAAAGAAATACCACATGATACCACTTATATGTGGAATCTAAACACAAAACAAACAAGAAGCAGAAACAGTCCGATACATACAGAGAACAAACTTATCGTTTACCAGAGGTGAGAGGGTAGGGGGATCAGCAAAATAGGTGAAGGCAAGCAGAGGTACAGTCCTCCAGTTATGGAATGAATAAGTCACAGGAATGAAAGGTACAGCATGGGAAGTGCCTGGGTGGCTTAGTTGGTTAAGTGTCCAACTCTTGATTTTGGCTCAGGTCATGATCTCACAGTTGTGAGATGGAGCCCTGCATGAGCCTACTTGGAACTCTCTCTCCTTCTTTCTCTGCCCCTCCCCTGTACTCTCTCTCTCAAAATAAATAAACAAACTTAAAAAAAAAAAGGTACAGCATAGGGACTATAGTTGATTGCATTGTAGTAGTGTTGTGTGGTGACACTTGGCAGCTACACTTATGGTGAACACAGCATAATAGACTTGTCAAATCACTATGTGTATACCTGAAGCTAATATAACATCATGTGTCAAGTGTACTTCAATTTAAAAAAAATATAAATATATATATATATATATATATATATATATATACACACACACACACATATACACACACATATGTATACTTCAAAAATAAGGTAAAAACATTTTATTGTAAACAAAAGTGAAAAATTATTTCACAACAAACATAAACTACAAAATATGTTCAAGAAAGAAGGGAAATTATTCCACATGAAAAGGCACAAAAAGAAAGAAAGGTGAAAGTAAAAAAAATGAACACCAGAAAAAGTAAATAGTGTGTAATATGAGATATTATTGTCCTTATTTCTTAAAACACAACTACTTATTAAAAAACAATAATAACATTGTAAGGTGGGGTTTATAATATATTAAAAAATAGAGGATTTGTGAATAACAGCACAGTACATAAGTCACAAGTAAATGAAATTCTACTATTGAGTGAGTATAACACTTTGGCAATAGAAATTAGGAAGTGGGAAGTAAGAAGTATCAAATGTGAATAAAGAGAAATTGTGAAGGGTCAGGTGTTAAACAGAGTAATATTGACTCTGAATAGAACTTAATAACTTAAGGATGGGATATTGTTAATCCTATAGCAAATACTGTGTCAATTTGTTTTTTTAAAAAGAGCTGAGAAGCCAAGCAAATAAATTAACAGTAAAACGTATTCAATTAGCCCAAAGTACTCAGGAAAGGAGCAACAAAAAACAAAAAAGAAACAATGGAAAAGAAACAAGATGAAGACAGATTTAAGCACAACAAATTTAATAATTATATAAAATGTAAACAGAGAGAGAGAGAGAAAAGCAAACAGATACAAGGGGTTAAGAAACTATGAGTTGCAGGTCAAATCTTGCCCACTTATTTTGTAAATATTTATTGAAATAGAGCCTTATCTATTTATATATTGCCTGTGGCTGTTTTGTGTTACAGTGCAGCATTCAGTAGTTGTGACAAAGACCATATGACTCGAGAAGTCTAAAATATTTATTATCTAGCCCTTAACAAAAAAAGTTTGTGGACCCTTGGACTAAATACTCCAATTGGACAGCAGATTTTACAAGACTGAATTAAAAACCCAGATCCAACTATATGCTGCCAACAAAAGAGTAATTTCATTTTTTTATTATTTATTTTTTTTCTTTTTTCAAGTTTTATTTAAATTCCAGTTAGTTGACATACAGTGTAACATTAGTTTCAGGTGTAGAATCTAGTGATTCATCACTACAACACCCAGTGCTCATCACAAGTGCCCTCCTTGATCCCCACCACCCATTTAGCCCCCCACCCACCCACCTCCCATCAGTTTGTTCTTTACAGTAAAGAGTCTGTTTTCCAGTTTTCATTTCCACCCCCCCCCCATGTTCATCTGTTTTGTTTTTTAAATTCCACTCTGGAAAACGGTATGGAGTTTCCTCAAAAAGTCAAAAATAGAACTACCCTATGATCCAAAACACTCATTTTAAATTTAAAATTTAAAAGGACAAATAGTTGAAAGTATTTTGGATGAGAAAAGTACACAACATAAACAGGAAACATAAGAAAGCTGGTGTGGTTATATTAATATGAGACAAAGTAGATAGACTTTGAGACAAAATATATGCCAAGAGATAAAGATGGATATTTCATAATAATAAAAGGGCCAGTTCTTGAGGAAGACATAATGATCTTAAATATATGTCTGCATTTATTGAGGTTCAAAACTCGTGAAGCAAAAACTGATAGAACTAGACGGAGAAATAAGTAAATCCATAATCATAATTGATCTTCAATACCCCTTTGTCAGTAATTTATATAAGACAAAAAAAGTCAGTAAAGAAAAAGTAATCTTTTTTTTTAACGTTTATTTATTTTTGAGACAGAGAGAGACAGAGCATGAACGGGGGAGGGGCAGAGAGAGAGGGAGACACAGAATCGGAAGCAGGCTCCAGGCTCTGAGCCATCAGCCCAGAGCCCGACGCGGGGCTCGAACTCACGGACCGCGAGATCGTGACCTGAGCTGAAGTCGGACGCTTAACCGACTGAGCCACCCGTGCGCCCCAAGAAAAAGTAATCTTAATACCATCACCCAACCATCCTGACCTCATTGACAATTGTAAAATACCATACCCAGAAACTGCAGTGAACACATTCTTTTCAAGAATACATGGAATATTCACCATGATAGAACCTATGTTAGCCATAAAATAAACTTCAATATATTGTAAAGGGTTGAAATCTCAGAGTATGTTCTCGTCTCCAATTTAAACTAAAAATCAACAAGAGGAAAAGAAATATTTGGAGGCTAAATAATCCTCTTCTAAGTAAGTAACTCATGGGCCAAAGAAAAAAAGTAACAAAATTAGAAAAATATTTCAAACAGTATGACAAGAATACAACATGGCAATATTTATGGGATGTAACTAAAGTAGTGACTATAAAAAGATGTATAGCTTTAAATTCCTATATTAGAAAACAACATACAACTTTCTGACTTAAGAACTAGAAAAAGGAACAGCAAATTGAAGTAAAGAGAACAAAAGAAATATGAAAAATCATAACAGAAGCATTTTTATTTTAGTGTAGTCCTAATAGTTTATTTTTGCTTTTGTTTTCCTTGCCAAAGGAGACATATTTAGAAAAATGTTTCTACAGCTGTTTAAGAGATGACTGCTTATGTTTTCTTCTAGAAATTTTATGGTTTCAGGTATCACATTTAGGTCTTTAATCAATTTTGAGTTCATTTTTGTGTATGGGGTAAAAAAGTCCACTTTTCCCAACACCTTTGTTGAACACATTCTCCTTTTCCAATTGTATATTCTTGCCTCCTTTGACCATAGAGATTACTTGACCCTATAATCATGGGCTTATTTCTGAGATCTCCATTTCATTCTATTGGTCCACGTGCCTATTTTTCTTGTGTACCAGTTTCAAACTGTTTTGGTTACAACAGCTTTGTAGTATATCTTGATATCTGGGATTTTGACAGCTCCACTTTTGTTCTTTTTCGATTACTTTGTCTATTTGGAGTCTTTTGTGGTTCCATACAAGTTTTAGGATTATCTGTTCTAATTCTGGGAGAAATGCTATTGGTATTTTGATAAGAATTGCATTAAATGTGTAGATTGCTTTAGGTAGTATGGACATTTTAACAATATGTGTTATTTTAATCCATGAGCATGTAATGTCTTCCCATTTGTGTCATCTTCACTTTCTTTGATCAATGTTTTATAGTTTAATAAAAACCTTTTGCACAGTGAATAAAACCATCAATAAAACAAAAAGACAACCACAGATGGGAGAGGATGTTTACAAATGCTATATCTAATAAGGGATTAGTATCTAAAACATATAAAGAACTTATATAACAACACCAAAAAACAAATAATCCAAATAAAATTAGGCAGAAGAAATTAACATACATTTTACCAAAGACATACAGGTGACCAACAGACACATGAAAAGATGCTCAACACCACATTAGAAGGAAAATGCAAACCAAAACCACAATGAGGTATAACCTCATACCCGTCAGAATGGCTAAAATAAAAAACACAGGAAACAGCAAGTATTGGAGAGGATGTGGAGAGAAAGGAATCCTTGTGCACTGTTTGTGGGAATACAAACTGGCACAGCCACTCTGGAAAACAGTATGAAGCTTCCTCAAAGTGTTAAAAATAGAATTATCATATGATCCAGTAATTCCACTGACGGACATTTACCCAAAGAAGACAAAAACGCTAATTCAAAAAGATAGAAGCACCCCTATTTCTATTGCAGCATTATTTACGATAGCCCAGATATGGAAGCAATCCAAGCGTCCATTGATGGATGACTTGATAAAGAAGGTGTGGTATATAAATACAATGGAATATTACTTAGCCATAAAAAAGAATGAAATCTTGCTATTTGAAACAACATAGATTGAGAGAGTGAACTAAGTCACGAAGACAAAGACAAATACCATATGATTTCACTCATATGTGGAATTTAAGGGGAAAAAGAAACAAAGAAAAAAAAGACAAACAAAAAAGGAAACTCTTAACTACAGAGAACAAACTGGTGGTTGCCAGAGGGGAGGTAGATGGAGGCTGTATTAAACACGTGAAGGGGATTAAGAGTATGCTTACTGTGATGAGTACTGGGTACTATATATAATCGTTGAATCCTTATATTGATATATATAATTATTATATTGATATTTATAATTAGTATATATACAAGAAAACAATATGACACTGTAAGTTAATTATAATTGATTTTAAAAAATGAATGTTTTTTTAAAAGCATAACAGAAATCAAAGAAACATTAAATAAGCAAATGATAGAGAATTAAAAAAACACACACACACAAGTTGGATATTTCAAAAGTTTAATAAAATTGATAACCCCCTAGCAAACTTGTCAGGGGTGGGGGGAAGGAGAAACACAAATTAAGAAAATTAATAATGAAATAAACATTGCTAAAGATTCTACAAAGGAAAAAAGGAAATATTATGAACAACTTTATACTTATTAGCTTAAATACTTGGATAAAATGCACATATTCCTTGAACAACTCAACCTTCTAAAACTCCCTCGAGGAGAAATTAAGAAATTGAATGGCAGTCCTCCTTCTATTAAAGATTCCTCCTGGGGCGCCTGGGTGGCTCAGTCGGTTAAGCAGCCAACTTCGGCTCAGGTCATGATTTCGCGGTCCCCGAGTTTGAGCCCCGCGTCGGGCTCTGTGCTGACAGCTCAGAGCCTGGAGCCTGTTTCAGATTCTGTGTCTCCCTCTCTCTGACCCTCCCCCATTCATGCTCTGTCTCTCTCTGTCTCAAAAATAAATAAACGTTAAAAAAAAAAAAAAAAAGATTCCTCCAGATAAGTGACAAAGCAAAAGAACTACTAGTGTACAGATTGAGAAAGACAAAAAGGAAACTACCTCACAGGCTATAAGTCATATGGGCAACAAAATTATAACTGAAAGTGTTCAGAAATAACTCAACTGCCCAATGAATGGGGAATGATTAAAGAAATGATCACTTATCAAGTTTATTGAATATCTTAAATTTTAAAGTGACATGTTTCAGGAACAATACATCTTTCTCTGTAGCGCTTATGCCCACCATCAACTCTCACTTACTGTTTGCCACATTGTTAAAATCAAAGTGCACTTGTGTGCTGCCTAAATAAACATGTCTTAAAGCATCCCTCCTATCTCTTTCTTGCTCCAATTTTTTTATTCCTGTTTTTTAAAAAATTTTCTTTCCCTTTGTTTCCTCAAAATAAACGTCTTTACGTGGAATTACACAATTTACTTCTTTCTTAGAATCTTGTCTGTTTTGCTCTATTCCCAGAGTGAATTTTGTTCCTCTTCATTATAAGTGTTTATCCATCTCCCAGCAGTGTCACTGGGTTTTGGGGTTAGGGGTTGGGGAGAGATAAGATGGGAAAAAAGGAATGGGGGGGAGGGGCACCAGGCAGAAACTATATGCTTTTTATGACCCAGCTTCAGAAGCCATGGTGTATCATTATTATCATAGTCTATGAGGTGGAACAGTCATAGCCCATACTTATAGATTCAAAGGCAAGTAACAGACCACATCTTCAATATGAGGCATGTTAGTCTCATGAAAAAAAAAAACAAAAAACATGCGGGATGAGATACACACATACTGGTGTGGCCAAAACATAATCCGCCATGAAATCTGAATAAAAGAATGGCAAACACATAATCTTGTTGTTGTTATTAAATTAAGAGGGATCACTAACACTCTCAAAATGTAAATAATTAACTAAAGCTCTACCCCCACCCCAATAATTAAAAGGAGCACAGTGGTTCAGATCTTCAGTTTTGGTGGGGTTTTTTTTGTTTGTTTGTTTGTTTTTACATATTTACTAACTTTTGAGACAGCATGAGCGGGAAAGGGGCAGAGAGAGAGGGGGACAGAGGATCCGATGATGGCTCTGCACTGATAGCAGAGAGCCCAATGCAGGGCTCGAACTCACAAACCATGAGATCATGACCTGAGCTGAAGTTGGATGCTCAACCAACTGAGCCACCCCCGGTGCCCTGAGAGCTTTAGCTTTAAAGTCAGACAGACTTAGGTAAGGTTCAAATAAATTACCTCACATGTAAAACAGAAATAGTAATACCTATAATACTATACTCTATATGGCAATACTCCATATGGTTGTTGCCATATAGTAAGAACTTCTAGCTATTATTATAAATAATACTTGCAATATTTTTTTAGTAAAGAATTACTTGGAAAATACAAAACTATACAGAGAATAAAATTGGTCACTTATAATTGTACCACTCAGCAAAAATGAAACTCATTTTAAAATGACTTTGCCAAAACCAAAGTCCTATTTAAGTTTATTTATTTTGAGAGAGAAAGAGAGAGAGGTGCAAACTGGGAAGGGGCAGAGAGAGAGAGAGAGAGAGAGAGAGAATCCCAAGTAGGCTCTGTGCTGTCAGTACTGAGCCCGATGCAGGTCTCGAACTCACGAACAGTGAGATAATGACCTGAGCCGAAATCAAGAGTTGTAAGGTTAACCAACAGAGCCACCCAGGTGACCCAAGAGTCCTATTTTTTTTTTTAAAAAAAGGATACAGTTCGATAGGAAAATGTTGAAAAAATACAAAAATCCTGTTCTGCACCATGTTATGATACTCACCATATGGGTATGGCTCTTTGGGCAGATGCAGAGCTAGGGGAGGCAGGAGTCACATACACCAGGTAACAGGGCAGGATGAAGCCTCTGAGGAAGTCAGAGGAGGCCTCACCAGGAAAGTGGTGCATAAGCTGGGCCAAAGTGTGAGTGGGCTTCAGATCACTGGAAAGCAGTGAAAAGAGGTCTGAGAACTGGTGATGACAGAGGCATATACACAGGGGATAGGCTGAGGGATCCATCTGGAGAGCCCTTGGCAGATGAATCTGATCAGATTTGGGGGTTCCTTCAAAGAAAGTAATAAATGAAGAGTAACTATTAGGTTAGATGATGAACATGAATGTCGAGTTAAAGAATTTAAACATTATCCTTCTAGGTAGTGGGAATCTTTAGAAGTTTCTAAAGAAAGGGTTATGACCTGTACTATTGTCTTTTAGATAATTTAATGTGAAACAGGGAGTCTAAAA
Source organism: Neofelis nebulosa (assembly GCF_028018385.1). Classification (NCBI taxonomy): domain Eukaryota; kingdom Metazoa; phylum Chordata; class Mammalia; order Carnivora; family Felidae; genus Neofelis; species Neofelis nebulosa. The sequence goes on along the minus strand of NC_080784.1, from coordinate 85,189,333 downwards.
ACAGGGAGATAAAATGTAAAATATCAGATGAAAGAACTTAATAAGGAATTTTTTTTCAAAAATAGAAGAGTAAGGGGCGCCTGGGTGGCGCAGTCGGTTAAGCGTCCGACTTCAGCCAGGTCACGATCTCGCGGTCCGTGAGTTCGAGCCCCGCGTCAGGCTCTGGGCTGATGGCTCAGAGCCTGGAGCCTGTTTCCGATTCTGTGTCTCCTTCTCTCTCTGCCCCTCCCCCGTTCATGCTCTGTCTCTCTCTGTCCCAAAAATAAATAAAAAAAAAAAAAAAAAAAATAGAAGAGTAAGGAATAACTATGGTATGCAAAAACTAAGTATAAATATTGCAGAAAGACCTGGAGACTCTGTAGACACTGCCATCTTTGGACTATAGCTGTAAAAATAACATCTTGTTGAGAAATATCGAAAAATATGACAAAAAAAGAGCCAGTATATACTATATAATCAGAACTTTGTGCCGTAGTTTCACTGATCAAGTGTTAAAAACTAGATACAGGAATAGCAGAAGTAAATGAAAGGGCAAAAATGGAAGTATTTTTGTTGTTGTTGTCATTTTTAAAAAGAGCCAAAGTATTGAGTGCTAACAGAGTCAGAAAATAAGCTCAAGAATGACAATGACCCTCAGTATAGAGAGAGAGCTGGGGCGGGGGGGGGGGAGGGACAGTGCAGTAGAAAATGGGCTTAAATATGAAAACAAGACATATTTCCTTGGAAGTAATAAAACCTCTCCCAACATATACCTTCCATCCTCTCTCTCTCTTTCACCCCAATTCCATGAAAACATTTAAGAAGCAGCAATACTATAAGTACTTCATAAATTCATATTCCTCAAAGGCTGTCTCAAGAGATTTCTAACCCTGTGACTCTGTGATTTTCTATTCTGTGCTATCCAGGAAGGTTCTCATCTAAACATATGGCATTCGCCTGTGATTTATGGAGCTGAGAAGAAAGAGTACTCTCTTGAAGTCAACTGGAACATACAAACCAGTGATCGGGAGTTAATGGTGTGGTAGATATTATGGTCTCACCACCTATTCTGTATTTCAGTCTGATTTTCTTTTCATCATTAAACAATATCACAGATAGGGAACAGTTCTTCAGGCCTGAAGGATTAGCTGCACTGTACAAAAGAGACAGTTGGTTAGAAACTTGGGCTGTCTCATTCCTGATCTAGGCATTGTTTCACTCTGCATATTCTCTATTTTCCATGTACTTTAGAAAGTTATTTATTTCACTTGCTTCAAAGCATATCATACCCCACATTACATTCAATTATGGACTGAATGTTTATGTTCCTTCAAAATTCATTTGTTGAAATCTAGCCCCCAGAGGGATGGCATTTGGAGGGACCTTTGGGAGGTAATTAGCTCATGAGGATAGAGTTCTCATGAATAGGATTAGTGTCCTTATAAGAAGAGACCCGTAAGCTCTCTTTCTACCATGTGAAGATAAATGAGAAGTCACCAGTCTGCAATGGGGAAGAGGGCCCAAACCTCCTGACATCCTGATCTCAGACTTCCAAACTCCGGAACTGTGGAAATAAATCTATTGTGTATAAGCTACTCCATCTATGCATGGTACTTTTTTTCTTTGGCAGCCCAAACTGATCAAGACATAACTGCTTTTCAAAAAGAAAAACTTTTATTTTAAGCAATTTAATATTTTTGCGATGTGGAATTCTATTTTATTCCTATCCATGGGCCTGCTTCATAATTTTTTAGGCTAAAACACAAACACCATAAGCCTACAGACACCAAAGTTGAAGTTTCTTGTGAGACCTGCTTAAGGAAACAGACACTTTTCAGAGCTGGAAGAACAGAATCCAGCCACATGAGGTAAAGATCAGGGAGTCACATCTCTATGCGGCTGGAAAAGAAACTTAAGTTGTTCCATGTGAACAGCAGAAATTTAGGAGGCCCAAGTTGCCTGGGAAATGAAAATTTGGTCCAGGAGGAGGCCATCCTGGTAATCTTCTAAAGATCAGTGTCAAATCTCATATGTACAGTCCACACGCCATGTGTGTCCTCAATTTCCCCTTCTGTAGATCTTTTCCAGCTGCAACTTGCTATAGTCAAGAATCACCGCCTGGATTTCTGCCGAAGTCCCTGTCCCCAAGGCTTGGAACTATCTGTCTTTCTGTGTCACAAGTGAACACCCTTCTGGTTGCTAGTGGAGAAGAAGGAGGCTCTGTCCTTTTGTAGCTTTATGTTTAATTTTAAGCAACTAGCTGGGGAAATTCTGAACTTAATGAGCCCTTCTTTTGTCCTTGGAAGAGTCACAGAATGCAGCTGTCAGGCAGCAAGAATTGTACAGGAGTCTTACAGATCCTCCGTAATTCTTCAGATAACATCATATTTTATATTATCAGTTGCCGACGGCCTGACAGCTGAGACTCTACCTCCCATAAATTCGCCAACAAAGAAGGACCAGATGTGTCTTCTTTATTGGCCACATTTTCCGGTACATCCTGAGAGGCCTTTGAAGAAAAGCGAATTTTCTTTTTTTCTATGAAAAAAGAAAGGATGAGCACGTACTAACGGATGGTTACTAGAATTCAGTAACCCAGAAAGCACTTCCAAAGTGCCTCCTTGAGCCAGACACTGACTTCGAATCTATGGATCTGGTTCAGAATAGTGTAAATAATTCCTGGCACACCCTTCTCAGTTGGAAACAGCTCTACACATAGGAGAACTCTAAGCCTCAGGACGTGTGATAAAGCCTTGATTCCAACAGAACCGTAAATGTCACAACCAGGACTTTCCAGTCAGAATAAACATTTTACTGAAATGTAATGGTTCCAAATATTCACAGCAATGGTTTAAGACAATGAGATTTCGCCTAATATCCATTGGTCATATCTTGCTCTAATAAAGGGACATACATTTTATTTCAAATCCTTACTTTTTTCAAGGGCAAACTCTTAGCTATACGTAGGAGGGCAACAATAATAATATACTACATCCTTGTCATAAAATATTTAAGTATATCAGCCATAAATTGGTCGCTAGCTTGAGGTTGTTGAATTACTCACACTATAGGCTTTTGCACCTGCTTTCTAGTAAAGCCAAAATTGATTTGCTGTCAACCTGCTGATTATTGTCTTGATATCAGCAGTGCAGCTGGTATGATGAGGACCAGGTCAGCCCAGGAGAACCTCTCAAAACAAATTTGCATCTCCCTGTCTCCTTTTGATTTCACTCGAGGCTTGCTGGGGTCTAGGGACACATGGGAGTATATGTCTTTTCAAAGACAGAAAACCTCAAATCTTTCACAAATTTGTTTTCAAGATGAATTTTACTGTTGAAAGCTCATTCATAGCAGAATAGGCTTCTCAAAGAGGAAATAAAACATTTTTCAAAAAAATTTTTCTCCTGGATCGGATCGATAAAAGTGGTGAACTTTATGACAGCATAATTATGACAAAGGTAGTATTTAAAAACTGTACCAGTATCATTTTCTTTTGGTGCACATTGCTACAAAAAAAAATCTAGGATGCTTACTTACTCTGTGCAATGTTACTAAAAATTATGCAGATGACTTGCTACCACTTCCCTGAATCACATCTATAATTCTCCTTCTCTTTCTGTTCCTTTCTTTTTTTTTTCCCCACAAATGCCCAGTTCAGGTTTGCTGATTACTAAGAAACTCCTAAAAGGCATGACTGATTTCTACCTTCAGCAACTGAAAACTAAGAAGAACAACAATAGTACAGTTCCAAGTAAGGTCATATTTAATGTCATATGCGGAAATTGTGCTCATTTCCAAACTAGCTGATCTGGAATGAAGAAAAGTGTGAATTTTTCATTTAGAATTTTGTTTTATACCTCTAATAATTCCCCTGAATCTCTCCTTTTCTCAAAAATAACTCCAAAATATTATTAACTAGGGGTTTCTTTTGCATTCAGTTTCTCAAGTAAATGAGTCATGCTGTTCTGTCAGACATCTTTTAGTAATGAGCTTCTTTATTTGGGCTGAAGCAATGGTGACCCTGAGTGCTTACAAACAGCAAAAATAATTGCTTGGAATCCAAACAGTGCATTTGTATGTGAATATGCCAAGTACACACTGAGATTCACCTCTGTTTTTTTTCTTTCCTTGTATATCCCCTCCCTGTCCACCCCAGTATTTACCATTGGGTTGTATTTTTTTTTCACAATTATGCCATATACAGGCTTAAAAATTCTTGGAGTGGCATTTTAAATGCAGGTCTATGCTAATCAGCGAGATGTATCCTTTTTCAAAACCAAAAAAAATTTTTTTAAATGCTTCAGAGTTACTGAAATGATCTACAAATGTTTCTTTTACAATTTGCCAACTTTAAAAACATATGTATATTTGCAATTGAATGGATTCAGTCTCAAAATGTGATATGGCTCACAAATATGATTTTGTAACTCATTACTGATTTACAGAACTTATTAAACACAATGAGGTTTTGAGAATAGTGTCAGGTAAAACTGCTTAATGATTCTCATGTAACTAAACTCTGACCCATGCGTGCAGGGCCTTTTCCAAATTCACCTTCGAACTGAGGCAGGCCATTGTAACAAACGATAGACTGGCATGGGTGCAGAAAGACACGACTAAAAATACCTTCTATTTCTATGGCACATCACAATTTAAAATCACATAATTTTTCATAATTATACCTGCCCCATATTGCACCTGCCTCAAAGAGTTGCAAGGATTAAATGAAATAATGTGGGTAAGTTCTCGACACATACATGTGGGTCACTATAAATGGAAACTCTTGTTTCTGTTGCTGATTTCATTTTCTTCTGTGGATGACAAACATTTTCATTCTATCTGTTCTTATAAATTTGCTTGTCTTCTCTGCAGGTTAACACTGAAATCAGGTAATAGCCACAGATTTTCACTCACCTCAAGTTTTCTTTCTGAAAGCTATTGAGTAATTTATAGTGCATGAATTCCTCAGACTACATCTCTATACCTATACTGATTTATCTCAGTTTCTTTTTCTTTTTCCTTTTATTATACAATTCATTATCAAGTTACCTAACATACAGTATATACAGTGTGCTCTTGGCTTCAGGAGTATATTCCCACGATACATCGCTTACATACAACACCCAGTGATCATCCCAACAAGTGCCCCTCCTTAGTGCCCATCACCCATTTTCCTTGCCCCCCGCCATCAACCCTCAGTTTGTTCTCTGTATTTAAGAGTTTCTTATGGCTGCCTCCTTCTCTGTTTGTAACTATTTTTTTTTCCTTCCCTTCCCCCATGGTCTTCTGTTAAGTTGCTCAAATTTCACATATGAGTGAAAACATATGATACCTGTCTTTCTCTGACTTATTTCACTTAGCACAATACTCTCCGGTTCCATCTATGTTGTTGCAAATGGCAAGATTTCATTCTTTTTCATTGCTGTCTCTCAGTTTTCTGACTCCAAACTTCACTAGGACCAATTAGAAATACTAGTACATTGACTTTTTATGAACTTTTTCAAACAAATTCTTAATTTGCATTTAAATATCCAGTTCATTAAAAGATTGTATTTTCTCTCCCAATTACTTTCCTCTGGCAATGATCTCAATTAGTCCTCTCCCCCAATTACATCGCAATTGCAAAGCTGTAACTCTAACTCCTTTTAAAAGAGTTGTTATAAGGGATGCCTGGACAGCTCAGTCGGTTAAGCGTCCAACTTCGGCTCAGATCATGAGCTCATAGTTACTGGGTTCAAGCCCCACATCAGGTTCTGTGCTGATAGCTCAGAGCCTGAAGCCTGCTTCAGATTCTTTGTCTCCCTCTCTCTGTGCCCCTCCCCTGCTCACGCTCTGTCTCTCTGTCAAAAATAAACAAACATTATAAATAAAGAAATAAATAAATAAATAAATAAATAAATAAATAAATAAATAAAAGAATTGTTATAAGAAGTCAGATTGAAGGAAAAACAAAAGGACAGTTGTTTCAAAGAGCTACAGATCCCTTCTTCTCAACAAGATGGAGTACTTCCATATAGGCCAAGAATTGCAAACAGTATTAATCTGGAGCCATGCACAAATTATTTTTTTTTAATTAGACTTTAATTAATTTACTTTAGAAAGAAATAAAATGTTGCCATGTGGTCAGCAAAATGGATTATTCTGTTACCTTTTCCCCACAAAATGGTTGCTTGATCTTCAGCAACAAGCCACCACTCATAAGATATTACTTTGATAACATTTTCATTGGCATAATACCTACCCTCTAAAGAAAGAAAATGCTGTTAAGCTTTAGCAGGATAATGAACACTGGTAGTTTTCACCCAGAAGTTATTCCTCATACCCCTCTTCTTCCTTGCTCACAGAATCCCAATTTGTTCAGGTCTTCCTCATTAAATCCCAACTGTTACCAGGTGTCAAGCCTTCTATCAGCTTCAAGGGCAGATCCAGCCATAACACTAGACCAGGAGTGAATCACCATTTTTCCAATCCCCTTTGCCAGGAATTGCTTTCTGCTGGGACATGTATTATAGTTCAGGAGAATGAGATATGGGAGGACGTCTGATGAGAGGATTCTAAAAAGAGATAGGAGAAGGAGAAGGTAAAGGAGAAGGAAAAGAAGGAGGAGGAGGAGGAAGAGGAGGAGGAGGAGGGGGAGAAGAAGAAGAAGAAGAAGAAGAAGAAGAAGAAGAAGAAGAAGAAGAAGAAGAAGAAGAAGAAAGAAGAAGGAGGAGGAGGAGGAGGAGGAGGAGGAGGAGGAGGAGGAGAAGAAGAAGAAGAAGAAGAAGAAGAAGAAGAAGAAGAAGAAGAAGAAGAAGAAGAAGAAGAAGAAGAAAGGGGTCCCCTTCTGCTCCTGGATGCTGTTATGTCTCAGCACCAATCTTGAGATCATGAAAGAAGTTAGCCTGAAAGGAAATACTGGGGATGGCAGAGTGGAAAGATAAAAGCAAAGTAGGATTTTGATGACATTCAAATAATGCTGAATTAACTAACCTTGGGACTGTCCTACCTTTAGAGTTCATGCTATCTATATAAGATATTGAATCCCTGCATTATTTAAGATATTCTAAGTTAGGGTTCCTGATACTTGCAGCCAAAATAAGCCTAACTAAGCTACAGTGGTATCATTTTATGAGATGCATGCAAGGACTAAAAGATGTCCATCACTTTAGTTCTAGGCCTGGGGGTTCTGACATTACTTTATAGCATTCTGAGACCCACTGTCTATCAACTTCCAATTCTGTAGGCATGTGCTATGATAACTTAGAAAAGAAAGGTGATTCAAAGCATTATGCAAAATAATAAATATGTCAAATATGAAAAAGTGAGAACATGCTCACTTTTTTTTTAATGCTCACCAGAGAAGAGTACTGATAAATAAAAAAAACAGGTCTGAATCTATATAGTTTTCCTTACATTTATCATCCTGGTATGCCTACCCAAAATGAGTGAATCCTTAAAAAGGTTATCTGAATAAGGCATGTGAGATCAAAACTTATATAGCTAGAATAAAATGATGGCCAGGAATGGCCAAGATGAGATATAATAGAAATAAATGTAAAGTCTTAGATATAGGTCCTATAAAATGCAGTGGTCAAATTTAGGAAAGAACTAAACAAACAAACAAACAAACAAACAACATCAAAAACAAGTGAAACAAAGAACCTCTAATGGCTGTTTCCAAATTTGGCACATAAAAGTAATATTATTTGGCCATCCATAAACATATAAACATTATGTGATCTTTCTTCCTTCACTAAATATAGTGTCTAGATAGTTGATCTTCAGCCCCAGTTAGATACCAAAATTATCTGTGTCTTTTTAAAAATGCAAATATCTGGGCTCAACTCCAGACCTAGTGACTCAGAATATTTTGGAGTTGGACCTAGCTTTGTGCATTTTGTAAAATTCCATAGACTTTAGCCAATGACCTGGTCTAGACTCTAGATCAAGCAAGATCTGCTGAACTCATCTCTAAATAAGCCTCATCAATAGGACTTTATTTAGTTCTGGGAATTATATTTTCAAAAAAGGCATTTAAAAGTTGGAATGCACACAAGGAAAGCCAACCAACAGAGTGAAGAGTTTTGTAATAATGTCATATGATGAGAAGATGGAAGATCCAAGGATATTTGATCTGGAAATGAAAGTACAAAGGAGAGAAAACTATATATGCACATTGGATATTTCAGATTTGATGTGTAGAGGAGGTGCTACTGCTTGAAGCTCTGAAACAGAGGATTAAAGAACTAATGCATGGAGTGAAAAAGCCACAGATTTTAGATCAATATAAAGAAAACTTCTTAAGCCATTAAATGTTAAGCCATGGAAAGGACTGCTTTTCTCATAATTGCAAGTTCCTCTAAGAGGTCAGATGATGGACACTCTGGAATACAATCAAGAAAGCTGTAATGGGGATACTTGTAATGGGGAGTAGACTAAAACACCTTTGAGGTTACTTTTGACTCTGAGATTCTATGACACTTTGAGAAAATGTATCACATAATGATCACAGCATCCCAGCAAACTTGGAATTCACCTGTTCAAGGTTCTTCACTCTACAGATTGTAATTGCCGACCCACAGTGAACTACATGTCAGACACTTCATGTAACACTATTCCCAATTCTTACAGAAACCCAGAAAGATCATGTTGTCAGTCATATGTTATAGATAAGAAAAACAATTTTCTGGAAAAAAAAATCTCTAACTTACCTTAAGCCATTAAAATACTAAGTGGAAGAGATAGGACTAAAAACCAAGTCTTGGGCGCCTGGGTGGCGCAGTCGGTTAAGCGTCCGACTTCAGCCAGGTCACGATCTCGCGGTCCGTGAGTTCGAGCCCCGCGTCAGGCTCTGGGCTGATGGCTCGGAGCCTGGAGCCTGTTTCCGATTCTGTGTCTCCCTCTCTCTGCCCCTCCCCCGTTCAAGCTCTGTCTCTCTCTGTCCCAAAAATAAATAAAAAACGTTGAAAAAAAAAAAAAAAAAAAAACAAGTCTTGCCAAGGGCGCTCTCTCTCTCTCCCTCCCCTTTATCGCCCTCTCCACCCACCCCCGCCCCTTTTTTTTAAGAACAACCCCCAATGATTTTTCAAGGTCTACACAATGAATACTAAACTCCCTGTTTGGATTGAAGAACTTCTATGATTTTCACCCTTATTTTTCATCATTACCCTCAATTCACCTTATTATCCAGTTAAATTAAATTATTTGCTTCCTTCTAAGTCCAAAGTCTCCTGACTCCAAGCCTTATATTAAAGTTGTTCCTTCTAACACCATTTCTTCTCCTCTCCACATTTCTCTAAACTCAAATCCTATTCAAAGATTAATTCAAATACTTCCTCCTCAAGTCTCCTTTCTTTATCAACTCAAAATAAGTTTTCTATCCTAGGAATCCCCACTGCATTCTGTACTAGTTCTCTTGCAGTATTAATACCCTGGTTTTTATTTACTATATGATTATGTGTGTTAGTATGATTTGCACTAAAATAATTTTTCTGTGTCTAATTTCTCTTACTAATCCACCAGATTCCCTCAAAATTGAATGTACCACCATGCACACACTAGACAGTCAAAATCTTCTGATTAAATAAAGAAAAACCTTGAGTCACAAAGAATTTAAGTGATTTGACCAGGACCACAAAAGTAATTTGTATTTTTACCAGAACTTGAGCCTACATCTTTTATAACATATTTTTAATATTATTATTACTTAATTACACCAGGAAGCAATTCTGCTACATTTTTAGATAATTAGAAACAAGAAAAGAACATATGATTTACCTCTTTAAGTAGCAGGGGGAAAAAGGCAAAAAATTTTAGGAGAGGCCCTCTAAATATCTTTGACAAAAAAAAATAATAATAAAATAAATAAAAATTTAAAAAAAAACAACAACACAGAAAATCTATTTGCTGTCATATTTCTGAGTGATATTTCACCTTAAATAATTAAGCCAAGCTTAAGTACCTCAATCCAAGATCTGTCAGTGCAGTCACTAAGTATATAACTGCTGAAGTTCACAAATATCCAGAAACCTACATTTCTAATTAAGTAGATAGTATCATGGAATTGAGAACACATTCCCTGAACAAATAAATCTGGAAAATGCTGTTCTTATGCTATCATATTAAGAAATGGCAATAAATCATTTTAACAGCTCCCTGCCATGTCACACGTGGAAAAGACAAAGCAAATGTATTTCAACTCACAAAAGAGACACACAGAAAAGAATACAAAATCAGATAACTTAGTAGAAAAACATAGCAAAATAAATAAATTATTATAAAGGTTATTGTTTTATACAAAGTGGCAATTTACATGAATAACCAGCAGTATACTTGAAGTTAGTGTCAACATTTAAAAAGCTTTCACAGCCAGTTCTAGAGAGGAAATCAATTATACTGAAAGCCAAGGTACTCTTAAAGAACAATAAATTATGCTGAAAGTACTTTCAATGACTGAATAAAAAAAAAAAATGGCAAGTCATGTTACAAAGCAGCCCAATATATAATAACTGCTAATTATAAAAAAATAAGTAAATTTTATCATTTTAATTATTCAAACTGTTCTTATAATAAATTTGGTGTAAAATCCCTGAAAGTAAGTTTTTTCAAGGAGAGTGTTTTCTGGAAAACCATGTTCTTTTTTGTCTTTGGCCAAGCAATGGTGTTACATCTGGGAACATCATTACCAACTGCTACTCTCCATTCTCAATTCTTCTTCTCTGCCTAAATTACACTCATTCTTTAAGTTTCAGATTACAAATTCTTTCTGAATTCTTCCCTGGGCATCCTCCTCAAAACTGGATTCAGTGCCTCCCCCCGCCAAAATGTGCACCAGCCCTGGCACCCTGTGCTGACCCCCAATATAGCACAAAGCACAATGTCTTATCATTTCTTATTTATTTGTACTCCCCCCATCTCGTGCGCGCGCGCACACACACACACACACACACACACACACACACACGCATATGCATGCACACACATGCATTCATACGGATGCATAGACTATAAGCTCCTTCCGGGGCAGGACTTAGCATCTGCTACCTTTCTAGGAGCACAGTACAAAACTAACATATTTGTCATAAATGAATACACGGTCATAAAATAGGTAACACCCACATCTTCTGGAATATTTTTAGTTCTATTCTGAAATATTTTCCATTTTATCTCCCGACCATGGTAGCAGAGGTCCTCAGTTCTACAAACTGGAAAACTGGCTGAAGTTGTACATATGGTTCCTTTTTGATATTTTTGCATATTGGTTTCTCACTCTGAAAATAGAGGAAATGTATATACCATTTAATTTATTTTAAATAATTACTATGAAAGCCTTTGTACACAAAGCATCACAATAGCATGTGATCAAGATTGAGATCTGTGTGTCTATTTTAAAGTTCATAACAATATTTTCAGATGACCGGGTAATATTTTTCAATTAATATAGTATCTTTTTAAGAAGTGTTCACAGTGTATCTCACTATAATCATTGTTGTGAAAGATTTTTAAAGCCCATTACATATTAGGAAAATTCACTTGAAAGTTACTGTCAAGCTAACCAAACACACATGCTATTGATTGTTTCTGTTTTTCACACATTGACAGAGGTAGAAAGATTGCACAGTCCTTTTTGTCAAATACTAAATGAATTGCGTTATGGATTCCCTGTTACAATAGAACATTGGAGAAACTCTGACTTTTTGTCCTTTCAAAGATGAATTAGTCACACAGAAATTGTTAAGACGTGTTAACACAGTCTTAGCCAAGGGTGGAACATAAACCATTTCAAAATCTTTCAGAACACAAGGCCAACTGTGTAGACATGGAAACTGGCCAGATTCAGTTTGGGAGCCAAAAGAGATCATTCTGATCTTCTAGATCCAACATAAAACCCAGACACAAATTTCAAACAAGACTATGTTCCAGGACCTGAGTCCATGGCTTAGGAGTGAATAACTTTCACTGTCTCAAGCATAGAGAGCTGTCTGCAGCAATATGTCAAGTACACACACACACACACACACACACACACACACACACACACAGTTCTTTTTATTTGTTTGTTCTGATACACCCTATAGTTCTATGTCGATGCCCGGTTCCTCACTCGTCATCCCCCTAGCATTCTGGAAACATTTTAGAGCTTGTAGGGCTCATGGAAACACTCCAGTTGATATTATAGTGAAGTCATAGAAATCCATGAACATGCTCATCTCAGTTCTCCAAGAGCATTTCCCCTAGCTCCCCCTCCGCAAACACATATGCACAGTTTGTTAAAGTTCAAAAGAAGAGCTGGGGAAGGTAGACCACTTAGTAACTTAAATACTCAGTGCAATTCTGGGAGCCACCATATCCTGTAAAGTGTCAAGAGTTAAAAATAGCTGCCCTGAGCTAACTCCTCTGGTTAAAGCTGGCTTATGGCATATAGCCAGTAGTAAAACAGTCCTACAGAAGCACTTTGCAGCAAGCCAGCCCAAACTTTTCAGTGAATTGCCCTGCCTGGTTAGCCTAGATCTAACCCACTGCTGCATATGGTAGCATTCTAAGAGACAGAAAGAACCACCGTTTTCTTTAATCATTGAGTATAATGCAAGGTATATTGAGGGCCATAGAGGAGCACATATGATACATTTGAAGAGGCTCTGTTAAATCAAAGGATGGAATATCAGAATAATATGAAATTTTAGCCTCTCACTGTGTCATCTTAAAGAAGTCATTTAAATTCTCTAAATATACTTTTCTACCTGCTTGTAACTACATTCTCATTTGAACTTTACATAAGCACTGTCAATACTGGTCAAAAGTTTATAATTAAATATACTCAAGATCTTTTTCCAAGTATATGAACTTGTCAGCACTAATGGAATTCTTGTCATTTTGTAAAATTCAACACATTTTTCTTATGAAATAAAAATGATAGATTTAAGAGAAATACTATTTCAATATATATATTAATTAATTTCTTCCTTGTTTGGATTTAATCCTCAGTAGCAAGATGGCGCACCAAGAAACAAATAGAACACATTATATACATAAGTAAGACATTACTTACTTGCAGACATAGAAAGGACGCTTCACCAGAGACATTGACACATGATTGATAAGCAAAACTAGCTTGAGAATTACAATATAATATCAAATCTTAAGGAAGAATTTGGAAATAATAAATACACTCAGTTTGCTTTTCTAAAGGAAAAATAAAAATACCATGAGGAAATAGGAAACTAGTAATAATAAATCAATGTAATAGGTATACTATCAGAGTAAAAGTGATGTCAGAAGCAATTCTAACTAAGGTACAATTGTTACATTTATATTTCTTTGCAGCTAAGATATTTTCCAAAAATAATAACACAAACTTTGATTCATAAAAAAGGAATTTTAAATTTAAAATAATCAACAAAAAAGTGATGTAGTCAAGACACATGAAATTATTCCAACTCTTAGAAGAAAGAAACAAAAAGAAAATTCTATAGGAAATTAGTGATTAACCATACTCATTGATGGCTTCCTAAAAGCTCTAACCTGCTATTTAAAATTCTTTGAGCTTATCCACTTCTAAGACATTTTATTTCAAGTTCAAAAAGTTATGACAAAATGCTAATCTTATTACTCAATTTATGACAGCATAAATTTTCTTCCCTTAAAAAGGTTTTATCAATTTCTCAAGATATTTTCTATCTCCCTTTTTAATGTGTCAGACAAAAATCACACGTGTGTATACAATAAACAATATATAATTTACATTCAAAATATAAACTGCATTTAATCTATACTTGGTAAGCAAAAAGTTACAAATAAACCAAAACATCAATAAAAACTTTTCTGACTAAAATCATTGTGTTCATTTCTTGACCCTTTTAAGATGGTTGTTGAAAAAGTATATGAATGAATACATACATCAAACGGATACTGAAACTCTCAAAGGTCATTTCTTGCTTTATATAGTAATGAAAAATTCAAGGCAACTGTCAGAAAATAGCTGGCACAGCACCATACTGAGCTGACATCAAAGAAGCTGTTGATGTTATAGTTCTTTTCAAACAAAAAAATAACTTAGTTAGGGCTCTGATGATACTGGGATCCCACCCTGTGAACATAACCATCTTATTTTGACAAGAACAAAGAGGAACCAGCTGTTCTCCCAGTAGCGCATTAGAAATCAGAGAGCCGCTTTTCCTCAAGAGATGTTCTTGAGAGGTACCCTAGATATATGAAGGTTTCTTTAATGCAACACCCAAAGAATCGATACCCATCCTATCTATTTCTACCTTACCACCTCCCACTATCAATGATAATCAAAATCTACTCTAAGAACAAATGATCCTTCAGAAAACTTAAGAAACTGGAAAACTTCAGATATATGCATCAGAGCATGGATGCTGGAGCAAGAGCAAGGAGAGTCTTGAATATGAGGCTAAGGAGTTGGACTTGGTTTAAAAGGCCATAACTCAGTAAAGAAGGGAATGTATGTGAGTTCAATAAAATAGAGTAAGTCATCTACTCTGGAAGTAGGTAAATAATCAGGTGTTTGAAAATAGTGAAAAAGATTTGGTGCAACTACTCTGAGAAATATTCTAAAAGTCTATAACAGATAAATAGGAGATTAAGCTACCCTGAGGACATAGCTAATTAGAGAGAGCATGATACTGCACAGACCTTAGCCCAAACATTTACATGGTTTTCTGCATTGAAGCTCGGTTACCTGATAGTGGAGAAAGCAGACAATTGGATGACCCAATTTTAGAGATTAGCAAGGCAATGGAAATGTTGAAATGACTAACCATAAGTCCAGAGGGACATGCAAGGCAAGTAAAATCTACAAGGTACTTATGACCATGATGATATAAGAGGAACAGGCTAAAATAAAAGACTGGGTATACAACACTATAAAATATAACACAAGAGCCATGGTCACTTAAGTATGTTCTAAGCCCTAAGGTACACTGAGTGGTATATTGCAACAAAATAGTCTCTCCAAACATAGCACAAAAAATTAGACTGCACCAGTCACTTTGTCTGTACTTGGAGGAAGAGTTGTTACATAGCATCAGTAGACAAATGGATGGTAATCTCATGGTTGGAACTGAAGAATCTTCTTTTCTTTTTCATCAGTCACCTGAAAGCCAGTTTGGCTCAAAACAAAATTAACAAAATAGAATTAGTTTTGCATAGACTCAGAAAAGCATACAGGATTTTTACTTACTGCATTTTTATTTCACTTACTAGCATCATCATAATTCCTATCATTCCTAACAGAAAGATTAACTAAACCAGTACAACAGCATAGTATGCTATCTTTCTATTGTTTATGTAACCTGGATTAAAATTGAGTGTTGTTTTTTACATCATCATTATCTCTCTTTTATAAGCTAGGATTTCAACTCATAAAATGTGTATAGAAAACTGTGCACAAGAGGTACTAGTTTTATGAAACAAATACAATATAAATCAAAGCTACCATTCTTTTCCAGCTAAAGAGGTGCTCCATTTTTTTTCAATAAATGTATTTGCTCATTGAGGTTGGTCTGTTGATTTTTTCCAGCCCATTAGAATCTCACTTAATGTGATTTTTCTTTTTAAAGAAAATAGAGATATTGAATCAATATAGCCTCCTGTAGAAAAACACAGAGAAGTCTAACATTTGGATAAACATTCTAATTACAGACACTGAATCTGTGATAGAAATACATGGGATTACTTATCCATTTAATCAATCATGTTCCCAATACTTTTTAATTTATTTATATTGTACAGCAAACATTATTTATAGGGCATAGCTCATCAGTCAATAATTTACACATTCCACTGCCATGGTTTAAAAAAATATTCAAACATAGAATAATAACAGAATAAGATGCAAATAAAATATAAATATTGGACTCTCACTATTTAAAAATCACCTGGATTCTTATTAAATAATTCACTCATGGTGAATCTGGTAGTTGGCAAAAGGCATAAATTATCTTGTAGGAAAATCTTAAGCAGGATGAATTCAATGAATGCCTCCTTACCTAAGACCATGGGAGGATAAAGTTGGAATAGAATGCGGAGATCATGCCCATGGGTTCTTAAACCTAGAAGGTCCACAGATGATGCTATCCCCTGAAATCGTACCAGGAATTGTGCATGTATTTGTTCATGTGCATTTGGGTGGGGGATGGGGAGGGAGAGACAGTGGGGATGATATACAGAGAGTTCAGCAGATTCTTAAGTGATTCCATGACTCTAAAAGAAAGTAAGAATATCCACTTTCTCTTTTTTTTCCTACACATTAGGTTTATTCTCTACATTCTACACATGTACAATAAACTCTTTACTCTCATTCTACACCTTAGGAAATTGAGACTCAGACTGGGGAATAGAGTCACCCAAGGTCATAGAACTAGTTAGTTGTTCAGATGACAGTGGTTTGCTGGATTATGATCTAAATAGCCATTCCTTTTTCCATAGCACCACTATTCAAAGGCTTCTGCTATGAAATCTTAAAAATTGAGCTTTCAAAAATGGAAAGTTACAACACTGTAAAGTCTCCTCTGTCACTCTTCTACACTATTCTCCTTCTAGGAAAAAACACTTTGGAACTTAATATTATGAATTTATTTAGAGAAGAAAAGAGATCAAAGGAGCAATGTACTTTTGTATCTATATCTAGGGTAGAAATATGAACTTTTTGAAGACAGTTATAATAGGCGACTTAATCATGTAATTTGAGACCCCTACATCTCTTACAGTCTTTGTTCACTATGGAGTGGTAGTCAAGAAAAAGAGCTCTAAAGTGAAACTATCTGCATTCAAACCCAGTCTTCCTTATTTTCTATCTGTAGGACCTCAGGCAAGGTATTTAGCCTTCCTGTGCCTCTGTCTCTGATACAATGAAGACAGCAGTAGCACTTATCTTAATTTGGGTTTCCTCAAAGTAGAACGTGATAAAATCTCGTGTATGAGTAGTTTACTTGGGAGATGCCCCTGGAAGGAACGAGGAATGGCAAGTGAGACAGAGCTCCATAGGAGTAAATTATCGTCTATATTCAATAGAAACTTGATTCAGTTGGGACTTCTGTGAGCACACAGAATGCCTCTTAGAATTTTTTATCCAAAGGAGGGGAGGCTGGAGCATTCGCCCACCAGCTTGTGTGCACCCGTGATTGGGGGTTGCCCTGAGAATGTTGTCTCCTTCACTTTTGTGGTAGACTCACAAACAGATCTAATGACTTCATGCACCTTTGGGGAAGACCTGAGACAGAAATAAGATTGGCACATAGAGTAAGTTTGAGGTGAGATACTCAGCACAAGTCTGAGCTCGCAAAAAACTGTCACAGTGATGACTGAGATCAGAGTTGAGTCAAAGGACAGTAACACAGGGCACTAAAAGTACTGGCTATATTAATAACTTAAAGAATTGTTGTAAGAATTCAATAAAATAACTAATGTTAAAGTGATTAGAACCAACCTGACATACATATTATAAGGGATCGATTCATGTTTACTGTGATTATTATTCATCACCATTATTGGTAGACTCACAAACATTCATCATCATTATTCATTATTATTCATTATTAATATTTATTGAGCACCTGCCAGATGCCAAGTATGTTGTACCAAGTGTTACAAAAATAGTAATAATAAATAATTAACAGACTCTTCTCTCAATCTCTTCACAGTCTACTAGAGGCAGCAGACAAAGAATTAAGCATTTGTCAACCAAAGTAATAAATTTATGATAAAGGCATACATACATTGGGTCTAATTGCTACATAACATAGGGAGAAATACACCCTTCCCAGAGATCATAGCAATCAAAAAGTTTTCACAGAAGATGTTATGTCAGCACAGAGTCTTGACGGTAAGTAGGAATGGGCTCAGGAGGGGAAGCGTTTCAAGTAGTGGAAGCAACATATACAGAAGCATGTCACAGAAGCAAGAAAGAACTTGAAGCTCTTCAAGAACAGCAAAGGACACAAGAGGGCTGGAACACAGGTTTCCATGCTTGAATGGTCAGAAAACAAATCTGTACCATGAAAAGTCAGAGCATAATCATCAAGGAAAAGGGGTAGCATTTGCCTTAGTCTGGAATAATTCTATAGGGAATGAGGAAAAAAATGGGAGGATTCATGTTTTAGGGACTTGTTAGAAGTACAGAGAATGGATTAGTGTGGAACAACACAGGATGCAGAAGAAATCAGATGGGTAGCTATTGGAATAGCCTGAGGTAAATTTAATGAAAGTCAAAATTAATCTAGAGGGAGGAGAAGAGCTGGAATTTGTAAGTTTTGGTGAATGGATATATATGGAAGTTGAAAAAGAATAAGGGGCACCTGGGTGGTTAAGCATACAACTTCGGCTCAGGTCATGATCTCGCGGTCTGTGAGTTCAAGCCACGTGTTGGGCTCTGCACTGACAGCTCGGAGCCTGGAGCCTGCTTCAGATTCTGTGTCTCCCTCTCTCTCTGCCCCATCCCTGCTTGCACTCTCTCTCTATCTCTCAAAAATGAATAAACATTAAAAAATTTTTTTAAAAAACAATTTTTCCAAGATGACCTTCAGGGTTCTGGTTTAAGTAATTAATTGTTTAGTACTATTCAACCAAGACAGGAAATAAAAAGAGACTAGGTCTCAAAGAAAGGAAGAAAGCAATAATGAGTTAATTTTGCATACACTGACTTTGAGGGATCTATCAAGCCCATGCTGTCCACAGTTGCTGGGCTTTTTCCATTGTAAACTAAGCCAGAAGGCCCATGGTGTGGTGAGAAAGAGAGACGTTCCAATGAAGCTCTGCAGAGCCCTCTGAAGTACTTTTCTGGGCCCCAAACTGAAACCAGGCCTTAATAAGTAAGCTTGTGATATTTTAGTAAGCTAAACTATATACAACCAGTTTTTAACTTTTAATTTACTATATCATCATTAGAGTAGATGTTAGGTGCACGATAGGTGTTTTAGAATATGACACGGACAAATGTATGGAAATTCTACCACTGATGATTTCTTACTCTTAAGATCTTGTTCTCTCCAGGAATTTTCATTTTAAAAGTACAAATACCTTTGGATACACACATGGAGGTGTTATTACCCATTGACAAATCTATGTTTTTCTTCATTAATCTAGTTGGAAGAAAGGCACTAAAGGAATGGGAACTTTAATGTGAAGGCAGATGAATGGGGTCATTTGAAGTTCAGGGGAGACAAAGGAGGGAAGGGAATCTAATTTCTCTTTGGAATCAGAAGTCATTATCCAGAGACCCAGAAGCTTTCTGGAGGGAAGGTAGACTTGGGTTAGGGGTGGGGTTCAAAAGAAATGGGAAATAATTAAAGGCCAACCTCATTATTTCAGCTTTTTAGGCTCACCTTGCAAGCACGAGATGTGAGGTTTGAGGTGTGAGAAACTATATTGGAAACACTGAAAACAGACTGAGTCATGCTTGTAGAATACTGATAGCGGTTTGCTTGTATGTTTGTTTTTACAAAATCTGATAATTTCTTGGTCATGAGAGTTTGCCAAAGAATGTGAAACATCCCCGTGGCTGGGTGTAAAGCCAGTGACCTAGGTCCAATATCAATGTACTGTTTAAGACATTAAGTTTCACAATGTAAAATTTTATAATGATAAATGTTTATTTAATCATGGTAATATAAGTAAAAGGACTGTAATTTGTGAAAAGACCTAAGCCAGTCTCTCAGCTTACAGAGAGAATGAACTTTTCCGACAGATCATTTTTTTTCAATGAATTAATAGCATTGGTTTTCCTGCCTAATAAACTGGTACCATGAGCATCAAATCTTCATCTCCTCTATTAAGTGAAACTATTCCCACTGCCCTCCTACCACATTCTTTCATTAGGCAAGTACCTTAGGTCAGAGTTTCTTTTACCAATTATAGGCCTCATCAATTCCCCAATCTCAGTTTTAAAGGCTCTAATAGGAATTTAAGTTTCCTCTAACTAACAAGCAATTCCATTAGAAAAAGAATGAGGGAGGAAAGAGTGATTACAGAATTTAAAGAGAAAACATGTGTGCTCATCTAGTCAGTGCTACTCTGTGCCCAGTTCTCTAAGAAGCGCGGTGTCTATTTCTAAGGGGCTCACAGTTGAGCACGAGAAGTAACTGTGAGGTGTTTTGACAGCTTCAAGACAGGGCAAAAGCCTTTAGCCATAGAAACAACTATCTAGAGAAACAAGATGGGCTGCCAACAAGATGGCATTAGTCTGTCAGTCAATAAATACATATTAAGGCAGACACTATTTTAGATTCTAGAGCTCACACTCTCATTGGGAAGTAGAGGAACAAATGCATCCTTCACCTAGTAAGGGTTGGAAAGAAGATGAAATCACAGTAGAGGATGGCTGAAGGTACTTTAGCCAAGGTGGTTGGGGAAGGCCTTTTTGAGGACATGGAGAAGGAGATGATCATGCAAAGCTCTGAGCTGAAGCTACAGCAAAAACAAAATATGGTGAACAAACCAGCTTCCCACGTTTGAGGGACAGGAAGGGGGTCAATGTCACTGCAGCACAGTGAACAAAAGGAACAAAGAAAGAAGGAAAGTCAGAAGTTACTCAAGGCTTAGATCGTGTGGGTCTGTGGATGATATAGTTAAAAATTTACATTTGATTTTAAGTAGAAGGCATTGGGGAACTCTAAAATAGGAATGCTGTGGTCTCATGTATGCCATAAAGAGTTTTCTTGTTACCTGTGTGAAGAACCAGTTTTAGTTTTTTTATTTTTATTTTTTTATTAATATGAAATTTATTTTCAAATTGGTTTCCATACAACACCCAGTGCTCATCCCAACAGGTGACTTCCTCAATACCCATCACCCACCCACCCCTCCCTCCCACCCCACATCAACCCTCAGATTGTTCTCAGTTTTTAAGAGTCTTTTATGGTTTGGCTCCTTCCCTCTCTAATTTTTTTTCTCTCCTTCCCCTCCCCCATGGTCTTCTGTTAAGTTTCTCAGGATCCACATAAGAGTGAAAACATATGCAAATGACATATCCGACAAAGGGCTAGTATCCAAAATCTGTAAAGAACTCACCAAACTCCACACCCAAAAAAACAAATAATCCAGTGAAGAAATGGGCAGAAAACATGAATAGACACTTCTCTAAAGAAGACATACAGATGGCCAACAGGCACATGAAAAGATGCTCAACATTGCTCCTCATCAGGGATATACAAATCAAGAACCAGTTTTAGAGAAGCAATAATGGAGATCAGGAGACTAATTAGGAGGCTGTGACTATAGTTTAGGTAAGATGATGGTGGCACTAATCCAAGGGAGAGTGGCAGTGACTTGGACCAGGCTACAGATACAGAGATGATGAAAATGAGTAAGATTCCGGATATATTTTGGTAATTAACTGACAGGAATTATTAATTTATTAATGAATTTGATATGGACTATGAGGAAACGGGAAATCGAGGTTACTCACTGTTACTGAAATAAGGGAGGCTTAGTGTGAAAAATAATCAAGAGTTTTCTGGCCATGTTAAGTTTGAGATTCTAATTAGAAAGCCAATTGCAGATAAACAGGTAATTGAATATATAAGAGGTAAAGGGGAGGTGCAGGTTGGGGATATCAATTTGTGAGCCATCTGAGAGTAGACGGTTCGGAAACTATCTTAACAAGACCCTGGAGATGTATCATTCAGCTCACATTCATGAGTCACCTGCAATGTATAAAGCAGATACTAGTCCTTGAGCTGGGATAAATAGGATGGTTGTCTTTAAGGAGCTTATGACACAATGTATGCACGTATGTGTCTCTGGGGTGAGTGACAGACATAAATAAAACACATAGCAGAAGGAAATTTTTATAAAAGAGACCAAAGCAAAGTGGAGTGGGAATATAGTGAACGATGTGATTAATTCCAACTGAACAATCTGTTTCTCAGAGACTATGACACCTCAGGTGACCCTTAAATAATGTGTGGATATTAGTAGGTGGATGAAGAGAGAAAGGGTTGAAGGTCCACTGTGGGCAATAGCAGGGAGGTGCAAAAGCAGGAGCAGGAAGGAATGAACAAATAAACACAACACAGTCCCCAACAGTAAAAGAGGTTAGAATCTATGTAAGGAGACCTGCATGTACGCAAATAATAAAAGTGGTTATCCAAAAGGGTCAGAGAAGAATGCAAATGAAATATGGAAGCAAATTGATACTATGAAAGCTGATGCTTTAAAGACCTATGCTATCAGTACCATTGTTCTTAGGTTCTGAATCCAGGAATTGAATACTTTTAGAAACCGATGCCAGAGACTAAAAATTAGAGGCCTCTTAGACTAGAAATACAAAAGAGATGGGCCAGAGATAGTAGACTGTTATTGCCTGAAAATCCTCAATAAAAAGTACTGTCTCTTGTACTATTATGCACCATAGCATTAATTTTACTATAATTAATACCAGAAATTTACTATAATTAACACTACTATGAGATGAGAGTAGACATAAAATCCAAAGGTCAGGGTCTACTACTAAAAAATTACCTTATTTATATTTCCTATTGCATGAAAACCGCTGCCAAGGAATTCAGAGCCTACAAATGACAGATGATCTACTTACCATGTACTTATGTACTTCTATTTCAAGGTTGCAGAACTCTCTAATTGAATACAAATTGTTGATTAAAAAATCACATAAGCTACACACACATGCACACAAGTGTCCATGTGCACTTACTACTCTCTCTATATTAAATATACAGAGATATTTCTTGATCTGAGATCTATTGGCTAAGCTATTTTTTACAGAAGTTCTAAAATTTGCCTAAACTTCAAAGTATACACTTGTCAGAAAGCACACATGATAGAAGACACTGTAATATCATATTCATTTCTGTATTCCTAAAGTTCTATAACTTTTAGAGCATGAATCACAAAGTAGACATGTGTGAAGAGGAAATGGATGAGCACAGAAACACAGAAGCGAGATAATATTTGCTTGCTAGTAGAAGCAGAAAGGGTGGTGACCAAAATTTCTGCTGGTGCTATTTCTCCAGAAGAAAATGAATTGATCTGGATTTCCAGAGGGTGAGAGCCATCTGGTCCTATGGATAACAGTAGTGGATGCCTGCCCTCCAAGTTATTCCTAATCACTGAGTTGGCCTCAAGCACCATGAGACGAGGTAGTGTTTAAAACTGAAATGATAATATCCAGTATAAAACCACTGGGTTTTGCTTCACGTCTTCATTTTGTGTTCTCTAACTTGTCGTTACTGTTGCTTTTAAGAGAAAAGAAGAATACATGTGCATAAATACAGTCTCAGAGGCTTTTCTTAAGCCCGTTCCTCACAGTCCTCAACAATTATTTCTCCCTTCCAATCTAGAATGTGTAATTCCAAGATGATCAGAGAAAAACTTGCCATCTGGACATCATTAGAAAATAACTAGTTTCCGAGGCCCGCCTGCAGCCACCTAAACTAATGCAAGCATAGTGGAGTTAGATAACACACATAGAATCACTGCATCTGAGATGAACACACCTTCAGGCTCATTCTCACCCAACTATTCTTCTCTATGACATTCCTTTAGCCTCTGCTTGAAGATCAGTAAGAGGAAGTGTTCCGCCTCCTTCCAAAGGCAGATTCATCACATTTGGACAGCTCTAATAATTATAAAATGCTTTTTTCAATATGAGTTGAAATCCGTTTCCGTGTAACTTTGTTCAATTTGTTATTGTGCAGCCACTGGAAACTATACTAAAGCATGATGCCTTTATATTCAGTGTCTGAAATATCTGAAGGCAAGAATTATAAGTACTCCAGTTACAACTCTGTCATAAGCATTTATTCAATTGTAAGTACCTCATAAATATACTCTATTTTTTTAATCAACCATTCCATCTATAATGGAATGGTTTCCAAAGTCACTCATTGATTTTGTCTTCTGAACTTCCTGTTTATCTTTTTAAAAAAATGAGCTCTTTATCTTAAAATTATTTTAGACTTACAGAAAAATGGCAAAGATAGAGAAGAGAGTTTCCATATACCATGTTACCCAATTTCCTCTATTATTCGTATCTTACATTAGTATGGGACATTTGTCACAATTAATGAAATTACATTCATATATTATTATTAACTGAAGTCCATACTTTATTCAGGATTTCCTTAGTTTTTACCTAATATCCAAGTAATTTAGATATACCATTACATTAGGCTCCTCTTGACTGTGACAGTTTCTTAGGCTTTTCTTGTTTTGATGACCTTGATATTTTTGAGGAATGCTGGTCACGTGTTTTTTAGAATGTCCTTCAATCAGAATTGTTTGATGTTTTTCTCATTATTGGAATGGGGTTATGGGCTTAGGGAGACAGACTACAAAGATAGAGTGACATTGTCAACACATCATATCAAAAGTACATACCGTGAACAGAACACCACTGTTGATGCTGACCTTGATCACCTGGTAAGGTGCTGTCTGTCAGGTTTTTCCACCGTAAAATTACCCTCCCCCTACTTCCTTTTCCATACTATATTCTTTGGAAGAATGTCACTATGCAGAGCCCATATTTAAAGAGTGACTAGTTCAGCTCCATCTCCTTGAGGGTGGAGTATCAACATGCATTATTTGGAATTCATTTGCGTAGATATTTGTCTTTGTCCCCCATTTATTTATTTATTAAATCATGTACTTATATCTGTATGGACCCATGGATATTTATTTTGAACTCTGGGTTACCATTTAGTCTGCTTTATTTATTTAGTTCCTGGAATGTTTTGGTTTTGGCTCCTGGGAGACTTTTTCAGTTGGTTTTGTACTTCTCTGAACTACTCCCATCATTGAGGGTTTTTGTTTGTTTGATTTTGTGTATTGTTTGTTAAAGTACTTCCTTATTTTTCGGCACTATAAGATTCTCTGGGCTCATCTTATATATTTCCTGCCTCACATCTGATATCAACCATTTCTCCCAGATGGTCTGTTTTTTGGTTATATATTATATTATATTATATTATATTATATTATATTATATGATATGTATTTATCTACTTACTTATTTTTGTTTGGGGTTGCTTCTAGGTTCTTTCAAGATCACAGACTGAAAAATATATACCTGTATATTTATCCGTGTTATATGCATATCTAAAAATATTCTGTAACTACCTGTATCTATATTAAGCTAAACATGAGTTCATACTGGTGGTTCTAACTCTAATCCATTACCATGAACCATTCTAGCCTATTCCCTTGCTTATCTGTAAATTTCCACTCAACGTTGAGAAGTTTCGCTCATTATCTGTCACCATTTACTTAGCTATTCAATTCCCATACACTTCTGTAGCAGTATCACAATTGTTAACCTTTCCCCAAGTGAGAAACAACGTTACGCAGTGCTTATGCACAGTTTCTTTTGACTTCAGTCTTATGAGCTTAACTCATTTCCAGAGATCACAACCTTTTTCCTCATTACCCCATTCAGTAAGATTTTTCATACTTATGTAATACAGTTAAAATTTTGTATTAAATTCTGCATCTATTCTAGAAATATTCCAACCATATTAATGATTTTTTTAATTTGCATACATTAAGTTTTACTCATTGTGCGATAAAGTTCTATGAGTTTTGACAAATGCATGGTGTCATGTATCCACCTTTAGAATTTAGCATAGAGTTGTGTAACCATCCTGAAGTACCCCCCATGTTTCACTTATTCAACCCTCTTCTGCTCCCCCTGAACATCTGGCAACCACTGATGTTTTTACCATCTCTATAATTTGCCTTTCCAGAATGCAATATAATTGGAATCATGCAATGTATAGTGTTTTTAGGCTGGCTACTTTCACTTAACTATATGCATTTATGATTTAACCATGTCTTTTTTGTGGCTTAATAGCTCATTTTTCTTATTGTCACTTGATGGTGCATTTTTCTTACTGATAAATAATATTCCATATATAAATGTGCCCTAATTTATCCATTTTCCTATCAAAGGACATCTTGGTTGCTTTCAGTGTCTGGTGATTATGAATAAAACTACTACAAACATTCATGTGCAGGTTTCTGTGAAGAAGTAAGTTTTTTACTCAGTTGGGTAAATACCAAGGAGTGCAATTACTAGATCATACACCAAGACTATGCTTTATTTTATAGGAAACTGCTAACCTGTCACCCAGTGTGGCCGTATCACTCTGCCTTTCCATCAGAAATGAATGAGTGTTCTTTTTCCTCTGCATCTTCACCTGCAATCAGTATTATCAGTTTTAGGGGGGTTAGCCATTCTAACACCTACCATAATGGTATGTAATTGATTTAACTGGAAATTCTCTAATGACAAATGATGTTGGACATCTTTGTATATCCTTATTTACCAACTGTATGTTTTCTTTAGTGAGATGTCAGTTTAGATCCTTTGCCCGTTTTAAAAATCAGATTGTTTGAATTTTAAGAATTCTTTATATGTTTAAAAAGAAGTCTTTTAGCAGATATGTGTTTTGAAAATATTTTCTCCCCAATTATGACCTTTTTATTCTAACGATGTCTTTTGCAGAAAGAAGTTTTTAATTTTAATAAGTCCAACCATTTTTTTTTTAATTTTATAGATCATGCCTGGGTATTGTATTTAAAAGTCACCACTGGGGAGCCTGGGTGGCTCAGTCAGTTGAGCATCCGGCTTCGGCTCAGGTGGTGATCTCACTGTTTGTGAGTTCGAGCCCTGTGTCAGGATCTGTGCTAACAGCTCAGAGCCTGGAGCCTGTTTCGGATTCTGTGTTTCCTTCTCTCTCTGCTCCTCCCCCGATCGTGCTCTGTGTGTGTGTCTCTCTCTCAAAAATAAGTAAACATTTAAAAAAATTTTTTAAGTCACCACCAAATCCAGGGTCACCTAGATATTCTCGTATGTTTCCTTCTAAAGGCTTTGTAGTTTTACATTTTACAGTTTTACATTTTACAATTACCTCTAAGATCTATTTTGATTTAATTTTTGTGAAAAATGTAAGATCTTTAGATTCATTTTCTTGTGTATGATTGTGTAATTGTTTCAGCACCATTGACTAAAGACTATCCTTTCCCCATTGAATTTCCTTCATTTCTTTGTCAAAGATCAATTAACTATATCAGTCTATTTCTGGATGCTATTTCTCTTTGATTCATTTATGTGTCTATTCTTTCACCAATTCCATGTTCTATTGATTATTGTTGTTTATAATAAGTCTTGGAATCTGTTGGTATAAGTCCATCAATTTTGTTCTTCTTCAATATTGTATGGCTCTTCCAGATGTTCTATGTTTTCATATAAACTTTAATCAGTATCTACAAAATAGAGTGTCAGGATTTTGGTTGGAGTTGCATTGAGTGTATACATCAAATAGGAAAGAATTCACATCTTAACAACACTGAGTCTTCCAGTCCATCAACACAGAATATCTTTGTATTTGTTTAGATATTCTATGATTTCACCAGAGTTTTGTGGTTTTCCACATATAGATTCTATACATACTTTATTAGATTTATAGCTAAATATTTCTTTTTTGTTGCTATTATAAATTGTATTTTTTAAATTTCAAATTCAAATTGTTATTGCTGGTATGTAAGAAAACAATGGACTATCATACATTAACCTTGTGTCTTGCGAACTTGCTATACTTCGTTATTTCTTCCAGAATTTTTTTTTGTCAATTTTTTGGGATTTCAATATAGACAATCATGTCATCTGCAAACAAGTCCTTCCCAATCTGCATAATTTTCATGCCCTTTTATTGTGCTACTACATTAGCTAGTGCTTCCAGTATGAGGTTGAATAGAAGTGGTAAGAGTGGGCATCCTTTCCTTGTTCCAAATCTCAGAAGGAAAGTATATAGTTTCTCCCCATTAAGTATGATGTTTAAAAAAAAAAGTATGATATTAACTATAGGTATTTTTTGTAGATGTTCTCTTTCAAGTTGAGGAAGTTCCTCTCTATTTATAGTTTGGTAAGAGTTTTTGTTGTAATTGAGTCTTTGATTTTTGTCAAATACTTTTTCTGCATTATGTATGACTGTATAATTTTTATTCTTTAGCCTGTTGATATGGTGGCTCTTTGTCTTTTAAAAACATAGTACTTCTTTTCCTTCCATATATAGTATAATGTGAATATTACCTCCACTGTTTCTATGAATATAAGTAATACATGTATTAATTTTCCAAATTTATTGAAAATTTGTGTTTTTATCAACAAAAACCCCAGACTTATTTTATTTTATGAATTATTCTTAATTTATATATCTGTAATTCTTTACTTACACAGTTGGTTTTTTATCCCTCCACATATGGTGTTATGTTGATTATTAAAATTCATGCATTCAACAAATATGTATTGAATGACTACTGTGTGCCATTCTATTCTAGATACTGAGGATTAAGCATTGAGCAAACTGTTGTGGAACTTTCATTCTGATAGAGGTAACAAAACATAAAAAGGCTGATAACTGCATACATCAGACCCTAATAAGTACAATGGAAAAACAGAACAAGGTCTGTGAATATATTGGAATATTAGAGGGTGAGATACCAGTTCACTGAGTTTGGTCAAGAAGTGTCTGGGGCACCTGGGTGGCTCAGTTGGTTAAGCATCTGACTTCAGCTCAGGTCATGATCTCACAGTTTGTGAGTTCAAGCCCCATGTCAGGCTCTGTGCTAACAGCTCAGAGCCTGGAGCCTGCTTTGCATTCTGTGTCTCCCTCTCTCTCTGCCCCTCCCCTGCCCATGCTGTCTCTCTCTCTCTCTCTCTCTCAAAAATAAACATTAAAAAGAAGAAGAATCTTTCACATTTAATATGACACTTGAAGGACAAAAATTAAGTTTGAGATTTTTTTTGAAACCTACCATCCAGTATGTATTATCACTCACACACAGCTTTGTATTATTAAAAATAATCAACAAGACAAGGCCAAGAACAGTGCTCTGTAGCTGTTCAATTAGCTCTGAATCCACTCAGCTAAGTGGGAACTACATTTCCCAGAATTCCTTTCCCTCATGGTTCTGAGCTAAGATTGGCCACAAGAGAAACTTAGGTGAAATGGGAAGGCAAAAGTAAGACAGCAATCATCTTTAAGTTTGGAAGGTTGGCATTGGGCCAGGCGCTACTGCAGCTCCTGCATATTGATTGTGAATCTGCTGCTTGACCTCACTGGCATGCAGCAGCTGCCAGGGCCACAGCCCCTTCCAAGCTCCTCCCACTCCCAGGCCAGGAGCATGTTTGGCCCTCAGCTTCTCCTGCCTGATACTTGCATCATCAGAATTGGAAAGGGGTGGGGCAAGATCCAAACCATCCTCCTCACACATTCCTGTTTGCCTTTGCTCTCGCCAATTTCACATCAATCTTTTCCTCCTAACTTCCTGCAGTGCTGACCAGGCCCAGCAAAAGCAGCAGCTTACACAAACACTTTAGCCAGTTCTCACAATTGTATAAAGTCAAATCCCAATAATCAATGCCTTATTTCATATCATTCCTAGGAATTCCACCTTTATAATTGAACTCTGATCAATACAAGGACACAGTATCAACTCCTTTCCTCAAATGATTTGTGATTCAACTTAGAGGAGACAATCATTAAATGAACCATGAGTTCATCTGGCTGTACTATTATCTGTACCACATTTTTGCATCTGGTCTATAAGGATATAAGGATATCCTTAGGAGATTTATAAATACCAATCTAAAATTATAACTATCATACCTATAGCTTTCCCTGGGCCTCCCACTCTTCAAAACACATTATTCAAAAAATAATAATAAAGTTAACTTGGCATGATTCCTGGTGATCACCATTTCTAAGAGCTGACAAGTTACCTGTTTAATAATTCTTTCCAGAATTTTGTAGGAAATTGCTGTCAGACTCACCACGCAGTAGTTTTCAGAATTCATCTTTTTCTTTCTTTGAAAAAAATGGCACCTCTCTGCTTCCCTGTGATTCTTCAGAGATTACTGGTGGTGTTTCTCTAATCATAGCTATAAATTTTTTCTATATCCCAAGGATATAATTTGTCTGACCCTAGAGACTCGTATTAATTTAAAGCAGTTTGACATGCTCCTACTATTTCTTGTCAAGACTGCTACCAGCTGTGGGCTAAGGTCTATTACCCACTGGTTCTGGCCAAGAAGAAACAAGGAGGGTGCAGCCCACAGAGGCGGCAATGCTGCTTGGTACGTGGTAGATTGTGGTACTTCTCAAACACTAATGTGCACGTAAATTATGCAGGATCTCGCCAAAATGCAGGTTTTTCTTTACTGAGTGTAGATGGGGCCTGAATTTCTGCATTTTAACAAGCTCCCAGAAGTAGTGACACTGTTGGTTGTTGAGTAGTAAGGATATAGTGAGAAGCAGAGGCACATTTCCTGGAAAGGTGATGAAGCTCCAAGCATTGCCTCCCTGGAGCATTGGAAGTTGTCAGGAGCCATAGAATATTGCAGGTAAATGGGAAGAAACCAGGTTACAATTAGGAAGGATCTCTATGCAAGCATTTCTGGTAAAGTACTTAGAGATCTCAGAAGAGAAGAACTGAATTTCAAAGTTTTGAGTAATTTGTTGTGATTTCTTATTCTAAATATTCATTTTGTATCTAATATTGTAAATTACTATTTTTCATTCTCTTACTCAACGTAGCCCCCCCCCCCCAAAATGTATACATTTCAGACCCCAGAGTACCTGGATGTATCCCAGGGAAGAATATGAAATTCAGAGCTACACAAACCTGAGATTAAGTTTCAGATCTGCCAGTCACTAGTGACGTAGCGCAGACACAGATTCTGGCCTGGATTCGGGAATGATCATGAATAATGGTGAACTCAGTTCACACTTATTTTTGATCTGACTTGTAAAGTAGCAAACATAATGCAAAAAAAAAAAAATACAAGATGTAAGTACAGATGAGGAGTGGTAATCATATTGCTTTCTTTATGTCTCATGAATGTATGTCCAAAATCTGGAAGCTTTAGTAATCCATATGAGGAGAGAGGCTTGCCTAGGCAGACTGTTCATCAATGGTAGATTTTTTTCTTATATGTGATGGACAGACCCTAGGGTGACCCCCAATACTTCTGATTCCTTTTGGTAAGGCCTTTGTGTAAACTTATTTTCATGTGACTTGCTTCTAATCAACAGAATATGGCAAAGGCAACAGAATGTCACTCTTGCGATTACATTATAGCACACCAGAAAGAAAGACTCTCCCGCTAGCCTTGAAGAAGTAGTCATATGTGAACAGGTATGAACTTCCTATAGAAAGAGCCACATGTCAGGGAACTGTGGGTGGCCTGTTAGAAGGCCTAGTCTAGTCTAGACTCTAGATCTCAACCCTGCAATCCCAAGGACTAAATTCTGCCAACAACCACATGAACCCCAGAAAAGAATGCAGCCTGGCCAACACCTTCATTGCATGCTGGTAGCAATTTAAGCAGAGCACTAAGCTAAGCCATGCCCAGACTCCTGACCCACAGAAACTGTGCCATAATAAATATGTGTTGATTTAAGCCACTGTTTGTAGTAATTTGTTACACAGCAATAGAAAAATTGAAAAATTAAAGAATCAAACCACATTGGCACCCAGAAACCACTTAGACTACCATATAAGGCAGTGATTCTTTTGACGGAGGCATATCCCCCAAGCCTAATATCCTGATTCCAGAACACAAAGTTCTTATGCAAGCCTTGAAGTTACCTCTTCTTCTCTTAGTCTGCCTTTCAAGGCTTAGGAATTTTCTGTGTACATCTTTAGGGATCTCCATGGAAGACCCTGGCATAGCTTACCAGAAGGACTAGCTATGCAATTTATAAGGCCCAGAGGGAAACGAAAATGTGGACACTTTTGTTCAAAAGTACTTAAGAACCTCAGGATGGCGACAGCAGAGCATTAAACAAAGCATGGGCCCATCTAAGAATAGGACCTGAGCAATTACTTATGAAGTTGGATCTTACGCCCTATTAGATATGCCCTGAGCAGATTATTTAAATCTGCTGATTTAATACTGATCCTCAGTATACTCCTCTGTAGACAATGGCATGCAGTAACTGGCAACACGTAATACTGTGAAATGTGTGTTTGGAAGTATAGGCACACAACAAATGTTGGCTTTTTTATCTTCATTTCTGTCTGCTTACTATTGAACCATCAGCCTCAAGCACATACACCCTTTCTTATTCTTCTTTTCTCCTAACATAGATAATATAGTAACTTCAGTCATTCAAAGACAACTGGTAACAGGTAAAACTAAGAGATGATGATTTTTATTTTGATACTTGTTCCTTGTTTTCTAATCTTTCTTCAGATCTTAAAAAATTGGCAAGTTACATACAGACTTACAGCAGATTCAGAAACAGCCCAAGGTTTTCCAATAGATCTCTGTCATCTATCTATCTAGTACTCCTGGGCAATGTGGCACATTCTCATCAGTATCAGTGACACCACAACAGAGAACCTCAGCTGGGTAAGTGTTGGGAGTTGGAAGGAGGAGCTATAAGAACTAAGGCAGGTGAATAGATTGAAACAGAATCTCTGGTGATTCTGACAAGGTAAGCATAAAACTCACCACCACTACTTTGTTGGGAATAATTATTTTAGGAAGATTTCCATATCCCTTCTAGGGATAAAAAGGGTTATATTTATTTCCTATATAATTTTTTGTGAGTCTATAGCTTTTTACAAATTGCTACTCCCTAACCTCTCCATCATGTAAATTTTTGTGCAGGCAACATATGGCTTTTAATACTGGGTGAGAGATCAATTCATATTGAAAAAGATGACTGGGGGCTAGGGATCTAAATTCAGAGCATTTATACTTGCCCACACTCATAAGTGTAAGAGCCAGTGTAGCTTCTGGAGAATAAACGGAATTATCAACTTATTTCATTTTATGCAAACATGAAAGGTAACTTTCCTTGTGCATAAGTAGAGTTAATATGACCCTGATTTTTAGAGCCCATTTTAGAGCCCATTCTAATTCAGTCAGCAGGCAAATGTCCCTGACATCCTAAGATGAAATTCAGAATTTTTTTTCTGAGATAATTTTATAAATACTAGTTATAAGCAATGAAATTATTCAAATGATAGCTTAGATTCATTATAATGAGTTGAATGTCGTTTTTTGGGCTAATCTAAGTATCTGTAACAATATTTTAATTATATAAGGTCTCAAGTAAGTCATTTATAAACAAACTTTTGAAATATAAACACCACATAATTTGGGAGCTGCAATAGTACAGACCAAAAAAGTTTACAAAAAAAGAAAATGACACATTAGTAATACATGCTTACTATCCTACCAGATATTTCCTTTCTATTCTTTATACAAATCTATAACTCCCAGCTTTTATTATTATTAATTATTAATTATTTAATACCAATATGGTCAAAACTAGTGTGGCATCCCTCCCCTCTTTTTCATATATTCCATGTTTACAGAAAAAAAAGTAGTGGCTGAAACCATGAGAGGTTGGTCCATTTTCCATCTAAGAGATCAGAAGGCTGTATTTGTCTTTTAAAGAACAGAGTAGAGTTTGACTATGAGGAGATAAAAATAAACAAAGGGAGAAAAAGAATGAAAGAAGGATAGCAGAAAGGTTGAAAAGAAAGCTAGAAGGTCATTAAAATTGCATGGGGATGTAGGATCACAGTGGCAGAGAGCACAAAAGGGAGTAACAGAGAAGACAGGAGACAAGGGGAATTGAGCCAGAAACTAAGGCGGCAGCAGGTCTGAGAAGAGATGCCTGCAACTCGCAGTGTTCTTTAGAGAAATGAGCTCACATTTATGAAACAAATATCATTACTTTTATATTCACAGAAAAGAAAGAAAGAATGGGGTAATTTCTGTCACCTCAATGACAGCCTAAACAAGTTCAGGTTCAATTTAGAGAGAATTACATCTTTTCTTTAAAGTGAACATTATTTTCACAGTTTATTAATGCCATTTCCATAAAGCCAGTATCTGACTTTTAGCATATGATAAAATCAAGTAGATTTTCTTGTCTCTGACCTTCAACAAAACTCCAGAAGAGCAGTACTGAGGGTTCCAAAGAAGGTTGAAAATTAGAGGAGATTGAGAGAAGGGGATAGATTGGAAGACATGTTCAGGGATACGATAAATAAATACATACTCAAAATACAAAATGTGAGGGAAGTAGGACAGGAAAGCAAAGTTCTGTTTGACTTGATACATGCAGAGGACACACACACTAGAACTAAGGAATTTAGGTATTAATAAATTCCAGCAAAACAACTTTCAATTTAACCAAAAATTCGATCTGTCTAGACTGAATCTGATCTTTTTTTTTATATATTTTTTTTTAATTTTTTTTTCAACGTTTTTTATTTATTTTTGGGACAGAGAGAGACAGAGCATGAACGGGGGAGGGGCAGAGAGAGAGGGAGACACAGAATCGGAAACAGGCTCCAGGCTCCGAGCCATCAGCCCAGAGCCTGACGCGGGGCTCGAACTCACGGACCGCGAGATCGTGACCTGGCTGAAGTCGGACGCTTAACCGACTGCGCCACCCAGGCGCCCCTAGACTGAATCTGATCTTAATGGACTCCTCATAAAGGTGTCAGAAGCTACGTGATTGTTTCTTTTTTGATTGTGAATATAAAATTAGTGAAATACAGAGTGCCTGTGAGCTCATTTATCTCAAGACTTCAGAGGCTTTAGAGAAATCAATCTCATAATACTCACTAAATCTGTGAACCAAAAAGTGCTGTAACAATGCACCATATCATTGCTGTGGTTCTTTACATGCACGTGAAATAATCTCAGCATGGCAGATTTGCAACAGGACAGTGGAGGGGGTGGGTGTTGGCATAAGAGTGGTTGTTCAGAAAACAGGAGTGGAGGTGAGGTGGTTCATATAGAGGTTTATCCTATAGGGATGACTAGGTAAGCAACTTCTTTCTCCAAATCACAAAGAATCTTGCATTCTGCGTGTCCCTCACCAGTTTGCCTCTGCTGATGAGTCATTTCTTGCTACTGGTCCTACTTCCATGGACTCCTCCCCACCTCTGACTCTGTCTGTCTCTGGCTGTGAAGAGGTTCTCACTCTGTGTGGATAGGAACGGGGGGAACAGCTTTTGGTCATTATATGAAGAAGCCTCATGACAGCCAGTTTTGTTCA
This sequence comes from Neofelis nebulosa, assembly GCF_028018385.1. Classification (NCBI taxonomy): domain Eukaryota; kingdom Metazoa; phylum Chordata; class Mammalia; order Carnivora; family Felidae; genus Neofelis; species Neofelis nebulosa. The sequence goes on along the minus strand of NC_080784.1, from coordinate 85,154,306 downwards.
ATATGGAACAGGTCATCGTATAAGGTGAGCTTCCTGCCACAGAAAGACCCAGGCCATTCATTGGCACGGATAAGATGCAAGTATAAAGTGAATTGTTGTAACTGGATGAGATGAACATTTCCTATCGATAATTTAATGAAATTTAAAAAATGAAATTTAAAAAAAATCACAGATGAAAAATCAGATTGAAGGCAAGATCTTGTAAGGGACAAAAGAATCTATAGATTCAGTAAGAATGGATCTTTATAAATTAGGACGTAAGTCTTCATTTAAGAGGTATAACATTGACATTAAACATTTTAAACATATTGAATATAACAGTAAAATAAAATTTCCCTTGAAAAAATTACTGCAGAGAGGCTACTGCTTTACTTGTTAGTCAGCAGTTGAACTGGAATGACTTACACCTTCTTTCTGTCTTGCTAACCTCTTCAAAAGAACCCTTATATCTTGAAACAAGGTGGATATAGTCCCTGTTAGGAATATTTATGTCAGAGGGAGGACTGAAGCACCATGCATAGACAATTTTTATTGACCTGGCTTTCTTTCCCCTCTTCTCAGCGTTTAGTTTTCCCAGTTTCATTTTTATGCATCCCTTATGGATGATTAATTTTTTTAAACACCACATTTTGCTACATTGGTATTATGATAAACAGAAATTTAGATCCTCTGTGTACTCTGCAAAACATTAAAATGATAGACAATATGCATTAGAAAGAATGGAGAGTGTATGTAATAGCACTTCATGTAGCATACTACCCACTTTCTTCCCAGTCCTCCCCACCTCTTTCTTACCACTTACTGAGGTAGGCTCAGTACCAAAAGGGTGAGAATCTGGGTGGGAAATAGTCAAGACAGAGCAGGGTGAGAGAAATGACAGAATGGCTGAGAGCAGGCAAAGATGTCTTACTGGGCTTGCTTTGTAAGAAGAGATTTGAAGACTTTTAAGGCTAAGAAAAATGTCAGAGACTTTTGCTTTCAGCTCCTGTAGGTAAGGAGCTTACAAGTCATCATTCCCATGTTTACAGCAAGACAAACCTGATCAAATTGAAAATCAGCAATTATTCTCAGACCAACAGAGAATTGAGGTCACAGGACAAACCACCACCCCTTTAAAGATAGGCAAAGTACAGAGAATCATAGACAATAAATGTTTACCTAAAGGAAAATTGCTGGAGCAATAAATGCTAGAAATACCTTAAGTGCATATCACTAAATGAAAGATGCCAGCCTGAAGAAGCTACAAACTGTATGATTCCAATTACATGATATTCTGGGAATGGCAAAACTACAGGGATGTTAAAAAAAAATCAGTGGTTGCCAGGGATTGAGAAGGGGATAGGAAGGGATGCATAAGTGAAGCACTTAGAATTCTTAGGGTGATTAAATTATTCTGCATGATACTATAATGGTTGATTTATAACATTATACATTTTTCACTTTATTTTTTTTAACGTTTATTTATTTTTGAGACAGAGAGAGACAGAGCATGAACGGGGGAGGGTCAGAGAGAGGGAGACACAGAATCTGAAACAGGCTCCAGGCTCCGAGCTGTCAGCACAGAGCCCAATGCGGGGCTCGAACTCACGGACCGCGAGATCATGACCTGAGCTGAAGTCGGCCACTTAACCTACTGAGCCACCCAGGTGCCCCCATTATACATTTTTCAAACCATATGACATAAAACACAAAGAGTAAAACTTAATGTATGCAAGTTTTTAAAAGAAATCATTTTGGAGATCAGGAGATCCAAAGAAGTAACATAGCCTGTGACAAAAGAATCTCAATGTATTACAGATGTATTGAAACAAATTCACTGAATGTGGTTGGGGGAAATGATGCTGACCTAAGTAACTTTGGAAACAAGTGGAGGCTGTAAGATTAAAGACAAAAGGAAGTCCAGTAAACACTGTATTATAGTTCATAAAGTTATTTCTCATAGGGATATAAGTTAACAATTATGAAACAATATAAATGTATACTGGAACTGAACAACTAGACAAATGAATGGTAGATCATAGGAGCTGGGTTTCTCACTGGTGGAGTGGATGTGTACAGATAAGCAAGAGGAGAAGGTTAGAATGATTCATATGGTAATGGTTAGAGTTGGAGTCATCAGTAAGAAGTAATGTTGAGTTTAATATAGATAAAGATGCTTATACAGAGATTTGTGTGTGTGTGTGAACAGGTTAGTACAATTACATATTCCTTTACTATGCCAACAGAGAGAGTGTAAATGAAACAAACCTTCCCAGTACTCGTATCATGGTATCTAATGCCATTGTCCAATAAAAAGAACCTGGAATCCCTGGAGAAGTGGCTGATTCTAGGACTGAGACGGTAAGTATACAAGATCAACCTGGATCATCACATAGTGCCAAAAAGAATGAAAAAAAAAACCTAAGAAACCCCAAATTTATGGGCATATACCAAAAGGGCATTAGTAACCAAGTGTCAGAGCTCCTCTTGACCAAAGCTAGAACAATTTAAGCAATAAATAACGATGTATTGGGTTATAACCCAAAGTATAAATAATATCAATGAGTTCATAGAGATATAAATAAATGATTGAAAAAAATAAATGGAGGATAAGAAACATAGCCCAAATAATTTATATAAATACTCTGTCCTAAAGAAGGTCAAATGTAACTCTTCACTCAAGTGTAGACTGAGTACATTCACCTATTTCTAGAAAAAAAGGGCGGAGTGGGAAAAGAAACTTCACAGTGAAGAAACCTACTTTGTCCAGGTGATTAAGGTTAGGTGATAAAATAATGTCCATAGTATGTACCTTCAATATGATATTTTAAAAATGGTACTTTACCTGTTATCTTCCTCCATCCAAAAAGCATAATCCCTATCTAATCATGAAAACATTAGACAAATCCAAATTGAGAGACAAAATACCTAACCAGACTCCTCAAAACTGTTGAGGTTCATCAAAGACAAGAAAAGAGAGAAACTGTCACAGTCAAGAGGACTCTAAGGATATTTGACAATGAAATGTAATGTGGTATCCTGGATGGGATTTTAAAAAAGGAAAAAGACATTGGATACCAACTAAGAAAATATGAGCAAAATATGAGCTTCAGCTAATAGAAATGTATCAATATTCCTTCATTAATTATATGAAAGTGCTACACTAATATAAAACATTAATTACAGGGGAAACTGTATGTAGGAGTATATAGGAACTTTCTGTACAATCTTCTACATTTTGATGTAATCCTAAAATCTACTAAAATAAATGCCAGGGTAAGGATGACTAGAAATCCCATATTCTGGGTTTCATTCCTATCCATGTTACCAATTCATTTTATGACTTAAAACAATCAGCTGTTTTTTTAGTTTATACAAAACTAGGTGGGAATTACAATAGTCATTGACAAATATGTATCCAAACACTGATTTGGGTAAAAAAAAAAACAAAAACAAAAACAAACAAACCACTATGCTGTGCTTAAAAGATAAAATATCCTATAAGAGATAATGACTCCTCTCCAGAGGAAAAAAAAAATCTACTGTCAAGATGAGGGGGAGAAAAGACATACACATAAGAAGATAAATAGCAATATAAGAGAAAGCATGGTGAAAACAAAGTCAGTATACATGCTGTGTAAGTTCAGAAAGATTGATTAGACTTGAGCAATCAGAAAATGTGTCATGGACAAACAAGTACAAGATTCAGAAAGGAGGAAGGGAGAAAAGGCAGAGATGTGATGAACACAGAGAATAAAGCCATTCAGACAGGATGGAGGAAGACCCTAGGAATTAGATGGAAGCAACTGGACCACTTCTGACTATGGAGAGTCTTAAAGCCAGCTTAAGAAATATGGATGTTATCCCCACTTGTGGTGTCCCCCAAAATGCTGACCCATGGGGCAGAAAGCACATTCATTATGACATGGTAGCCAATAAATGTTTGGTAAATGTAAAGCCCCAATTAATAACTTTAATAGTGTATCTTTATCCCATGAAGCTCAATATATTTCTGAAATACAATTTCACTTAAATTTTTACAATCCTTAAAAGTAGTAAACAAATGAGCTAAAAATGAGAATAAGAGAATAGAAAATAGAGTTTCTAAAATAGATCTGAGACTAAAGTTTGAGTTTCCAGAGTGTTGTACAAGAGAGATTTTCTCTTCCTGCATTTTCTGTTAGGTAACCCTTGAATGTTCTTTAAAATGCTGAAGGAATTGCAAAAGTCCTAATAGATATATTTTCAAAACTTGTGGGCCTGAAGAGAAAAGGAACACAAACTGGGGCAGAAAACTGATGTAACTAATTTGACTGAATATTAAACTGCCATATTATTTGAATATTTTATTTATATAAAATCTATTTCTATATGGTACAGAATGGAATAATATTTTAGACTGAGATCCTTTTTTCCCCCTCATATTACAAATAAACCCAGTTCGGGGGCTGCCCTATTTTCCTTTCTCTCTCTCTAAGTTTTTATTTAAATTCCTGTTAGTTAACATACATACAATGCAATATTACTTTCATTACAATATAGTGACTCAACACATCCATACAACACCTGGTACTCATCACAACAAGTACATTCCTTAATCCTCACCAACTATTTAACCCATCCCTCTACCCACCTGCCCTCTGGTAACCATCAATTTGTTCCCTATAGTTAAGAGTCTGTTTCTTGGTTTACTTCTCCCTTTTTTCCCCTTTGCTTGTTTGTTTTGTTTCTTAAATCCTACATATAAGTGAAATCATATGGCATTTGTCTTTCTCTGACTGCCTTATTTCACTTAGCATAATACTCTCTGGCTCATCAACATCATCATTGCAAATGGCAAGATTTCATTCTTTTTATGACTGAGTAATATTCCATTATATATATACATATATATACACACACACACATGCACATCTTTTTCATCCATTCATCAGTCAGTGGACATTTGGGCTGTTTCCATAGTTTAACTATTATAGATAACACTGCTATAAACATTGGGGTGTATGTGCATGTATCCCTTTGAATTGTAGTTTTGTATTGTTTGGGTAAATACCTAGTAGTACAATTGCTGAACCATTGGATAGTTTTACTTCTCTTTTAAAAGCTTGAAAGGGGGGACACCTGGGTGGCTCAGTCGGTTAAGCGTCCGACTTCAGCTCAGGTCATGATCTCGCGGTCCGTGAGTTCAAGCCCCGCGTCAGGCTCTGTGCTGACAGCTCAGAGCCTGGAGCCTGTTTCAGATTTTGTGTCTCCCTCTCTCTGACCCTCCCCTGTTCATGCTCTGTCTCTCCCTCTCTCAAAAATAAATAAAACGTTTAAAAATTAAAAAAAATAATAAAATAAAAATAAAGCTTGAAAGGGAAAAGTACAACATTGGAGTGGGCATACTAGTTGATGAACACCATGTGTCATCCCAGTCCCATCTCCAACACCCAAAACTAACACCATTGCAAACTTTTAGAAACCTACCAACATTTCAATATGGTCTACATTAAAGAATAATTATCTATGGCCAATTTTCCAGGAGAATAAAATGGCTTCATATTAGAAAGAGATTATAACAGAAACAATTAAACAATTAAAATGGGATTCTGTCTATGGTATTAGCACACTGCCCACTCAGATTCCAGGATGAATTTCACCACAGGTGTGTAGGAGGCAGCTGGCAAGGGGCAGACAGGTTGGGGAGGAGTGATATAGAAGCTCAGGATCAGGCCTCAGTCAGCTATACCATGTTCTACCAGCATTATGGCTCTTAACTTCTTCATAATTGAGTTCTAATCCAGTTACTAGTTTGATATCTTGCCCATGTCTTCTTACAAAAGAACTCCCTAGCACCTTGGCTCTCTGTATATACCCCCGAGGGATCAAGAATTGCCTTCTTTTTGCCTTCTCTCTCAGCTATACTTATTTCCAAAGCCACAACACCTCAGTAAAGTTTGGGCCCTTAGATTCAGACTCTTTCACTTACCAACCTACTTAACAAGCCACCATCGATGTGATCTTCCAAAACACTCATTTTCCATCCAGATGTTATCACATTGCCTCACACTGCCTTCTTACTGCTCATCAGCCCACTTCCAACAACTCTAGAATCCTAGTGTGGTTAACAGAAAACTCCAAAATAAACTTCAAATGTCAGGAACCAAGAGATAATTATTTAAAATTTGATTTCAAGGTTTTTTTTTTAAATTTCTGAAAAAGTAACAGACTCGTTGGCCATATCCTCATTGTGACTAGAATGGCAAATGTCATGAGAGACATCCTAAATGGAAAAATCACTCCCAATCTAAGCACAGCAGCCTTTCCAAGGCACACAACATAAGCAGAAGGATGCTCTTCACATCATTGGTAAAGAGTTGATGTGACAACAATACCAACTTAATTCAAACATTACTATGACTTTCAAAACTCAAAATGAAGTGTCCAAGACATTCTTAGAAACACAAGGTAAAAACTCACCAAAGTTAATCTCAAAATGGATTGGGTCATGCAAGTTTTCTTTTTACCTTATACCTCTATACCCTAATTTTAACCCCATGACCAGACAGATATATGAGACCAAACCAAGAAGTTGGAAGATCTAACTTCTTTTCTGGCAAAATACTGATCTTCGAACTTTTTGACTATCCCAAGATGCCACATGAAATAAAGAATGAATGGCAAAAGTGCTATAGAACCAGGAATAAGGCCAATAACACATGTCTGTTTTGTTTAAACCCAAAGATTAAAAAACATGAGACACCCATATGGAGTGTTTTGCTTCTAGTAACAGCCCATCAGAAATGTAGCTCCCTGAAGAAAATAAGTTACCCTTTACAACACAGCTGAATTAATTAGGAACAAATCTGCCAAAACTCTACTAGACTGTAAGTTACTGAAAGTCTGGGATGACTTATCCCATTCTTGTATTCCTAACACCTAGCCCCTTGTCTGCACCAGCACTAACCCACAGTAGAATCTCAGTTAATGTTCAACTGAACAAAGAAGCAGAACTGTAAGCTGTACATGTTCCAATGCAACTACTAATAGAACAAAAAACAATTAAGGGAAAAACAAATCAAACAATGTGTCTGTTGTAGCAGTTGGGGTTCAGGCCCTGCAAGTTAAAAAATGTATTTGTAAGGATTTCCTCAGAGGTCTTAGAGCTCTAGAATGACAGTAATACCAAGCACTCTAATCAACTGTGCATAGAAAACTGTGATTCAAAAAGTCAAACAGAAAAAAACAAATTAAATAAATAATGTGCAGTGCTAAGCACAATGTATTTGTTACTAGGATTAATAAAACATTTTAGCAAGGTGGCTGAAAACAAAATCAATATACAAAAATCAATTGCACTTCTAAGCACTAGCAACAGGAGTTATGAAATGCAATAAAGATACTACATTAAAGTAGCATAAAAAACACAAAGTAGTTAGGAATAAATATAATGAAATATATGCAATACCCTTATGAAAAAAATTAAAGTATCATTCAAAATGTTAAAGAAAACTAAATGGAAAAGAAGAAATTAAACAAGACTACTCTGCAAAATTCATGTGACTATCTCAACAGGTACAAAAAAAATCGTCTTAAATTCAACAACCTACACATGATAAAACCAAAGAAAACAGACGTAATTAAACATTTCTTAAACTTGATAACATGCTTAATGGCTAAACACTAAAGCAAATGCCATACTTAAAGAATGTTTTGATGTAGTCTTTGAATTCAGAAACAAGACATATATAATTGTTACCATTGTTATTTAATGTTAAAAAATTGGATATAAGAACTGGAAAGAAAGAAGTAAAACTGTCAGTATGTCATTATGATCTTCTACATGGGAAACCATTAGGATCAACAGAAAAAACTGAATTAGCAAAGAGGTCCAGATATAGGTTAATGCAAAATTCAGAAACATTCCTAAATCACTATAACAAGCTAGAAAATTTCATTAAAAAATAAGATACTACTCATTATATTGAAAAAATTAACATTATCAAGAAATTAAGATGGTGAAAATTACAAAAAGCCTACAGAGAGCAAATTTGTAAACTCCCCTAAAAGACATTCATAAAGAATTGATTAAATGCATAATGTATTTATGAATGGAGAAAATTGCCGAAATCAATATTCCCCAAATTAAATTGATTTATAAATTCAATGTTAAGACTAACCAAAACTCCAGCTGTACTTTTTTAAGAGCTTAATATATTTTTTCATGGTGTGTGTGTGTGTGTGTGTGTGTGTGTGTGTGTGTATCCCTGAACAGATACATTAAGTTAGAAAATAAAAGTAGGGGCACCTAGTGGCTCAGTCAGTTAAGCATCCAACTCTTCATTTCAACTCAGGTCATGATCTCAGGATTGTGAGATTGAGCCCTGTAGTGAGTCCCACATAGGGCTCTGTGCTGAGTATGGAACCTATTTGAGATTCTCTCTCCCTCTCTCTCTCTGCCCCTTCCTCCCCTTCTCTCTCCCCAGCCCCCCCCCAAAAAAAAAAAAGAAAAAGAAGAAATGTCTTCCTATAACATTTTAGCACATAACAAAAGACTGTAGCAATAACAACTATATGCAACTATGAAGAAAAAAATTAAACGATGGAATAAATTTCCTCCTGATAGAGCTGAAAATAGTGCTCATCAGTGAGGAAAAGACATTGTATTACAGTTGATGTTAGGAAATCTAGCTCATTATATGATGAAAATCAATACTATATATCAATCCAATATTATGCACAAAGGTTTGAAACCTAAATATGAAATAGAAAACATGAAGCTTATACATATAAGAAAAAATTTTGTGAATTTAAGTAGATGAGGAAACAAAACTAAGACACAAAACTCAAACTATTAGGCAAAAAATGATGGATAACTGAGAAAATTAATAGACTAATACCAAATAGAGAGAAGTAATCAACATGTGGTATGTAAAGAATATAGGATAAAAAGCATTTCTGCAAATATAGACAACCAACCAGAAAGCACATGAAGATGTAGACAAGAACTTCATAGAAAGGGAAACTTGAATGGCTAACAAATATATGAAGATATGTTCATACTTATTAATTAGAACAAAATAAAAGCAGGTGTTCAATTCAAGGTGGTAAGAAGGGCTGGGATGAGGGATGAATAGAAAAAATGAAAAATAAAACTAAATGAACAGATACCATGTTCACGGATTGAGAGGTTGTATGTCATATAGATGTCAATTCTACCCTAATTGATCTATAGAAACAATGCAATTACAGGTAAAGACTCAATGGGTTGGTGGTGGTGGTGTTGATTCTATCTATCCATCCATTCACCTACCTCCCTATTACAAGCTTATTCTAGAATGTGTCTATGGAAAAGCAAAAGACCAAGAATAGCCAAGACATTCCTAAAGGAATATCAATCAAGGTAGGTGGACATGTCTTACCAGATATCAAGACTTATTAGGTTTAAGCTATAAATAAAGTATTAAGCATATCAAAATAAAGTTTAAGATGGTATGGATTAGGGATAGACAAACATGACAGGAGCTCTACAAAGGATCCAAAATTGAAGATATATGGAAGTGTGATTTATTACAGAACTGAACTGAAAGTTAATAGAAAAAGGAGGAATTTTTCCATAAAATGAGTTGAGAAAAACTGGGAAAAAATAGTATAACAGTATATCTGTACTGATAAAATACACAAAAATAATTCTATGTATATTAAATATAAAAGATAAAACATAAAATATTAAGAAGATAAGATTGAATATCTGGGACAGGAATAATTTCTTAAGTTTAACATAAAAAGCCCAAATCATAAAGGAAAATATTTATATGCCTAAATTGTGTTAAAAGTAAGAACTTCTGCCCACCAAAAAATGTCATAAAAAGAAATTGAAAATTCAAGCCACAAACTGGGAGATATGTGTACTTTTTAAAAATATTATCATAAAAATATAGAAAGCACATCTGGAAGTCAATCAGAAGTAACAAACAAGCTAATGAGAAAATGGCAGCACTTAACAAAAGAGGCAATAAAAATGGCTAAATATTTGAAAAATGTAATCTAGAAAACAAATTGGCATTACGTAGTAGGATATAAGTATGTGCATATAATTTAAGATAGATATGTTAAAGAATGTTTCACAGAATATTCATTTAGCATTCCCTGTATTGGCAAAAAAAAATAATTCAGGAGTAAAATGGATAAATAAATTCTGGAATACTCATTCTGTGGAATACCATGTAACAATGAAAATGGAATACTACGTAACTGCATGCATCAACAAAGATGAATTTTAAGAGAATAATGTTGAGTGAAAAAGCAAGCTACAGAAGAATGTATAATTTTATTTATAGAACTTGAAATGCATGAAAAACTAATATAGGTTTAGGGATAGAAACATATATGAAGAAAACTAGGAAGAAAAACTAGGAAGAAAAATCAAGACAATTATATCACAAAATACAAGCTACCTCTTAGGAAGCATAAACAGGATGACAATGGTACAATCATCCAAGGAGCCTTGACAGTAATGGTTCTTTTTTTTTTTTTTTAATTTTTTTAAAATGTTTATTTATTTATTTTGAGAGACAGAGACAGAGCACAAGCAGGGGAGGAGCAGAGAGAGAGGGAGACACAGAATGTGAAGCAGGCTCCAGGCTCCGAGCTGTCCTCACAGAGCCCAACGCGGGGCTCAAACTCACAAACCGTGAGATCACGATCTGAGCCAAAGCTGGACGCTCAACCGACTGAGCCACCCAGGTGCCCCAGTAATGGTTCTCTTAATCTGAAGTTATAGGTATGCAAAAGATTGTTCTTCTTTCATTTTCTATAATATTATGCATAGCCTAATTATAAATCTTTTTTTGTTTGTTTTTGTACAATAGGTAAAAAACAAAACATACAAGAGAGCGCTGTCTGAAGTTCCTCTATTGTCCTTTGGCTGATAAATTGCTTTTTTTAAACCTTTCTTCTCAGGTTAAAAAATATATCAACATTTATTATAGCATATCTTGAAATAGTATCCTGTGTATACTAGGTGCTTAATAATTATCCATTATCATTATTATTATCATCAACACTATCATAACTGTTATTATCAATGCAACCACCAATGTGGCCAAAACAATCTATGGCTTCTCTCCTTACCCAATGCTTTAATGCTTTCCCCAACCAACAAAAACGAATTGATGAATTATGCCTTTACTCAACTACCTTTTTAATCATATATATCCTGCTCTTACTACAAATCTTTTTAAAACTTCCATAGTTCCTGCCTCCATTCAGTATGCCTCTTATAGGCTTTCACTTCACTTAGATCATTATTTTCAATTTAAGAATATTGCAATGCTTCCACATTCATTCTATTTTTATATCCATTCCTCCCAAAGGAAGGCCCCTCATCTTTGAATTTGGTTTCAATATTCACATACAATGAATGTGAGCATCTTGAAGATGAGAGTCACATCTCATTGCTCTCTCAATCCCCAACATCTTGCTCCACATGATGAGCACATTTGTATATCAAAAGGTGTTTGGAGAAGGAATAATGAATAGTAAAATGAATAAACTAAGGATTACACAGACATGGAAGATTCTTGTTTAAGTTAAAGGACAAGGCAGTTATGTTTTGCCTCTCATTTGTTCTAAGAAAATAGTGTTGTTAAATTGAAAAAATAGCAACACAAAAGGCATAAGTCTATAAAAGGAATAGGGGTTCAGTAGCCAAAATATTTCTTAAAAATCTTGAAAGGTGGGGAACCTGGGTGGCTCAGTCAGTTGAGCCTCTGACTCTTGATTTCGGCTCAGGTCATGATCTCATGGTTGGTGAGACTGAGCTCCACATCGGGCTCTGTGCTGAGTGTGTTACACACTTAAGATTTTCTCTCTCACCCTCTGCATCTCTCTCCCTATGCCCCTTTACGCCATTTGCACTCTCTCTCTTTCTCAAATAATAATAATAATGATGATGATGATAATAATAATAATAATAATAATAATAATAAATCCTGAGGTGGAAAGTAGCTGAGAAATATATAAAGAAATAAAACACAATGAAAGAACTGAACCTGCTCTTGTGCTAGAAGTCAGCAGGACATGAATAGTGGAAAAAGGATGCTAAACACAGAGGGTAAGTAAAAGACTGCCATAGCAAAGCTAAAGAGACGCCCACTCCCTGGTCAAGGTACAGAGGGCAGAGCCACCAGCAGCTTAACATTTATAACAAGGCCAAATAAAATAAAATAAAATAAAATAAAATAGTGAAATAAAATAAGATAAATATATATATAATACATATATATATACATATATAGAGAGAGAGAGAGAGAGCGCACAGCTCTTTCTGAAAATTTGAATAATTGCTACAGAAGCTAGATTATTGCTGTTGAAGTAGGCACTTATCTATTCTGGCATTTATGAGTTATTGACCTAAGAGGGAGCTTTCTGCTCATTTACCCTAGAATACAGACTATCAGTTTTTAAGACCTATCCATGTACAGAGAGTTTCTAATAAGTCTCTTTATTCAGGAGAAACCTGTGTGAAAAAAACAGATATACATGGCTGAGACAAAATGTGGAAAATAATATTTGATCCTTGCTGATACCATAAAAAATTATATATGTATTAAAGAGCTAAATATAAAAGACTAAATTATAAAATTTTAAGGTAAATTTAAATATAGATGACCTGTACTATTAAAGATGAATAACAATTGGAAATAAAAAGACATGTGTGGAAAAACAGCAGCAACATAAAAGAATGACAACAACAACAACAAAAAAACTTTTAGACTAACTTCAGAGAAAAATAAATAGGAATTGAGATTATTTTCATCAATGATGTTCAAGAATACAAAAAGCTAGTATTTATTTAAGGATTACCACATGCCAAGTTCTGCTCTGAGAGCTTTACATGCTTAATCCAATTTAATCCTCCTAATATTCTTATAAAAGAGTAAAGATTTTTTCCTTCCCTTAGATGTAAAACCCTAAATTAAAATAATTAAACATTTCTAATGTACACGATAAGTGGCCAATCCAAAATGTGTACCTAGGCCTTCCCTCTCCAAAACTTATACTCTTAGCTTTAAACTATAATGCCTTTGGAAACATAGCACCTATAAAACAAGAGTCTGCTGTAATAACCAAAGCACCAAAAAAGTTTCTACAAATGTTAATCAGGTTACCAAAAAGAAAACTGTTAGATAAAGTCAAGAAACTTTTCCAGAGCAAAGAGACAGTAAGAAAACAAAAGACCTATGAAAAGAATGGGGGAGGGGGTGGAACTACATTTGAGTGCCTAAAGTTCTAGAAAGTGAAAACAAAAAAAGATGTGTTTTCACATGAGAAGAAATCATCAAAAATCCCAGCCCAAATAATAATAAAAGAAAAAAATCTAAATATACTTTCATGCCATTTTATAACCCCCAGCATAGAGAGAGTATCTTAAAATATGCTTTCAAAGTGACAAAAATGAAAACAAAATTCATGAAAAATAAATGACAATATGTCATTGTCCTAATTAAATGCTAGAAAATAAATTTAGAGCAATGCCTTCAAAGTTTAAGGAGAAAAAAATTGAACCTAGATTATATATTTTCTAATGTGGGGTAAAACAAATATATTTTCATATACTCATAAACTCAGTTATTTTTTTTATCACATCCACCTTTCAGAAGAAATTGCTTGAGGATAGCTTCATCAAAACAAGAATGGTAATCAAGAAAGACAAAGATATAAGCAATAACAACAATAACAGCAGAAATAAACCAGAAGCACAGTGAAAGAAAATCTTAAGACAACAGTGATGTAGCAAGCCTAGAAGGCAATTGGTTTTAATTGGAAGAGTAAGACACTGAACCACCAGTAAAAAAATCTCACAGAAAATGGAATAGATTTCAATCAATATAAAAAAATAAGTCAGAAGAGATCAGCACTGTGACTTACAAAAAAAAAAAAAGTTCTTCAATATTACTAAAGGGAGGTAAAAAGGAGAAGGAGGAACACAGACATTAGGAAAAACAGAAAAAAAATCTACTAGAAAGCTATTTGTTACATATATAAGGCAAACCAAAATGTGGCATGATTTTGAGCAGTTAGTGGAAGATAATGTAACAGTACTACTCATTTGACCTTGATGCTAGATTGATTCAAGTAATGTAACAGGTGGGTAGCTGGGCCATGAGGAAGGAAAAGTAATCTTACTCATCATCTTTAGAACAGACATAGAGCTAACGTTTGAAAGAATTGATTATGGTTTCAGAATGGAACATAAATGCTATCTAGCAGATAGAGCTAACAGAAGTTGGAAGACAGAAAAAGTGTGGAGAGGAAGAGAGGTCTAATATCCTCCCAGTGCACAGCGAGGAATAAGGAGACCCCATCCAAAGACTAGGACACAGGAGTAGAGATTAAAGTGCATTATCAGAAGTTATACACATGCCTTGGATAAATTCCTAGCAGTGCTATTGCTGGGTCATAGGGTAGGTCTATTTTTAATTTTCTGAGGAACCTCCACACTGCTTTCCAGAGCGGCTGCACCAATTTGCATTCCCACCAACAGTGCAAGAGGGTTCCCGTCTCTCCACATCCTCTCCAGCATCTATAGTCTCCTGATTTCTTCATTTTGGCCAACTGATGAATGGATAAAGAAATTGTGGTTTATATACACAATGGAATACTACGTGGCAATGAGAAAGAATGAAATATGGCCTTTTGTAGCAACGTGGATGGAACTGGAGAGTGTGATGCTAAGTGAAATAAGCCATACAGAGAAAGACAGATACCATATGGTTTCACTCTTATGTGGATCCTGAGAAACGTAACAGAAACCCATGGGGGAGGGGAAGGGAAAAAAAAAAAAAAAAAGAGGTTAGAGTGGGAGAGAGCCAAAGCATAAGAGACTGTTAAAAACTGAGAACAAACTGAGGGTTGATGGGGGGTGGGAGGGAGGGCAGGGTGGGTGATGGGTATTGAGGAGGGCACCTTTTGGGATGAGCACTGGGTGTTGTATGGAAACCAATTTGACAGTAAATTTCATATATTAAAAAATAAAAAAATAAAAAAATAAAATAAAATAAAATTAAAAAAAAAATAAATAAATAAAAAAAAAAAAGAAGTTATACACATGCATAATTGAAGAACTTTTCTAAATTAGATAACTATTCAAAATTGAAAAGAAGGAGGGAATTGTGAGGAGGACATTATTTATATAAATGAGATAATCTGCCATATTTTACAGTGAGAAGTAGAAATAACATCTAACTTTGACTAATCAATTAGTGTTTAAATATTTGTTTAAAATTATAGCATTAACTAATAGAAGAGCCAAAATCAAAAATGGTTTAAATGGTTAAGTGTATCTGAGCAGGGGGTTGGGGACTGTGAGAGACCGGCTGGTGCTTTTCTTGATGAATCTGTTGGTACTTACTAGACTTTACCCATGTGCACATAACACACTGGTAATTTAAAATAAAAAAAATGAGTAATTAAAAAAAAAACAAAACCAGGGCTCCTGGGTGGCTCAGTCGGCTGAGTGTCCGACTGTGGCTCAGGTCATGATCTCACGGTCTGTAGGTTCAAGCCCCGCGCCTGGCTCTGTGCTGACAGCTCAGAGCCTGGAGCCTGCTTCAGATTCTGTGTCTACCTCTCCCTCTGCTCCTCCCCCACTCATTCTGTCTCTCTCTCAGAAATAAATAAACATTAAAATAATTAAAAAAAAAAACACACAATAGATCCTAAGACTGGGATCAATGCCCATTGAAATATCATCCTATAACATAAAGAAATTTTCAGATTCAACCTCTATTAAATGCTTTACAACCAATATTGCTTATAGATGTTACTTATAAAATCTCTTGATTCTCTTTTCCCCATGTATATTTCAGGATCACTTTCTACCCATTTGTATCTGAAACTCATTAGTCCCAATATATTTTAAATAGTCCCAATATATTTTAAATAATTATTTGCATTTTTTGCTGATTTTAAACATACATATAAAAAAGTATGTGCATCGGGGCGCCTGGGTGGCGCAGTCGGTTAAGCGTCCGACTTCAGCCAGGTCACGATCTCGTGGTCCGTGAGTTCGAGCCCCGCGTCAGGCTCTGGGCTGATGCTCGGAGCCTGGAGCCTGTTTCCGATTCTGTGTCTCCCTCTCTCTCTGCCCCTCCCCCGTTCATGCTCTGTCTCTCTCTGTCCCAAAAATAAATAAAAAACGTTGAAAAAAAATTAAAAAAAAAAAAAAGTATGTGCATCATGGAAAAAAATGGGCAATTCTAAAAAATATATAGATCAAACAATCATAATCTACTTTTCAGAAACTAAATTGTACACCCGAAACTATTATTACACTGTATATTAACTAACTGGAATTTAACTAAACACTTAAAAAAAAACTCATTTAAATAGAAAAAAAAGGAAGCAGTTACTTTTGATACTTATCTTCAATTACCTTCACTGTTAAACATAACTAAAATCATAATACAATTAATGCTTTGCATTCTACTTACAAAAATAATATATAAAATTTTCCATGCTATTATTATTCAAATGTAATTTTTAAAATAAATGTTGATGGATTATAAAAAATAGTACCTAACAGGGGCACCTGAGTTACTCAGTTGAGGCTCCAAGTCTTGATTCCAGTTCAGGTTATGATCCCAGCATTGTGGGAGTGAGCCACAAGTGGGGCTCTGTGCTGAGCATGAAGCCTGCCTAGAATTCTCTCCCTATCCCTCTGCTCCCCTCCCCCACTCATGCTCACTCTCTCTCTTAAAATTAAAAAAAAAAAAATAGTATATAACAAATATACAGAAGTTAGAAAATAGAGAAAAGCACAAAAAATAATGATCCTTTATAATTCTATAGTCTAGAGATACTCAGTTTTAATTCCTCCCACCTTTGCACAGTATATACAGGGTGTGTTTTAACAATTACTCTAATCTATTGTAAGTGGAAGTTTGTTTCCTGCTTTTGTTTGTTTATTTTGAGAGAGAGAGTGAGTAGGGGAGGGGCAGAGAAAGAGGGAGAGAGAGAATCCCAAGCTCGCTCCACACCATCAGTGCAGAGCCCGACATGGGGCTTGATCTCAGGAACCCTGAGATCATGACCTAAACCAAAATCAAGAGTCAGATGCTTAACTCACTGAGCCATCCAGGTGCCCTCCTGCTTTTTTCATGATAACAAAGACTATTCCCTTTGTACACCAACTTTTTCATAAATATTTTTGCATTTTATTATCGAATTGTAATTAATTCTTGTCCCATTATTAAATAGTATTAAATTTTTATCCTACTATTAAATATTCTTGTTCTTCTAATTTGTCAATCATTCAAATTGGAAATAATGATTCAATGAACCCATTTGTGCATAAAATCTTTTCCTGTTTTGGATTATTTTCATCATTTAAATTCCTAGAAGTACATATACCATCTCTAAGAGGAGTACAATAAATTTAGACTGTATAAAGATCATTCTGAGTACAATAATTGAAAAAGCATGTAATTTAGATGAAGGTGAAGTGATTCTTTGACTTATGTAAGATGTTGCTGCATAATTAAAAATGAAAAAAGAGTGGGGTGCATTCTTTTCACATGCCCTTAAAAATCAGTAAGAAAATATGATGCCTTTTAGGTTGAATGTACACACAGAAACCTTAGAAACAGCTATCTCCTTTCTCTCAAAAGTGAGTAATAATTTATACCAGGCAAACAAACAACTACTGGTTTCGTTCCTTTTATGGCCAATGTATGTCCATGGAAGGCAGTAGAGCAGGTAAAGATTCTCAGTCAACTATAAAGTTCCAGTGCTTATTTACAAAGCTGATAAAAGAGTTGCTTTAACAAATCATGCTTCCTCTCTGATCCTAATGACATCAACTTAAGAGAATGGTGATATAATGACAATTGGATCACTAGAAATTGCAGGATCATATTTTCAAGATATGACTGCGATTTATATGCAGATCTCTAAAGGGAAAGGAAGAGATCCACTGACTTCCATAGATCTCTTAGTGTTTTAATTTCTAAAGGCAAAACATTGATTACTTTTGTCACATTAGCTGGCATATGACCCTGAAAATACCATCGGATGTTAGTAATATGATATTTATATTTGTAGGAACTAGTATTAATTACCTAGATGTTAAATTCTGGGAGTCTCTTAATGCAAATGAAAACCACAATGAGATATCACCCCTTACCTGTCAGAAGGGCTAAAACCAAAAACATAAGAAACAGCAAAGGATGTGGAGAAAAAGGAACCCTCATGTACTATTGGTGGGAATGCAAAATGGTGGGACTACTACGGAAAACAGTATGAAGCTTCCTCAAAAAATTAAATACATGATGTACATTAAGTACATATTTGTCAGTACTTCCACTACTGGGTATTTACCCAAAGAATATAAAAACACTAATCTGAAAAGACATATGCACCCCTGTATTTATTTCAGCAATATTTACAATAGCAAGATATGAAAGCGACCCAACTCCATCAATAGATAAATGGATAAAGAATATGAGGTACCTATATACAACAGAATATTAGCCATAAAAAAGAATAAAATATTGTCATTTGCCACATGGACGGATCTAGAGAATATAATACTAAGTGAAGTAAGTCAGTCAGAAAAATACAATTAGCACATGATTTCACTCATATGTGTAATTTAAGAAACAAAACAACAAAAAAAGAGACAAACAAAAAAACAGACCCTTAAACATAGAAAGCGAACTAGTGGCTACCAGAGGGGTGGGGGGTGGGGGAAAGGGTGAAATAGGTGAAGGGGATTAAGAGTACACTTATTGTGGGGCGCCTGGGTGGCGCAGTCGGTTAAGCGTCCGACTTCAGCCAGGTCACGATCTCGCGGTCCGTGAGTTCGAGCCCCGCGTCAGGCTCTGGGCCGATGGCTCGGAGCCTGGAGCCTGTTTCCGATTCTGTGTCTCCCTCTCTCTCTGCCCCTCCCCCGTTCATGCTCTGTCTCTCTCTGTCCCAAAAATAAATAAAAAATGTTGAAAAAAAAAATTTTTTTTTTAAAATTGAAAAAAAAAAAAAAAAAAGAGTACACTTATTGTGTTGAGCACTGAATAATGTACAGAATTGTTGAATCACTATATTGTACACCTGGAACTAATATACCACTATATGTTAATTATACTGAAATTGAAAAAACAAATAATTTTTTTTAAGATTTAAAAAAAAATTTTTTTAATGTTTATTTATTTTTGAGAGAGAGACAGAGTGTGAGTGGGGGAGGAGCAGAGAGAGAGGGAGACACAGAATCTGAAGCAGGCTCCAGGCTCTGAGCTGTCAGCACAGAGCCCGATGCAGGGCTTGAACTCACAGACCGTGAGATCATGACCAGAGCTGAAGTCAGATGCTTACCGACTGAGCCACCCAGGTGCCCCAAATAATATTTTTTTTAATGTTGAGAGTCTCTCTTAGTATTTCCTCCTTAGTACTATGCATGAGATTTCTTAAATGCCCATTAGTGATTAAAGGTGTTTGCATAGTTGTGATGACACAGATAATGGAGAAAGTAAAAGACAGCAAATTATTCCACACTGGAAATAAGTTACCAAGTGAGTATTTGAGGGCCCAGAGTCTGTCGAGCAAGTCACTTTGAGAATCTGAATGATCCATATACCCAGAAAATAAATTTAATGAAGAACATGGTGGAGGAAAAATTGTACAGAAATAAAGATGGAAAGGTTGACCAGAGACAGATAACAAAGGGCCTTGTACACCAGGTTAAAGTAGCAAAATATTATTGAGGGTATTTAAACATGAGATGTCATGATAAAGAACACTCTACCTGGAGAACAAGGAAAGAACTGATGAAGAAAAGAGGTTGTTGCAGTAATCTAGGCAAGAGATGATAATAGCCAAAATTAAGAATTAGAAGCTGGATGGTGTTATGGGCTAAACTGTATTCTCTTCAACTCTGTTGAAACTTTAACCCCCATTACCTCAGCATATGACTACATTTGGACATAGGGCCTTACAAAGGGGTGATTACATTAAAATGAGGCTGTTAGTGTAGGTCCTAATCTAATCTGGTGTTCTTACAAGAGAAATACAGACACACAGAGAGACATCAAGGATGTGTGCGTACAGATGTCCACCATAGGAAGACACAGCAAGAAGGTGGCAGTCTGCAAGCCAAGGAGAGAGGCCTCAACTCTGATATACCTTGATTTTGGGCCTCAAGCTTACAGAACCATGGGAAAATAAATTTCTCATTTTTAAGCCACTCAGTCTGTGATATTTTGTTACATCATACAGCAAATTAATAGAGATGGATATAAGAGAATGGATCTGAGAGATATTTAGAAGTCAAAAATTATAAAATTCAGTGACTAGACATGAGGTTTAATGAAGATGCAGAACTACAGTAACTCCACATAGTGAAGCCATTTTCCAAGGCAGGGACTCCAAGGGGAGGAACAGGATGGGCTAAAGGTCACAAGTTGAGCTATGGATCTGTTGAATTCTTCATAATTATGAGACATCCAAGTGAAAATATAATTATGGATTAGACAATTAGATATTTATGGATCTGGAAATCAGGAAGTTTGGCTGGAGAAATGGGGTGGGACTCATCAACATACAGATGAATGAAGACCTGTTGGAGACAAGAGAACCATTGCTTCAAGCTGGTGACTTTAAGATATGAGAATATAGAAATGAAACAGTATATATTCACAGATGGTTCTATCCTCCCCCAGCAAAGGTCACTAAGTGTTGCCTCTTAGCACTTGAGGCCAACACTTGAATGTCTACCCAGAACACATTACCCTTTTTTGAACAGGACCCTATTTTGGTTCAGGTTGCAAGCAGTAATGGGCCAAGCCCTAGGAAATAAATCATGACTGGTTCATGGAAATCATTGCAATCCACCTTCCCTTTGCCAGAGAATATTTAGTAGACATTTGACCTATTCATTTCCAGTGGCAAAATATCTGAAAAAAAATTTATTGATAAAAATAAAAGAAAAACATATACAAAGACATTTACCTCTTTTTTCTTGAATTTGAGGACTGCTGAAAAAATGTCATATTTGGTATAGTGGCAGCCACATTGTGAGAATGAGGGAAGGTCAACAAAATCAAAGAAAAGACTCCCCAGAGGTCTGAAACTCTACAGTTCCTAAAGCAATCCTGGAATCACTTTACCACTTCACTTGTCTTGAGAGAGAAATAATCCCGCATTGTTCATTCCACTTTAATAAGTTAAGTTGTACAACATGATGATTTGATACATGTATATACTGTAAAACGGGGACCACAATCAGGTTAGTTAACACCTCCATCATCTCATATACTTACCTTTATTTGGTGATAACATTTAAGATCTACTCTATTAGCAATTTTTATGTATGCATAAAACCATGTTCTACATTAGATTCTCAGAACTTATTCATCTCATAATGGAAAGTGTGTACCCTTTGACTACCATCTCTCCATTTCCCACAGTCTCAGGCCCTGGCAAACATCATTCTACTGTTTCTGAGTTTGGCTTTTTTAGATTCCACATGTGAAATGACACAGTATTTGCCTTTCTGAGTCTGGCTTATTTCATTAGCATAATGTCCTCCAGGTTCATCCATGTTGTCACAAAATGCAAGATTTCCTTCTTTTTATGTCATCCTTGCACAGAGGCCATGCTAATATTCTCTGTATCATTCCAATTTTAGTATATGTGCTGTTGAAATGACCACTTCTTCTTTTTATGTACACATACAATGGAATATAGATACAGATTTATATAGATAATATAGATATAGATGTACACAATACACACACACATATACACATACCACACTGATACTTTAGTTGATTCCGTGCTGTGGCTATTGCATATAATGCTGCATTGAATATGAGGATGCAAATATTTCTTTGAGCTAATTATTTCATTTTATGGAAGGTATCTTGAAAGTGCAGGCTAAGACAACAACTTGCTCTTCCTATTAAAGCTAAGAGCCTCTAGCTTTTAGTCTGGGGGTTCCTAGTTCTTCTTTCAGTTTCTACTTAGAAAACAGTGATGATTTAAAAGATAGCATGGGCCACCCTCTGTGTGCAAAAATGATAAAATTGAATAGAGTAATTAGTAGGATATAAGATAGAAAACATCAAGAGCTAGTAATTTAAAACATTTTATACAATATCGGGGCGCCTAGGTGGCTCGGTTGGTTGAGTGTCCAACTTCAACTCACGGTTCGTGAGTTCAAACCCCATGTCAGGCTCTGTGCTGACAGCTCAGAGCCTGGAGCCTGCTTCATATTCTGTCTCTGTCTCTCTCTCTCTCTGCCCCTCCCCTGCTTGCACACCGCCTCTCCTCCCCTCCCCCTCTCTCAAATGTAAATAAACATTTTATGCAATATCAAAACTTTAAATGGGTGTTTACAACAGTCATTACTTAAGACACAATATAATTTCAAGTATACATTCATTTAATAATCATATAGTAGATGCTCAATAAATACTTTTGATTTAATTTGATGTGAGAATCACATTGAACATTGAGAGCAAAATCAAATTCTGTTTCCTCATATAAGAAAAACTCACAAAGGCTTTTCCTTGCATTATTTCATAAAAGAAATTTCTTAAAAGCCCAAATATCTCTACCACTTTACTTTTTTTTTTTCTACACAGAACCCTACAAAGTGACTTCTCTTTGGTGGTCTAATGCAGGAATAGAGATTAGAAATATGTTTCTGCTTTCCCAGGGGAATTCCAGCAAACCTTTTTTAAAAAGGATAATACCAATTTTCTTTAAGCATTGAAAAACATAGAAAAATGAAGCAAGCCTCTCAAATTTTTTTGTGAAGTGAGTAAAACACTAATATTAATCTTGAGGATATGCATACTACTCAACACACACACACATACACAGAAACACAAACTTCAGACCAATTTCACTTTTGACTATCAATGTAAAAATACTAAAGATAATATTAGCAAACAGAATCCATTGATACTTTGAAAAGCAGAATAGTGTATCAGGACCAAATATGACTTTGAAGATCATTTGATATGAGAAAATGCATTAATACTATTTTTTTGAAGTTTTTATTTTATTTTTAATTTACATCCAAGTTAGTTAGCATATAGTGCAACAATGATTTCAGGAGTAGATTCCTTAATGCCCTTTACCCATTTAGCCTATCCCTACTCCCACAACCCCTCCAGTAATCCTCTGTCCTCCGTATTTAAGAGTCTCTTATGTTTTGTCCTCCTCCCTGTTTTTATATTATTTTATATTATTTTTCCCTTCCCTTATGTTCATCTGTTTTGTATCTTAAAGTCCTCATAGGAGTGAAGTCATATGATATTTGTCTTTCTCTGACTAATCTCGCTTAGCATAATACCCTCCAGTTCCATCCACGTAGTCACAAATGGCAAGATTTCATTCTTTTTGATTGCCAAGTAATACTCCATTGTATATGGATACATCCTATCTTCTTTATCCATTAATCCATCGATGGACATTTGGACTCTTTCCATACTTCGGCTATTGTCAATAGTGCTGCTACAAACATTGGGGGCATTAATACTATTTAAAATAAATGTATCACTTTAACATATAAGTCAGATCATGTCACTTCTCTGTTCCAAAATCTCTGAAGACTTCCTGTTTCACTCAGAGGAAGAGCCAAAAATTCTTACACTGACCTAAAAAGTCTATATAATCTGGCAACTGCTGTCTCTGTCACTTCTCCCCTCAGTCACATGGCTCCAGACACACTGAACTTTGCTGCTCCTCAAACATTCCAGGAACATTCCTGCCCTAACATCTTCACACTGTTATACTCTTTGTCTGCAAAGCTTCCAATACAAGCTTCCACCAAGTATCTGCGAGGTTAAGTCCCTCACCTCCTAAGATATCTTGCTTCAGTGTCACCTACACAATAAAGCTTATGCTGTCCACTCTGTTTAAAATTGCAACTCTCCTACTCTCACCCATGGTACTTCTGATTTCTTGCCTTACTCTGTGTCATCTCTTTTTCTCTAGCACTTGCTACAGCACTTCCGTATCATCTTCTGGAACTGAGTCAATGTACTTACATACCATCATTTTCATTTATTGTCTCTATCTCTCTCCTGCCATTATTATAAGCTTTTTGTCATTATTATAAGCTTTCCTTCACCATTGTATTCCATATGCCTACAATAGTACCTGGTACATAAGTTAGCTTTCAACAGATTTTCTTAAAATAAATGACCAAATGATTATTTAATACATCTGAAGAAAAGTCACATGGTATTCTCCATAGCCACTACAAAGTCATTTGACAAACAAATACACACTCAACTAAGTAGAAATTAGTGGCTAAGTCCTTAAAATCATTTACCTCAAAAACATTGTTAACAGAGGAAATACTGGAGGCATTCCACTACCATCAGGTACAAGGAACCCCACTATCACCACTAACCACTTAACTTCTATGGCCTGTATAAGCTGATTTGGTTAAAAATAGAAAAAAATTATTTGTAGATAAAGATGGACAGAACAAATAGAACTATTTGTAGATAAGAGGATTATACAACTAGTGTGAAAAAGTCAAATGAAAAACTACCAAAATTAACATGAGCTTTAGCGAGTATCAGAATAAATTTTGTACATTTATTTGAAAAATTATTTCTAAGTATTTAATCTATTATGCTGTGCCCCTTTTGCTGTTACAGCTTTGACTTTCATTTCAGTATATCTTTTAACTGATAAATATATATATAATCTATATAATGGAATATTATATGTATATTGTATATAATGCAATATTATTCAGCCATAAAGAAAAGGAAATCCCGCCACTTGCAACAACATGGATAAAAATGTGAAGTGAAATAAGCCAGACACAGAAATGCAAACACTATATGATCTCATTTATATGGGAAATATAAAAAAGTTGAACTCACAGCAAAGTAGAATGATGGTTGCCAAAAGCTCAGGGTGGGAAGAATGGGGAGATGTTGATCAAAAGGTACAAGCTATAAGATAAACAAGCCCTGGGGATCTAATGTACCGCATGGTGACCATATGTAATAATACTGTGTTGTATGCTTGAAATTTTCTAAGAGAATACACCTTAAGTATTCACACCACACACACATAAGAGGTGATGGATATCTAAATTAGCTTGATTGTAGTAGTCATTTCACAATGTATTATGTCATCAACTCATGTTGTACACCTTAAATATATACAATTTTCATTTGCCAATTATACCTCAATAAAGATGGAGGGTGAGTCGAAAATTAGTCTCAGTGGGCTAATATCAAGGCATCAGCAGGGCTGTATTCTTTCTAAAGGCTCTAGGGAAGACCCTTTTTCTTGCCTTTTCCAGCTTTTAGAACCTTCCTGAATTTCTCACCTTATGGCCCCTGCCACGCTCAAAATGTAGGTGGTTGGTCAAGTCTTTCTGCAATCACATCACTCTGACTCTGACTCTGACTCTCCTTCTGCCTCCTGCTTTCACTTTTAAGAACCCCGTGACTCTGGGGTGCTTGAGTGGCTCAATCCATTAAGTGTCTGACTTCGGCTAAATTCATGGTCTCACAGTTTGTGGGTTTGAGCCCCATGTCGGGCTCTGTGCTAACAGCTCGGAGATTGGAGCCTGCTTCAGATTCTGCGTCTCCCTCTCTCTCTGCCCCTACCCCACTCGTGCTCTCTTTCTGTCTCTCAAAAATGAATAAACATTAAAAAAATTTTTTTAAAGAACCCTGTGACTCTGCTGTGTTCATCCAGATAATCCACAATAATTTCTCTATCCAAATGTCAGCTGATTAGTAAACCAGATCACATCTGCTACTTGAATTCCACTTTGCCATATAATGTAACATATTCATAGATTCAGGAGTTAGGATGCAGACATCTTTGGAAGACCATTGCTCTGCCTACAATACCCAGAGATACTTCTAGATATTTAAATGACTTTACATATGAAAGTTGGACTTTTTAATGGATGGTCATGGAACAGCTGAGTAGTCCTTGGGGGAAAAGATTAAATTAGATCCATGCTTCACATAGTACAACCGGATAAACTCCAAATGGATCAAAAGATTTAAATGTAAATAAATGAACCATAGATATATTAAAGAATGGCAAATGTCTTTAAAACGTCATGGTAAGACCTTTCTTATTATGACTATGGTGGACAGACCTTAAAGTGATCACGATCATCCCTGACTCCTGGTATTCATGTCTTTGTGAAAATCCCCTCTAGGTCAGTATGGATGGACCAACGACTTGCTTCTAACCAACAGAATATGGCAAATATCATGGGATTTATATAATTATGTCTCAGTCTGATTATATAAGAGTGCAGCATCAATTTTGATAGTTGCTCTCCCTCCTTCCCTCTCTCTCTCTTTCCCATCCTGTCTTTTTCAAGAGTCCAAGAATCCTACAGAGGAAAAGAAATTAATTCTGCCAGCAACTAGAGGGTGCTGGGAAGTAAATTTTTCCAGTGTTAAGTCTCCAGATAAGAACACAAGAACACAGTCCGGCCAATACATTGATTGCAGCTTTGTGTGAGACCTTGAGCAGAGGACCCCCTACACTGAGTAGTTCCCAGACTTTTGACCCACAGAAGCTATAAGATAATAAATGTATGTTGTTTGACACTGCTAAATTTGTGGTAATTAGTTACACAACATAGAAAACTAATACAGTGGCTCAACATTTGAAATACATAGGAAAAATAAATTTTACTACACAAATAAAAAGACTTGAATATTACAAAGCAAACAAAGCAAGAGATAGATATACAAATATCATAATTAAAAGACAAGAATACATAAGCAAAGTCAAAAGTCAGTTGATTTTTTAAGTAATTATTAAATGATAATCTCCTCAACAGATTAAGAATTCTCAGAAGTCAACAAGAGAAAGATCAATCTCTCAGCAGAAAAATACCCAATGGACATGAACAGATAGTTTCCAAAGAAAGAAATGCAAATGACCCTTCAATATATTAAACAATACTCAATGTCATTTATTTAAAAAATTGATTAAAACTGTACTGGGATACCATTTATACCTGGCAGACCTGTTAAATTCCAAAAGGTCTAATGAAACATTGTATTGGTGAGCATAAAAGAAACATGCACTCTCACAGGCTGCTGGTATAAACTGGAAGGCAATTTAGTGATCTCAATCAATATTACAAATACATATGCTTTTGATCCAGCAATTTCACTCCTCAGAATTACCCTAAAGGGGTACTCACATTCATATGAAATAATGCCTTTCAGAACCATTTGTAATAAGATTAAAAACCTAGTATCTATTAATTAGAAACCTATTAAATTATGGCACATCCATTCAATGGAAGGCAGCGCAGCTGTAAAATGATACTGAGGTGTTCACTACTGATTGGGGCAGACTGGGTTACTATTCACCAGTTATTCTTAACTCCTGCTGCCTCTCCCTGCAGGAGAATTATACATACGCAACCCTTTTGAACCTGAGGAAAGATGTGACTTGATTTGTCCAATGAAATGTGGGTATATATGTCATGTATTACTTCCAGACAGAAGATTTAAGAGCCAGCACGTAGTTTACCATGCCTTTTTATCCCTCTGCCATTAGTCTAGCACTGCTCCAACTAAATGTTGCTCAATCAGCCTGGATTCTTGAGAGGCAATGACCTGAACCAAGGCTAGAGGTGACTCACAATAGACACGCAGTGTGAGTGAGATATAATTCTATGCAGTTTTAAGGCATGGAGATTTTAAAATCAACATGGTAATCTAGCCTGGCTGATGATACAGAAGAATATGAATAAGTATGGCTCACTCTGCCTTAAAATAGAGAGGGAAAAAAAGAACATGTAAATATAAGTGTGTACTAGCTCATACAAACATAACAAATATCTGGATGTTTTTATCTATTACGGCCAATTGGGAACTGGGCAAACGTGAGACAGGGTTGAGAGAGAGACTTTCAATAGAATACACCTTTTTAAATCTTCTGACACTATATATGTACTAACTAGTCAAACTTTTAATACATGTTTAAAGAAAGAAACACCTATGTCTAAAACACATGTTGGCATAAAATATTAGGAAACAAGTTGAAAAGCTAGCTGGAAAACAAAAAACATGAAGTCTTCCTAGAGCTTGAACAGAAGCAATGGCCATCTTTCCAATGATGGATTTTTCCATAATTGTGCCTGCCTCTGACCATATTCATCTGGTAAAAAGGG
Source organism: Neofelis nebulosa (assembly GCF_028018385.1). Classification (NCBI taxonomy): domain Eukaryota; kingdom Metazoa; phylum Chordata; class Mammalia; order Carnivora; family Felidae; genus Neofelis; species Neofelis nebulosa. The sequence goes on along the minus strand of NC_080784.1, from coordinate 85,126,150 downwards.
GAGTGCTCCAGGAGGAACTACATGGGAAAACTGATAAATATGTAAAGTAGCATGAAGGGGAGTCTGGAGAATAGTGAGTTGCTAAAATGAGAAGAGTGTTTTTTCAGATGGAGAGGAGGAATCTTAGGAGAGAGACTAGTGACCTAATTATCAAACACCTGGAAAGCTCATAGTTTGATCTGCATCCTTGGAAGATGTGGAGCCAGGTGAATTGAATGGAAAGTAAAACTGCAGAGAATTCAGAAGGCTTCTCAAATTGAAAGCTGGATGAAGATAAATAAGAAAATGACATAAGGAAAGCCTCTCAGGGCATTTATCATACACCTGTTTTAAGATCCAAAGAAACATGCAGGAGGAACACAATATGCAACATTTAGTTAGAAATAACGCTTAATCCCAACTGTATGCTGCAGGAGCTAGAAGTTAGAGATTTTTTTTACTTGGAAATAGCCTTTGACAATGCAAACATAATCCTCATCATTCTCTGTTTATCCAACTCATTTATAAACAGAACACCAGCAGAAATTGCCATGTAAGAATTTTTTTCAGAATGATTTTTTAATGTTGTCAAAATATTTATTGGGGCGCCTGGGTGGCTCAGTCGGCTAAGCGTCCGACTTCAGCTCAGGTCATGATCTCGCGCTCTGTGAGTTTGAGCCCTGCATCGGGCTCTGTGCTGACAGCTCAGAGCCTGGAGCCTGTTTCAGATTCTGTGTCTCCCTCTCTCTCTCTCTCTGACCCTCCCCCGTTCATGCTCTGTCTCTCTCTGTCTCAAAAGTAAATAAACGTTTAAAAAAATTTTTTTTAATTTATTTATATAACTCACTAAAATGGTGAAGATTTTGAAAAGCAAAGAACTTCAAAATGAAAAGCATCAATATCTTTTAATATGAGACTACAATGCCTAAGCAGTACTAATATTGTTATCCAAAATATTTGTGGATTTCTTAATATTATAAGAGTATTCAAAAATTAAAAATCAAATATTCAAATTGATTAGTGAAGAGGACACAAGGAATTTTAGTTTAGGTTTTTTTTTACTTTCAAAAATATTTGTATATGAAATGATTTCACCAGTTGTCCTGCATTAAAACCGTATTACTAAAGAAGGAAATTTTAATCTTATCAGTAAATGGATTTTTATCAGTAAAAGGTGTTCTGGAATCTAGTGCATGATCTAGGAATTTTAAAGTTAAAAAAGCATAAATAGGAAAGTGGTCTATATTTTAATTTTAAGGAAAAAGTGTAAAACTTTTAAGATTCTCAAACATAATAATATTCTTTCACATTTAATTTCCATTTATGTCACATTAGATGTTTAATAGGAATAAACAGCAATGCTAAATTTTAACCATGACTTTGCATATTGCCTTAATACATAGTAATTAATGTTAATTTAACTCTCTGAAAAAAACAAAGGTCTTCTAAAAATCCAGCTGTTCTAAGCACTCCAGAACTCCATTAGTCTGTAACACCTTGAATATATGAAGGACAAATGTTTGATCTTTTAATATATTTCTTACCCATCTCCATATATCTCTACAGTAATAGGTACCAGGAACTACCTACTTGGTGTAAATGTCAATTACTAAGGATGGATTCATACACTGAATTTCCACGATAAACTATTAATAATATACTGTCGTCGTGTGAAGAAAGTACTGGCTCAAATACAAAAAAAAAGGGGACCAACATCCTAGAATATATACTAAAATGTATTTAAAAGTGGTGAAGTTTGCACCAAATTATCTGTGTTCCTCCTCTGTATGCTCCTTACGACTTATATTCCTGTATCAAGACTCAGTTGAACTGTAGTTGATGACTCTGAAAATATGTGATTTTTACCATTTTTTAAAAAACCCTACAGGATATAGCATGACCTTGCTCTTAATAAGAATTTATCATCAGGTTGTACAACAATGTGAATGTACTTAATACTACAGAACTGTATACTTAAAAAATGATAAAATTTTTAGAAAAAGTTTTGTTATGTATATTTTACTAAAAATTTTAAAAAAGTATTTATCATTAAGTAGTTATTAATAACGCTGTCATTTATCACTTAATTATAAAGTATTTCATATCTGTTCATTATGCATCCATACATAAATTTTGGTCCTATTGTATTAGCTTCTTTTACTTATAACCCTGAACCATATTTTGATCCATCAGCATTATTTATTCATTGATTCAGAACATAAATATTTTACTGCCATAAATATGAGCAGTAATCTACTGAGATTAACATTTCAGTTATGGGGCCACAGCTAATATATACAATCATATTTTTAGCACTGTGCCAGTGGCTTCATAAAATCAGGTCAACTAATATCTACTGAATTACTCTAGAGCACAAAGGACTCTCCCGGACACTTTTATTGTCACCTCAATTTATTGTTGACTAACGTACAAGCTTTACACTCACACTATAAGTAAGACCGTTATTAACCTTACATTGTGATCCCAAAGACAGTGTGGAAATTTTCCAAGACCCAATCTTGTCATCATATGTATCATAGAGTTATATATGACCCCTAATCCTCTCACGACCCCCCAAAAAATCCTTGCAGACAAACTCTCAATCAACAAAGATATACGTTATTTATTAACATTATCTCTTCCTGATTTTACTAATTATCCATGTACAATCAGAAGAGGGCTCTTTTCTAGCAATTTAAATATCAAAGATGTTATATAGATACCAGTATACAATGCTGATATTTCTCTGCACTGGTTATTAAAATATTAACCTACTTTTAATCTAAACACTTAATGCCTTATTACATGCTACCTAAGGATATTGCCATGGAGCAGTGACAAGAGTCTGGGAACGGGGCAGGGTACTGTGGTGGTGGATAGATATCCACTACCTCTACCTGCACATCCATCTAATGAAGAGGTGACCATGGCAGGAGAGTCATGGGACATGGCTATGACTGCCTCAGGGTAGCACAATGCAGGTCAGACAGGTATGTAGTATGTAGATGGCAGGGCAGGAAGCACTGGTGGAGGTGCTGTTGACAGTGAGCTAAGGCAGAATCTCCCTAGGTCCAGGCCATAATAAGGGAACCACCGACATCCAGGCATGTACTCAGCCCTCCCAAGGATATGGCGTCAGCTGCCCTCCAGCGTAGAAATGCTGACCCAGGGAGATTGATGGGGGTGGTTTTTGGAAAAGTCTGATGTGATTAACATCCTGATTGAGAAAGAGCATCATAACTACTGACAACCTTCTCCAACGACATGCCACCTTGACTTCATCTAAAAATCAACCAACGACCTGCAAATTGTCAAAATGATCTGATAGATTTAAACGAATTTAAATTACAACTTATCACACTTGGTAAGCTGTCTTCTGATACATGTCAGTTAAGTTGGAAAATAAAATATTCTAAAAAAATTTTCTTGTGCATTGATTTACATATTAATTTATATGACCATCTGGTTAATAATACTTTAATTTTTAAAAAATTTTACTCTCATCACTCCCACTCTGTGAGAGTGAGGGCCTATATCTATCTACATTTGCTTACCCCCCCACACACAAAAAAACACATGGTACTGGCACATAATTGGCCTCAAAAATATTATCCAATTAATGTCTAAAAATTTGAATATATATTCAACCAGCAGTTATGATTTCCAAAGTCCCCCTATATCCAGTTAACAATTCAATTTCACACACACACACAAAAGATTATGAGAACCTACTAAGTATAAGGCACCATGGAAATACTGTGGAGGGTATGAAGACAAACACTACCCAGTCCTCCTCTCAACAACATAAACTTGAATGAGAAACAGAGCTTCTTGATAAAAATTAAAATTCCATATATTTAGTACACACTTCTGGGCTGTACTTTGCATCCTAAGGACAGCAGCCTCTAGGAAATGATGCACTTAATGGAATGCATGAGGCCACACACCTGTGGTAGGTACTTTAGCTTGCACAGTGGAAAAGGGCGTGGCATTTCAGGATTGTGTCTATCTTCCATTGCCCCAGAAGTAATATTTCCGTAATAGCTGTGGTTGTTGAGTACAGAAGATATTGCACTTTCTGGCTATAGGCCACGACAGCTGCTTCATCACCAAATTTCTTGGTTTTGCTTTGTTTTTCCTCCTTTAAAGCTAGAAAACTATATTGTGCATTTCTAATAAATATAAATGATTTATTAATTCCACTAAATACTGTTCAACCCCATCCCTACAAACTCGTTGGTCTTCTTGCCTAAGATGTAATAATGGATGTGAGTACATAACGTTAGGAAGCATACAACCTGGATACTTAAGGAGTTTGAACAATAACTGGACTACCACTGAGAAAAAATAGAAATAATTATATTAGCTCATTGATGCCTTAAATTCATTCATAACAAAACAAGGTAGAAAGGATATCAGAACACCTGACTTGAGTGAAATATTTTTGAACAAGGACTTCTAGAATTCATAGACTATTCCCAACTTCTTCAGCTATATGGATTTGACAGGTTGTATTTATGAAAAGCATGATAATCCTTTATAATTTTTAGAACACCTTTCTGGAACACTGCACCAGTCACAGATGGAGGGTTTTCATTTATCCTTTAGATGCCAAAAAATAAAAGGCTTTACTCTGATCAACACTAAATTCATATCCATAACATAAGGCACATCCAGGTATTTAATGCCATATGCCCTGCCTCAGCTTGTGATCTAACTCCTAAAATGTTGAAAGTTAAATTTAAAACAGCCTCACTGTAGAGGGAATTTCTTCCACTTCACTCCAGTGCTACATAAGCCCTTCCTAAACCCGGAAAGGAGACTTACACATGTACTATTCATATTTCAAACCCATAATAAGTAAAAATAACACTACCTTGCAACCTTATGAATCTTTCATAAGCACATCATTTCAAAATGGAAATTAACATGTTTTTCTAAACATCTATTTGATAAAAGATAAAGAAATGCCAACAGATCTTTCGTGAAAAACCTCTCTAGACAAATCATCACATGGACCTAAAAATCTCTGGATGAACAGAGCCCAGGGTTTACTTGAAGAAGTCAGTTGGGTTAATGCAGTAAGTATAACACAGTGTCTCTGTAATATCAATTTCTTCATGTCTTTCTTTCACCTCCGTGTTACTAAGCGATGTAATGGTGTTTTGTGTTATTTAGTTAAGCTTTGCTCTATGCCTTGTCACTGGCAATAAAAAGATAAAGAAATAAACAACACATAAAAGAGGTTGGCAAAGCTTTCTAGTGACACAGATTATAGATCCAAGCTAATAAAAAATTTCATTTTAAAAGATCATAGTGCCAACAACAAAATAAATGAATACTAAATCAATGATTTATGATATATTCATGCCCTATATACTACGAAACCACAAAGTAACTGAAGAACCCCAACTCTTACCTCTCATTTCCTTTTATTATGCTGTATCTTGTGTCTTTGAGTGGTATTTATATTCTGAATTGAAATTCTAATGCCAACTATAACACAGTGGTAACTACTTTAAAAAATCATAACACCAATTTCTCTACAAACCCTAAAAACACTCTACTCGAAACTATCAGACTGTTTTCAATTGGGTGTTGTCCCTGAGAGGAGGAAAAAGTAACAACAACAAAAATGTCTAGACCTTTTTCCTCAGGTGTGGCTACTGGAAAGCGGTTTGAGCTGCTGGCTGAAGGGGTGCTGTAAAGGGACAGGAGTGTGAGATTGGGACATAAACTTTGCCCTAGCAGGGTGTTTCCCCATTGTTGTGCCAGAGACAAAAGGGGAAGAGTGTAAGAAAGCAGGTGAAAGGGATAAAGGAGGACCAAGCATGCTCTTTCTCTAGGGGAGAGATCATATTTCAAGTATAATATCTTCAAGCAAAAGCAAAATGTCAGTGAAAGATGAGAAAACTGCTGTAGGAGGTTGCTTCACCTTCCACATCCCCAGCTTTTTTCCCCAACACCCAGTAGGCTTAAAAATCTACTTAGAGCATAAAATAATTGGCAAACTTATATTAACCTAAATTGTGAAACATGTCTATTTTTCTTGAGACATAAATTAACAAAAGATAGAAATGAAAGCAAAGGTAGAAAATGGATGTTACTATCTGGCCAAACTACCTACTAATACCATGGCCAAATAATGCCCTCTTCTCCAAAATTATCTTATATAGTGATTGTATGAAGGGAGAAAGAGAGGTCATGGTCTATTAAAATTTAGTTTGGCTGACCTAAAAATTATACATAGAATACAAGAACTAACTTGTGAAAGAGTTCTCAATAGGCAAAGCTGGAACAATTTGAACAAAATTCATAAAGTAGTCTGGGTTTGTAATCCAAGGCATAAAATAAATATCCATGAGTCTACACTAATCTAGATAAATGACTGAATAAATCAATATAGAGAGAAGAGACAATTCTCCTGTGCAGAAATTCCAAATAATGTATGTAGATACTCTATATTCAAGGAAATGGAGCATAACCCCACACCCCAAAACTCCTTAAGTGTGGGCTACACAAAGAATATAATAGAGAAAGGCAGGGGGTGTGGGGGTATGGAGGTTGGGAGGAGATAGTAACTTAGGGTAGTGAAATTATAAAAGCACCTCCTGACCAAGTAATGAAGGCTAAGATTAACAGTGTCAAGGTGTGTGGATAGTACGTATTCCTGAGACAATGTGATGAAAATGGCATTGTACTTCTGTGGTCCTCCTCCCAAGAACCTGTGAACCCAATCAAATCATGAGAAAATGTTAAATTCCAATAAAAGAGTATTTTACAAAATACCCAACTGGTACTACTCAAAACTGCCAAGATCATCAAAAACAAGGAAAATCTAAGAAATGGTCACAGCCGAGGGGAGACTCAGGAGACATTACAACTAAAATGTAATATAATATCCTGGATGGGATCTTGGAATAGAAAAATAACATTAGATTAAAAACTAAGGAAATATGAATAAAGCATGGACTTTAGTTAATAATAATAAATCAATATAGGCTCATTAATTTTAGCAAATATATCATACAGATGTAAGATATTAATAGGGGAAACTAGATGTGGGATCCACAGGAATTCTGTATTACCTCATATTATTTTCTGTAAATTCAAAACTGTTCTAAAATAGAAAGTTTATTTTAACGGAAGCCACACAAATATAAATCTATTGTGCCATTCCTATGTTTTAGTTTAATAAAACAATTAACTTTCATGCTATTCATTATATTAAATGCAAGCTGTGAGGAGAAAAACTTTGACATCCCAATAGAACTGTCTTTCTGCAGGGATTTATCATCAGAGTTTTTAACCTTATGAAGACAAATAGGTAAGTAAACTTAACGAAACTTTATTTTAAATTTTGTATATTATTACATGTATTAGCATCATCCTCTATGTATTTTACTTTATTACAAATCAGGTGTATTGATTAGAGACATATCTCAAAACTTAAGATGTCCTGCTTTAAAGGGTAGGTGAAAATCTACTTCAGAAAACCCCATTTTTTCCTCCCTAGGTAGTTATTAATTTTTGTCTCCACTTTTGTAAATTACTTGCTTTTATTCAAACAAGATGCTTTTTTTCCTTTCATAGTAGATGTTGTCCACCTCCTGTATAAAGAAAGTAAAAGAAAGCAAAGGTCTTGTGGTATCATGAAGTCAGAGTGCTAAATTTGTGACATCATCGTTATTTCTGTGGCAATAAATTGATGCCAGAAAAGTGATTAGGACCGTTCCAGGACAGAACAGATGTGCATGTCTTCTGCTTCTTCTCCTAGGTAGGCCTCTCAGGGAAGTACCTCCATTTCGGCACCCATGATTGAGTCTTTAGGAATAGATATCTCAGTGAAGGAACATTTTGCCACTCTCCATTCTTGTAACTTTCAGAATAGATTAAAGTGGGTTAATTTCAAAGCTGCCAATCTCCATATACTAAGGAATTGTTAAGAACATTAGGATTATCAAGAACGTTAAAATAGGGGCGCCTGGGTGGCGCAGTCGGTTAAGCGTCCGACTTCAGCCAGGTCATGATCTCGCGGTCCGTGAGTTCGAGCCCCGCGTCAGGCTCTGGGCTGATGGCTCGGAGCCTGGAGCCTGTTTCCGATTCTGTGTCTCCCTCTCTCTCTGCCCCTCCCCCGTTCATGCTCTGTCTCTCTCTGTCCCAAAAATAAATAAAAAAAAAAAAAAAAAAAAAGAACGTTAAAATAATATTTTTTTAAAAAATATTTAATTATATGTTCACACTCTCTATACCCTTAATGTCAAATCCCCCTTTCCTTGCTGATATCTCATTCCCTCCCTGACAGAACCCAAATTTGAAAGGCCATCATTCCTTCATTGAGCAACAGCTGCTTTCTCAAAAAACAACATGAAGCAATCTTTTGATTCCATTTTTGACATTCTTACTAAAAATTTCCATGGATTTTCGTTATCAGAGGCCACTCCAGGTCTGGGTTTTCTACAAAAGCATGAAGGCAATTTTAAATATTGTATTTTAACATATATAACTTTGATATGTGTGTGTCTTTATCTATATTTCAGTAGAATTAGAATTTCTGTAGGAACCAAAATCTGAATGAAGTCATTTGAATGCTTCAGAGTCTTCATTGTAAAAATGGCATTGACAATATAAAAACAAAAATCATTATAAAATTAGCAACCAAAAGATTTTGTTGCTAGGTGAGCTCCTAGGTGTCTCCAGGCCTCCATCCCATCCTAACAGCCACATTATCTTCTCAGTAGGATGCCTCTCCACACATTATTCTCTCAGCAAGATGCCTTTCCATACTTGTAAGTCCTGTACCTGATACTTGGACCTCTTTTCTTCCCTTCACCCCCATGGCTCTGTTGGTCACTCTCAACTGTTCCTGTATCCAAGAGCTCCTTCCCCCTCACCAGTCTAAATAAAATAGCAACCAGCCAACATTCCTTAACTCTTTGTCCTGTTTTATTTTTATCCCTACTGTATCTCTCCTACTGATACATTATTATATTTGCTTACATGAGTTTTTGGCCCACTAGCACGTGAATGGCATGAGGACAGAGACTTGGTCAGTTTTGGTTTATTGACACACACCCAGAACCTCGAAGAACACCTGGTTCTCATAGGCTCAGTAATCTTTGTTGAGGAATGAATGTCCCTCAGTTCCACACTGTGTGCTGGGATTACCTTGTGGTATTTACTTCAGAAGGAAGAGTGACACAGACCTTCATGTTCCCAGCCTTCCTGGACTCAAATGTTTCAGGTCAAGAATTGAGGAAGAAAGATAAGCTGATGAAACTAAAGAGTTAGCAGTGTGAATAAACAACTTCATTTTCAAATACTCAGTGGCCTAAAGGACTGCATCCAGGGCCCTCCTGTCTTATCACATGGCCTGGGGAAAATGTACTGAGATGTGTTTGATCCACTTCTTTCAAACCATCTTGTAAAGCCTGTACCCTACTAACAGCAGAACATAGGATCTGGTTAGCATTTGAGTCACTCTCCAAGCAACAGGGAAAAAAACTAAGCACACAAAGTGGGAAGTCTTAAAATGGCAACTAGAGAATTCAAAGTGAGTCTTAGAAAATTATGAAACCTGATTTCTAAATGAAGACTCTTACCTACTTCATCTAAACCTACACCTATCTGCCAATCTGGATGAAACACCTGGTATAAAGTTTAGGCCACATATTCTACCTTCATTCTCCTCCTTTCAGCAAATTATATAGAAAAGTTATTTCTAAAGGCCTTAAAGTTGGTAAAAATAAAATTCAAATGTACATATAGCAGAATCTGTGTTGATACCTTGTCCAGATCCCCTTTTACCAGGCCAATGCCAGTGTAGACAGGAGCCACCTCACCAGGGAATTACCACATGCCTCCTCCCCATCCCATCCCATCCCATCCCAACCCAACCGCACACACACACACACACACACACACACACACACACACACACACACACTGACTGGCTGACATCCTTGGGTGACAAGGTGTGCTGTGGTTTATGCTGTGATATATGCCTCCATTGCCCCTCCTTTCATCGCCACAGCAAATCCACGTGTAGCCAAGACTAGAATTTACCTGAAACCACATCCTTGCTCAGCTCTTCTCCCTTCCCTAGCCTGCATCACCTCTTCTCCTACAGCCTCTTCCTGAAGAACATCCCCTCAATAAGGCATGGCACCTGAATCCCTGTCTCAGGCTTTGTTTGGTTCATAAAACCCAGAATAAAACAGTGTATATCCAGGTTAGGCTGTTGACTTAAAATCCAAAATTAGAATGTCTTAAATTAGATTAAATTGAAATAAATCCTACCTCATTTTATTTTTTTTAATGTTTATTTATTTTGATAGAAAGCACATGTGAGCAGGGAAGGGGCAGAGAGAGAGAGAGAGAGCGAGAGAGAGAGAGAAACTCCCCAGCAGGCTTAGTGCTTTCAGCACAGGGCCCAATGGAAGGCTTGATCCCACGAACTGCAAGGTCATGACCTGAGCCAAAATCAAGAGTCGGGTGTTTAACTGACTGAACCACCCAAGTGCCCCAATCCTATCTCATTTTAAATCCACTTGAATTTAACAGATTCTAAGTTCACAGAGCTACAGAGATATTCTATGCAAAGGAAGAACTTTTTCTCTCAGTTGACAAGTTCATTGTCCATCCATGCTGTGGCAGTACTGGGGAAGAAAATGAGCATGCTCTATTGAAAGGAACGTTTGCAATGTACTGTCCTGCTTTTTTCTTTTGTTCCTTTTCTGCATGTATAGTTAGTTGGTTTGCTTTTATTTGTGTATTTGTTTTTAATTTTTTAATGTAGCAAAGTTGACTCTGAAATTTAAGGAAATTATTTAGCCAACTCAGAGTCCTTTATTCTCATTTAAATTGTTTATTGTCTTAAGTTGTTCTTGTGTATTTGATGGATTTTAAGAGGACTATCTCACGGTTTCCATTATAACTTTATATTGGCTATAGTCGGTTAAGAATTTAATCTGTCTCCTGCATTTTATTAGCAAACTGTGAATTATCTTCATAATATGCAGGCTTGCTTCTGTCTGGTCAGTTATTTCGCTTAGGAATTTAAATGCCTCTTGAGAAGTTGGCCAATTGCTTTTTTATTTTTAGTTTACATTTTTAGTAATAACATTATAAAAAACTTCAATGAAGATACAGTATTTATTACATTCTCTTGGGCCTAAATTCTCCTGAGTGCATTTATATATATTTGATTTATATACTACTTTCTCATAGAACAGTTAGATTTATATTTCAGTCAGTGTTCTGTTTTCACACATTATGTTAGGAATACACACTGCCTTAATTAAAATGATACCGCAGGGTGGCTATACCTTTTTTGGGTGACAATGTTCTTTCTTCCTTGCCTAGAATAATCCAAGAAGTTAATAATAAACCTGATAAAAAATATACATCTCCTACATTATATTGACAGTTTATCTAATATTATAATAATAAAACAATGTTATATTTTCTTTTTCAAATTCCCATCAGCTATGTACTCCTATTTAGCATATTTTAATTTTACATTGTTAATCTGTGAATTTCCACTTCTAATTCTATATGCAAATATTTTCCGATATATTCAACAATCTTATTTAAAAACAGGTAGAATGATACATTTTTACTTTTCTCAGTTTCTTAATTATAATATAGAGATAACAACAAAAATTATCTCATAATATTGTAAAGAGGACACAGCCTGGAAGGTAGGGAGCACTTGGTAAGTGCTAAATCAATTGGCAGGGACACAGGTGTCACTAGTTCAACAGTAGTAAGCTTAGGTCTGGACACACACAGCATAAATGGGTCACTGAAACATCAAAGTGCATTTGAAGAAGCAAAGGCATCTGAAAACTTATCACCAAAAGACTGACTAAAGGAACTAGCATGTTCTGTGGAAGGATGATTAGATTTTGCTCCGAGTGTCCATATAAGCCAAGACAAGAACCAAACACAGAAATTTTGGGAAAACAGGCTTTGTTGCCATATATGGAAAAACTTCTGTCCGCCTCAGAAACTAGTGAGTCCCTGCTGCTGGAGACAAGGCAAAAGCAGAACAACTGTAAAACTGATTTCCTCAACTGATGAAGTTTGACAGAAAGAATGCAAGACTCCTTACAACTGCTACAATTCATTACATTTTCAGTAATGGAAAAACAATAAAAACTAAAGCTCGCTGTGTGTCGATTACGTGGCACTGTGTGAGGCACTTTGAGTGCATTATCTTAGTGAGTCATCACTACTTCAGGAGGTAAGTACTAAGATAATCACTCCCATTTTATGGACAGGGATATATAATGGCTTAGACTCTTTGTCTTGAAGGATCCAGAAGCCCTGAACTATTAGGTTATACTGCTTTCAAGGACATGATATACCTGACTTGGGTCCCTTCAGTAATACCAGTGGATCGGGACATCCCGTCCTTTTTCTGCAATCTTCTAACCTGGTTCTACTGTTCGGAATTCCTTTTGTTTCAGTCAAAATATGCAAGGTTATGCTATATTAACAACCAACTCCTAAATCTTCCTGTCTTCTTACCAAGGTTTCTTTCTCATTCGCGACATATGTTGGTGACCTGCTCTGCGTCTCCTAATACTGGATTTGGGTTTATGGAGCAGCCACCATCCAAAAAGATGTCAGTGGCCAGAGCAAAGGGGAAAAAAAAGATCTGAAGTGTGCCGCACTGCTCAGGTGCAGATGTGACACAAATTTAACTTTTACTCACAAGTCACTGGTCAGCACTAGCCATTTGACCACCCAAGCACACAGGGCCAGACTGACTGATAAATGGATAAAAAAAGATGTGATATATATACATATGTATGTATGCACAATAGACTATTACTCAGCCATAAAAAAGAATGAAATCATGCATTTGCAATGACATGGATGGAGCTAGAGAGTATTATGCTAAGTGAAATAGGTCAGTCCGAGAAAGACAAATAGCATATGATGTCACTCATATGTGGAATTTAAGAAATAAAACAAGCAAAGAGAAAAAAAGAAACAGAGAGGGAGGCAAACCAAGAAACAGCCTCTTAACTATAGAGAACAAACTGATGGTTACCAGAGGGGAGGTGGGTGGGGGGATGGATGAAATAGGTGATGGAGATAAAGTGCATTTGTGATGAGCACTGGGTGATGTATGGAATTGCTGAATCACTATACTGTACATCTGAAACTAAAATTACAGTGTATGTTAACTAATTGTAATTTAAATAAAAACTTAGAAAAAAACACACAGGACCAGGAATTACAATCCTGTGATAGTTCACAGGGCAGAGAGCCAGAGTATTTGGTGAATGGAACTAATGACCACCACATTTTCACTACAAAGTTCTCAAGCACTCTTTCATTCAAAAGCTGCTGATAGCTCACAGCTTCGCAAAATATTTTTCTTAACTACTGAGAGACAAGAAACTTTTTGTGCTAGCACAATATTGTCATGGTACTGCCTCTTTGTTTCTTTCTTTCAGTAACTATACTTCTTATGAAAATGTAGCATTTCTTCTAATTTGAATAAAAAATAATTAAGATGTAAAATACTACAAGGGTATAATTTATCTATCCACACCCAAAACGATCCACTGGAGTAGAGATAATGACACAAGTTTAACATGCAGAATTGCAAGAGCATAGATTGAATTTCTCTCAATCTCAATAATTTTAAATGCTGAAGATACCTATTAAGGTGCTTTATTGTTTACAGATCATATAAATCACTAAATATTTTCTCTCTCAAATGACCTCTACCTTTAACACTAATTCACAAAAGACTAATTCACAAAAGACTCAGTGGACTTTTCGTTGTTCCCGCTGGAATGATTGCACCTCAGGATAAGAGCTGGTCCCCTGCTCTGGAAGCTCCAGTGAGAAAGCAAAGGCTACATGTGCAGGAGCTGTCAGTCCTCTGGGCTCTTTTCCTAAACCCTTTCCTTCCTCTAAACCCTCTTGGCTTTAAAACACAAAGACTAGTGGGGTTCCTGGGCGGTTCAGTCAGTTAAGCTTACGACTTCGGCTCAGGTCATGATGTCAAAGTTTGTGAGCTCTATCCCTGGTTTTTGAGTTCGAGCCCTGCATCAGTCTCTGCACTGACAATGCGGAGCCTGTTTGGGATTCTCTCTCTCTCTTTCTCTCTGCCCCTCCCCGACTTGTGTGCATGCTCATGCTCTCTCTCTCTCTCAAAATAATAAAATAAATAAACTTTTAAAAAACACACAAAGAATAGTTACTTAAGTGTTAAACCCATTCAATTAAGTAAATGATTGATTTGAAATTTAGAATTAAATGTTATATATATATATGTATATGTATATATATATATATATATATATATATATATATATATATATGTGTGTGTGTGTGTGTGTGTATGTATACACACACACCTTAATTTTAATGATATAAATTAGAAATAGTTCAAAATGGAAATCATTGCTTTTGGATTTGGAAATAAAATTTCTTGACAAAGTGCTGAGGACTTTTTCTAAAAGTCATTTGATAAGCTAATTTATGTCAAACTTTTCCAGTAAGTGTGCTTTTTCAAGAGGGGATGTAGTTACTAGATTACTTCAATAGGAGTATTGATAATCTAACATCTCATTATCTGCTAATAGAGATGCCAAAGAAGTTCCCATTCACTTGTTTTGGACCCTAGATCATAAAGTTTGATTATTTTCACTAAATGTATTATATAAGCTTAAAATTATATTGTAACTTTATCTGACCGGCTTTACTCTACCAGCAAATTGTGTTTTTTTTTAATTCAATTTTCAATTCAATGTATGAATACAAAGTGCCTCGTATATGCAAAGCACAATGCTATTGGGAACCTAACAATAGAATCCCTGACCTCAAGAAATCTATAATCTAGTAGAGATATTAACAGCAGGCATGTAAACAAATAAGCATGATACAAAGAAGCATGTGAAAAGTGTTAGAACCACAAATGCTTTGGAACACAGCACCCGAAGATCACTTTCAGCTAGGGAACTTGGGGACAGCTTCATGGACGAGTGTCCTAGGACCTGAATTGGACCTTAAAGTCTGAGCAGAATTTTAAGAGACAGAATTGAGAAAGTAGAGCACTCTGAAAGGAGAAAATGGAAACAAACAGAGTGTGTTTGAGAAAAATCAAGTAGTCTTGTTTGGCTATACCACAGGGTACAGTGAAGAAGAAGTAGGAAATGAAATGCAAACTGCAGATTCTTAGAGCCATATAACACTGATGCTAGAAGGATTTCAGTGACTCCTTTGTCCATCTTCTTATGTTTACAGTAGTAGAAAATAAAAGCCCGTTTTCACATGTTCCATTGCTTATGTGCCCTCTGCAAGATATTTAACTTCTTTTTGATTGTGTTGCCTATTTTTCCACTGAGAGGCTCACATGTCATTTCAATGCAAGTACTTTGAGAGAAAGGTAACAAATTTATCTGTGAAATATACATATCCATGAGGAATAATTACCACATTTTCCTTTTTCCAGATCTAACAGCCCAAATTTGAGGATGGTAAATCCTTTCCCTAAGCTTTTGTTGGTTAAGTTTGTAAATTTATTTGGCTGCACAGGGGAATGAGGCTAACACACCCCTAAATTTCATAAAGCAAGTTCTTGATCTGAATGTTCAGGACAATGCCACAGAAGAACTAATAGCATTAGTTCCAGCATTTCTTTTTTAATGTTTATTTATGTTTGAGAGAGAGAGAATGAAAGAGCGAACAGGGGACAGGCACAGAAAGATGGAGACAGAATCTGAAGCAAGTTGCAGGCTCTGAGCTGTCAGCACAGAGCCCGAGGTAGGGCTTGAACACATAGACCCCAAGATCATGACCTGAGCGGAAGTCAGATATTTAATCCATTGAGCCACCCAGGTGCCCCAGTTCCAGCATTTTACCTGAGAAGTTGCTGTCCTTTAGTTTTGCTCAGGAGATATTCCCTGCTGTCCCCAAAGCCCCAAGTTCTAGTAGGCACTGCCCTGTCCCCATTTTCATCCTCCAAATGCTACACTGTTTTCAAACACAAACAAGCACAAGAAACAGAAAACCTTTCCCCCTCATCTCTTGAAATTGCACAATACCCGCCCTCCCGCACAAGTCTGCTTCTCTCCGATATTTTGGTTGCAGTGCCCTCATCTATAATAATGTTCTTTTCAGCTGTTGTTTCTCTGTGGAAGCTCACCGCCAGCTAAGGCTGTGTTTCCATTCACTTTGACAGGAGCTCTCTCCACTATGGTCTTCACAAACTCAACTCTCCAGCTTCTGATACACAGGAAAAATGAATAACCCAGCAAGCTCTCTAAAATAGCCAAAATAAGGCACAATGGCCATTTTCATCTTTAAAAGCTCTTGAAAGCTTGTCACTATTGTTGAAATAGCTTTTCCCTTGCAGCTACTGAAATCTGCAGCAGCATCTCTTTGTCCACAAGTCTATTGGTGCCTTTTTGTAGTATCTATTGCTCCCAAAGTCATCTTCCCCACCATCGTTTTCAGGGCTCACCGTAGAACACAAATCAGTTCTCACCTTACTGCTTCTAATAGTCACTTGCTTTCAAGGTCAGTCACCTCTCTGTCTGGAAAAGCCAGAAATCCTTTATGTTGAGGGTCAGTCTTTGGTTTGCGTCTATACTTCTGTAGCTTGTTCCCCATACTGCTCCTGCAGAAGAATTCTTAGATGCAGGAGCCAGTGCCAAGTGGTTAGCATAAGAGCTGTGCAATATTGATCAAGACAGACTTTACCCAAGCCCTCTGCCCCTGTGCACTTAAAGTGCTTTCCGGTATATCCGTCTGGCTGTTGCATGCTCTGAATATTAGCAACAATTAACTTCCTTTTATCTGCTCTACTTGAAGCGAAGTCTTCAAGCCCAACCATCCAATTTAATAAAGTCACACACAAACTAGTAGGTCCTTACAATAATTGGGAAGAAAAGGCCAGCGATAGTTTGTTACTAGTCACCAGGAAACATGCAATAAGATCCCCCTCAGCAGACAGAAAAATCCATTACCAACCGAAGCTGTTTAGAATTCTACATGTCTACATGTATTACCAACATATGTATTTTTAAGGGAGGCGTAAAAATATTCAACATTGTCTGCAGCATGAAGGAGAGGCAAATCCAGAGGCAAACTTTTATTTCCTGAAGATAATTGCAAACCTCAAGAAACTGAAGCTAAATGAAAGTATTGATCCACTGTAGTACTGTGACTCTTCCAACCACTCCCATCTGGAGTACAACAAACTAATCATCCTCCTTTGAGACACATTAAGGGCTCCTCCGTTCACTCATTTTTCCAAACAAATATTAACTGGACACTTACTAGGTGCTAGAGATTATGCTAAGCACTAGGGAGATATTGGTGAAAAACACCAACACAATCCCTGCCACAAAGAGATTATTACATCAATGGTAAATTAAATTAATAATTAATTTTTAAATGTAAAATGACACAGGAAGAGAGAACTGGACAGAAGAACTCTGAAGCACCTCAAGTTTAAAGGATAGGCAGGGAAATGACATTGAGAAGGATGACAAAGGCAAGACAAAAAGATTTCAGATAGATTGCAATAACATACAATGCTGGGTAGCAAGAACATTAAAGAAAATCCCTCAGTGGCATATTAAAATGAATAAAAAATCAAGAAAGGCTACGACAAATGCCAATACAGGAAACCGGAACTCAGGGAATCCAAGGTCCTGGTATAGCAGAATAGGTGTTAAAACCTTGTTCCTGTGTCCTGGGGGAGGATGACCCTGAACCCCACACAGATCTGCAATAATCAAAAGTAAAGTGTTGTTTGCATAAGGTAGGCTGGAAAACTTCCATTCATTAACAAAAGGAATAGATGAGGAAACCTGTCTGCCTTCATCATCCCTCTGAGCAGAAAAATATAAAATGATAGCCTTTTCTGAACACTTGTACATATAGCTATTCCTTCACAAGAATCTGAGGTTTATTTTTTTTTAACGTTTTTATTTTTGAGACAGAGAGAGACAAAGCATCAACGGGGGAGGGTCAGAGAGAGGGAGACACAGAATCCGAAACAGGCTCCAGGCTCTGAGCTGTCAGCACAGAGCCCGACGCGAGGCTCGAACTCAGGGACCGTGAGATCGGAGAATCTGAGGTTTAAATGACACTGCTCCTACAGAAAAGGTTGTGGAGAGCCATGGTATCTTGCAGAAATAAATGCAAATCTTCTTCTGTCCCTTAAGAATCACACAGGTTAACTTTAGCCAAAATGTGCTCACATTTAAAAATGAACATAAACTCGAGAAAACAAGGCATCATGGCAAGAGTCAGCAGAAACGGGAAAAATTATAGAACCTCAAGACTTAAGATATCAGACCTAAAAGAAATAATTATACATGACATGCCTAAGAAAATAAAAAATGGGATTTAAATTTGAGAAATAAACAAGAATGAGAGAAAATGATAGAAACAAATGTTAAGAGACAAGGAAACTAAATAGAATGGGCTGTATCTTGTGTTGAACCTTCCAGATTCCCCCTCTCCACCCTTTTCCAACACGTTCTCTCCCCCTATATTACCTGACCTGTATCATTGTATGAATGTATAACATGATTCCTGCCTTCTGATTGGGTTTGACCAGCACTGAGCACAAGCAGATCGGAGGAAGGAAGAGGAATGATTCCAGGTGTTAATAACCTTGGCTCCTCTGTGAGGTCACTAGGGCTGGCTGTGCCTCTTGACAGAAGCTCACTGCTCCTGCTCTACACAACCTTCCTTTCTTCCAGTTCCCAGCAACCTTTCCCTCTCTAATAGTTCTATCGCTGTTATTCCTGAGTTTCTGCACACTTCCTTGTGATTCCTCTTTATTCCAACCAGAAAGAAAAGAGAGATTACTACAAAGATATGGCAATTAGACTGACAGAAAATTCTTAATATGAGCAATAGAAGCCAGGAAACTGTAGAACAATATCTTAAAGTGTTGAGAGAAAAACTGTAAACTTGGAATTGTATAACACTATTATTCAATAGCAAGCCACAAATAAAGGCAGCTTAACATAAACAGAAACCAAGGGCATCTACTAGCAGTAGACCCATTACAATAAATATACTTAGAAAACAACAGAGCTATAGAAAAATAATTGTTAAGAGAGCTCGGTAAAGTGACTGATTATGAGATCAATTTCTACAAACCATTAACAATAGTTTGAAAATGTAATAGCTTTTTTTTAAATACCATTTTAAATAACTGCAATAAACATGAGGCACCTAAGAATAAAATGAACAGATTCTGTCAACAAGTTTTATAAAGCAAATGTGCAAATTGTATTGAAAGACACTAAAAAAGAGAGAGATCCATTAGGTTCATGGATACAAAATTATAATCAACATTCTAAGAGGTCAAATTTACCCAAATTGATCTAAGAATTTAGTGAAATTCCAATCAAAGAGAGGAATATAGTGGGAGGGAGGGATACAAGCATGTTCAATTTTTTTCTTATAATATACATTACATATTTAATAAATATTTGACATTCAAAAATTTAAAAAGGAGAATCAATGTCAAGAAAAAAAGAAGAAATTTTTGAAGTTTATTTGAGAGTGTGTACACACACACAAGTGCACCCATAAGCACATACCTGTGCTCAAGCGGAGGAGGGGGCAGTGAAAGGGAGAGAAAGAATCCCCAGCAGGCTCTGCACTGTTAGCATGGAGCCCCACGAGGGGCTCAAACTCACAAACCCGTGAGATCATGACTTGAGCTGAAATCAAGAGTCAGATGCTTAACCAACTGAGCCACCCAGGTTTCCCCAAAGGAAGAATTTTTTAAAGAAATAGTTAACATGATCTGATACTACCAAGTGGTCAAGTGAGATAAAGACAGAGAGCTACCTGTGGAATGTAATACAAAGTCTCTTAGTGACCCTGACAAATGAGGTTTCATTGGGGCTGGAAGGGTAGAAGTCATACTTCAGTGAAATGTGAAAGTATAGGAAATGGTGAACATACCTCCCAAGGTACTTGGCTGTCCTCTGGAAGAAAACTGAGAGTCAATGGTGCGAACTATGCAGTAGAGAGAGTATTTTATTCTTTTTAAAATGTGAAAATCTCGGGGCGCCTGGGTGGCGCAGTCGGTTAAGCGTCCGACTTCAGCCAGGTCACGATCTCGCGGTCCGTGAGTTCGAGCCCCGCGTCAGGCTCTGGGCTGATGGCTCAGAGCCTGGAGCCTGCTTCCGATTCTGTGTCTCCCTCTCTCTCTGCCCCTCCCCCGTTCATGCTCTGTCTCTCTCTGTCCCAAAAATAAATAAAAAACGTTGAAAAAAAAATTTAAAAAAAAAAAAAATGTGAAAATCTTGCATGTGTTCACTGCTCATTGGAAGGAAGCAGAGAAGTAAGGAATGAATACCATGTAGAAATCTCTGAGATTTCAGGAGGAAACACATTGTGTGCAGAGGTGTGGAGTTTTAGTTTAGCCAGCCAGGAAGGAAGAGAGGATGATGACAAGATGAATACGTGGAGTAGATTGGTAGAGGGTTATTAAAAATAAAGTTTGTAATGGCTTCTACTTTACTAGAAATCAATGGTAAGAGAGCTTAAGAGTACATCCTCCCCTAACATCATTTTCCACTGCCTAACTTTGATGCCGATAACTCAAGTATAAAATTCAAATGGATGAGCAGGAAAATCTCAATGCCTACACATAAATATTTATTCCACCAGATTTAGGTCACAAATTGCTTGGTGGTTCCATGTAGAAAGAGTCCTCAAGTCTCAACCAAGGATATGGCTTCACCTTAGTGGCTCTATTTGACTCTACAAAAGTTTTTAGGGAGATGAGCTATAAAGGGAAAATAAAGCAGTAAGACTGCAGCTCAGAGTGCTGTTGAGCAAAGGAAATGTGAGTTGTCTGTTTTTGCATATTAAAACATTAATCTCCCCACGGGGGAGCAGCTCCAGCAATTTCTCTGCAAATGTCTTCTACAAGGATTCACAAGGGTGAAGAAAGACTTCTCACTACCCATTAATTTAAAGAACATGGTTCATACAAATCCCTTTGTGCTTTCATTGAATTATGATTGTGCAGAAAACACCAATTCCTCTAGTGTTTTTCTAAAAGCACTTTTTCCTCTTCCCAAGATTAATATCTATGTTGGATGATCTGCAAATGAACCTCCCCATAGAGGTCAGCAAAGAAATCTGTAGTGGTCACACAACGTTAGCTTGCAACAATGTCTTCCGTTAAGAAATAGAAAATTCTTGGGGCACCTGGGTGGCTCAGTCACTTAAGCATCTGACTTTCGCTCAGGTCAAGATCTCATGGTTTGTGAGTTCAAGCCCTGCATCAGGTT
This sequence comes from Neofelis nebulosa, assembly GCF_028018385.1. Taxonomy (NCBI): domain Eukaryota; kingdom Metazoa; phylum Chordata; class Mammalia; order Carnivora; family Felidae; genus Neofelis; species Neofelis nebulosa. Next base: position 85,104,863 of record NC_080784.1, on the reverse strand, counting down.
CTGTGCTGACAGCTTAGAGCTTGGAGCCTGCTTCAGATTCTGTGTCTCCCTCTCTATCTGCCCCTCCCCCACTCATACTCTGTCTCTCTCAAAAATAAATAAAAATTAAAAATTTTTTAAAAAGAAGATTCTTTGTAGAATGAGACTTAATACATGCTTTTCTTAATGAAGAGTTGTCACCCAACACCCAATGAGGTACACTCATTTTCTTCAAATATATCGTGCTTACAATGTAGATAAAGTCCCACCAGTATCCGTACGTAAGTAGCTGTGGCACAAATAAACCTTAGCAACATTGGCACCATACAGTGTAAACAAATCCTTCCTAAAAATAAAATATATTTTGTGCTCAAGATATACCTTCTAAGCAGGAGGGAAAAACAATCTATTCTATACAGTGGTTTTTCTACATTTAGCTATCAGCTTCTATAGATGGCTTTAACCAGTGGACTTTACAGAGGCTAACATTTATTTCTACTTATGTGGAATATTCTGAGTAGAAAATTCAGCGGCAAGGAAAATCCTTAAGTGTGCCCAATGCATGTAAAATGACCTTGTAAATGAAACACATTGGATTCCACAGCTCTCATGAAAAACACAGCAGATGTTTCCTTCCACCTATGATATTTTTCAGGCCACAGAAAACTTTTCGCTAGAATGTTCAAAGTGCATGATTAAAGGTTTCCAATTGCTGCAATTTTATGCTTATAATCATCATAGAACCTCCAGATATTACATATATTTATATTCAACAGATTGATCCAACCAGAACTAAATAACCATTTTCCCAACTTAAAGAACAAGCAAATGACAAAGGGAAGCATCCTGAAGATGCCTACATTGATTTTAGCCAGTCTTCCTCCTGGGTTAAAAATTTCCTTCACCCTTCATGACCACAACAGGGAGAGTACACTTTGCCCCTGGCATCATGGCTGCAAGCCACCCTCTGGGGGAAAATCATTTTCCTTCTCTATCAATTGAAGCTCAAGTGAAAAACCTCCAACACAGAACTGGCAAGAAGAATATAAGACTTCCTCTTACTTCTGCTACTGATATTCAAAGAGTCAGATTGCAAGAGTAGGGTCCTAGGTGGTGGATGCTTGAGGAATTGGCTCAGAATCTTGGATCTACCATTTAATGATGTAACTAGAGCATGTTATATTTCTTCTCTGTGCTTCATTTTCTTACCCATAAAACGGGAGTAACAGCAATGCCTACCTCAAATAATTCTGGGGAGTAAAAGAACTAATGTGACTAAAACCCTGATGGTGTTCAATAAATGCTAGCTATTGTTACTTTCAGCAGACTAGAGCATGTATGGGAGTTCCTATGAGGATTTTTTTTCCAATTTACCTCAACTTTTTACGCTTGTTCTCATGGATAAGATAGGGGTGGTTAAAAAAAAAAATCTCTACAAATTACTCAGCCTCGAAAAGACAGACAACAGTTGACTCCATGGTTCTACATATAGTTTGTAATTGTTTTCCACAGTCCACATGCTGAAGTGTGATAAACATTTCACTGGCCATATTTCAACAGGCTCTGACACAGCAAATATCCTCAAGAAGAGTAGACCATGTTCAAGTAAATGTTCTTGGTAAGTGCCAAGCACATGGAAGGCCCTCCACAAATGTTCATTGCTTTCCCATTTCTTTCACTTTGTCCCTTACCAATTCTCATAAGCCCATGTGCACCAAGGAGCATGCATACGTGTATGTGCATCCTGACTGTTCAAAGACCAGACTCTTGACTAGTATAGCAAGAGTTATACGTATCAAAATTCTTCTAGGAAGAACCATTTTTAAATGAGCTATTTTATGATACCATTTCCTGTCCTTTTCAGACTCTAACACCTTTAAAAGCTCAGTGATATTTTTCTTAAGCCCCACTCTGCCAATTATTCATTTATCAAAAAAAAATTTTGATGCCTACCATGTGCCATGCATTCTATGGGGTATTGGTGTCAAAACAGTCCCCATCTTTTAGAAATTAGCAATCTAGAGGAAGAAGCCATATAAACCAAGACACAAAATAAAAATAGCAAATGAACAAAGGTCAAATAAACACAACATATTAAAGAATGAACAAATTGGGGCACCTTGGTGGCTCAGTCGGTTAAGCATCTGACTTCAGCTTGGGTCATGATCTCACGGTGTGTGAGTTCGAGCCCCATGTCAGGCTCCGTGCTGACAGCTCAGAGCCTGGAGCCTGCTTCAGATTCTGTGTCTCCCTCTCTCTCTGCCCCTCCCCCACTTCTGTTCATGCTCTCTTTCTCAAAAATAAACATGAAAAAAATTTTGGGGCGCCTGGGTGGCGCAGTCGGTTAAGCGTCCGACTTCAGCTAGGTCACAATCTCGCGGTCCGTGAGTTCGAGCCCCGCGTCAGGCTCTGGGCTGATGGCTCGGAGCCTGGAGCTTGTTTCGGATTCTGTGTCTCCCTCTCTCTCTGACCCTCCCCCATTCATGCTCTGTCTCTCTCTGTCTCAAAAATAAATAAATGTTAAAAAAAATTTAAAAAAAACATGAAAAAAATTTTAAAAATAAATAAAAATAATGAACAAATAAAAAAATAAATTGCATGATGAAGCTGATCTAATTGCACAACTATTATATATATGCCAAGATTTTATGTATTTGTGTTCAGCAAAGGAACCTCCTTGTTTTCATTGATTGACCTTATCAATAAGCATTTTTTTACATGTGAACTTACATAATTCATTGACATTAATAGAATATTGCTTTTACGCCACTTTATATACTGGGTTTTCATTTAAAATTCTACTGTCAAAAGTTTAGACAGTATCAGATAGCTCTAACATCTCAATTCCTTGTTCAGTCATATAATAATAAAAAGTATTAATCACAGTAATAAAAGACCTTGAAGACTTACCATGTTCAGACACTGTGTTATCTACACTCCTTATTATATTTAATCCTCCTAACATCTTTGCAAGTGGGTGTTAATGCAGGTCACAGATTAAGGAGATTATGGCTTGAAACTCATCAGAGTGGACTCTGAATTGTTTTTGAAAACATTTCTTGGCTACCCCACAGATAATTCCTTGGCCTTCCTCCAATTGGCAGGAGAAAATGACTACATATTTGGATGAGAATCTGTACTAGGTTCTTAGTTTTCACAAAATACTGTCAAGTCTATCATTCTGCTTTAACTCAAGTTTTAAGCCATTAGCAGCCATGGAGTATAGTAAAACCAAAACACTACCAGAAAACATAACATTGAAGTATATGTTACTTTTTAGTGGATGTTTGTTTTATGTGGTAGCACACATAAAGAAGAGCCTGAGAAATATGTAATCTGTTTTTTCCCCCAGTTTAGAAGATATAAGTTCAAATGCCAGCAAAGGGTCAGGCAATTAACACACATAAGTGAAGTGAGTCAAGTGTAGATAATAGGAAGGAGTAAAGACTGGCCATCTGAATAGACACACCCTGTCTGAAGGCAGTTAAACTCAATATTTTTTTAAATGTGTTACCTCTCTTTGTCTAAGGCAAGTTAAATTAAACTTTTTAAAACATACTTACATTTTTGTCATTTATTCTAGAAATTCTAGATAGGTGTTACACAAAAATGAGGCAATTTCATCTATTATACCTATGGAGCCAATTGATTACATGTGTAATTAAAAATTTTAACTAACTTGGATATATTAGAATGAGTATATCTTTCTATTAAAGATACTTGGCCACCCACCCCTATCCAAGATGAATCTAAATAGTTTTCCTTGTTACATTTAGAGCCGTAATCCAGTCCTAAATGAGCTTTCTGAATATAGGACATAATAACAGAAAAATGATTATATTAATGGTTGTCAATATTTTTAATACTATGCTTTCACAGTATATTTATGGGATTTGGGTTTTTTTTGTAATGCCACTTAATTCTCACTACAAGTCTGTTAGATAGTTACTATGTTATTATCTGTAGTTAACAAATGGGAAAACAGGTTCAGGTAGATTACAATGACTTTCCCCAAATTACTATAGTGTAGATTTGGAAGAACAAAGATCTACACCAGATCTTTTTAATAAATGCAACAGTGTTTTCAATGCAACACAATTGTGTCTAAAGTTAGAATATATGGAGCCAGAATCAAAATCATACATGTGATAGAAAACTGCCGTTCCTACTTGGATGGACCCAGAGCTCTTCCATATTGGGCCTCTCCTCAATACTTCACTCAGACTCTCTGGTGAGAACCTTATAATATCAAATAGTTACTTAAATAATTACTATCTTTATCCAAAAAAATCATAGGATTTACACAGTCCCAATACATTTTTCTACCTAGAGCACTTCAGGTCTTGCACTGGGTGGTATTCATATTATCAAATTTAATAGTTAAGGCATACCACTTTTAGTCAAACTCCACAATATAGCTTTTACATCATTATGGAACTAATATGGGTTTTACTGTGGGTCATCTCAAATCATTTTTGGAAGTATACAGGGAATAAATTATGAATAAATAGGTTTAAGTGCATAAATAAAAAATACCAAGTTTCTGCCAGCAAAGGACAACTTGAAACCAGATTTTATATCATCTCTGAGGTGATTTTTATTCACAGAATACAGAAGCAACACTTTCATCATCAAAAATTTTCTTTTCTTTCTACTGAGTATAATAGATTACTTAAAACTTGTACCTACTACTTTCCTTATACTTTTGCCATGTTTGCGGAGATACAATGACCAACCATTCCATTTGTCCCAGTCTGTCCTGATTTTAGCCCTGAAACTCCTCAGTCCCAAACAAATCAAAATGTTGGTCATCCTAAAATGGAGCACAGAAATAATTAAACTAAAGATCTTTGAAGGTGCCTTCTTGAACTAAGGCTATATTTTTCAATGAATTTTTATAATTTTTATTATAATTAATGTTTCTGTGCTAGAAGCAGATTACAATTTATTTGCCACGTACTGTCTACACTGGTCTATTTTTTCTCTCACATACTCATTCTCAGCATCATATCACCCAAGAGATTTTGACAGGGAAATTTCAACAAGTGGCAGAAAAATTCTGTTGAGGCTTTGAGAGGATTTTCATCACTACTAGTGCATTGTTGCTTCAAACATTCAACTAAGAAGAAATGTATAAACCTAAGCATGGAAATTAGAAAATCTTAACAGAAGCAAATTATAAGCTTTTCTCTTGTCTTCATTTGTTGTTGTGCTCAATTATCTAGCCTATGAAATAGAAAGTGGATGTTAGTAAAATCTGGCTTGGTGACCCACCCATGGGGGAGCCCTTGCAGTTTTAGGCAGGGAAATGAACATGGTTCTCACCATACCCCAATACTTATAGCTCATATATAACTTACATGCACAATTGCACCACGTAGAAGAGTAGAAGTATAGATGAAGGGGCCTGGAGCGCCCCCCCCCACATACACATAATACTTCTCCTACTCCTCTATTTGCAGCTTCCTGAGACACAACACCAGCTGAAGTAGAATCCATTATCCTGAGATAAATAAGTCTCCCCTTCAAGAAAACCTGGAGGACTCAAGTTAGTACAAAAGCAAGGCATTCTCTTCTGTATGATCCCAATATGCAACTTGTTTAATATACCAGGGTCAATGGGAGAGTGGGAGTATACAGCTATGTAGCATTTAAGGAAGACATAAACAAACGGTGTATATGAAAATACTTCCAGATTTCCATTTTCAAAAGCCCTATACCTAGAGTTTAGACACAGATGAATAAACTACAGCTTCAGGCTAGGTGTGCACCCCTGCCACCCCATTGTAATGGGCCAAAATTGATGACTTTAGAGGTAATTATGTTGAATTTGACAACTAGAAACCAAGTATCAAACTGAGAAATGTTTTCTGCCTTATATGCTGTTTGATATACAAAGTAATACATACTTTGGACAATTTTATGACATCTCATTAGTGAGCTGTTAAAGAAGCTGAACTATTATTCATACTGATGTTTTAAATATTTATACTAAATGTATTTTCTTGGGATAATTTAAGTAACAGAATTTAAACTGAATATATATTTAGAGCAAGGTTGTAGCCCAGTAATGGGGAAGAGAAGACTTCAGGCCTCCTGGGTCCCTCCCTCTCAGGGACAACTGAGATGCCATCAGGCCAAACATGAGTATGGATGATCAAAGCTAATGTGAGCCCATTGCGCATAGGGCAGGCTGTATTATTCTTAGTCAGTTTGAAGAGTGAAACACAGAAAAGGAAAATAATTGATGTCTAACACAAGTCCTTACATATAGCATGAAAAATTCCCCAAATTAAGATTTTGCTTGAGAGGCACACCAGGTTCCTGATTTAGATTTAGAAGACTAAATCTTGTAAAGTTGTCAATTCGCCTCAATTTCATTTATATACTCAACAAAATTTTAATTAAAATTCCAAAACTGGGGGGGGGGCAGTTTTACCAGATTATTCTAAAATGGTCTGGAAGAAATATTGGTAAGAATGTCTTAAAGCTACACATAAACACAGAGAAAACAAGAAGAGGGTATCAATCCTACCAGATATTAAGTAAATAAAAACATTTAAATCTGTGCAATATTAATAAAAGAACTGACAGAAAACTAGAATAAAATAAGTATACCAGAAGCAGAAACCCACTTTGTAGGAGTGTATATGTGTCTACTCCCACAATATGATAATATATGATACGTGATAGAAACACAAATAAATGGGAAACGAATGGATTATTCCAAAATGGCTGCTGGAAAATGCTTAACTATTTTTAGGAGGAAATCAATTTAATTCTCATCTCACACCACATACTGTCACGATTGTGGGTGGACTCAAGAAAAAAAAATCATTAAAGAACTGGATGTAAATTGTTTCAAGGAAAGAACAATCCAGGGAAATATTAATCTGTGAATTTGAATGAGACAAAGTATTGTCCAGGCAAAATAAGCAACAGCAGAAAATACAACTTTCAACTTCACTAGACACATGTTTTCAACTTTTATATGTTAAAGAAAATAAGAAAGAAAACAGTATAGATGACGTAAATGACAAAGAAACAGTGTCCCTAATTCATAAAGGACATTAAAACTGATGAAAAGAAAACCAAGGTCCCAATACACAAACAGGCTAAAAATAGGAGTTAATATTAAAAAATAAAGTATAAATGGGGCGCCTGGGTGGCGCAGTCGGTTAAGCGTCCGACTTCAGCCAGGTCACGATCTCGCGGTCCGTGAGTTCGAGCCCCGCGTCAGGCTCTGGGCTGATGGCTCGGAGCCTGGAGCCTGTTTCCGATTCTGTGTCTCCCTCTCTCTCTGCCCCTCCCCCGTTCATGCTCTGTCTGTCTCTGTCCCAAAAATAAATAAAAAACGTTGAAAAAAAAATTTAAAAAAAAAATAAATAAAGTATAAATGAAAATAAGCATTTCAAAAGTGTTCAGCCTCACCTCATCAAATAGTACAAGAAGAATGTAGTCCTTTAAAGCCTGGATTTAAAGTAAAATCAATTATTGTCCAAGACCTAATTCTACCACTTTCTAGTTGCATGACCTGGGGTAAATCACTTCACTTCTCAAAATATAAGTTTCCAGGGGCGCCTGGGTGGTGCAGTCGGTTAAGCGTCCGACTTCAGCCAGGTCACGATCTCGCGGTCCGTGAGTTCGAGCCCCGCGTCAGGCTCTGGGCTGATGGCTCGGAGCCTGGAGCCTGTTTCCGATTCTGTGTCTCCCTCTCTCTGCCCCTCCCCCGTTCATGCTCTGTCTGTCTCTGTCCCAAAAATAAATAAAAAACGTTGAAAAAAAAATTAAAAAAAAAAAAAAAAATATATATATATATATATATATATATATATATATATATATATATATATATATAAAAGTTTCCTGCTCTAAAGTGGGATGATAATATTGTTCTCCTCTTACAGTTGTTGTATAAAGATTAAATGAGATAATATAAAGGTCTTGCATGATGAAGGGCCTATAGGAGATACTCAATAAGTGTTATTATTGTTATTATTGATGATGATATTGTTGATGGTGTTAACGATCATCTTCACTTTTCCCAATAACAAAATTTTTAAAAATAATAATATCCATCAGTGCTGGTGAGGATGGAGGTATTACTTGTGTACTTCCAGGGAGAATGGAAATGGGTGCAATCTTTCTGGAAAGGTCATTTGGCAATATGTATAAGAAGTTTTTAAAAAGCTCATATCCTTTATCCAGTATACTATTTCTAGAAATCACTCCTTAGAAACAGTGAAAAATACAGACAAGGAATATCAGAAAATGAGGTCATATAGAAAATATTCATCCCAGTGTGATAACAGCAAAAGGGGGTGGTGGGCAATAAGCTGAGAGAATAATTAAACAAATGATAAAGACCCATATGCCTAACTACCAAATAGCAATTAAAAAATGATAGAGAAACTATTTAGAAGCATGGGAAACATGATTTTCTTTTGTATTCATTGCAGTAAACCAGAACAGAGTTTAGCATAGTACCTGGCACATTGCTCAATCAAATTCTAAACTGAATTGAACAACATAATTCTAAGTGGGAAAAAAAAATCAGAACACTCATTTTCACACACACACACACACACACACATCTTGCACATAGTTTAATCTCAATTTTTGTAAAAGAATTATCGAAAATCCTAGAAAGAAATATGATTAAATGTTAACAATACTGTCTTCGGGTGATTTTTTTCTGACTCTTTAGACTTGTCTCTACTTGCCAAATTTTTTTCAGTGGAGATATATTACATTTATAATCAAGGGAAAAAATGAGTAGGGAAAAAAAAAGGAAAGAAAGAATCGCAGAAATCAAATCAACTAGAAGCCAACTGGCTCAATTATTTCTCATTACACCATTCTAAGTATGTACCATTCTTCACTCCTACCCAAATATAAAATGTGAAATGGAAATATGAATAGCATGAATAAATTGGGAAGCAGCCTTAAAACATAGTCCAGGAAAGAAAACATTATAGTAATTTCAAAAAAAAAAAAAGCCAAAAATCATGTATCTAGTATTAAGGAAAGTATACAGGGGCTTTTCTTCATACATAATTTATACATATGAAGAATATGCCATGGATGGCATGGCATAAACTCTTTCAACACAAATTACTGGTTTTCTCTGCAATGGAATTATATTTTTTCTTAGACATATGTCACAAAGATTTATGCACAGTGGTAATTTTTTGAATCAATTTTTTGAAACCTGAAAGAATTTTATTTATTTAAAACTCTAACTCTCCTTAAAATCTAAAAGTTATATTTTAGGATATCCATGATATTCGCAAAGGGGAGGACCAAACAATTTCTCAGTTTTCCAAATTCTCAAATACACTCACCAGGGGAAATTATTAGCCTTAGAAAGTGAAGTGCCATGTTACCTTTGGGCCACTGACTAAACTCATTCCTTGAAAGACCCGTTTACAGGACTGAGCGACTTAAATTCATGCCTCAGAGAAACTAGAGATTACTATATGTCATACTCCTTTAAGATGAATGGTAAAATCTTGACTCATGCAAACTAAATTCTTGCATACCAAGAGTGTGCTCGATGTCTGCCTCTTTAGAAGTAAAATGTTATATAAGAGAACTGTGGTTATAAGGTATGCAGACAGTCTACATTGTCTTAATCTAAGAAGCCGAATGCAGCAATTGTTTATGGAGTATGTACTAACATGTACACAAATTTAACATGTTTAAGGAACATTACTATACACTTCTGGTGATCACAAAAAATATGTGACGTAGAACCTAAATTGAAATTCATTCCCTAATTATATAAAGTCCACCATATTTTTCAGAAACAAAGTCAAGTGCTTAATTTACCTAACACCAAGATTTCAGACTTTTGAAAGAGAAATATGTAGTGTTTTAACTGCAGCAATTATTTTTAAAATTCCTCTTCATACAATAACTACTTTTGTAAATAACTACTTCACAAGTATATTTCCTTTGATATAATATCTAGGATTTGCTTTCAAAAATTTGAGGGAGGGGAAGAGGGAGTGGAATTGCAGATGACACAAGAATAGCCATGATTTGACAGTTATTAAAGGCGGAAGAAGGGTACATGAGAGTTTGTCATACTATTCTGTTTTTATTATGTTAGAAATTTTATGCAGTAAGAAGATTTTTAAAGGAGTATATTTCTTAATCATGCCAATTTATATTGATTAACTCTTTCCTTGGTCTCCATTTCCATAAATCTATGTCCAGTAAACACGGCTGAAACGCTTACCAAATTGAACATGAGGAGGGTTACAACCAGGATTGCTAAACAATGCAGAGGTCCCATTCTGGTGTCTGGAGGGTGAAATAAATTCATTAACTCTTCCATGACCCACAGTTTAATCATTTAGCCAAAGAAAGAGATACATACATCTAGATTAACAACAACAACAACAAAAAAAATGGTGTAGATAAACTTCAGCTACCCTCACAGCCAACAAATTGTAGTGCTACGTAACTAATCCAATTTGATCATTGTGGTGCCCAGGCAATCACTATTACAGAGGATACTCGGGGATCTGCTGAAGCGTCAGTGAGACAATCTGCACTTGTTTTTTTCTTTTGCATTGTCCCAAAGACAATGAGATAGAGAAAAATTAACAATTATAGCCTTCAACCTCCTAGAAGAAAATTTTTTTGCTCAGCTTGTATACTGAGAGGATTAGGATTAAAATACAAATGGTTAAACAGGGGCACCTGGGTGGCTCAGTTAAGTGTCCGACTTTGGCTCAAGCCATGATCTCATGGTGCATGGGTTCGAGTCCCATGTCAGGCTCTGTGCTGACAACTCAGAGCCTGGAGCCTGCTTCAAATTCTGTGTCTCCCTGTCTCACTGCCCCAACCCCATTCACATTCTGTCTCTGTCTCTCAAAAATAAATAAACATTAAAAAATAATTTTAAAAAAACATACAAATGGTTAATAAGATGGCTATTTTAGAATGGCCTTTTTTTTTTCCTATCATGTTCACTTAATTTTTTCTTTTCTTTTCTCTTAGTCATAAGCAGAATTCTGGCACATTTAATTCCATTAATTCCTAATAATTCCTCCTATAAGCAGACCCCACATAAAAAGCAGTGTATGTTAAATATTACAACCAAATCTTTAAAGTCTCACAGACAATAGATCTTCTAAATATACTGCTAAAGATTTAGCTTCATGTTGATTTTAATTTCATTAACACACTCACAACATAAATAAATTCTGCTTAAAAGAAAAGCTTTAATAATGAATATATTGCAATTAAAATGATACAAGGCTACTAAGCATTGCACACTGCCACCTAGTGCTAAATGTCTTTTTAACTCCAAATACACAATGGGTGTCTTCAGGAAAGGGGAAATGCTCTGTTTTAAAGCAAATTTATCCAGAAAGACAGTTATGAAACATATTTTTCATAATTCATTCAATATAAGAAGGCTATTAAAATAAGTGAAATTACACATACCATAAAAATCAACTGTCTCATAAATTCAGGTGAGAAAGATCTGATTAGATTATTAAATATAAAAAGCTACAGGTTTTGTTATTGAAGACAAATTTTTTAAATGTTTTTAAAAGTTATTTTTTAATAAGGTGCATTACGTATGCAACATACTCTATCATGAATATGATGCATGTTGATGTTCTTAGTGAAATATGTGATTAGCAAGTTTGACAAGATGTTTAAAAAGGCATCATAGGATGCTAAATAATCACTAACGATATGTGCAAGCTTTGTTAAGGGCATAGCTATCATCTCGCTTCATCTACAGGTTATAATTTCAATTTCAGATACCACTGGTTTTCATTTCCACTTTATTTTCCCAGAGGTGAATAATTTTTGTGTTTTAGTTGTGCTAATCACTAGACGTCATCTCTGATCTTTTGGCCAGAAACATAAAGCCACACACACACACACACACACACAAAATGAGAACCATCTGAAAGACTAGATTAAGGAAAGGATTGCATTAGGTGACTTTTCTATGGTTAGGGAATACATCTGATTTGCTTCATTGTATTCTGCAATGGTAGTCCCCAGCTTGGTCTAGTTAATGCACATAACTACCTATTTTAAGAACTAAAGTGAAAAGTGAAAGACTCATTTCTGGCAATGGAGGTTTGTTTTAAGTTTATCTATTTGGGGAAGGGGTGGGGCAGGGAAATAGAGAGGGAGGGAGAGAATCCCAAGCAGACTCTGCACTGTCAGTGCAGTGCCTGGTTCAGGACTTGGACACACAAAACCAGGAGACCATGACCTGGGCCGAAAACAAGAGTCAGATGCTTAACCGACTGAGCACCCAGGTGCCCCTCAATTAAGTTTTTCATGGTGAAAAATAATAAAAGGGTTCCTTTAAATCACTATTACTTAACTTTTCAAGAATCACACTCCTTTTGAAAAACTTAAAAATCTCAGGTTCTCCTTCTAAAGTATTTAAAGTTTATAAATAAATGATATATTAAAAACAATATATGGAAATTTTTAAGAATTCTATTTTTTTATTTTGATCTTTGAAGATATTTTTCAATGTTGTTTTTGCTCCAATAATTCAAAATCAGCATGAGTGGTAAGGCTGACTACATATCCTATAAATGTTTCCATCCTTGGAAATGTTGACAATAAAGAATATCATTCAGTAGTTTCAATATTAGGCCTGTTGCATTGTTTCATTTTAATACCCGGAAGGACAGGTAAAAATAGATAGACCACTGGATGAAAAGAAGAAAGAAGGGAGAAAGCGAGGTAGAGAAGGAGGAAGGGAGGAATAATTTTGCCTTTAAGGGAAGTGTTACCTCCATCCCCTTGAAATCACTAATTTAGATAATTCCCAAAGGAATCTTTGATCAAAACCACATGATCTAGAAAACTTCTCAAGATTTCCTTTAATCAGCTTAACCAAATGACTACTGCCAGCTGTTTCATTTAGTTCTATCAAGGCTACTCTGAGGCTCTAAGGGCTATTTTGAGGCCTTCACCACAAAATCAGGACACCCAGTTGATATGGCTGCCCAATGCAGAAGACAGATTTACTCAAAATATTCCAATTTAAGAAACTCAGTTTGGAAAATATGATTTAAGAACACATATTATATTGAAACCCAACTCTTCACGCTATGTTGGTATAACATCTATCATGACATCTCAATGTTCAGTAAACTATAAGTTCAGTAAACTTATAGTCAAGGGAATAAAAAGTCTAAAATTGTAACTCCTAGATATTCCACTGGCCTTACAGTATATCATCTATAAAAGGATACTGCTAGGAAATAAGATAGTGGTTACAACTATGCCCTATATAAGAAAACCACTGCAGTTGCAGCTAATATACAATTTATTATATTATATTATATTATATTATATTATATTATATTATATTATATTATGATATCATTATAAAACTTCATAAACATTTTATAGTATTCCTATTGATCTATGTTCCTATTAATCTACAAGGTAGTGAAAATGTATAAAGTGAATAACAAGTTTCAATTCAAATGACAGTTGTGCCTAAGACCCTGAAGACTCCTTAGAATTTTCTCACATACCTTAGTGTGTTTTCTAGTACATACTGCATTTAAGTTTGGTAAAACAAAGGCTATGTGTGTTTGCACACACAAAAAATGCAATCGTAGCATCATCATTTGGAATTATCTAAAAATAAATGTTTAAGCTGAAATCATTTATCTAATAACCTCATTTCTTAAGCCTAAATATGGAAGTATGTATATTTATGAGTGCATCCTGTAATCAAGGATTATAGAAGTTCTATAATCAAGGATTTCTAATGCAACATAACAAAAAGTAGTAACAAAATGGCCTGTGAAGAAAATTCCCTAGGGCTTTAGAAAGCTAGGAGATGTTGAAAAATTAAACTACAGAATACAGAAGAGACAGACATAGCTTTCAACCGAACATTAACATTTAACTTGAGATTATTTAAAATAGCACATTTCTATCTATTAGAATCCCTATGGTTATGAAAGACAAGGACTTATTCCACAAAGATTACAAAAATTATGATATTTGTATATCTAATATTAGTACTGGCTGGGATTGCACACTGTGAAATAAGAAAATGTAATAGATATTTAGTGAGCATTTTACTCACTAATTATGATTTCATAATTTTTTTAACGTTGTATTCTCAGATGTCAGATACCTACTTGGAAACTGACATCCACTTGGTTGCTAAGAGATATGAGATCAGTTTGCATTTTTTTCTGTCTTTAGGAGAATTGCTCTCTTGGGTTTTACCTCAAAGTAGTAAAAGTTAACTCTGTTGCCCATGTGGGGGACTTACGTTACTCAAAGAAACTCCCAAATCTCAAAAAAGAAATGAAATACTCTCTATTTGCACAATTAAAACAAATATGTTTTTTCCCAAGCTTAATGAGTTTCCACTTCATGCAACTAAAATATAATAGTATTGTTTAACAATCAAATTTAACTGATGAGTTTATGAGTATTTTCACAAAAATCTTATGATAAAGGAAGTCATTGGTCCATTGGCACTCCCAAAGTAAAGCTAAAATCCTACATTTTAAAAGTATTTTCTGCCTATAACTTTGACCATGCTCTTTAAACAGCTAGAGGAACAAGACTAAACTTGGTCTCTCTGGTTTTTCTTATGTTTTATCAAAGACTCAGAAGCAAAACACAGTTATAAATATGTACATTCTAACTGGTCATTAGTTTATCACAAATAAATATTGACTTATTGCTTAATCGAAGAGAACGTTTTTCCAAGATAAAAGCCATATTCTAATCAGTACATGTTTCCTAATGACACTGAGCATCTAGACTCTCTTCACATATAAATTTCATAACCTTTCAAGGACAATCTTCTAAATCACATTTTAAAGAAATATGCTGAAAAGACATTCCATTTCAGCAGTATTTTATATTACTATAAATGCAAGAGGTTTAATTTTTAACACTCATGTACTTATCATAAAGCTATTGGTCATTTACTCTGATTTATTGTCAATGTTGTCCTGGAGTATATTGCCAAGGAACACAAGGTAAGCTTTTCTTTGTCTACTAAGTGAGACAATGCCCACTTGCCCAGTACCCTAACACCCAACTTCTTGCACACCATCAGCCAGCTGCCCTATTGGTGAGTCTTTGTACCTTATATATGCTGTTTTAGCATGAAGGCATATTACTACCATTTCTTAATGGTACCATTAAGAAAATCCTGTTACAAGCACAGTCTCTGAAATGTAGTTTCACACCAATGAAAGGACTACCTAGTACCATCTTGAGGGGAAGAAGATGAATTTATCCTCTTGTCTTCTAGGCTTTTACTTATTTTATAAAGTCACACTTTTATAAACAAGTTCTGTCATACTGAGAGGAAGGAGATATGCAAAATGCAACACCTGGAGTCATAAAATGTAATGACCTCAAATAACACATCTCAGAAAGAGTGGGGAAGACCTGGCTCCAGAGAAGAAAAAACAGTGGCAAAGGAGCGAATCTGCACCATTAGAACAGGAGTAAAAGAAAACCCTCTTGGCTTTTTCCAGTAAGTTTTGTGCAGCAGCAGCAGCAACAGCCTAATCAATATGCACATCCTCACCCCATAAAACCTCCTGTCCCCAAACAGAAACTGCAGGTCCCTCTCCACCGTGTCCTCAGGGCAGAAACCACCACCCACCCGGAAGGGAGGAGGTTTCCCAGGCACAGGGGAAGGGCAAAAACAGGTATGTGTAGCCCCAGCATCCTCGTCTTCCTCCCAGCTGCAAGCCTGAAAGTCCACTCAGGAGCCAGCCCTAGCTCCTAGGCATCCTTCGGCCTGGGTCCTCCCTGCCAGAGGGGCCGGGAAGGTTGCGCAGCTGGCAGCTCAGTTTTCGGACTCCAAACAATGACCCCTCCCCCCACCCCCACTCCCCTGTGCCTTCACCCCAGGCCCTCGCTTTCTAACCCCCTTAGTGAGACCTCGTTGGAATAGGACAAGGGATGCTCCGTGGCCAAGAGGAGACGTGCTGGGCTTCTCTGCCCGAATGAGTTGCTGGGGGTAGGATGGGGTGGTCATGGAGAAGGGCCCTTTAGGAAAACCCAGGACATGGGGCAACAGAAACCTCAGCACTAGTCACCCTCGCTCCCACCCCCCACCCCACCCCTCGCCTTAAAGCCGACTTCTCCCGAGGAGGGCGGCGGCAGCTAGGCGGACGGGATGGGGATAAGAGCGAGCCCGGGGGCCACCATGGTCTCTCCAAAGGGACTGCGCAGGTGGGCGCAGCCCGGGAAGGTCAGCGAGGCCAGAGCTCAGAGTTACCCGGGGCCCAGAGAGTGTGAGTGTGAACGAGAGGGTGAACCCGCGCGCTCGCCGGGCCGAGGGGCGCTCGGCGGCAGGGCAAGCACGGTGACAGGGGTACCCCGGCCACCAAGGAGAGACAGCTCACCCACCCCTTAGGCGACAGGGCTGGAGAGGCTTTTGGGGCTGTGAGACTGGGAAACTTAATACAAAACAGACAGTTCCCCCCTCCAAGACGTGCCCCCACGCTCTCAGACGCGCTCCAACGCCTCCGGAATCACCCACCATCGCCCACGCCACCCTGCAAAAATCCCCACCGAGCCCTCGGATCCCAGGCGGGTAATTACCTCTCCCGGAGGCGGAGTGGGGGGCGGCAGCAGCAGCAGACACTTTTAGCCTGACTTTCCTGCGTTCGCTTGTGAGAGTGTGCGCGCAGAGCAGGAGCTGTAACCTGCTATTTATAGACTGGAGCCTCAGCACCCGGAGCTGAGAACCCGGAGGAAGCGAGCAGGCGGCGGCGGCGCAGGGCGCGGGCCGCGGCTCCCCGAGGCTCCCGCGGCTCCCCCAGGCGCCCGGCTCCGGCCGCGCTCCGCGCTCGCTCCCAGCCCTCCCGCCCGCCCGCCGCGCGCGCCCCTGAGAAGTTGTCACCAGCGCGGCCGCCTCTCCGGCTGCTCACACGCCCCCTGGCACAATTGCTACTTTCTCCCCCCACCCCCACCCTCCCTGCTCCTCTTCCTCCTCCTCCGCTCGTTCCAAGCGGTCTCCTCCCAATGTCACCAGCGGCCCAATAGAGGCGGCGGCGGCAGCGACAGTCTCGCAACTGGCGCAGCTCGCTTCCCGCTACTGATGGAGTGGAGTTGCTACCCCGGCAGCGTTCAGCCCAAAATGACCCAAACACGCTTGCTCCGTGAGCTGGCACCCTGCACCCCGACCCTCTGCAAGCGGGGACGACCGCCCAGCCTGGGCTGCGGGAGCACAGCTGCAAAGTGGTGGTGAGGGGTGACCCGGAGCTGCCACGCTAAGACCGGGCCCAGAGAAACCACAAGGGTCTCAAACCCGCGGGAGGAGGTGCCCCAGACCCCAGCCACTGGCAGCGCCGGCCCAGACTTGGGGTGAGGGGACAGTGGGAGGAGGTGTCCCCGGTGCCCCGGACTTCAGCCTGCCACCACCCTGGGACCCGTCTCTCTTGCCACTCCTCTGCCTTGGCCCGGACGGAGGTCTGGCGAGGATGACCTGGGCACTGTCTGGGCTTCCAGTTCTGCGCAGCCCACCGCCAGCCCCCACGTCACGGCTGGTGACCGAGGCCGAGTTGCTCCTAGCCAACGTGTGACACGCCTTTGGCAGCCCGGGTGCGTGGGGACAAATCTGAACTCTGCGCGTTTGGGGTGTTTGGGGTGTCAGGAAAACAGGGTACGCAATCACGCAATCTGAACGGAGACTAAAACTCCCCCACTTCCTAGCCAGCAAGCCCACGGTGGAAGGCACGCAGCCTGGTTATTCCGGGCTGCGGGGTGTGGGGCAAATGAGTCTCTCCATCTGCGCCTTACAGGTGCCACCTGGCGGTTCTCTTGAAGAGGTTTGATCTGAGCTGCTCAAAGGTAATGGTACCGAGCGCCAGTCCACTCAGGCATCCTCAGCCTTTCCTTTTCCTAAAGGCGCTTTAAATTCACATTTTAAATAAAATGGAGTGAGAAAGCTAGTACACATGGGTTACATTTGCCACGCAGGAATCCGGCAGTTGGGATGGTGAAGCCGATTTGGGTTAAGTCCGTACTTACAGCTACAAAAAGTGGGAAGCTATAGCTGCCCCCAGCTGCCACCCCTTCTGGCATTTGTTGCACCTAGGCAACCATTCACTCCGCAAACATTTAACTGCCACTAGGTTATAATCTTTATCTATGAGAACAGAGACTTTGGTGGTTTGTTTGTTTTCCAACACATTTCCTCAGAGCTTGGAACAATGTGTTACATGCGGTAGTTTCCATAAATGTTTATGGAATAAATTAAACATTGTGGTCCAGAAACTGTGCTCAGCTCATTCTCTCTCTTAGTCCCTGCAGCCTTTGCCTTTCCATCTCTTCAAGGATGAAGAGATTTTTTTTTTTTTTTTTTTTTTTTGCTATGCCCAGCCACCATCACAGGTAAGCTAGAAGGAGAAAAGAGGAAGGTGAGGGACTAACAGTCCAGGCAGGCCCTCTGGGGATGTGGATCACACTTGAGCCTGTTATAGTCAGATTTCTCCTGCATGGGGCAGTGCTGAACACACCCATTTGGGGGTAGGGAAAAAAAAAAAGACTCTGTCATACTTGGTGCTTGAAACAATGGATAAATTCTGTTAATAGAGATCTGCTGGCAAGATGATACAACTTTCTCACTGGGCAACAGTTTCAGCCTTTTCTTAAAATACAGAAAAAGAATAACAGAACATTAGGATGCCAGAGCTTTGCTACTAAATTGAAAAGATGTTTAACATATTTGTCCTCTAACTTGAAATGGAGCTCTGTGTGTGTGTGTGTGTGTGTGTGTGTGCATGTTTATGAAGACTGCCACTGTGCCAAAAGTACTAAACTGTTTCTTCTAAAAGACAGAGTTGTAAAATAGATGCAGCTAATGTCTTTATGGAAATGAACACTTAAAGTGAGATATCCAGAAAACCCTCTTACAATTAAAATCCAGACATAGATCATGCTGACCTAGACCTTTTACAGGGCTGCTGAGGAAAATGTGATGTACCTGTGCACATCATTGAGGAAGTTTAAATTCTGTGGAGAAGAGGGCGACAGAGAGAAAGACAGGGAGAGAGAGGGAGAGAGAATGAATCAGATACATGTACCACGTGGCATTTTAAAAATCCATCAATCAGCCTGATAGTTACCTTTTTTAGTCATTTGTTGGTGTTTTCTTTGAATAAGCCTAGAGGATTCAGATGCTTCTATTCTATTATTAAACTCATTCAGCATCCACTTTTACAAACCTTGAACTTTTAGTCACTGTGTCCCCCCAAACATAACTCCAGTTGCCAATGAAGGACAAAATATTTTTCATTTCCTCTTGAAATATCTTTATAGGGCCAGAAGTCAAAAGTGATTCCCCACAGTTACCTTGCTGTCTAAAGCAACAAGTCAAGCCAGGATCTGCAGGGCTGGTGTAACACCTTCCTTTTTAGTGAAGTAATTCATTCATTATTCCTGGAGATTTCTATTTCAAGTGAGATTGGTATGCCCCAAGGAGGACTCTATACTTTTATGATCCTTCACTTTAAAAACCTATAAAAATATAGCACTGAGAATGACAAAGGTTTTTTTTTTTTTTTACCACAGTTACTTGTTTATATTACTGATAACTTTATAGACCAAGTCATGGTTTTCATTCTAATTTTGAAAACTTATGGAAGCTTTGAAAACTTTGAAAACATTAGAAGAGTTAAGCCTTGGTAATCATGCATTAAGGTCATTTTTACATGTGTACATGTGTATATGTGTATTTAAATTAATGGGAAATGTTATTAGAAATGGAAATTTGACCCAACTTAACTAAAAGGGAGAAACTATTGGAAAGGTACCACGCTGCCCATGGAGACCAAAAACAGGAATGCAGCTGGGCATCAGTGACAACTTGGAAATAAGGACATGCCATTAGGACTTTATCTGTCCCTCTTCCCCCACTATGCTGCTTGCTCCATGCTCCATTCTTTCTCTCTCTCCCTCTTATACAGACCTTCTCTACATCTCTGGTTTGCAGCAGGTTGCATGGATACTAACAGCTCTTGAACTTCATAGTCTGTGTGCCAGCTCCAAATTCTCAAGTAGTACCATGATTGGCCCAGGTCCTGAGCCCCAGTCCAGACAATCATGGCCAGGAGGTGGAAGTCGAGTTACATTCTCATGGCAGCGACTATAGTAATCAGGGCTGGTAGTGATGTGTCGAGACACGAGGGAAAGGACAAAAATCCCCAGAATGTGGAGAGGAGTATAGGTCACTCATGATCACTGTTAACTCCTAATCCTTGTTGTTCCATGAATACAAAAGGCACAAAAGGCAGAGGAAACATAAGGAGCAGTGACATCTGTATGAATGCATATGGATGTTTAAATACTGAGTGAGGTAGAATGTCTCTTGATGATGGTGGTGCTCTAAGATGGCTTGTCCTAGTAGAAGTAGTTGTATATGGTTTTATGATCTCTCAATGTGGAACTGGATGAGCATGAAGAAGGAAATCAAGTATTTCACAGACAGTTTACTTTAGCTTCGTTTATCATGGCAAATTAAATCAGAGATTTTTTTTAAATGAAGGAAATGACTGTGGTAGCATTTACATTTATTGAAGATAAACATTCTGCTCTCTCATTTACATAATAGCTACATTTCTAAAATGTCTATAAATCATATATTTAAAAGCAAAGCATATTTCAAACATAATAGGGTGGTGAATCTTAACATGTTTGTGGTCATGAACTCCTTTGAGAATCTGAAGAAAAATGTGGACTCTCCCCAGAAAAAAATATGAGCAGATGCACACACATTTGTGGGGAGATGATATATGACATATTTATATTAGTCCCCTCTTATATATGGTTTCGCTTTCCACAGGGTCAGTCATCTGGTCTGAAAGCAGGTGGTCCTCCATATGATGTATTACCAGAAGGTCAGTATTAGCCTAATATTGTCACCTTGCCTACAGCATTCACCTCACTTCATCTCAGCACATAGGATGTCATCATCTCACATCAGCACAAGATACCACAAAAAGAAATCTGAGAGAGACGGAGACCACATTCACATCACTTTTATTACAGTATGTAATAATTGTTCTATTTTATTCTTATTTATTGTTGTTAGCATTTCACTGTGCCTAATTTATACATTAAACTTTGTCATAGGCTTGTATGTATAGGAAAAAACATAGTACATATACAGTTCAGCACTATATATATATATATATATATATATATATATATATATAGGTGCCAGGCTGCTCTATATATATACATACAGGTATATATATACAGGTGTGTGTGTGTGTGTGTGTGTGTGTGTGTGTGTGTGTGTGTGTAGTTTCAGGCATCCACTGGAGGTCTGGGAAGTATCTCCTAGGGATACTGGAGGTCAAGTGTATGTGAGATCTGAAACCTTAAATATCATGTTTCTTTTTCCTTCCTTCAATCACCCCCATTTGAACAAGCAAAACAAAGACTCTAGATTCTTTAACAAAAGATTCAAATTCCTGGTAAGTATAAGCCAAAAACTTAGTTGGGGGTAGGGTTTGCTGGAGCCTGTGTGAACCTATGGAACAAGTCCCCTTCATAGCCACTCCTGCCCTGAAGGAGATATAAATGGTAGGTAAGGAAAAGAAAACAGAGTTCTTAGACAGGTGGGAGAAAATTGTGATGTCGGAAGGATGTTATATTAATTTGCTAGGACTATTATAGCAAAATACCACAGACTAGGTGGCATAAAAGAAACAACAGGCCATGATCAAGATGATGTCAGGGTTGGTTTCTCTTAAGGCCTCTCTCCTTAGCTTGAAGATGACCATCCTCCTCCGTGTCCTCACATGGCCTTACCTCTGTGTGCACACCTCTGGTGTCTCCTCGTGTGTCTCAATTTCTTCTTCTTACAAATACCAGGTCGGGTTAAGCACCACCCTAAGAGCTTCATTTTAACTTAATCACCTCTTTAAAGACCATTCCTCCATATACAGTCACATTCTGAGGTACTGGGCTTAGGGCTTCAACATATTAATTTGAGAGGACACAATTCAGCACATAACAGATATGTACTGCATCACACTCCTGGAAGAGTCTTAGGGTAGAGGTGGGGCAGAGATTTCTCCTTTATGTTAACAGGGCCCAAGAGTAAAGAAATTTGTATCCAGCTTTCCCTTTGGAGTATTTTGAAAATCTCAGTCTTAATAGAAGAACCCAGAACAAAATGGTGTAAAGTGGAAATATAAATGTTAGTATGCCTTATCTAGATCCTGAAGGGCTGAGGATTATGGCCTGTCCAGCCCCCTGGGTAGTCTCATGGTGCCTACTTAGTAAGCATTGGGCCTTTGTGAGCTCCAGGAGGCCTGGAAGTTAGTTGGGAAAGTGAACCAACCAACAGGCCATGGGAAAGGCTACCTGGAAGGGCCACCACACACAATACCAAAGAACAGTGCAGCCTGTTGACTGGTGTGCAGAGATGTGGCTACAATTCCATGGCATTGCACATACCAGGCATGGGACCAATCAATAGTTTGAGAATAGTCGGTGCCTGTTCACTAGAGCCAAGTTATGCTTTCCTCACACCCAGAGAACAGAGAGACCAAGTCACCTCTTTAGAAAAGAGAGGTGTTGGGGCGCCTGGGTGGCGCAGTCGGTTAAGCGTCCGACTTCAGCCAGGTCACGATCTCGCGGTCCGTGAGTTCGAGCCCCGCGTCAGGCTCTGGGCTGACGGCTCGGAGCCTGGAGCCTGTTTCCGATTCTGTGTCTCCCTCTCTCTCTGCCCCTCCCCCGTTCATGCTTTGTCTCTCTCTGTCCCAAAAATAAATAAAAAACGTTGAAAAAAAAATTTAAAAAAAAAAAAAAGAAAAAGAAAAGAGAGGTGTTGAGAGAGGTCATCAACACCCAGACATGTCCCCCAATGTCACAGTGCTTCATGAGTCTCCTCTGGACCAGCAAGCTACCCCACAGTGAGGGAAAAGGAGGAAGAGAGAGAGAAAGCAACAGAATCTTAAACTGGATAAGTTGTAAACCAGGATACACTCAATTAATAGAATTGAGAAAACTAAGTTAAGCACCTAACAAGCAAATAGGTGCTTATAAGTTAATTGTATTAGAAAAATTATGTTCCACTTTTTATACCTGAGATTTAAAGACTCTACTGACTTTTAAGAATATATCCTTTATACTTCTTGTTTTTAATGCATTTTCAGGAAGTGCACTGATCTCTCAGAATAGCCATTTATGACTCCAGATTGAGAATATTTGCCCCAAGGGATCTGGTTCTTTAAATCTGGTTGTGTGAAAAATCTTTTTAACAACAACAACCGGCTAATATATACAATTTTCCGCTAATGTATTATTTGAAATTCTATTTTCTTAAAGAGAGGCATGTCTGGAATTTACAGCACAATAGCTCACATGATTATGTTTAGTAAATGCCAGGAAAAAAACAGAATTACAAATGGAGAAATTATAGACAATCACTGGGTAAAGATAGCTATATTTGAGCAGTAGAGAGATCAGAGGTGACAGTATTATGAGTTTCACTTCAAGAAATATAAAGCATTAAAAAAACGGAAGTCTTCAAAAGCAAAAATACCTCAATTGTTTTTCTTCCTTGTCCATTTTCAACCAAACATTTTATTACTTAATAATGTCACTAGTGGCATAAAATGAAGGAGAAACTTACATATCAGACACATTTGTAAGAAATGTTTGTGGTAATCAGTGGCACTGATTGGAGCAGCCTGTACTTTCCAGAGCTAAGCCCACTACCTGAATATTTTGTTACATTTTGTTCATTGGTGTCTCGTTCCACACTTAAACAGAAAAATATATCCCTCTCACCTTGTTTTCAAAAATTTCTGTACATACAATCTTCCTGACAATTTACCATGGTAGGTCTCTTTTCCATGGAATAATCAAGTTTTACGATCTCCTAGTGACCTGATTTAGGCTGGAATAAACCGATTTTGATCACCAAAGCAAGTCAGAATTGTGTCTAACTGTATCTCCCAGTAAAACCTGGAATCTCTGGAAATGCTCTCCATTAAGATGTCATTTGTTCATCAAGATACAATTTGTGCTTCAGGATCAGACAAATTCGATTTCATCTTAGTGCTCCCATTTATCAGCTGTGTGATCTTTGACAAGTGCCTTAAAATTTCTGAGTTTCTTCTTCCTCATCTATAAAATGGGGATAATAGTACCTACCTCACAAAGTAACCATGAAAATCCTCTGAGACACTGTAAGGACAGGACACGAGCTGGAATCTATTTTTCACAACTTATTTATCATCAGATCTCCCCTTGCCAAGACTAAAGAAGATGGACATGGAAGAGGCAAAATCAGCTTCACTGTGAAAACTAATTCATATGTTCTAGGCTAGCTATTTCACATTACCTATGACTAGACATTTGTTACAGAGCTATTGATCAGCAACCATGAAAATGAACACAGTTCTGAAGAATCTGGCTAAGGTCTCTCCCATCTGAGAGAATTTTCCAGAGAATTTCCCAGATACTAAGTCGAGAGTGCCATGAAAATTAGGAAACAGGAGAAATCAAATCTGGTGGGAAGGATAAGAAAAATTTTCATGAAGTAGGTGATGTTTGATATGAGGGATTTCAGGAAACATAAATGGCAAGAATTCCACAGGGAGACACCTCAGCACAGGGACAAGTGAAGTCTACCTATGAAAACTCTCATCTTTCAGGGTCTGATTAGAACATCGTCTACCCTGAGAAGACCAACCATTTAATCTTGTTCTATGTTTCCTCCACACTGCGAACCTGCCTCAGTTGTATCATTTACTGCACTGGATTTGTTGACACATGTGTCTCCTTCACTGGGTCACAAGCTCCACCTAAAAGTACAAACCATGTTTTACTTAACTTTATGTAACAGATGTTAAGGTTCCAGAAAACTGAGAATTTAAGGCTTAGGGAATTTTGCATTTACCTATTTTTAAGTCAAATTATATCCAACCTGAACCTCTCATTTCACTTGCTGAAAAATCTGTCAGTTCTTAGGATCTGCTTTACCTCTTTTGGACCTTCTGTCAGGAGCGGGGGGGTTCACTTGGTCCTGAGGCATCTTCAGACCCAGGATTTTCTCAGCACTTCTGCATTCCTCGCGGGGTCATCAGGAACTCTGGACCTCCCCTTGGCACATGAAGATCATGGGATATCATGGCCCATCCATCTAGAACCTTCTTCTGTCAATGCTCTCTAACATGCTACCCCAGGCTGAGTGTAGAACTTCTCTGTGATGTGCCATGTTTGAGGCACTTCAGAATGTATTTCAGTATATCTACTTTCTCTCCCTTGCAGATTAACCTCTAAGGAGGAAGAAAGACAAGCACATACATTTTCCTGCCCTTTTCTCATTTCCTGTCCTTTCTCCCCTCCCAGTTTTCCACTTCCCTATCCTGTGCACCATGGCTTCTATATCATATCCTCCTCTTTCTCTGGTGGCAATCGTGCTCCTCTTTCTTGGGACAATAATTCTGGAGAAAACACAGATAAATAATTGAAGAGAAAATGAAGAGAAAATTCATCTGTGTTATTTCAAAAATATTATCCTATGTTATACAAATAGATGAACGAGTATGGTAATGTACATGCATGTGTACATTTTTGAAGACTTGAAATTTCAGAGTAACTTTTCTTTTTAATATAAAATGGTATATTACTTTCTACAACATATCCAGATAAATAGGAAGTTACAGATTTTCTTCTTTGTAAATAGAATGTAAGCTTTTTGTGCAGGATGCATTGCAATATTCTCTAAGGTGAAAGTGGAGAAATCATTATAGATAGCTCAAAAATGTTCTTCCTTTGAAATACTGCACTTATGGGCAAATAAGATCATTTGAAACCTTAGGAAATGGGTGAGAAAATTCATCAATGTGAAAAGACAACCAAAGACAACCATTTTATTTGGTCTAAAATGAAGTAACATTTTATAGGACTGAATTTCAGCTTCATGAAAGTTATAAAGAAAACAAATGAGTCACTCATTTTATGTTAAAAATCTCCCTAAGTTAGCCTTTTCTGGTTTTGTAACCAAAAGCTATAGCTGGGAGTAGATTTGAGTATTTTTTTTATTTTTTATTTTTTTTCTTTTTGATTTCGTTTAATATGAAATTTATTGTCAAATTGGTTTCCATACAACACCCAGTGCTCATCCCAACAGGTGCCCTCCTCAATACCCATACCCACCCTCCACTCCCTCCCGCCATCCATCAACCCTCAGTTTGTTCTCAGTTTCTAAGAGTCTCTTATGTTTTGGCTCCCTCCCTCTCTAACCTTTTTTTTCCTTCCCCTCCCCCATGAGAAATTTCTGGTAAGTTTCTCAGGATCCACATAAGAGTGAAAACATATGCTATCTGTCTTTCTCTGTATGACTTATTTCACTTAGCATAACACTCTCCAATTCCATCCATGTTGCTACAAAAGGCCAGATTTCATTCTTTCTCATTGCCACGTAGTATTCCATTGTGTATATAAACCACAATTTCTTTATCCATTCATCAGTTGATGGATATTTAGGCTCTTTCCATAGTTTGCCTCTTGTTGAAAGTGCTGCTATAAACATTGCGGTACAAGTGCCCCTATGCATCAGCACTCCTGTATCCCTTGGGTAAATCCCTAGCAGTGCTATTTCTGGGTCATTTAAAAAAAAAACCTTGATAAAAGGGGGTAACTCAGAAGTGAGTGGAAGCAGGGAGCAGGTAAACACCACTACTTTAATACTGTGAACCTTTTATCAAGTTCTCCAAATGGAGGATGAATATGAACCTTGTGGTCAGATTACTTTTCATTTTGGGGGAAAAAGTCCTTTGCTGGGTTTTTGTAATGGTAAAGCCAAAAAGAATATTATTCTACAATGGGATGTTCAAAATAGTGAGGAAGAAAAATAGCTCTACATAACAACAAAAAAAAGTTGTCTTCATTCTAGGCCCTAATAAAGTCTCTGAAGATGATTGTGTTTCCTGGAGGGGGGCTTTGAACTGGGGGTTAGGAGTGGTGGGTGAGAGAGAAAATAGATCTTTTTCTTGCTGGATCTCAGAAGATTGTGGGGCAACTGAACTCCAGGCAGGGATCCCGTGATCAAAGGCACTCCTCTTTCAAAGATGCCAAATGCATCATGTGGGCGGGCTAAGTAGCATCTCCTCTCCACCCCATTATGTCTCTATCCCCACATCCCAGCTACCTTATACAAAGGATGAGGGCTTTATATCTTAGAAGTCCTAAGAAGTCATCTTTTGTTTGTTTGTCCTCCTCCATTGTTATTCCTTTTTGTACCCACCATTCATCTGAGAAATGTAGTTAAACCGAGTAGCAGGATCTTCACTGAGCATTGGTGACTTTGTTCTCTCCCAGAGTGGATCAGGAGGACAGCAACAACATGGAAAAGCCAGCCTGGAGTTAGAATCAGAAAGTTAATTGGTTGAGAGGACTCTCCAAACCTGAAGAATTTGTAGGATATATAAGCATTCTTTGGATCAAAAAAAAATGCTGGACTTCCAAAAATCAAATGGGATACAAGCTCCAATGATTCATAATTGTTCGTTGTAGGTATGATCCTCAAAGACTGGAAAAGCCATACACATCTGGATGATATTTACAAAAAACAGAAGTACCCTGGGCAGACATGAAATACTAGAAATGTGCGGTGTTGACCTGTCTTGTGGGTTTCCTCTCTGTTTCTCTCATTTTTTTTTTCTGCCAGAGAAGCCACTGGCATTGCTGCTACTGGGGTCCTGGTCACCTTTTACTGGACAGCTATAAATGGAGGAATGAAGAAAACTTGGTGGACACTGCCACCAGAACCACAGTCTTTCTTCTGAATCGTCTCTTTGATCATTAATATTTCTCAGTAAGTTTCATTGTCTATGGTTCTTTTTGGAAGTTCCCCTTTCTCCTCCTACCACTAATTGAATTATCTTCTGTATTCTCATTAGTCCAGATTGCAAAGGATAGCAATTGACTGGATAACAGATTGGGGCAATTCATCTATCTCCTATTAAGAAGAGAGCCTCTTGTAGCAGGCTACCTCATGTATTGCTGACCAATATATGCTTAGGCTAACCATCAGGTTACATTAGATCAGGTGTCCATAGTTCTCTATAGAGTATAAAGGGCATTGCAGGATTATTTCTGAGAGGAGGTAACTGAGCATTTCAGATTGAGAGAGATATTGGGCACCAGTCTAGTAAAAGTCCATAGTGAAACAAATATGTACATTCAAATACATAAGAAAACAGCATTTGATGAAAACATATACACATACAGTTAAATAGGTTTCTGCTAAAGATCATTAAATCAAAGAAAGAGGTTCAGTACTTGTCATCACTACAGACACACTTTACAGATGGGGTTAAGCCAACATGGCAACACGAAAGTTGAATCTATTGCTGTCCAGGTCAAATTCCTAATATGTGATTCATTGTTGAGCCTTGTCTTTCTAAAATAAGGAAAACACTGGCCAGTTTTTGTTCAGCTTTTTATAATAAAGCATGCAGTTGTGGCTTATATTAGTTGCAAAAGAGAAAGCATACTATGTGAAATAGTAAACCACAGCTTGATTGTCCTTTGATAATCTACATTCCATGGATGCTGCAGTTTATTTACACAAGTATTGATGAAAGGCTAACTTTTTATTATACACAAACCAATTTAAACCATTCTTAAAAATGAATTTAAAAAGTCATCTTTGCTTGCACAATTACACAATTACATGGTTTTCAGCAATCTCTAAATGTTTCTTTCTTTAAAATTCCCCTGGAACACGGTTATTTTTATATTACCTATAGATAGGATTTTTTCTAGCAATTTGACAAATAAAATTAAAGTCAAATTTTGGCTTTCTTCTATCTCAATGTCAGACAATACCCCCATTCAAAATGGCTTAGTGGTATAAAATAAAAGGCTCAAAATCGATATTGCAAGGACCTACTTTATCAGGTCCCCTGGTTCTCAGCCACTGTTTCTCTCTCTCCTTATGTTTGGAGCCATTTGACACCCTGGCATGGGCTCAGTCATTTCTCAGGTCCAAAGGCCCTTGGTGGGAAGGATCTGAGGACAGCCATCCCCCACTGGAGGGACCAGCTTCAAGACACACTTTACTGTTCATCCTTCTCAGAGCCTGTATACAATTTTCCTGACTTGGATTTTTCTTGTTTCTAAAACCCAGAATTAAAAACAACTTTTTGAAAAATTGACTCTATGTCTTAAAAATGGGTCACTGAAATTTATTGGATTTAGCTTTCATTTTTGACATCAATATATCTTACCAGGACATCCAGGTCTACTCTCTGTTCACTGGGTCCATAATTATAGACATGGTATCCATGTAATGGAGCAGCATGATATCCTGGGGATAGGTGAACTGCTTAAGAAACCCATGAGCCAAACGAGAAGGCAGCAAACTATGGCTTAGAGGCCACATCTGCCCTGCAGCCTGTTTCTGTAAAGCTTGCAAGCCAAGAATGATTTTTATTTGTTAGGTTGGTTTTTAAAAAGAAAGAGGAAAAAGAATATGCATTAGAGACCATATGTGGCATACAAAGCCTAATATATTTACTATTTGACCCTTTCTAGGAATAGTTTGCCAATCCCTGAACTAAATTACTACAGAGCCAGAGAGTTGATACAGTCCTCAGTCCATTGCTGTCCCTGCTATTTAAAGGAAACTGTTTTTGTGGTCTCTCCTTATTGGGGTATTTAATCTAGGAAAAGAATTTGCCAGCTTAACAGTCCCATATCAAGAATCAGAGTCTGTGTTGACTGCAGAAAATAAACCACATATAAAACAGCAGCCCCACTTGGAATCACCTTCTCATTAAGTTTCTGATAATCCATTAACATTGTTCCCCAAACCCATCCATCTTCTCACTGGTCAAGCAGGAGAGCTTAATGAGGATGGGGGTAACTGGGAAATGTAACAGAAATTATTATTCCTACCTTCCTCAAGTGTTTGATAGTAACATTCATCTCTACAACCCCTCCAGCTGCATGGCATTTTTTTAGGCTGACTATTATGGCAACACCTTGGCACAGAGGCTTCCTTTTGCCCGTCCGGAGCCTTCACTCCATGGGCCAGGAAGCCAACATGTAGATGTTGACAAGTCTGTTCCAGCTATACCTATGAAAACCAGGAAAGTAGCTATGGAATGATTTACCAGTAGGTCCCTGTTGACTCACTGTGAAAGGAACCCAGACCAAATATCCACTGATACTCTCTGAACTTCAGTAAGCCTCCTCTGTGTAGTGGGCCACAACAGCATTCTGGAATCAACATTAGCTCGAGCCCATGTCAATAATCCTGCAAAGGTCTGGGTGGCTCCTTTCTCCCAGGAAAAGCCATTTTCCTGAGAGGTGGCTGCAAGTCCTTTTCAGGGGAGGACCAGGAACAGTGCTCATGGCACTATTGTAGGATACTTGCTCATTCATTTCTGGGCTTGGGTCTATGAACTGCAAAAGGGCTATAACTCATAATTACAGTTACTCAGGTCACCTAGAATTTAGCTTTTTTTTTAGTTTCAGTTTATGCAGATCAAGGAGCATGATAACGGTCCTGCACATTCCTATCCCTGGCAGTCAGACCCTGTGATATCTCTCTAGCTACCTATTAGGGGAACCACATCCATCTGCCTCTGTCTTGGGTCTGTCATTGTAGCATCCCCTGCACTTTGCTGCCTGGGACCCCATCAACCCCAGAAAAGTCAGGAGCCCTATCCTTTAGCAGCAACTCCTATGGTCTGGTCTGGCCTACAGAGAACAGCCACTCTGATGATTTTTAAGGTGTTTCTTTATTAACACAGTGCCTCACTGTAGAAAAATGCCCTGTAGTCTGTCTCATGAGACATAACTAAATGTAGATGAGTGATTTGTATATCATAAACATACCCTAATATTTCTTTATCTTTACATCCATTTCTCTACATTATCCCAAGAAATTTCTGGTAACATAGCTTATACATTGGCTACCACCATACCAACAATTCTGTCAAACATTCTGAGCTACTCAAGTGAGCATATTGAACATGGAATCCCTGGCAAGTGCACCCAATGCAAAATAACCAACCCAATCTAAAATTACTCTTCTCTCTTCTTGGTCTGACACCCTTGGAATCCATTCCCACACATATTGCAGGTTTTTGCCATTGCAACTGAGCAAAATCTTGTGATTCTTTTTGTTGTATAAATCTTTTCCCTCCAGCTTTGACTTTGTATTTGCCACCACACTCGCATGCCGGGATTTATTCTATATGCCTCTAAGGCAATGTTGGGGTATAGACACACAGAGAGCTGACAACTTATGCTAACTTAACTCCCTCCAGTGAAGTCATCACGTGGCCCTCTGGCAAGAAAAGAACAGCCTCCTAAAATAGGAAACAAGTTTGCTTTTGCTTTCAAGGAACATTTGATGGAATATGGGCTTTTAAGGTACTCAAGGACATATGAATCTACCACATTCCATATCTCAGTTTTCTTGGCCCCATTCATCCTGATAAATGCGCTAGGGTTCACACAAGAAACATGAAGTGTATGAATCCACACTGTTATGCAGTTCAGAAACCTGAAGGATCAGACTCTGGTTCTATCTTTTGGTTCTGTCCATTGAACAACTACAAGACAGAAGAGAGGCCTGCAGGCAGCCATGGAAGTTCCTCGATTCTCTGACCATACTTAAGCAGAGCACTTTATATTTCATTTTATCATTTGTCCTTTAAGTTCTCTGGAACTGATAGAAAAATCTACCCCACATACTCACAACCCTCCCTGCATTCATTAATCCTCGCATAATTACCAGCATCTCTTAAGCCACCAGAACATTGTCATTGATAGGCTTCTTATTCTGAACAACCCCAGGTGATGAGGTACTACATCACCAGTCCGTACCAGTGTCTATTTTATGATACCAACAGATTCTTAGCCGCCTTCAGTTCAAACCAGAGAGCTAACTAATCTCAGAATTTCACTCCTTGAGAGCCAGTTGCTTGCAACCACAACAGCCTGTGAGGGTTCAGTTATAAAGAATAAAACCTACTCTAGACCATGCCAGCAGAAAGAAATTTGTTTTATTGGGTATTAAGTGGCTTCTCAAATTGTTTATAAACCGAAGAGACTTTAGTCTGATCTTCCAGGAGAGGAAACTTAAGTCCTGAGCAGAACTGCTGCTGCCCTGGCCATAATCAAGAAGTGGCCTGATGAATCAAGAAGTCATGGTGACAGCTGCTAGCTCAAGATCAAAGCACTTGCATTTCAATCTGCACCAGCAAAAATAGGAGGCTCATGTCATGTCTCCCTCCACTCTTACTTTAGTTCTGGATTTAAGTCTTATGTAAAGGCATCTGGTTGACAGAACATAAATCATGTCCCGAAATGTGGGAAATGTAGATTTAGCTCACTAGCCTCTGCAGTATAAGAAGCCACAGCAGAAAGAGGTGGGAATCGATTTTGGGGAAAGCAAGTCTGTCGTACCCACCACAGTCCTCTTTGGGGGGGGGGGGCTTTCTGTGATTGGACTTCTACCTGCTGACGGGATTTCCTGATGCAAACCTGCCAGTCTTGTTGCAACATGTCTGTATACTGACCCCTCCTCAATTGTCCCTCACCAACTATTAGACAAATATTGTCCCCTCCCCCATTTTTTGGTATTAAAACTCGCCTCCAATATGAACTACTTTCCTGGGGTACTGTTATCTGCTTCTCCTTGTCATACTCTTTACATGCGGTTTTTTGCTTCCTAGATTGAACTTTTTCCTGCTCCTACTGCTGTTTTCTTCACAGTGCCTGCTCCAGAGAGGGTCCTACGAATCTACCCAATCCCAACGCAGTCGACTTGGACACGTTGAGTCAAATCTCATGATATAACAATTAACAATATTTAAGGGCATCAATCTAAATAGACTGCAAAATAGAATCCAAATTTTCTTTTTTTTTTTAATTTTTTTTTCAACGTTTTTTATTTATTTTTGGGACAGAGAGAGACAGAGCATGAACGGGGGAGGGGCAGAGAGAGAGGGAGACACAGAATCGGAAACAGGCTCCAGGCTCCGAGCCATCAGCCCAGAGCCTGACGCGGGGCTCGAACTCACGGACCGCGAGATGGTGACCTGGCTGAAGTCGGACGCTTAACCGACTGCGCCACCCAGGCGCCCCTAGAATCCAAATTTTCAAAGAGGTCTATATCATCTCTTTCAAATGTGCCAAAAACAATATTAATATTTATCAAGTTCATATCTGGGAAGTAAATAATATCTTGAATCTTCCTTTTAATTCAGGTACATGTACAAGATAGTACACTGTTCTCTTCTTTCTTATTCCTCTGTTTTCTTTTTTGTTTTGTAATTTGATTTTGTTATTTTATTTGAGTATAGCTGACACACACTGTTACAATAATTTCTGGTGTATGACGTAGTGATTCAACATCTCTGCACATTATGTTCACGACAAGTGTAGCTACCAGCTGTCACCATGCAGTGCTATTACAATATCACCGACTATATTCCCTATGCTGTGCCTTTTATTCCTGAGATGTATTCATTCCATAAGACAGAATACTTTTTCTAATCCAAATATTTCCTTTCATCCCCCAAACAATATTAATTATGCTGATCAGTCTTCCTCAGTTAACTAGATTTACCCTAATTAGCTGATCTCTTTTCTTCCAAACTACTTGGCTGGAGACTTTATATCTGAACTTACAATTTTTCTGAAGAATCTAGTACAAAATGAATTATGCTGTTTCTTTCTGTATATAATTGGATTTCAGAAAGATTTTTTTTTCTATCAGTGAATCACATAAAGATCACATCTACCCTCACTACTCCATGACCTTTCTATACTGGTCATAGCAGAATTTAAAAAGAGCTCATAGGAAATGTCAGCTTTGTCCTATGTAAAGTCTCCCTAACAGCTGCTCCATTACAGGATTTTATTCTTCATCTTGTACATAGTTAATATCAAGTTGAATATAGCATGTTTTATTCTTTTTTAAATTTTTTAATGTTTATTTTTGAGAGACAGAGACAGAGTGAGTGGAAGAGGGCAGAGAGAGAGGGAGACAGAATCCAAAGCAGGCTCCAGGCTCTGAGCTGTCAGCACAGAGCCCAACTTGGGGCTCGAACTCATGAACCAGAAGATCATGACCTGAGCTGAAGTCAGACACTTAACTGATTGAGCCACCCAGGCATCCCAGTATGTTTTATTCTGTGTGGGATTTTTGTTAAATTGCTACTTGTGCCATCAGTGAAACAGGGATTTATTCTAAAATAACTATTATCTATATATATATATATATATATATATATATATATATATATATTTGTAGATTAGGTATGCAGCATCTAGTTCCAAGGTTTCTATCTTTGATGAGTTAGGAAATTGGTTTTGTGTAAATGTGTCTGACACATCTGATTCTAAAAATAAATTTTGGATTGCTCCCAGGTTAGCCTTCTGAAATTACATAATTTTCACAAGTTATTAATATCACTCAGAATTTCTCTTTCCATGCTGTTTTTAAAATCAACACATTGTCTCCCCCTCTATCACTGCCATCCCTCAGTCATTCTTTTTTCTTTTAAGGGGGTCCTGACTAGGAGAGGTGCTAATTGATTTTGTCCTTCTAACCAGCAATAATAGGAAATTTCGGCCCCTCACGTAGCTCAAATCCCAAGCCCGCCCCATGTTTTTTCCAACCCTCAAAAACAGACATTTCTATTCGTTTTGAATTCCCTTTTTAATTGTTAGCCACAGTCTTTCTTTTTTTTTTTTTAACGTTTTATTTATTTTTGAGACAGAGAGAGACAGAGCATGAACGGGGGAGGGGCAGAGAGAGAGGGAGACACAGAATCGGAAGCAGGCTCCAGGCTCTGAGCCATCAGCCCAGAGCCCGACGCGGGGCTCGAACTCACGGACCGCGAGATCGTGACCTGAGCCGAAGTTGGACGCCCAACCGACTGAGCCACCCAGGCGCCCCCGCCAGTCTTTTTCAATGCGGAAGCAAACCACATGGTGGACTCTCTATTCCCCAGTATTTCCATCCAGGTCTGTACATGGTTAACAAAGTACCTGCCACAGCAGGTAAAATCAATGGCTTTGGTCCTCTGCAGCTTGTCATCATGATCAATGGATTATCACAGCTGGGCCAATTATGCAGCAATTTGTATCGATTGTTTAGAGTGGCAGTGGTGAATCCTAGTAACTAAACTTAACATAGTAGGATTTGCTTCTTCTCGAACTATATAGGCTCAGGACAATTCAATGAACTTACATAACTTTTAGATGTTCATAATTCCATATGGTCTAAACAAACTTTACTTTGTGAACTTAGCTTTCCAAGCACTTACATATGGCTTTAAAATGTGACTTAGTGACTAAAGTGAAATTGACCATACCTTTTCTTACCAGTTTTTAATTATCACCTGATTTTTTTCTTTTAAAATGAAAGTATGTGCAGAGATTATCCATGTACTTAATTTTATGTGTGAGCAAGCTGGGTCAGTCAATATTATTGTGTTTATAGAGTTAATTTGATATCAAATAGACCTTATGCCATTTTTTTCACATTTAAACATTGAACTAGATGGAGTCTCAGAGCTCTAATTATTTTACATTTAAGAGTCAATTTTTAAATGACTTCTCAGTTTTGAAGAATATGTCCTGTCTGTTGGAAGAGGAAGAAGGCTTTCACACATAAGGGTCGTGTTCTTTATGACTATAGTTCATCAGTAACTAGACTATAGTCATATGGTTGTGTGCGTGTGTGTGTATGTGTTCAAATTGCTAGCTAAGAGCCACTGATGTTGTAAAGACAAGTACAATACTTTCCTAAATGGATAACATTAGAAAAGACTATTGACTGGCAAGTTGTAGGTGACTCCAGTCCTTCTTGAATTACTAAAAATAGGCAATGCTCCATTTGCTCTTTACCTAAAATAAATGAAGTTCTTCCAACTCATGAATGCTGCACTAAAAGGTCAAAATCTTTTATTCCCATCTCAGGAGCAATGTTTCTAAAAGACACTGTGCCCTATGCCTTTGCTGAGCAAAACAGCTAAAAAGATAGCAATTTTTAATTATAGTATACAAGGTTTCTCTAATGACCTTATGACTTTGGGACATTAAAAAGTCTATTCACTAATAAGACACAAAAACAGAAGAAACCTGAGTGGAAATGTCAGTTTAAACATTACATAGGGATCCATTTAATGATGCATGAGTGAAAGAAAATACATTGTATGTCTTTTTTTAATAACCTTTTAAAAATATCTGTATTCCCTTTGCTTTCCTTATTTATATTATATTTATCTGAATATGTGAACATGCACTTCTTTTTGTTACACTACTGAAATTGCTACTGGATTGGCCTGAAGGATAAAGTAATATAAGATTTAAGTGTAAAATTTCGATTACAGTAACAGAATAAGCATTTCATAGAGAAAGATAAAATGTTTTTACTTATTAGGTCAACCACTGGTGAATGAGTCTCAGAATGATCTATCAGGAAAGCAAAAGTATCCTATGCGGTAGAGTCCACCACTGAATTATTTTATGCCACTTGCAAATGTTTGTTTTCTAATTGTAAAAACATTAACGCTCATTTAGAAATTTCAAAATAACATTTTATTTAAAAATATCTATCTTGGGGCGCCTGGGTGGCTCAGTCGGTTAAGCGGCCGACTTCAGCTCAGGTCACGATCTTGTGGTCCGTGAGTCCGAGACCCGCGTTGGGCTCTGTGCTGATGGCTCAGAGCCTGGAGGCTACTTCCAATTCTGTGTCTCCCCCTCTCTCTGCCCCTCCCCCATTCATGCTCTGTCTCTCTCTGTCTCAAAAATAAATAAAAACGTTAAAAAAATTAAAAATATCTATCTTAACCTACACAGAGGTATTTATTATTTATATGTTGATGGATTTTATTCCAATATTCAGTGGTTAAGAGCATGGGATCTAGAGCCAGTTCAAACTACTAGTCTGCCATTTGTAAGCCTTGAGACCTTGGGCAAGTAACTTAATTACTTTTTGATTCAGTTTCCATATCAATAAAATAGGCATTAAAGTAGACATAATTCATGAATCTATTGAGAAAATTAAATGAGGGGATACATGTAAAGTTCTTAGGGAAAACTCCTGGTATATGGTGACAGTATAGTACACAACAGCTTTAATTATTATTGTTAAGGTTTTCCATCTCATATATATTTTTCTTATATTGATGATTTACTATTTTTTGGGACATCACCAACTTAAAAAGAGATTTATGAACCTTCTGGAAAATTTGGAAAATATGGACAAGCATTTAAAAATAAAGTTACACTTGTTATTACATTGTCAGACATAAACACTGCTAGTATCTGAATATACAGTTTTAAAATCATCTTTGATCATGATAGGTCTCAAATACTTGGGTGAGATTTTAAAAATATATAATACACATCCTCGCCAGCAACTATAGTCTCCTGATTTGTTCATTTTAGCCACTCTGACTGGCGTGAGGTGGTATCTGAGTGTGGTTTTGATTTGTATTGCACTGTTGGTGGGAATGCAAACTGGTGCAGCCGCTTTGGAAAACAGTGTGGAGGTTCTTCAAAAAATTAAAAATAGATCTACCCTAGGACCCAGCAATAGCACTGTTAGGAATTTACCCAAGGGATACAGGAGTGCTGATGCATAGGGGCACTTGTACCCCAATGTTTACAGCAGCACTTTCAACAATAGCCAAATTATGGAAAGAGCCTAAATGTCCATCAACTGATGAATG
Source organism: Neofelis nebulosa (assembly GCF_028018385.1). Classification (NCBI taxonomy): domain Eukaryota; kingdom Metazoa; phylum Chordata; class Mammalia; order Carnivora; family Felidae; genus Neofelis; species Neofelis nebulosa. The sequence goes on along the minus strand of NC_080784.1, from coordinate 85,067,148 downwards.
GATAAAGAACTTGTGGTTTATATACACAACAGAATACTATGTGGCAATGAGAAAGAATGAAATCTGGCCTTTCGTAGCAACATGGATGGAACTGGAGAGTGTTACGCTAAATGAAATAAGTCATACAGAGAAAGACAGATACCACATGTTTTTACTCTTATGTGGATCCTGACAAACTTACCAGAAATTTCTCGTGGGGGAGGGGAAGGGGAAAAAAAAAAGGAAAAAAAAAAAAAGAGAGGTAGGAAGCCAAAACATAAGAGACTCTTAAAAACTGAAAAAAACTGAGGGTTGATGGGGGGTGGGAGGGAGGGAAGGGTGGGTGATGGGTGTTGAGGAGGGCACCTGTTGGGATGAGCACTGGGTGTTGTATGGAAACCAATTTGACAATAAATTTCATATTAAAAAAATAAAATAAAATAATATAATACATAGGAATAAATTTACAAAAGTAGTGGAAGGCTTATACACTAAAAATTATAAACATTATTGAGGGAAATTAATTTCTAAATGATTAGAAAGACATTCCATCTACTTAAATTGGAATACTCATTAGTTTTAAGATGGAAAATTTCCCTGAGATTTATCAACACAAGCTATATATTCAGCACAATACCTATTAAAATTCCAGTAAGTCTTTTTTTTTTTTTTGCAAAAATTGATGAGAAATGTGTAGTATGTAGGATTTTCCCATTGGCCTAAAATGTATATGGGATTGCAAAAGACCTAAAGAGCCAAAACAATTTTGAAAAGAAGAGCAAATTAGGAAGCCTAACTTCCTAACTTCAAAGGTTAATATAAAAGTATAGTTACCAAGACAATGTGGTATAGGCATAAGGACGGATATATTCTTTTCTTTTTATATATAATTTTTTTCATGTATTACTTATTTTTGAGACAGAGACAGAGCATGAGCAGGGGAGGGGCAGAGAGAGAGGGAGACACAGAATCCGAAGCAGGCTCCAGGCTCCAGGCTCCAGGCTCTGAGCTGTCAGCACAGAGCCCGACGGGGGGCTCGAACTCACAAACCACAAGATCATGACCTGAGCCAAAGTCAGATGCTTAACCGACTGAGCCACCCAGGTGCCCCGATATATTCTTTTTTATATATAAAATCTATTTGCTTTTTAAACAAATGATTCTTGGACAAGTGGAAAAGCACATGCCAAGAAAATGAGCTCAGACCTCCACACTGTTTTCCAAAGCAGCTGCACCAGTTTGCATTCCCACCAACAGTACAATACTCAGACCTTAACTCTCACACAAAAATTTTAGAGGATAACATAAGAGAAAATATTTGAGATATGGGTCAGGTAAAGATTCCCTAATTACAGCACTGAAATCATGGTCCATTAAAAAACTTAATAAGTTGGACTTCCTCAAAAGTCTTGTACTTCAAAATACACCATTAATAAAATAAAACCACAAGCCATAGACAGGAAGAAAATATTTGCAAAACACATATCTGATAAGGAACATGTACCCAGAATGTACAAAGAACTCTTACAATTCAACAACAAAACAGACAACCCAATCAAAACATGGACAAAAGATTTAAATAGACATTTCACCAAAAACAATATATGAATGGTGGATAAGCCCAAGAAAAGATTCTCAATGTTATTAATCAATAGGGGAATGCAGATTAAAACCACAATGAGACACTATATACCCACTAGAAAGACCATAATCAAGACAGACAATGACAGGTGTTGGCTAGAATGTGGATAATTGGAAAGGGGCATGTAAAATAATATACAGCCAATTTAAAAACTGTTTGTTAGTTTCTTATAATGTTAAATAAATTTACTATAACCACTCTTAGGTATCTTCCCAAGAAAAGAACAAAATATATATCTGCACAAATATTTGCACATGAATATTTACATCTGTAAATGGCCGAAAATTTGGAAACAACCCAAATGTTCATCAACTGACAAATGGATAGACAAAATGTAGTATACCCATAGAGTGGAACACTATTTAGCAATAACAAGGACAAGTCCCTGATACAGGTCATGATGTGGCTGTTTTGTCTTTTCATTCACTTATCACTGGCATTTAGTTCTTAAATTTTTTTAATGTTTATTATTGAGAGAGAGAGAGACAGAGCATGAGCATGGGAGGGGCAGAGACAGGAGGAGACACAGAATCCAAAGCAGGCTCCAGGCTCTGAGCTGTCAGCACAGAGCCCGACGCGGGGCTCGAACTCACAAACTGTGAGATCGTGACCTGAGCTGAAGTCGGATGTTTAACTGACTGAGCCACCCAGGCGCACCTACTGGCATTTATTTCTTAAACAATAAACTGTCAAGTGAAAGAAGCCAAACAGAAGAGACCACATATTGCATAATTCCATTTTTTTAATATTCAGGAAAGGTAAATATATAGAAACAGAAAGTAGATTGGTGGTTGCCCAGGGTAGGGTATATGGAACAGAAAAGGAGATCAGCAGTAAATGGACATGAGAAATATTATCAGGGTGATGGAAATGTTCTGAAACTGATTTTTTGTGATGATTGCACAACTTGGTAAACTTAATAAAAATTAAGTGTATGCTTTAAATAGGTGAATCATAGGATATGTAAAATATGCCAAAATAAAGTTACATTAAATAATACCCTGATAGATTCCATCCTAAGCCATGTATCTCTGTGTCTTGAAAACAGTGTGTGGTCTACATACTACATACACGGAAGCATCATTGGAGGTTGTGAAATTACTTATTTCTAAGCCACTTACCAGGAATCTTATACATAAGACATAGAAAGCTACATTTCTAACAAATTTTAATCAGTCATTTATCACACTATTTCAGAGAATTACTATGTTAAAAGTAATGTGGCAAATGGCATCAATGCCCAAAACAAAGCAAAAATCTAAACAGCAGGTGGTCAGTGAAACTGAAGGATTGGTTTATGAATGTGGAGGCAGACAAATATGAATAATCCAGAAGGTACAATTCCTCAAAGATGCATAATTTCAGCTAGGATCTGAAATATGAGTAGGAGATAATTAGGGGGGGAGGTCGTTTCAGGCCCATACACAGTTGGAAATGATAATTAGCTGTGGTTTAGGAAGGTTCTATTGCTCTTCTAGCTGCAGAGAGAATAATCTGCAATGGGTACAAGTTTGTATACTGCAAATAAAGAGGTAGTTTGTTGGTGACTAGAGATGTGTTCTGATGGATGTTGGGGACCATCAGGAGTAGTAATACTGAGATTACATGAAAGTTCTAACAAGGATAAACCCAACTGGATAGCAAGATGACATACAGACCTAAATTTTACTTGTTTTAATCATTCATTTACCATTTTCAACAAATTTATGGAGATATTATATATATATATATGTATATAATATATAACATATATCAGATATCATATATATCTCACATATATATGATATATATCATATATATCTTATATATATGAAAAATATATATAATTCACCCATTTTAAGTGTACAATTCACTGATTTTTAGTAAATTTACTGAGGTGTACACCATCATCATAATCCAATTTTAGAATACTTTCATCCCACTAATAACAACCCTCATGTGCATTAGCTGTAAATCCTTGTCTTTATACCATGCTCATGCCTCAAGCAGCCAGTATTCTAATTTGTATTTTTATATATTAGCCTTTACTGGATCATTTTATATAAATAAAGTCACACATTTGGGAGTACGACTTTTTTCACTTCGCATAATGTTTATGAGGTTCATGTAGCATTATCAGTATTTCATTCCTTTTGATTGCTAAATAGTAGTCCATTGTATGGATATACAACATTTTCTCTATTCACCAGGTGAAGAGCATTTACACTATTTCCACTCTTTGACTATTATGAATAATGACGTTATGAACATTTACGTGTAATTTTTTAACATAGATATATGCTTTCATTTATCTAGGGTAAATGGCTAGGTGTGGAATTGCTAGAATGTTTGATAAACTGATGTTTAATTTTATAGGAAACTGCCAGTCTGTTTTCAAACTAGCTGTATCATTTTACATTCTCACCAGCAATGCAAAAGGCTTTCTGACTCCCTACATCCTTGACAATAATCGTTGTCTATCTTTTCTATTAGAACCATTCTAATGGGCATGAAATGGTATCCCACTATAGTTTTAGTTTGCATTTCTCTAATGACTAATGACATTGATAATCTTTTCATGTGCTTGTTAACCACTCATATATCTTCTCTGGCTAAATGTCTATCCAATATTTTGCCTATTTTTATCTGGACTGTTTGTCTTTTTATTCTGAAGGTATAAGAGTTGTTCGTATATTCCAAATACACATTCTTTATCAGATACATGATTTCCAAACTTTCTCCTTGTCTCTGGTTTGTCTTTTCATTTTCATAACGATGTCTCTTGAAGCACAAAAGTTTGGAAATTTGATGAGGTCCACTTTACCATTCTTTTCTTTTATGGATCATGCTTTTGGTTCATGTCCAAGAAATCTTTGCATAACCCAAGATATCAAAGATCGTCTCCTATATTTTCATCTGAAAGATTTTTTTCAGCTTTTACACCTACATCTCTAAGCTACTTGAATTAAATTTTATGTATAGTCTAAGGGTCTTCCCCAATTCATCTTTCCTAGAATTTCACCTTTTTACACATGTATATCCAATTGTTCCAGCATAATTTGTTGAAAGAAACTATATTTTTCTCATTGAATCACCTTGCCACATTTGTGGAAGGTCAATTTAACCATAAATAGAAGGGTTTATTTCTAGACTCTCAATTCTGTTACACTTTTCTATATATCCATCTTTACACCTGTACCACACCACCGTATTGTAAATTTTCAAATCAGGAAATAAACTTTCTTCACCTTTATTTTTTTGAATTTTTTTGGCTATGGTAGGTCTTTTCACTCACTTATCATTGATGTTTAGTCGTTAACGAGACAAATGCCTTTAAAGCTTCATTTTTTCTGCCAAGTTTTAAAGTCACCTGAGTGTTACATTATTCACATAACAACAGAGATGAGAAAATAAACTTTGCTTTTGAGGCACTGTGATAGATTTGGCAATGTATAAAAAAGACTATATGTGAACATGATACATTTGATTTTACAAAACATATATATATATTTAGTGTCATGTCATTGAGAAAAGAGTGTAGAAATATCTCTGGTAAACACTTGAATATGAAACGTTAAGGAAAAAATATCTCAATTCAGCTATTTTGTTGTTAATTTCTGATCTTTCTCATAGCACAAAGCTGTTTTCCATAGATTGTTCATGGTAACGTTACAAACTAATCAACTATGCAAGAGATTTTTGTCATAAGTACCAATTAATCCATCAAAACAAGTTAAAATAGCTATTCAAACGGTTTGTTATGATTGTTAAAAAGATGCAGCAGTATCTCTTGGTAAATGTTTCTTTTATGTTTGATCCAGTTTTTATGAAATATGCTAAGGAGGTAACAAAAATATGATAAAATCAGCATGTGTTTCTTCATGTGATAGATAGTATCAGATGTTTACCACTTGTTTATGAATATGTTATCCAATAAATCTTTAACAACTTTTTTATCTGTGAGAAAACCAAAATGAACACAGCAATCTCAGCAGGCCAGAAATATACAGCTATTACTAAGAATAAGATAGCAATTTTTGAAATCAAACCTAGCCTGATGATTCTTGGGCACAGTCTGCTATTAAAATACTCCAAAACACATTTATACATAATCATATAAGTATCTTGAACTAGCTCCTATAACCAAAAGAATTCTGAAATTATGGAAAATTTTCTGGCTATTTTTCACATAAAAAAGAAATTCCCCCCAAATAACCCTGCACTAACATTTACTATGCTGAGCTGTATTACCCATTATGAGGGATGATGGGAGATTTCCTTCTGCATAGAACTTCAAGGCAGGTCATGAAATAATGACTTTGTGTAAAATTTGTCATTTGATGGTTCCTGAAATAGAAAGTTCTATGCAGCACCAAATCATGCCTAGATTCTATTGGCTAGAATCCATTGGCTAGATTCTATTGGCTTCTCTACTGTTCCTCACTCATGTGTGAACTAGCTGTGACATGCCCTGTCTCTGCCTTGAATCATTACAGATATCAAACATCACTCTCAGTCATTCACATGAAAGATGCTTACAGCAGGGAATGTACTTTGTGAATACTTAAAAAAAAAAATAAGGTCTTTATCCAGGATAGATTACTTCCCACTTTATGGACACATGAAGTCCAGCTGCCTGATCTCTTTCTCAAGTAGCGCAAAACCCATATAAAGTCTTCTATAATATTAAGATCAGCTAATTTACAGAAGAAATGTCTCAACTTTGCATGCTATAAAACCACCTAACAAAAGCCACCTGTTACTTCCCATAGCTTCCCACCTCCATTCTCTCAGGTCTGCTTTTTATGTTCAGTGACAAGGAAATAAATAATAAGCCAGTTAACACTAATTAAGTTAACTGACAAATCCTTTAACTTCTTGAAAAAAGAATTTCTAAATCCATGATTTCCCCAATACTAAACATGTTCTGCTAATTAGATCAGTTAAAAGCAAGTTCTATTCTTCAGTAATAAATCAGGCATAATGAGCACAGGTGACCAAAACAATGGGATAACTGCTTTCTCTCAGTCCCTAACTCTCAGCTATGTGCATGGGGAGGCACATGAGCTTGTTCTGGCAGCGTTAGTGTTATAGAGCAGTGATTCTCAAATTTTAATATGCATACAATTCATCTGGGATCAAAACACAGATTCTGGATCAGTAAGTGGGGTCTGAAATTCTATTTCTAATAAGTTCCCAGGTGATACTGAGGCTGCTAGTTTGTGGACCACACCAAACAGCAAAGTAGTTGAGTTCTTGAGTGGGGAAAACACACCTTCCAGCGTGAATATTCAGGCCAAGAATGCTTCCATTCTTTCAATCTATTATACAGAAGCAGTTCAGGAGCTAGAATATCAAGGATTGGGCTTTAGCGGGAAAAAAGCAGGAGGCATTTGTAAGCCTAAATATTATTGTTCCCAGTGCAGGGCTCTGAAATGACAAACTCATTCCTTTGTTCATTTATTCATTCACGCATGTGAAATATATTGAGTGCCTACTGTATGGCAGGCACTGTGCTAGATTTCAGAGTATAATGTTGGGGTGCCTGGGTGGCTTGGTCGGTTGAGCGATGGACTCTTGGTTTCGGCTCAGGTCATAATCTCACATTTCGGAGACCTAGCCCCACCTTGAGCTCTGCACTGACAGAGAGGAGCCTGCTTGGGATTCTCTCTCCCTCTCTCTCTGCCCCTCCCCCACTCATTCTCATTCTCTCTCTCTCTCTCAAAATAAATAAATAAACATTAAAAAATAGATGATCTTATTATCCCTATCCTGTAGCTGAAGGAATAAAGGCAAGGAGAAATAATGTAATTTGTCCAGTACATAACTTACTGGTAATAGAGCAGCAGGATTCCCTCTGGTGTTCTCAAAATTCTATTTACCAGCATATCCCACAGTGTAGACATTCCTAGTAATCACTAAGATTTCTGGTTCTCTTTTCCTTCAGGGCACATTCCTCTGTAAGTATACGCATGGACACATGCCACTGAAATGTGAACATTTCAGCAACGTGTGTCACTTCCAGGCAGAAGCATTTAATAGCCAGAGCCCAATTGTTCATGCTCTCTATACCCATCCCAGGGGTCATGGAAGTATTTGTTGACATGGAGTTGCTATAAGACCAAAGATCCTAGGATGCTGGGCCTGCACAAAAAGGACAGCATCCCCAAATTGTTCCCCAGATCTGTGCAGGATCGTACAAGTGCAAGAGATAAACTTGTGTTAGGTCACATAGATTTTTATATCATTTGGTACCGTAGCCTAACTTGGCCTATCTTTTGATGATACATTACAGCTGAGGTGGTGTGCAAATTATCTTACAAAATAATCACGAGCTTAAGTCACCAGAGGAGGGGAAGTTGTGCTGGGGAGGAAGCTCGTGGTAGACATAGGAGACATTCAGATGCATTAAACAGAATGGTAAATTTAGGAAACTTCAGGTGTTTAGATTTTACTGGAGAACAAAGTTCTGAGGAAGTTGTGGAAGAGAAAAGAGAAAAGGTATTACTTTTGGGCCCCTCTGAAATGAAGAGAACAAATGAAGAGATGAAATCTGGTCAGTGCCCATCAGACACTGCACATGGAGGAGGTTAATCAGATTCAACTCAAGGTTAAATCAAAGAAATGGGTTTTGGTATAAGAAATCAGAAAAAAAAAACCTACTATACTAGAAAGAGGAGTTAGCCACAAATAAGGAGGTAGAACAGAGAGAACAGAGGAAAAGAAGCAAAACAAACCAAGAATAAAAAGCCTAAATAGAGGGACTCCTGTGTGGCTCAGTCAGTTAAGCATCCAACTTCGGCTCAGGTCATGATCTCATGGTTCCAGAGTTTAAGCCCTTCATTGGGCTCTCTGCTGTCAGAACAGAGACTGCTTTGGATCCTCTGTCCTCTCTCTCTCTGCACTTACCCTGCTTGAGTGCTCTCTCTCAAAATAAATAAATAAACTTAAAAAAAAGTCCAGATAGAGGAATTGAGAGGCACAGATGTGGGAGGATGGGTTCAAACCAAAGAAAGAAGTATACGTTTACTTGTAGAAAATGGCTCGTCTCACATGCACACCAAGCACATGCTCCTCTGGAGTTTGCCTTTTCCAGAGACCTCACCTGTATGATACCTACTCACTAGGCTCAAAGATGTGTCCTCTGAGAAGTCTTCACCATCCCACACTCCCACTTCACTCGCTCCGAGGCCCACTCAGCATTCCTTCTACATCTTCACAAAGTTCCTTCACTTTTACTGCTATATTAATCCACGGGCATTTCAAATATCCATTTATTTGTCTATCCTCCCAGTTATAACAAGATTCTTGAACAGAATAATTGCACCTAGTTTACTTTTGTAATTCTAAGTCCAAGCTCAAAGCTTTGTCCAGAGTAGTCACTTAATAATTGGCAAAGACTTTGGTAAATCCAAAGGAAGAATTCCCACTCCCCCACCAAATGTTTAATATATGACATGGGAACTCAGAAACATATCTGAAATAAAGATTAAATTTGGGTCATCTCTAGTGAATTCACCCACTCAATAAATATTTACAAGTGCTTTTTATACTAAATGATGAACATTCTGGTGAACAAAGAAGATACAGCGTTTTGATGCTTGGATATTCATGGAAAAGAAGATGTTAATTAAAACCCCAAATGTCCATCAACTGATGAATGGATAAAAAAAGATGTGGTTTATATATACAATGGAATACTACTTGGCAATGAGAAAGAATGGAATGTTGCCACTTGCAACAATGTGGATGGAATTGGCAGGTATTATGCTAAGTGAAATAAGTCAGAGAAAGACAGATATCATATGCTTTCACTCATATGTAGAATTTGAGAAACTTAACAGAAGACAGTGGGGGAAGAGAAGGGGAAAAATAGTTTCAAACAGAGGGAGGCAAACCATAAGACTCCTAAATACAGAGAACAAACACGGTTGATGGGGGGTGGTGAAAATGGGTGATGGACATTGAGGAGGGCACTTGTTGGGATGAGCACTGGGTACTGCATGTAAGTGATTAATCATGGGAAACTACTCCCGAAGCCAAGAGCACACTGTATACAGTGCATGTTAGCTGACTTGACAATAAATTACATTTAAACACACACACACACACACACACACACACACACGTAAAGAATTAATTTATAAAAACATCTCTTCTCAATGACTTCAAGGGTCTCAACATTGCTAAGTCTAATATGCAATTCTGTCCCGGTCTTATTTGACCTATCACAAGCATTTTACACAGTTGGTCACCCTTTCCTCCTTGAAGAAGGATTCTCCATTCTCCTGGTTTCCTTTTGTCTTTCTCCATCTCATCACAAGGTTCCTCCTTACCTCTCAAACTGTAGAAGTGGGTGTGCTCAAGGCTTTTTTCACTTCCCTTTCACATTTAATCGTCAGTTGTGATCTCATCTGGACTCATAGCTTTGAGTGCCATCTATAAGCTGAAGACACCCAGATTATATTTTCAGTCCTAATTTCTCCACTGAATTCTAGATCCCTATGTCCCAACTGCCCACTTGACATCTCCATTTGGGACACATGTCGAATAAGCATCTCAGACAAAAAATGTCCGAAAGAGAGTTCTTGTTATTTTACTCATGACCAACTCTTCCTACAGTCTTTCCTATCTCAGATAATTGGAGTTCGACTCCTGCATTTGTTCAGAACAAAAGGTTTGGTTTCATCCTTAGCTTCTGTCTCTTCCTTGCACCCTACATCTTGTCCATTAGCAAATCTTACTCTCAAAATATATTTCTAATTTTACATTTATGACCCCTCCTGCCACTACGCTGGTCCAAGTCAGTATTGTTTCTTGCCTAAATTATTTCAGTAGCCACCTAATTGGTCTCCCAATTTTTACACCCACAATACCTTCTCCATACAACAATCATAGTGACCTTGTTAGGTCAGATCATGTCACCTCACAGAACCTTCCAACCGCTCCCTGTTTCACACAGACTATAAACACCAATGACCTTCCAATGGCCCATAATCCTCCAAATGATCTGGGTGAAATATGGTCTATCCCGGAATGTATCCTATGATTTTAGTTTTTAAAGTACTTTTCTAAAATTCATTTCACATAAAAAATGCAGAGCTATTCAGCAAAGATCCAATATGTCTTTTCTTATTATTTATATTTTCTGAATGGCAGTATCAGAGCAATTGAATGGAAATGGATCTACTCTCTTTTAGAAACACCTTGAAAAATCATAGTTCATTGTCCTTTAAAGGATATTGTGAATCTATTTAAATAGGCTCCCAGAATCTGTTCCTTATTTAGGCAACATCTAAGTTGCAAGGTAATCAGCTGTAACAGAGATTTAAAGAACAAGAAAAAGCCTACTTCAGCTGATGGAGTTCAAAAAGCACTACTTAAGTCAATCTCAGCAAAAATTTTTGTGCTATGTATTTACTTTCATTCTATTTCACCACCTAATCACAGAGTGCTTCATTGTTAACCTACAAATATTTACTACTTACCTCATACTAAGAGAGAAATATTTTCTACTCTGATCTTAGACTGGAGTGAGATTATATGAGTATGTGTACATATGTTAGTGAGAGAATGAGAGTAATTTAGAGATAAATACAGAAAAAAAATTAATCCAGAGGAAATAAAGGTGGTAGGCTGAACTAGCTCTGTGTCCAAGAGGGGTAGTTAGCCACCAAAAGGCCAACTAGGGGGCCACGATAAATCTAAAACAAAGGTAAAAGGTGTTTCTCCCATCACTTAACTCTGAAACTAAAGAAAACAACAAAGATTAAAAACAGAAAGAAAGAACCAACAATTTTTGGTGATACTAGAAAACACCACAACCTGAACCCAGAATCTATTTAAAATAGCTACCAAATTATGGGGCACCTGGGTAGCTCAGTCAGGTAAGCGTCTGACTTTGGCTCAGGTCATGATCTCGCAGTTCACAGGTTTGAAACCCCGCATTGGGCTGTGCTGACAGCTCAGAGCCTGGAGCCTGCTTCAGATTCTGTGTCTCCCTCTCTCTCTGCCCCTCCCCAGCTCATACTCTCTCTCTCTCTAAGTAATAAATAAAACATTAAAAAAAATTTTAAATAGCTACCAAATTAAAGCCAAGTCAAGAAAAAATTCTGAACATATTTCTATACAGATCTCAGGCATCCTAAGGAGCTCTCCAAAGTAAGTGGAAAACCAAGAAGAAGCAGGCCACTGACTCTTACTTGAAGCTAGGAATATGAGAAAACTTGATGACTATCCCTGACTCTGCTTCAATAGGTCAAAGTGGCAAAAGAGACACAGCTAAACAAGGAACCAGACAGACATGCCACCTTTACAGAAAGCAGGTATGGTAGAATGGATGAGACAAAGAAGATGGCAATTGGGAATGTAGCTGTGGACCCAGATCTGCTGAGGGAAAGCAAATGCCAAATCATGATGTAAAAGACCTGGGACATTCAGCCTTCTCTTTGAGTCCTAGGAATCCTTATCGGGTGCAGCCAATGATCTCTATTCATCCAGCAGGATCTCTACTCTTGCTCTGAGCGACAAGCACAAAGAATGTTTATTCCTGAAGTTTCTTTATAATATCTCAAAGGCAATGGCACAGATCACAGTACAGCTCCCTAGTACACCAAATGGCCAGCAGAGGCAGCAGCGAGTATTTAACGCACTACCACCAGATATCAATGGAGTTACCTATTCTGTTTGCGTTTGTGTGTACTCCAACAGTACATGTCCTGCATCCTTGAAAGGGGTCTATTAGGTTGTGTCTGGGAAGGGTCAAGATAAATGAAATAATTGCTATCAACTTTCAGATTTAACAGCATTCTAAATTCTGCTCACTGAACATGCATAACCAGCAGGTTTCAAGGTAGAGGTTTGAAGTTCACAGTGAGGATCTCTCAAATACAACCAGGTTTATTTTACTGCAACTATTTATAAAATATTTTATTTTTAAAGTATGGGAAATCTAAAGCAAATGCAAAATCATAGAGGATTTCAGGGCAGCAAATAGTTATCTATAGCAAAGTTTCAGACCTAAAAGCAAAAGTCAACTCATTTTTAAGGGAGAAAATTGGGTCCGCCTTAAAATTACTCATAGCAATGTTAATACCAGAATATAGGAAAGCTTTCAACAAAATTGCCATAGGAATAACATATAACATTAAGAATTTTATAAAGGCAAACAATTTCAAACGTAAAGAATTTGAGGAGTATAATAACCATGAGCCTTCTGAAAATACTACTGAATGATAAAATCCAACCAAACCAGTGATGGAAGAAGGAGCCAATGAAATAGGTGTGGATGGAAACACTGGATTTATGGAATTACGTAGCATTAAACAATTTATAAAATTTATAAAGATAAAAAGTACACAATGAACTGTCATGAATTTATGCATCAAAAAATATGTATAGCACCAAAATTAATAAAGAAAAGAAAACAATCTATAGGATTATTTCATTAATGGATGTCATAATTTTAAATCTACCTGGCATTCCTGGAATTAATCCCATTTGGTCCTGGCACATTATCTTTTAACTATGTCATTGAACTCAGTTCACTGTTTATTGAGGATGTTTGCATTAATAGTGATATTGGTCTGTGATTATGTTCTTTTGTTCTGTTTTTATGTGTTACATGTCAATATTTCATTTGTTTAAAAAATTAAATGTAAAAAAATTCAATAAAAACTAAATTAAATTTTTAAAAATAAAAAAATTAAATGTAAATTTTCCCAAGAATTTTTACTCTTTAGAAGAATTTTTGTTGTTGTTGTTGCTGCTGCTGATGTTATGCCCCTTTATCCCTAAATAATTTTACATGCATCTCCTAATAATAAATATATTATCATAATTTAATAATCATCTAAAATCTAGTACATATTCAAATTTCTTCAGTTGTCCCCAAAATATCTTTTATAATTTTTTAAGCTAGGATTCAATCAAGCTTATCACATCTAATTTGACTGGATTTTTTTCAGCTTTACTAAGGTATAACTGGAGTCTCATAAAAAAATTGAAAGTTTTTATAGAATTAAAACTATCTAATTTTTAAGGTTTTGTTAGACTTTCCCTTTAAATCATTCAGGCCCAATGATTTCCAGTAGGGTAATTTATCTAATTCTTCTATAAAATATTGATCTGTTTAAGCTTACTATCTAAAAGGGAACATGATTGGTAAAAAGATTTTCATAGAAAATTAGCCATTTAGCTTATATTTTCAAAAATATTTTCATAGAGGAGGTCCACAAATTAATCTCTTATTTTTTTTATATTCTACTATTACACGTTATTCCACTTATTATTTCTTATTTTATATATTTGTGCTCTCTCAACTTTTTGTTATTTCCTATTTTGTACATTTGTATTCTCTCCCTTTTCTTCTAGATTAAATTAGCTAGTGCTTTATCTATTTGTTAATTTTGTTCAAATCACCATATAACTTAAGGAAGAAAATTTGCCCTATATATTTTGTACTTTATGCTTTTTATCTAGGTAATAATTAATAATAATAGGCAATAGCTCCTAATATCCATTCTGCCATTCTATGTCACTATTAGAAACCCTGATTTTTAGCTGAGCACATGACTACCTTAAATAAAGACCACATTTTCCAGCCTAAATTTCAATTAGGTATTGCCAAATGGTTAAGTCCTGGTCAATGCAGTGTAAGTGGAGATGGTGTTTGCAGTGTCCTCAAAGGAAAATATGCTTTTCTTTTCTCTCCTCATACTTGCTGTCTAGAATCCAAATAAAATGCCTGGAACTGCAACATCCATCTTGGAGATGAAAGGATTTTGAGTATGGAAGTTAGATATGGAGCCAGACAAAAAGAAGTCACCACATACACTCAGGACTGTCTACTAAGGAATATTATCCAAAAGAGGAATCCACTTCCATTGTGTTTAAATAACTGTTACTTTCAGGTTTTCTATCAAATAGAACAAAAAAATTCCTAACTGATTCGGGCAGTAGATAAAAATATGCATCCCTTTGTTTAATTATCATAATACTATTTAGAGGAATACTCCTACCACAGTTGTCAGGCAGGTCAAGTCAAATATATATTTATGAAAATGTTCTTGGAAAAGTAACTGGAACTTTTATTTGCCAGGAAAAAATATTTCTAGAACATTTATCTATTCAACAATTATTTCTTTTTTTTAATATGAAATTTATTATCAAATTGGTTTCCATACAACACCCAGTGCTCATCCCAAAAGGTGCCCTTCTCAATACCCATCACCCAACCTCCCCTCCCTCCCACCCCCCATCAACCCTCAGTTTGTTCTCAGTTTTTTTTTTTTTTCAATGTTTTTTATTTATTTTTGGGACAGAGAGAGACAGAGCATGAACGGGGGAGGGGCAGAGAGAGAGGGAGACACAGAGTCGGAAACAGGCTCCAGGCTCCGAGCCATCAGCCCAGAGCCTGACGCGGGGCTCGAACTCTCGGACCGTGAGATCGTGACCTGGCTGAAGTCGGACGCTTAACCGACTGCGCCACGCAGGCGCCCCTGTTCTCAGTTTTTAAGAGCCTCTTATGCTTTGGCTCTCTCCCTCTCTAACCTCTTTTTTTTTTTTTTTAACAATTATTTCTTAATTGAAATTCAGTAATGGTAGAAATGATTCAATTTGGATAACTTACACCACTAAATACAATTTCATTCAGCTGGGTTTTTTGTGTTGTTGCTATTTTGTGTTTTTGTTTTTATTTTTTCTAAAGGGATCCATTCAATAACTTTCCTAATTAGATTCCTTGGCTACCCAGGATAGCCATTATTTAAATCATGATTGATTGGTGATCACTCAAGAAACACTCCTAAGATGAATCTACAGTTCACAATGTCTCACTAAGAAGGCCCACAACATGAGGAAGATAATTTATACATTGATAGATTATATTCAGTTTGAAAATAATGAATTGATATGGGATTTTAATGTTAGTAGAAATAGAACCAATTCTTTTCATAAAGTTAAATGGTCTGAATATAATCGTACCACTATCCAAAATCCATCTAACTCATACTTCTGAAATGCCCATGGCTGAAAGTTAAATTTGATTTTGTTTTCACAATAAAGAAGAGTTGACCAGTAAGGGTATCATATGTACAATTTTAAAACAAATTGCATAATTTAGAGTTAAGAAAAATTTTAAACATCATTGAATCCAACTTTTCCATTTTATAGCAACCAAGGTCCAGAAAATCTGTACACACAGGTTATACTACTAAGCCAGTTTCATTTGAATCCAAATCCAGACTGCTTATTCTCTACAATAAAGCTGTGCTTTATATTGCAGGCTTCATTAACTGTCTGGATACTAATCTCCTAGGAAATAGAGTCCACACCTAAATGTAGACCTCAATCCTGCACTGAGACGTGCTTACTAAGTCCTATGTCTATGAACGACCTTGTATATACCAAACCCAGCTAAGGCTGCTGAATGTAGAGTTTTCCATTCTTCACCGTTTGTTTGTAGCAATATGTATTTTTGATATGCCTTTACACATCTAAAAAGGTCACATTCACACTTTTTTCTTTATATGAATCTAATTACAACATCCCCATTCATTGGTAAACTCGATTGTCCAATAATTAACCTTGGCATTTGCTACATAATCTTTCTTACAATGAAATATGCAGGGATTATTGTTTAATTGGATTCTATAATTGAAACAAATGAAAAATAAGCCAAGAATCTTAGAGTCAGCAAATCTGTGATCATGATTTTTTTCCTCAAAATATATCATAGTTTTTCAAAATACTGTTTAAGAATAGCTTTTGAAAATAAGATCTACATTTCTGAATTATAGATAGACCATTCATCAAAAGACAGGCAAATGGCACATAAATGTATAAACCAAAATACAAATCCAGAATAACTTTCTTGTGACAAGGAGCTATTATTTTATATTTGAGCATGGTGATGAGATCCATTGTCTCTAACAAAAGGAAGTAGTAACTACCCAAGTTGTCATGGGTACGCTGTTTCTTACTTGATGCCTTCACTTTTTACTCTTTGTATCCTGATTATTATATGACAATCTATAATTCTTCCAGTACCTTTGCTAAGACCTCAATGTATTTATTTTTCCTTTCACTTCAATTTTCTCCTTAAAGATGTTGATTTCATTCTGTTCACTATGTACACTTTAGAAACCTCATTTTTTTTCTAACAAAGTTATTGGTTCATGTTCAGCCTTTAACTGTAGACACATATGTGTATATAAGTCAAAGCTCTCCAGTTTTTCATATTTTTCAGAGTTATCAGCTTCTTTTATAACTGCTTAAGCTCTGCTACCAATTTGCATAAGAGTCTTAAAAACCGCCAGCTAATTCCATGAGAATTTATTTTATTTCTTTAAGAGAGTAAAGTAGCAGTCAACGTTTTAATGAAATGGAAATAAAGATTCTTTTCCTCACCATTAAGCAAGAAAAAGTTTGATTGGCTAGTGAAGTTTCTGACTTTACTGTTATCAATGTAACTGCATGAATTGGTGCTATTTCTGTATTAAAAATAAAGTGAAATAAATAAGTCAGTTTATAAAAGCTTCAGGAAGTGAAACAACATGAAAAACTATATTTCTTTAGCTGATAGAAGATATTTATCTTTAAGTGTGAAAATCTTTTAACTCATAGAGTTTGAATATAGTAAGTATTTACCATATTGAGTCATGAGACAGAAGGAGGATATTAAGGTTTGACTGTTATAACAGATCTGTAATGCTTGAACAGAGCTTTGTTAAACATACTTTTAAAAACAACCATCAACAGAATAAAATCATATACATTTTCTCACCTGGGATTCATTTTAGTCTAGATCTATGATAACGAAGTCAGGTGGAATGTTAAATTAGTTACATCGAGACAATTCTATCATGGAAATAAAAGGTTTAGGAGACAATTTTCTATGAATTTAGATTTTCAACACAAACTGCAATTTCTGAAGATGTAGGCAGTGAAATAATCTCCTCGACTTTCTGCTGGCACATCTTTCCAAAGCCCAAATCTAAGGATGCTAAGCTCCATTCTTCAGCAACTTCTTACTATAGACTCTGGAACAAATGTTATTTCTATTTAGGAAGAATTAAAGTAACCTTTCCATAGTCATTCATCATAATATAAATTTTGAGAATGGGGATTTTTTTTTCTATCATGGCTAGCACTATATTCTACACCTTATTTTTTGCAACGCAGCAGGAGTTTAGTAAATACATATTGAAAGAGTAAAAATACATATGAAGGAGTAAATGAATGAATGAATGAATTCTCTGGTGTCCTAGCTGAGTTCTAAGCATGAAGTCCTTCCTATAACTGAATTCAAATCAGTGAATCTTAATGTATTGCCTGGTATTTCTGAGATCTCGTCTTGCTCTGCAGTGGTCTTAAGAATATTAGCACTGCTCCTTAATGTTGACCCCCTGGTTGAGTTTTTCCCCCAACTACATCCTCACTTCTTGTGACAAACAAATGTTAATTTTCCTCCTATTGCTTCTTTCATATTCCGTGACACCATCCACTCCACACATCTACTAGGATACTCATACATAGGAATTTTCTGTGCATCCCTAACTAAACTTTCTATCTGCTTCTTCAGTCACCATCGTGTAATATTCTTCTGATCTTTTTTCTATAGTGAAGTTGAAAAAAAAAACAATAAAAATGAAATTTTTTTAAAAAGCTGCTAAGCTTGTATGTAATTATGAACAACTTTTTACTAGAATATTTGAAAAGCTGCAACATTTCTTTAAAGTAATACCTACACTTCATTGAATACTACAAATGATTAGTAGTTTGGTGCTTATCTTTCTGCATTTTTTTAACTCTCCATAGTTTGAAGATGCAGAAAGAAGAATGATGATAACCATTTGTAATTAAGAAAGCTTGACCAAGCATCAGAGGGTGGATGGTGTTAAGAACAAGTTTACCCAGCTGATCTGTTCCAACCCTATGTTTATCTCCAGGGATGCTTTGAGTCATGGTGCTGACACTGCCAAACCTGAATGAAATGTACTATTGATGAATATAGGCCTGAACTAGGGTCCAAGGCAGACAAGGAACAAGTTGTGCCAGCTTACCACCATTGTTTATAAAAATAAGGCAGACAAATGATTAGCATCTTGTTTTGTGTGTTTTCTTGGTTTCTATTATTGAGCCTTGTCATAAAGCCTGCTTTGAGCTAATGGCTGGGGGTATAAAAGACATCTTACATGGGAGTCTTATTTCCCTGAGATCAAGGTAACTCGTACATATGTTGGTGGCTCATAATCCAAAGCACATTCTGTGTGACTGAGAATGGAAGCTGGGACCTGTGCCAGAAAGTCTTGTACCTCTCTGATATGTGTGCTTTATTCCTCCTGCTGTATCATACTCTTTCCCTTTACTTAAGCCTAAGTGAATTATGCCATGGAAAATCTTGTGGGTCCTCATAATTATCCAACCCTGTGAAAATTGATGCAGCTGACATAAATCAAAGTTTCCTTTTGCGTTACTTCTTCCAATATATTTATTGGTGATCTCAATAGCAAATAATGTTCACCAAGTATTTAGGTCAAACACGATGCATCTTGATATAATAAATGGTCTGGATATGCCTATTCCGACTTTCTGTTTCTTTGTGGGGTGACTCACAACCATAGTTTCAGTATCTTAAAAAAAAGTCACAAATCTTGTTAAAATTTTTGGAAATTTGGTGAAACCTCAGGGCACCTAGATGGGTCAGTCACTTAAGTGTCCGACTTTGGCTCAGGTCATGATCTTCCAATTCATGAGTTCAAGCCCTCACATTGGGCTCTGTGCTGACAGCACAGAGCCTGAAGCCTGCTTCAGATTCTGTGTCTCCCTCTCTCTCTGGCCTTCATGCAGCTCGTGCTCTGTCTCTCTCTCAAAAATAAACATTAAAAAAAACTTTTTTTTTTCAAGGAGCCAAGATAGCAGAACAGCATGGAAGTATGTTTGTTTGTTTGTTTGTTTACATCTCCCATCCCTGAAATGCAGCCAGATCAACACTAAACCATCTTGCACACCTAGAAAACCGATCTGAGGATTAACAAAACAATCTGCACGACCTGAACTACAGAACTCAGCAGATTCATGGTACAGAGAGGTGAACTGGGGGAGAGAGAAGCCATGGAGGACAGGGAGCTATTTTTGCTTGCAGAGAGAGGACAGAAACTAGGGGAGAGTATAGGAAAAGCACCCCCCAAAGCAGATGGAGACAAAAAGGAAGAGTGGAAACAGCCACAAAGACTGAATAAAAAAGGGAGAAGGGAGAAAGGAGAGGGTTTAAATTCCATTAAGACTCTATAAACAGGGGGGAGTGCAGAGTGTGAAACTCCAAAACCCGATACCTGGTGGTGCTCTGGTGAGAAGGGCAAATCCTCAGGAGCAGAATGAGGTCCGGGGAGTCCTCGGGCCACACAGAGAGAGCCAGTTCCCCTGCTGGGAGGATATTTGGTAGAGGTTGTGCAGCCATCCCACAGGCAAAGGTCCCAGAGAACAGTCACATTCACTGGTGTTGGAGTGAGGACATTAAGGGTGAAGCCTGGCACCAGATGTGTGTTGTGATTTGCCATAATCCATGAAACACTGCTGCTACATGATTGCACAAACTTTTTTTCTGGGGTATGCTGGCACCCAGCCAGTCTCTGGGCATCAGCAGCAGCACAGTCTCCCAACATTAATGGGGGAGGGCCAGCACCCAGCCATTGCTCAGCAAGACCCTCCCCCAGAGGGTCAGAACAGGTCAAAGCTGCAATCCCTCAGAAGTGAGGGGTTGGGAAACACAGTTGCATCTGAGATAAAACTCAGGAGGAAGGTGCTTCCTGAGAGCCTGAAGGCTTGGTCATGGACAGTGTAAAAGCAGGGAGTGGACAGAAGCTGGAGACAAAGGAAGTGTGCACAGTTGCTGGTCAGGTAGAGCACAGAGTTCTGATATTAGAGACTGGGTAGCTGGGTGACCCCATTTCCATCCCTCCTGCACATGCGCATACACACCTCCATGTGCCATGACAATCCACCCCAGAAGATAAGCAGTGCCATCTAGTGGAGAACATAGCTGTTACACTAAGCCCAGCCCAACTGGGCCAACCTTCCTCTTCAGGAACACCACAAGTCTATCTGCCTGCTTAGTCTATGGACTATAAATTGCTTCATAATTTGACTTCTAGGGGAAACCAATGTAATTGCAATCAAATTTCAGTCTGTTCACTGATCCATCTATTCATTTTTTTCTTTTTTTTCTTTTGTTATTCTTGAATACAGAAAGAGAAAATTTTATTTTTATTTTCCATTTTTATTAAGATTTTTCTTTAATGTTTTCTACTATATTTTTTAATTTTTGTATTTTTTAAAATTCTATTTTACTTCCATCTTTTAATTTTATTCTATTTTATTGTATTCACTTTTTCAAATTTTCAAACATTTTTCTTTTTTTCTTCTTTTTTTCCTTTTTTTTCTTTTCTTATGTTTACCTTTTTCTCTAATCTACCAAGCTCTTTTCAACAACCAGACCAAACACAGCTAGGATCTAGAATCCTCTATTTGATATTTTTTGTTGTTTTTATGTTTAATTTTATTTTTTTTATTTATTAATTCCTTTTCTTCCTTCAAAATGATGAAATGAAGGAATTCATCCCAAAAGAAGGAACAGGAAAAAATGACAGCCAGGAACTTAACCAACACAAACATAAGCAAGATGTCTGAACCAGAATATAGAATCATGATAATAATAATTTTAGCTGGGGTTGAAAATAGATTATAATTCCTTTCTGCAGAGATAAAAGAAGTAAAATCCAGTCAGGATGAAATAAAAAATGTTATAACTGAGCTGCAATCTCAAATGAATGCTACGGTGGCAAGGATGGATGAAGCAGAGCAGCAAGTCGGCAATATAGAGGCCAAACTTATGGAGAATAATGAAGCAGAAAAAAAGACAGAGACTAAGGCAAAAGAGCATGACTTAAGAATTAGAGAACTCAGTGACTCATTAAAAAGGAATAACATCCGAATAATAGGGTTCCCAGAAGATGAAGAGAGAGAAAGGGGTAGTAGTTTTATGTGAGCAAATCATGGTAGGAAATTTTCCTAACCTGGAGAAAGACACAGACATCAAAATCCAGGAACCATAGAGGACTCCCATTGGATTAAACAAAAACCGACCATCAACAAGGCATATCATAGTCAAATTCACAAAATACTCAGGCAAGGAAAGAATCATGAAAGCAGCAAGGAAAAAAAGTCCTTAACCTACAAGGGAAGACAAATCAGGTTCACGGCAGACTTATCCACAGAAACTTGGCAGGCCAGAAAGGAGGGGCAGGATGTATTCAATGTGCTGAATCTGAAAAATATGCAGCCAAGAATTCTTTATCCAGAAAGGATGTCATTCAAAATAGGAGAGAAAAAAAATTCCCAAACATAAATTAAAGGAGTTCATGACCACTAAATCAGCCCTGTAAGAAATTTTAAGGGGGAACCTTCTGAAGGGAGAAAAGACAAAAACAAACAAAGAGACAAACAAACAAACAAAAAACCAAAAGCAACAAAGTCTAGAAAGACCAGAGAACACCACCAGAAACTCCAACTCTACAGGCAACATAATGACAATAAATTCATATTTTAGTACCCCACTCTAAAGGTCAATGGACTAAATGCTCCAATCAAAAGACATAGGATAAAAAAATGGATAAGAAAACAAGATCCATCTATATGATTTTTACAAGAGACCCACTTTAGACCTGAAGACACCTTCAGATTGAAAGTAAGGGGATGGAGAACCATCTATCATGCTAATCTTCAAAAGAAAGCTGGAGTAGCCATACTTATATCAGAAAATCTGGACTTTAAAACAAAGACTGTAACAAGAGATGAAGAAGGGCATTATATCATAATTAAGGGGTCTATCCACCAAGAAGACCTAACAGTTATAAACATTTATGCTCCAAATGTGAGAGCACCCAAATACATAAAGCAATTAATCACAAACATAAAGAAATTCATTGATAATGATACCATTATAGGAGGGGACTTGAACACCCCACTTACAACAATGGACAGATCATCTAATCAGAAAAATCAACAAGGAAACAATGGTGGATGACACAATGGACCAGATGGTCATAACAGATATATTCCAAACATTTCATCCTAAAACAGAATACACATTCTTCTCCAGTGTACATGGAACATTATCCAGAATAGATCACATACTGGGACACAAATCATCCCTCAACAAGTACAAAAAGATCAAGATCATACCAGGCATATTTTCAGACCACAATACTATGAAACTCGAAATCAACCACAAGAAAAAATTTGGAAAGATAACAAATACCTGGAGACTAAAAAACACCCTACTAAAGAATAAATGGGCTAACCAAGAAGCTAAAGAGGAAATTATAAAGTACATGGAAGCCAATGAAAATGATAACACCACAGTCCAAAACCTCTGGGAGGCAGTCATAAGAGGGAAGTATATAGTAATCCAGGCCTTCCTAAAGAAGAAAGGTCTCTGATACACGACCTAATCTTACACCTTGAACATCTGGAAAAAGAACAGCAAATAAAAACTAAAGCCAGCAGAAGACAGGAAATAATAAAGATTAGAGCAGAAATCAATGCCATTGAAACCAAAAAAACAGTAGAAAAGATCAATGAAACCAGCTGGTTCTTTGAAAGAATTAATGAAATTGATAAACCCCTAGCCAGTTTGATCAAAAAGAAAAAGGAGGGGCACCTGGGTGAGTCAGTCGGTTGAGCATACAACTTCAGCTCAGGTCACAATCTCGTGGTTCATGAGTCCAAGCCCTATATTGGGCTCTGTGCAGACAGCTCAGAACCTGGAGTCTGCTTCAGATTCTGTGTCTCCCTCTCTGCCCCTCCCCTCCTACCTTTTCTTCTTCTTCTTCTTCTTCTTCTTCTTCTTCTTCTTCTTCTTCTTCTTCTTCTTCTTCGTTTCTCTCTCTCTCTCTCTCTCTCTCTCTCTCAAAAATAAATAAACACTAAAAAATGTTTTAAAAAAAAGAAAAAAGAAAGGACCCATATAAATAAAACCAAGAATGAAAGAGCAGAGATCACAACCAACACAGCAGATATACAAACAATAATAAGAGAATATTATAAGCAATTATATGCCAATAAAATGGGAAATCAGGAAGAAATGGACAAATTCCTAGAAACATATACACTAGTAAAACTGAAACAGGAAGAAATAGAAAATTTGAACGGTCCCATAACCCGTAATGATATAGAATTAGTAACCAAAAATTTCCCCCAAAACAAGAGTCCAGGGCTGGATGGCTTTCCAGGGAAATTCTACCAAACATTTAAAGAAGAGTTAAAACCTAGTCTTTTGAAGCTGTTCCAAAAATAGAAATAGAAGGAAAACTTCCAAACTCTTTCTATGAAGCCAGCATTACCTTGATTCCAAAATCAGATAAAGTCCCCCATTAAAAAGGAGAACTACAGACCCATTTCCCTAATGAACAAGGATGCAAGACACCTCAACATAATACTAGCCAACAGGATCCAACAATACATTAAAAGAATTATTCACCACAAACAAGTGGGATTTATACCTGGGATGCAGGGCTGTTTTGTGCAGGTCCACAAAACAATCAATGTGATACGTTACATCAATAAAAGAAAGGACAAGTGTTCAGAGAAACCATTTGACAAAATACAGCATCTTTCTTGATAAAAACTCTCAAGAAAATAGGGATAGAAGGATCATACCTCAAGATCGTAAAAGCCATATATGAAAGACCCACAACTAATAACACCCTCTATGAGGAAAAACTGAGAGGTTTCCCCCCAAGGTCAGGGACACAACAGGGATGTCCACTTTCACCACTGTTATTCAACATAGTATTGGAAGTCTTAGCCTCAGCAATCAGACAACACAAAGAAATAAAAGGCATCCAAATCAGCCAGGAGGAAGTGAAACTTTCACTCTTCGCAGGTGACATGATATTCTATATGGAAAACTCAAAAGATTCCACAAAAAACTGCTAGAACTGATCCATGAATTCAGCAAAGGGGCAGGATATAAATTCAATGCACAGAAATCGGTTGCATTCCTATACACCAATAATGAAGCAACAGAAAGAGAAATCAAGGAATCGATCTCATTTACAATTGCACCCAAAACCATAAGATACCTAGGAATAAATCTAACCAAAGAGGTGAAAAATCTATACACTGAAAACTATAGAAAGCTTATGAAAGAAATTGAAGAAGACACAAAAAAATTGAAAAATATTCCATTCTCATGGATTGGAAGAACAAATATTGTTAAAATGTCAATACTACCCAAAGCAATCTACATATTCAAGGCAATACCTGTCAAAATAACACCAGCATTCTTCACAGAGGTAGAACAAACAACTTAAAATTTGTACGGAACTGGAAAAGACCCCAAAGAGTCAAGCAATCTTGACAAAGAAAACCAAAGCTAGAGGCATCACAATCCCATACTTCAAGATGTATTATTACAGAGCTGTAATCATCAAGACAGTATTGTACTGGCACAAAAAAAGACATTCAGATCAATAGAACAGAATAGAGAACCCAGAAATGGACCCACAAACATATGGTCTACTAATTTTTAACAAAGCAGGAAAGAACATCCAATGGAATAAAGACAGTCTCTTCAGCAAATGGTGCTGGGAAAACTGAGCAGCAAATGCAGAAAAATGAACATGGACCACTTTCTTACACCATACACAAAAATAAACTCAAAATGGATGAAAGACATAAATGTTAGACAGGAAGCCATTAAAATCCTTGAGGAGAAAGCAGGTAAAAACTTCTTTGACCTCAGCAGCAGCAACTTCTTACTCAACACGTCTCTGGAGGCAACAGAAACAAAAGCAAAAATGAACTATTGGGACCTCATCAAAATAAAAAGCTTCTGCACAGCGAAGGAAACCATCAGCAAAACTAAAAGGCAACCGACAGAATGGGAGAAGATATTTGCAAACAACATATCAGATAAAGGGTTTGTTTCCAAAATCTATAAAGAACTCATCAAACTCAACACCCAGAAAACAAATAATCCAGTGAAGAAATGGGCAAAAAACATGAATAGACATTTGTCTAAAGAAGACATTCAGATGGCCAAACAACACGTGAAAAAATGCTCAACATCACTCATCATCAGGGAAATACAAATTAAAAACACAACAAGATATCACCTCACACCTGTCAGAATGGCTAACATGAACAACTCAGGCAATAACAGATGTTGGGAAGGATGTAAAGGAAGAGGATGTCTTTTTCACTGCTGGTGGGAATGCAAACTGGTGCAGCCACTCTGGAAAACAGTTGGAGGTTCTCAAAAAATTAAAAATGGAACTACCCTATGACCCAGTAATTGCACTACTAGGTACTTATCCAAGAGATACAGGTATGCTGTTTCGAAGGGGCACATGCACTCCAATGTTTATAACAGCACTATCAACAATAGCCAAAGTATGGAAAGAGCCCAAATGTCCACTGACAGATGAATGGATAAAGAAGATATACATATATATACATATATATATATACACACACACACACACACACAATGGAGTATTACTCAGCAATCATAAAGAATGAAACATTGACATCTGCAACTACATGGATGGAACTAGATGGTATTATGCTAAGCGAAATTAGTCAGTCAGAAAAGACAACTATCATATGACCTCACTCATATGAGGAACTTAAGATACAAAACAGATGAACATAAGGGAAGGGAAGCAAAAATAATATAAAAACAGGGAGGATGACAAAACATAAGAGACTCTTAAACATAGAGAACAAACAGAGGGTTGCTGGAGGGGTTGTGGGAGGAGGGATGGGCTAAATGGGTAAGGGTCATTAAGGAATCTACTCCTGAAATCATTTATGCACTATACTATAACTAACTTGGATGTAAATTAAAAAATAAATTAATTAATTTTTTAAAATAAAATAAAATAATAAAAAATAATTTTTTACATTTTAGTAAAACCTTAGTGTCCCTCCACCCATCAAGTGATAGCTCTATTTATTTTTAAAATAGATCTAGACAGGTAGAGTCAGAGTGGAAAGAGACCTGAGACCTTGGATTCTTAGGTTTTGTCTCTTAGTAATTGTATAGTCTTCAAACCCTCTGGATAAACATTTTATCCATAAAATTGGGGTAATAATTCCAAATTCATAAAGTTGTCTGAAGATTAAAAATAAGAGAATATAGGGACACTTGGGTGGCTCATTCAGTTAAGCGTCAGATTCTTAGTTTCGGCTCAAGTCATGATCTCACAATTTGTGAGTTTGAGCCCCATGTCAGCCTACATGGGATTCTCTCTCTTTCCCTCTCACTCCGGCACTCCCCTGCTTGTTCTCTCTCTCTCTCTCTCTCTCTCTCTCTCTCTCTCTCTCTCTCAATAAATAAATAAATAAACTTTTAAAGAAATTATTTAAAAAATAATAAAACTTTTGGGGCGCCTGGGTGGCGCAGTCGGTTAAGCGTCCGACTTCAGCCAGGTCACGATCTCGCGGTCCGTGAGTTCGAGCCCCGCGTCAGGCTCTGGGCTGATGGCTCGGAGCCTGGAGCCTGTTTCCGATTCTGTGTCTCCCTCTCTCTCTGCCCCTCCCCCGTTCATGCTCTGTCTCTCTCTGTCCCAAAAATAAATAAAAAACGTTGAAAAAATAAAAAAAATAAAAATAAAAAAAATAAAAAATAATAAAACTTTTAAGAAAATAAGAGAATATATTAACAGTTCCTAACACTAGGTAAGTGCTTGATAAAGGATAGTATCTGTCACTGTCTTGTTCCAAAATTATTTAAACATATTCTGCCCTTTTGTTCTGCTTCTATCATCTATGGTCAAGATAACAAGTGAGTCCAAAATTCACCTGCAATTGGTTCTAGGTGCTAGTGAGAAAGCTACCAGAAATATTGTCCCTTGCATATACTTCTTCCATCTATACAATTGTGGATTTATGTTAGGATAAACAGTTTAAGCTATAACAAGAAAACACAAAATATAATGGCTCAGGTAAATCAGAAATCCATTTCTCTTGTACATAACAGTTCATGACAGGATGACTCTAACATCTTCATCAAGTCAGCTCTATCATTGGCTCCAGGCTGGATGCTCTGATACTGCCAGGTGTAATTCAGTGGGAAGGGGAAAGAAGCAGAGTGAATAGAGCTCTACTTTCTAAGTTCATGACCTGGATGTTGCATATACCACTTATACTTACACCCCATAGGCCAGACTATACTCGTGTTACCATACCTTGTTGCAAGACAGCTTGAAAATGTGATTTCTAGCTGGGCAGACCACATGCCAACCTAAAAGTCATGCTTATAAAAAGAGGAAAGATAGGCAATTGATAATAACCTTTCTTTCCTACAATTTGCTTATACATTAGCTATGAAGGACAGCTACTTTCCAGGCCTAAATATCTCCCAGAATGCAGCAGTAGATATGAAAAAAATAAAAGGTCTCCAAAATAAGTGTGTAGACATTCCAGGAGGTGTGGACAATGATATGTAATAGTGCGGGAATAAATATTAGAATCATCCTTTTATTTATTTTAAAAAAAGAGTAAAAGGGGACGCATGGGTGGCTCCATCTGTTAAGTGACTCACTCTTGATTTTGGCTCAGGTCATGATCTTGCAGGTTCGTGGGATTGAGCCCCACATGGACCTCTGTGCTGAGAGTGCAGAGCCTGCTTGGAACTCTCTCACTCCCCCCTTCTCCACTTGCGTGTGCTCTTTCTCTCTCTATTTCTCTCAAAATAAATAAACTAACTTTTTTTAAAAAGGGTAAAAGAAACTAACCTTTACTGATAGTTAACATGTGGCTTGACACTAATTCTGAATCATGTGATCTTCTGAGATGAGTAGAAGGGACTGTCCATAGTACTTTCACTCATACTTTCAGTGTATTCAGACATATCACTACGTATTAAAATTCATGAATGATTAAATAAGCAAATTCACAGATTATATGAAGCTAACTCTGAAGCTAACTTGCACAAAATGAAATGCCTTGAAAAGACTCCTGAAAGAAACCATAGATTAAAGGTAATACCAATGTAAAAAGCAACATAAATATCAAGAATGAAGAGTTTTTTAATAATTTCTGTGTGATTGCCAATAGACCCAAAAATTTTGTATCAAAAATTTTAAATATGGCCAAACATGTACTTCCTCCTTTGGGATTTGTGTATCTTTATGAAAAATCATTCCTATAAAGTTAAAACAATTCATTAAAACTAAGTAACAGAGTAAACCAAAATTAGAACCAATATTTTTAATCACTGTATCACAAAGGATTGATGATGGTTTTCAAAAATAATAAAACATAATTTAACAATACAGACTCACTAAAGTAGTATACCAGTATACTAAGGATAAATGTTAAAAAGTACTTTTGTGCCAATAATGTAGTTCTTCCTAAAACAATTTACTTTGTCTTTATCTCTTTTATTCTGAACTTTTGTGTAGGATTTAAATGTACATAAAATTTTGGAAGAGGAGTGAATGTATATAATTTATCATTAGTAGATATATATATTTATAATCAAGATCTCACTAAAAAAAAGGTGTATGGTTAAAAAGTATGGAAACTACTGTTCTAATCCAAATTTTTTCAATGTGTGGTCTTCAAAATGCCTCCATGGTTTACCAAGTGATCTACAGGTGATTTGGTAATTTTGGAGGAAAAATTATTTTCATTTGTATAAATTTCACAATGATTAGATGCAATATTACCTATGAATCCCAAGGAAATCCTTTTAGATTCTTACAAGTCATGAAATGTGCATATACACTATAAAGATTGCTCTAATTAGTCACCATAACTCACATTCAGTTAACAGGTTGCAATTCATCTCAACTAACATGTTTTCACATCACTTATGTGTTTATTACTTACATTTGTTATTATTGGGTTTTTATTGTTCCTATTGCACTTTATTTATTTTTTAAATGTTTATTTATGTATTTTGAGAAAGAGCTCATGAGTTGGGGAGGGCCAAAGAGAAAGGGAAAGAGAGAATCCCAAGCACGCTATGTGCTATCGGTGCAGAGTCTGACACAGGGCTTGAACTCACGAACTGTGAGATCATGACCTGAGCCATAATCAAGAGTTGGATGCCTAACTGACTGAGCCACCCAGGCACCCCACTATTGCACTTATTACTATTGTCTAATGTCAGGTTGCTAAGCCCCAAGAGTAGAGAATATGGTTTAGAATTGCTTTATTGAAGCAGAGTACTACTAAAGAAAATATTAATCTAAATATTGCAACTTAGAATAATATCAATATATGTAATAAACATGACTCTAGAACAAATACAAAATAGGCTGGGACAACTGCATCAACCAACAAAATTGGTTATTTTGCATAAGCTTTGATATTGAATTTTATTGGACCTGTGATCCATTTCCTTCTGGTCCCCATAGCAGTTTGAATTATAAAACATTATCAAGGTTTCTACTTCATTTCTAAACAAAGCACAATGGTCTCTTTTGTAAACCAACTGCATTTTTCCAGAACAATTACAAAATATTTCTAAAGAAAAACTTTGGTGATATTTATTACTAAAGAGGGGGAAGAGACAAAACTACAGGAAGATTATTCATTATTGCATACCTTCTAGTAAAAATATAGAAATCATATTGTTGACAGGTCTCTAAAGTTAATGAAAAATACCGTGCTAAAAAGAAAATATAACATGTCTGTCTTAGCCCAGGTTTGCTATAACAGAATACAATAAACAGGTGGCTTAAACAGCAAATATTTATTTCTCACAGTTCTGGAGGCTAGAAGTGCAAGATCAGGGTGCCAAGATGGCCAGATTTTTGGTGAAGGCCCTCTTTCTGGTTTATAGGAATGAGCTATCTTCTCATTGTATCTTCATATAACAAAGAGAAAGAGTGAGACCTCTAACCTCCTACTGTTCTTAAAAGGACACTAATCCTATCATGGGAGCTCCATCCTGATGACCTTTCTAAGCCTAATCACGTCCTAAAAGCCTTACATCCAAATACCATCACAATGAAGGTTAACGTTTCAACGCATGAATTTGAGGGGATATAAGCAGTCTGTAATAACACCATTGGCAAAATTCCTTTAATCAAATCAACTTGTATGTCACTTAACATTAATGGCACAAAACGTAAACTTATAAATATATTTGTATCCTACCAGATATTTCACTTTTCATTTGGATGAAACCATTTATGTAGTATGAATGAGTTCTTAATATGCACAGAAGATAGATGAAAGAAAAGCCATGATAATCTATAACATTTGACACTGAAATTTCATACCACATGAGAAAAGACCTTGTTAAAAATTACAGCTACAATATTTTTAAATCATGACGTAGTCTAGAAATGCTGTGCTGGGGTAAGTACTTAAGTAGTACTCATGAGCTGTGCAGCAAGAAAGGGTATTAGGTTTCTGCACCAAAATGCCAGACACCTTGTTTTATTAACACAAAAAAGAAAAATAAATAATGTGTGTTTGATTGAGTGTTGCAGGAAACGGCAATAATTTTGAACATAGGCAGGTCAATGTTCTTTAGTTACAACCAAACCAATTTCTGGATGATTTAAATAAAAAGAGGCTTGTTGGAATGTTAACAAGAATTCACAGAATTGATGGCAGAACAGAGAAATAGGCTTGGTAATGGCAGGAATGAAATTAGACCGAGACTAAAGATCAGGAAGCAATTGTGGTATATCAGGACCAGAATGATGGAAGCCTGCCACTGCTATGGCACAGAAGGCCAACTGTTTGTCTTTTTTTCCTCTACATAGGGTCCAAATACTCCACTGTGAACAGCAGAGGAAAAGGCTCCTGGTAAGGGTCCCAGAAGATTATAGATTGTAGACAAAGCATAGCCAATGTCCAATACACAGAGACACTGAGAACTTTATTTTCAGCATACTATGTAAAGAAATGGTCAGCAAGGGCAAGAGAACCTTCTCTACATAAAGGGTGCTCCATAAGAAGTAAGGTGTTACATTTCATTTTACTTTATTTTATTTTATCTTTAAGAGAGAAAGAGAGAGAGCACTTTGGAGCAGGGAAGGGGCAGAGGGAGAGGGAGAGAGAATCTTAAGTAGGCTCCTCACCTCATGCCCAGTTCAATGTCATGACTGTGATCACAACTTAAGCCGAAATCAAGAGTCAGATGCTTAAATGACTGAGCCGCCGGGGAGCCCCAAGGTGTTACATTTTAAATGAGTGATCCCAGTTATATAAAAGACCATTTCTATGATTTCAAACTATTTCTTCAACTGACATATTTAGGGACTTTATCTAGTATTTTTCAAACAGTTGAACCTCTTACATCAGGACCAAAATATTACTATTGTTAAAGACAAGATACTAGGGTTTCTTAAGAAAATCAAACTGTGATGCAAAAGGGCTTATCTCCAAGATTTTGACTTTTAAAAATTGATGATAGGGGCGCCTGGGTGGCGCAGTCGGTTAAGCGTCCGACTTCAGCCAGGTCACGATCTCACGGTCCGTGAGTTCGAGCCCCGCGTCAGGCTCTGGGCTGATGGCTCCGAGCCTGGAGCCTGTTTCCGATTCTGTGTCTCCCTCTCTCTCTGCCCCTCCCCCGTTCATGCTCTGTCTCTCTCTGTCCCAAAAATAAAAAAAATTTAAAAAATTTAAAAAAAAGTTGAGAAAAAAAAAAGAAAAAAAAATTGATGATATTCTTCATACCTATAGGCAGAAATTGATGACATATTTTATATGTTATAAAGCATATTTTATTACCTTGCATAAATTCAGAAACAGAACAGAGTTAAGTGAATCTCCAGAATGAATTTGGAGGATCACTGGCCTCTACATCCCAAAATAAAACATTAACTAGATCTTCCAGCTTCTGTGTGTGATCTGCTTATAATTTTACATCTGGTGCTGTTGCTTCATGTTGTCTTCATTATGAAAAAAATCTGTAAAATCATTAGATGTATATTTGGTCTGAATATTCAGAACTATTTTACCAAATCCCTGCAAGTTGGGATTTTCTTGAGAAATAAAGAAGGAAAGAATGTAGAACCTGATGAGTAGTTCAAACTATCTATACATTACCAGATGGAACCAGATTCTGTTATTCTAGGGAAAATTAAAGCAATATGATCTCGCTGAGATCAAACAATTATAAATTTAGAAATTCTCTATTTTATCTGAATTTATCTAATTTTCAATTTTTTAATTTAACTTTTTTTAAGATTTTAAATCACCAAAAATTTGTGGTCCTCACCTTCTCATGTTGAATGTTTCCTAAGTCCACACAGATCACAGATGCCACACCGTGAGAAATATCCCACTAGATGCTGCCTCTGCTATACCTAAAACTTTTGAACAATGATTAAATCAGGACATACAATGGACAGATTTTAATGTGGATCTTGAGCATGAACACATTTAATAAGTACTTAGGCATTCTAAACTCTTTTTTGGAAATCTGTACTAGAAAATAATGAACAATAAATGCATTAAGAATTTAGGCATTCCAAGCTCTCTTTTTTGGAAATCTACTCTATAAAATAAAATAAGTGATTTGCCAGAAAATAGGTAGTCAGTCTTTTAAAACATGAATTATCATGGTTGTTTGTCTATTATAATGAGAGACAGTATGGTATAATAGAAAGTATACAGAATTTGGGGACAAAGCTGCTTTATTCTTGATTTCCTACCAAGTGAATGTTTGCTGTTGAATGAGCTACTGCCTTTAATTCCTCTAAACCTTACAATTCCTCTGCAAAATGGAAACAGTAATATTACCCTTGTGATACCACATGAAAATTAAATAAAGTAGCACTATGTACATGGTAAAGTATTTTAAAAATTGCTGACTTTTCCACATAATTTCTCAAGTTTTCACTCTACTTAGCCTAGAGAAATAAGACTAAAAATATGTTTTAATCTTCTAAAAAGACTAACCTTTTATCTTACCCTTCAGGGTTAAAATTAAGGGAGATACGCATCATCAGAAATGATAATGTCAAGTAGATGTAATGCATCATCCTTTTCATATTTCAAGTTTCAAAAATAATCTCTTTTTGGCACCAATCTTAACTTCAGCCAGAAATGGTAATGTTAGAACCACCATTGCACTTTTTATAATAGTGAATGCTGTGTTTTTAATATTGCCATCATTTCAAATTCTTATTACATTATTGTGAATTACCACCAACACCATTTAGATCTGCATGAAATAGGAGTAAATACATTTCCCCACTATTCGATTAAAGGCAAAATATATGAGTCCTTGAGACCTTTATAAATAGATAATAAAGGTCTTTTCAGAGCTTGAAAATATTACCCATGTTGAATGAGGTTAAAGTACAGTTGTCTAGTACTAATAACCCTTCTAGACTTTTTGTCCCTTCATCAGCGCAGATCTTAATTGAAAAAGCTAATGTAAATATAAGATAAGCTTACAAAAATAAATCATGACTGGACAAGAGCACATATTGAGAAAAATGAATTATGAGTGTCACCATGACCTTCAATAACAAAGAATAGTATTTACTGCATAATTTCTCTATGGTCAACAGATGTACCTCAGGGTATTGAATATTCACATCAAAATCCTAAATCAAATAAATTCATGAATGAACTTACAAATTCAGTCCAAAAATCAACTCCCCAGTTATATAAGTATGGGCCCCAGGTCATCATCTCACACCTTCTGTGTGTCCTTATAAGTATTGCCTGCTGGATGTTTACCTTCAGTATATCATTTGAGGCAGTTATAGCAAATTATCACCCAGTATATCTCCCTTTATTCCTTTTAGCAATAAACTCTACAACATTTTTATTTGGCATGTGTCCACCCAGATAGTAGCTAAACTTCCAGCCTTCTTGAAGCAAGATGTGGCTAGTGAAAGTACTGACTGATGAGACAGTAGCAGAAATGATGAAAGCAACATCCAGATCATCTCCTAAGAGTCAATGCTGTTTCCCCTGAACTTCCCCTTTACCCTTTTGCATTTCCTTAGAAAATGAAGAGGACTGGGACAATGTTGGAAGTCATAGGTTGAAAAAGTTAGAGCTTTCCTATTATCAATAGATCACTCACCACTAGAGTCTTAACATTAGAAAGTAATAAATTTCTTTAATTGAGTTAGTGTATTTTGGTGTCCCTTAGTTGTAGCTGGGTGGCCTGTGTCCTAATAACCCACCCCATCATCAGCTGCATTAGTATTTTCCCTAAACTTTGCCCAGTACTTAAATAATCCCTTTTCAGATGTTCTTCAAATTACTCAGTTGTAAGGTTGATCTTAAGTTTTATAGAACTACATCAGCAATTAAATGTTCAATACTTCTTGGCCCTAATGAAATGCAAGGTCCTAGTGAAAGGGGAAGGAATAGGATCCTGAGATATGGAATAGGACATTTGAGCAGATACAGATGAGGCTGGTGATTCTAAATCCACAACTCTCTGAATATCCTTTGTAGAATTCAAGCAACTCTTTTTCCCTCAAGAATACTCTCCCCACACTCCTTCTAAGGGAACTAGCTTAATCTTTAGTAAAAGTCATCCAATGACTAACCAGGGAGAGTTGCCTCACAAACTAACATCTATTGTTGGGATCCACCCCAACCACTGCCCATTAACTCTGGACCCTAACAAGAGTTAAAGCCCAGTCCAGATGGAATAATATAAGGCCAGCTCCAAAAGAGATGATCTATACACCAAAAGAGAAACAACACATGCTGGCAGGGCTTAGGAGCACATATGGAAGTAAAATCTAAGAGTATTAGACTTATAATTAAACATAAATTTTGGTCTAGCTGAATTTATTAGCTAGACTCTGTTTACTCAGGATACACAAATAATGTATTAGACCATAAACATGGCTGTGGCATTGATAGTTTGCTAAGTTGGCTATCTGAAGTGAGATCCCAAAGTTATCTACATCAGGAGTCAATAAATAATGGTCCATCAGTCAAATCTGGTCTTCATTCTGTTCATTTAAATACAGCCGTATAGGAATACAGCTAACCTTATTTATTTCCATATTGTTTATGATTGCTTTTGAGCTATAAATGACAGATCTGAGTAGTTGCAACAGAGGCCATATGATCCTTATAGCCTTAAGATGTTTACTATCTACTCCTTTGCTGAAAGTTTTCTGACCCCTGATCTACATCACTAAGGTCAAAATGTGGAAATGTTCAAAAGTTACTGGAGAGGAAGGCATTCTGAGGGGAAATGGGAGGTGGGAATGGATCCATTATATGCAACTGGCTCACCATCCCAACCATACCTCATGGGAATGGCCCCAAAATACTCCCTTTACCCAGGCATTGATGAGAAGAGCATCAGAAAATTGAAAAGCTCTGTGGTGGCTGCCTTTTGAAAGCTATAAATAACAATGGAGAATGCTACATTAAAATTTAGTTTCCTGATCTCAGTGGAAATAACACCATCCCAAAGGGGTAGAAACCAGGTGTTGGCATATCAGCAATAAGGTGCATGAAATTAAACAATAAGTCTCTGAGGAAAATGAAGTCAAACTATTTTGACACATAAGGATTTGTGGGGATGATGAATTTGATCATGGAATCTCAATGATCCCTGGAAATAAAACAGGCAGGCTTACCATTAAGGTATCTTTACACATATATTAGCAGAAATATTCTAGATTTGGTTATCAGATCTTAACTCAAATCACTATAGGAGGAATGTATACCTTACCTAACCAGACTTAGGTCAGTTCACAAACCAAGAGGCCCTTGTCTGAGGCCAGAGGCTGGGATCTTTGAGGAAAGACCATGTAACACAGCCAGAGGTCTATATTCTAAATCTTACCCCAGTCCTTCCCACAGGGACCTGGGGCCATTTTACAGGTTGACTATACCTTTTGGAAAGGAAAATACTTAGAACTGCTGAGGCTTATTAGAGCCTAGCTCTGATATGTTGCTAATCCCAATTCCTGAAACACGATGGTCCAGAGTGGATGCTTAGGAAATCTTGGACCTAAGATTGAATCTTGGTCCAGATGAATCTTGGACCAACTGTTCATCTAACAGTTAGCCAGTAGGTCTAGTGGGGAGAGTGAGATGAGGGTATTTATTCCCCTAACTCCTTCCCTGCAATGTAATCATCGGCTGACTGGGATTCACAGCTCTGGACACACATTTCTTTCTCTAAATTCTATTAACCTCTATTTCTCCTTGTACTTTTAGGCTTAGGTGTGGTTAAAGGCACACTGCTGCTACGACTTCTAAATGATAACTCCGGTCTACATAAACTCTGCTCACATAACTTTTTTAAAAGTTCCAAAATTAATTCTCATTTTACTGTCATAATACTCTATAATAAAACCCACAAAGCCTCAACAGAATTAACAATAAGCATTTATGGCTCATATGTCTAGTGTCAGCTGGACGGTCAACTAGGCAATGCTTGGTCAGACCTACTGATACATCTGGCAGCTGGCTGACAGCTGATCTAAGCTAGCCTCATATCTACTCCTTATGCTTCTCAACCTCAGGATGTTACCCTGATACGCTTTTGTAGTATTAGTGAAACCACAAGAAAGGAAGCCCCACTGAACAAATCCATTCCAAACTTCTGCTTGTATTCTTTCTATTAATATTGCACCTGCCCAATCAAGCCCCATGCTAAACCAGTGCCAGGGTGGAAGGTGGTGGGTACAGCAGGTAACCCTACCTAGAGTAGCAAAACTCTGCAAAGTTACATATCAAAGAGGATAGGATAGGAGGGTAAATAATTCAGACAATCATTGCAAATCAATTCACTAATCATATTACTCAATTTGAATGTGCATCTTTTCCTCACAGGGTTCTAAGTCATTTAAAGAGGTTAAGAAGGTGCTTGAGTTTGCCCACTAACAAACCAAAGCTGGGAAATAAACCCAGACAGTGTAGCTATAGCATCTACATTAGCCATTATCTTGCTGTGAGTACTAATACAGACAGAAATAGCTCCTGCCAAAGAACAAAGGCAAGCTGGAAAAGGTGAATGAACTTTCAGAAATAAAGGTGCTGCACCACTGCTCAGGTCCAGATAGGTGGGTATGGGAACAAAAAAACATAAAATGTGGTATGATCCAGATAAATGTAGGAACAAGAAATTAATGAAGCAGAATTATGAAAATCTTCTGTAAGTTAGAATCTAAGATGTTAAAATATGAGCAATGTGGGGAAGCCCCAGAATTCACCTGTATTGGCTCTAATTACATAGAGTGGTTCCAATTCATCTAAAGGTACAGATTCATGTTGGACAATAGGCAGTAACAAAATTTGCAAACATGAAGACATTACAAAAGAGTTTAGAAAGTTATCTAGAATATTGCCAAGGACCCTAGGTGGCTCAGTCAGATGAGCGTCCAGCTCTTGATTTCAGCTCAGGTCACAATCTCACGATTTGTGGGTTCGAGCCCTGTGTAGGGGTTTGTTTGGGATTCTCTGTCTCCCTCTCTCTTTCTGCCCCTCTCCCACTCAAAATTCTCTCTTAAAATAAATAAATAAGAAAAAATAAGAACATCCTACTAAAGAATGAATGGGTCAACCAGGCAATTAGAGAAGAAATTAAAAAATATATGAAAACAAATGAAAATGAAAATACAACAATCCAAACGCTTTGGGACGCAGTGAAGGCAGTCCTGAGAGGAAAATACGTTGCAATCCAGGCCTATCTCAAGAAACAAGAAAAATCCCAAATACAAAATCTAACAGCACACCTAAAGGAAATAGCAGAACAGCAAAGACAGCCTAAACCCAGCAGAAGAAGAGAAATAATAAAGATCAGAGCAGAAATAAACAATATAGAATATTTAAAAAATGGTTTTTTGAAAAAATAAACAAAATT
The DNA here is from genome assembly GCF_028018385.1 of Neofelis nebulosa. Lineage (NCBI taxonomy): Eukaryota > Metazoa > Chordata > Mammalia > Carnivora > Felidae > Neofelis > Neofelis nebulosa. Next base: position 85,028,707 of record NC_080784.1, on the reverse strand, counting down.
GATAAACCTCTAGCTAGGCTTCTAAAAAAAAAAAGGAGATGACCCAAATAGATAAAATCATGAATGAAAATGGAATTATTGCAACCAATCCCTCAGAAATACAAGCAATTATCAGGGAATACTATGAAAAATTATATGCCAACAAACTGGACAACCTGGAAGAAATGGACAAATTCCTAAGCACCCACACACTTCCAAAACTCAAACAGGAAGAAACAGAAAACTTGAACAGACCCATAACCAGCAAAGAAATTGAATCAGTTATCAAAAATCTCCCAACAAGTAAGAGTCCAGGACCAGATGGCTTCCCTGGGGAATTCTATCAGACATTTAAAGCAGAGACAATACCTATCCTTCTCAAGCTGTTCCAAAAAATAGAAACGGAAGGAAAACTTCCAGACTCATTCTATGAAGCCAGTATTACTTTGATTCCCAAACCAGGCAGTTATTTATTTATGTATTTATTTATTTATTTATTTATTTAGCCAAACATTCTGCCAATCATTGCAAATCATTGCACCTATAGTTCCTGGCTCACTTCTTCATCATTCTTCTCCTGCTTCCCTCTTTGACACTCTTCAGCACTGTGTCATGTTCACCTCTCCTCTCCTTGGTTTCCTTTCTTATCCTGCTCTCATCTATTAGTATTAAGCAAGCAAACAAAGTGAAGTAATGGGTGTGCCCTAGTACTTATTTATGTGCCCTTTTTATCTCTAGCAAATACTTTGCATTTCAGAAGCTCTTCTCATTGGCTGCCACCCATTTCAACAAGTTCTTCTCTCTCATTTTATCATTAGCCTGGAGGAATAGTTTAAGATTCCTTAGTTAACTGCTAATGTCAAAATGAAGCAAGGAAACTCAGAAGCCCAGCTGAACGTGAGGAAGCCATAGCTTACAGAGCAAATTATTGCTTTAGCCCATTGAAAATTGTTATTTAAATGCTCTTTCCCAATTCCATTATAGTGAATTGGGAAAACTGTCTGTTTGTGGGCCAATATGTAAAAGTGAAAACAAAACCCTCTTCCTACCACACTAGGTCAGGTGTGGTGGCAAGTGGGAATGAGGCAGGAGAGAATATGAATGAAGGAATAGTACCACTAACAATTAAAAAATATATGCTAGCATTTTGGAGACACACAAAGATGTCTAAATTTCCTTTCATCATCAGAAATGCACACTTCTGCAAACATAACAGGACACAATTTTCTTCAAGTTCTCATTAATGTTTGACTTTTAACAGGATGCCAGGTACAGACCGCATGATACAATCATCTTTAATGATACAACATACACAACCATCTTTAACGATATAATAAAATTTAAAACCCAGTAGAATGCCTACATGATCACTCAGACTCCATATGAAAGCTCTTCTATAACAAATTCTATACTCTATGCAATAGCGTGTATTTGCATTTCACAGTCAATGTTCTACACAGGTAGAACAAAAAATAACATCAGCAATCAGAAAAACAGTAAATGTGTTGCCAAACACTAAACTTTTCTAGACAGAAATAACCTTCATTAACAAATAATCCCTGAACCTACAAGGCTAGTAAAGAAGAAAGTTCTTGGTGTGAGGATGGGCAGCTGGCCCTCACATCCCACTCTTTCTCCCTGGAATCACTTTCTCCTTTTCTTAATTCCAGTGCCACTGCCATCTTGGCCTGCAATAGAGAATACTGCTGCTCCCTATTTAATGCTCTAGCCAAAACACAACTGAAATCACACTGGAACCGTTAAATAAAAATTTTACAAAAGTTGAGGATTACAAAAGGGAAATCCACTCAGAAAGTAACATCAAACTAGATATATATATATAACGGCTATAATATTTTGAAAATAATGTAATCATGTATTAATTCCCTATGGCTCTCCTGGCATTAAATCAAGGGCTTTCATTGTTTTAGGGGAAGAGTCCAAAATACCCAGAAAAAAGGAATTGCTTATAGTTGAGTGTTAACATTTGTTAAGTTCATAGTTAGAAGTAATCTTGAAAGTCGGGTTTCCTTGAGCAGGAGTGTACAAACATACACACATACCCACACTTGTACACACACACACACACACACACCTTAATTTCCAAAAGATTTTCTCCAAATAATCAGAAAGCAAAATTTGGAAGGTTTTCTATATAGCAGATAATCAAGCAGAACAGCCAAGCTTTGTGTTAAGGAAAATTCCCACTCAGACTAAGCCTGCCTTTGAGGAAAACAAAGAAAAGAGAGAGGAATACAGAGTAAAAAAATTCAGAGGCTTCCTGCCCCCTTCTCTACCACTGGGGCCAAACCTGCCCCTGCAGAGAAGGTCCTTAGGCGAAGGGAGGTGGCTGAAAATGCAGATGAGCTATGGGATATCTTAGAGCAAGAGGTATCTTTGTTTCTCCTGCTGTGAAAGCCTATCAGAGAAAACCATTGTTTCATGGTACGGCTTCCAACTTGACTTCTCTCCAGTGTTGAAATGGATGAGGGAAATGCCTGTAATGCCTCTCTATTCCTAATGGTGGGTACAGGATGCAGAAGTTTCCATACCCTTGAAGAAGAGGAAAAATCACTGAGGATGCTAACTGGCACACTGCCTGTGGGAGGAGTGGGTAGTACTTTTTTGAAAAATAAAGTAGCCCTATAGCAGATGACCACCGCAAATGCTCAGAGATTAAATAGCACCCCTGACCGTGCTTCAGAGGGTCAGCCACATTAGGAGGTCAAGAGAGGAGGCTCCGTAAGCACAAAAGAAGTAATGACCTTGATAATTCCTAGAAAATACTCTGGGTACCCCAGCCAGAAACACTCAGCAGAGGAATCAGCCTGCTGCCTCACTGGCCTGAGGATACCCAAGCTTCCTATCTGGAGAAGCAGAAGAAGAAGAATGCTTTTGATAGGATGGGAGCAAATTTTATAAAATGTTTGAACTTTGAATCAAGTGAATATTCACCAAAAAGAGGTTGTTGTAAAATAGAAGATATTGGAAATAACATTAAGGCAATTTAAACTTCTTCATCTTCATCTTGTAAAAAAAAAAAAAAGGAGAAGAAGAAGATATTTGGTGGCCTTTGGTTGGTAGATGCAAGGTGTTTGTCGCCTCCACTATTAGCAGGAATAAAGGCTGAAGAGAAGTTGAGAACAGATAAAGGAAACAAACTCCATTTTGTACACCCCTACTTGTGACTGTTAAATCTCGACCCTGTGACACAGTGAACATAGCTTAACACAGTTTACACACTGTGTTAGAAAATGTGGTAATCTCCTCAGAGCATGACAAGCAGCACTTGCTGCCCCGGCCTCCTATTGACCACTGTCCCATACACCTTATAGCACAATGGTTAAGAGCATTGGTTTCAGAGTCTGGCAGACTTGGGTCCAAATTCTGGCTATACCACTTACCAGCTGTTTGGTTCCAACTGACCTTAACTCACCCAACCATCAGAGTCTTTATCTTTGAAATGAAGAAATTAATTAGGCTTGTTTTACCAGAATTGTGAGGAATCAGTGAAATCGTATATGTAAAGAGTTTAATAGAATGTGCAACATGCAGTAAGAGCTCATTGTGCACACACACATTTCCCACAAAAGAATGTGCTAAAATGTTACCAAATTGTGCAATATTTATGTAGTCTTGTACTAATGGCTCTAATAGTTTCATGTTCTCTAGAAGGTGCTCTTCTTTCAGTCTGGCAATTCGTCAGATACAGTAGTTTCCCCTTATGGAGGGAGGGAGGGAAGGAAGGAAGGAAGGAAGGAAGGAAGGAAGGAAGGAAGGAAGGAAGGAAAGAGGGAAAAAAAGAAAGAAGGAAAGAAGGAAGGAAGTGTTAAAACCCTTGAGAAAAAGTGAAGCCCAAATTCAGTAGTTTAAATCAAGTATTTTATATGGACATAAAGATTTTCCTGGATTATCTGGGTAATTCCAGAGTCACTTTTCTTCAGAGATCTAGTTTCAGAGGGGCAAATTATAGACAGAAAATTCTGATGGGCATTAATTCATTTTTATATTAAAGAAAGACAGAAAATCCACTGGATGTTTCTAGAGACGAAGTGAAGTTCTCCATTTTCCTTTGGTAACTATAATTACGGATAGCTACTGAGGAAACATTTGTTTTTCTCATGAGCAAAGTTTGTGCCTATGTAACTGGCTAAGTTTCCTCTGTGCATAAAAGTGCTTTAAAAATGGAATACCTATAAATTCATTTTATGCTTTAATTTCTGAGACAAGGTAATTTCAAAAAATAATTCTATTAAATGTAAGTACTAAGATGTTATTAGTTAATATTTCTATATTCCCCTAAGTGGCTTTTAATCCTTATTATCATTTTTATTACCAATAAAAATTAAATGTACACATTAAATATCTAACATATAATTATGATTTAAATAAGCTACAAAATGTTTATTATCAGATTCTAAGTTTAACTAAAAATCAAGATATTTTGAATAAACACAGACCCAAGAACAATATTTGTTTCCTATTAAAGTGTGCAATTTATAGCAACTAATTTAAAATATCTTTCAGGAAAAGGACCAAATCTCATACATCTTCTTTAGTAAAATCATAATAAGCCCCAGAGCAGGAAAAAGATGTGGGAAGAGAGAGAAAACGGAGATATGTGGACAATCTGGTGGTGGCTGAAGCCTCCTGGTCAAGCCTGATGATGCCAATACTCTTGTCAGTGAGCCTCCTCAGGAGATAATCTACCAGGCCCCTTAAGCCTCCACTGGGGTCTGCTGTTGCCACCACCACTGTTGGGAAGGGCAGGACCTCCACCCCCTTTTACACTTTGTTGGGAGATAAGGATTTCCATTACTTCTCCATAGCACAGCTCAAATCAGTCTGTAAGCTCTCACAAGTCTTCACAGAGGGTATGGAGATAACCAAGAACACAATCCAGAGATTAATGTGTAATTGCTTCCTGACATGGCTCCCCTGGGGCCCACAAATCTTTCCAGAATCTCCTTCAGGATTTCTCACTGTATGCATGTGGCAGGGGCACCTTGTGTGTCTATGCTATGGAATCCATGCCCAAGTTTCACAGTTCCAGAATGAGGAAACTGCCCACCAATCCGGTTTGCCTTCTCAGTAAAATCTCTGCACCCTTTTGCAAAGATAGCTGCCCTTGTCCAGTAGTCTTTTCTCCTAGAGTGTAAGAACATTTTATCTACAACACATATGTACTCAGGGCAGGGCCACAAAGGATGGTATTCCACAGGTAAAGCAGCCTTAAGAGCATGGGTGACATTTCTTCCTGGAATTCCAGGGAAAATGCACAAGGAACTGGGCAGGGAGAAGTCTCTCTGGGAATGCTCTTCACTGACTCTCCATTGGCCCTTGTTTTGGGACCAGGATGTGGGAAGTGGCATACTCTGCCAACCCTGGTTTAGGTGGCACAGGTACAGCTAACTCTCCTCCCTTCCCTTCCTCTATCATCTAGTTCATGTATCTTCATCCCCTTTCCAGGGACCCATCCACCTCAACTTATTTAAGGGTCACTGTGACTTATTTCTTTAGCCCCCATGGAGTTTCCCAAAGCTTCCAAGGAAACAGCCCTTTTCCTATATCCAAGACAAAATGGCAGATGTTATCTTTTATGAATATTTAAGAAGAACCTGAGGAACTCTTTATCTTTAGGTGTTGAGCACCCACCTCCAGACTGGGATAAATGTTGAGGGTCTACCCTGCGTAATGCTGAGCTATAACCGCTGGCTAAAGTTCTGCTGGGAGTTTTTGTGGAGCTTCTTACTCTTACTATCAAGCATGGTCTCCTCCCTCCTTCTCTTTAGATGTAGGACACCAGGAAGATGGCTTTGATGTTCCTGCAGATCAGCTCATCCTGACACACTCCCTGGAGGTGAGCCCCAGTCTGGGGCCACTTGCAGGTGCCTGGAGTAAAGCCTACTTGTAGCACATTGGAATTGCAGGAGTAGGAACCACAAATTAAAACTAGTTTTCATTAATTTTCATACTAGAAGGAAAGAAGGAAATTAATTACTTCAAGTATAGATTTTATAATAGAGGATATTTTACTCATCTCTTCATTCATTCCATAAATATTGTGTTCCAGGCCCTGAGCCAGGCATGGGAGACAATTATGAGCAACAGCAGGTGACCCAGTCCTCACATGGCTAGAGTCAGTCGAGAGTGGAGGAAAGATAAACATTAATTAAGTAATCACACAAATAAATAGAAAATTATAAGTTATTACAAGTGCTGTGATAGAAGGTTAAAAGGTGGTAAGAGATGACGTAATAGTCATTCGTGACCTGATTTGGGCATTCAGAGAAAGGTCCTATAAGGAAATCATGCTTGAACTGAGATATAAAGGTTGGATATGAGGAGAGGAGAAAAGAAAGAGAAGAGAGAACATAAAAGCCATATACTGCTTGAAGAAAATCATTTCTTTTTTTAATTTTTTTCCCAACGTTTTTTATTTATTTTTGGGACAGAGACAGAGCATGAACGGGGGAGGGGCAGAGAGAGAGGGAGACACAGAGTCGGAAACAGGCTCCAGGCTCCGAGCCATCAGCCCAGAGCCTGACGCGGGGCTCGAACTCATGGACCGCGAGATCGTGACCTGGCTGAAGTCGGACGCTTAACCGACTGCGCCACCCAGGCGCCCCGAAGAAAATCATTTCTAAGTCTGGGTCTGGAGAGACATTTTATTATTACATGTATATGTGTTTTATGAAGGAAATTATTACTGTGTGTGTACATAAAAATATATTTGCACATGGTATTCAAGCATAAATACCTTGCTTTCAAAATCATCTGTAATGATCTCTTTGAATAGCTTAAAAGAGTAAATCAGAACGAACATGTCTTGTTAGGGTGAAGGCACTTGAAGTAAATGTTTGGGTTGGAAAGAACTCAGTATCTGGCTTCTGAATGCTCAGGTGCTGGCACTGGCTTTTCTTGAATTAAATGGCCTTAAGCAAGTCACTTAGTCCTTGTGAGTCTCATTTCTCACATCTGAAAATTGAGAATGTTATAATAAAATATCTTGAATGTTATTTCAAATTACAAAATTCCATAGTTCTATAATTATTTCCTGCAGTATCTGGACACCTAAAAGTAAGATAAAATAACTACCCAAAGACTTCTGCAGTGTGAATGTCTGTGTAAAATGGCTAGGGAAAAATTAGTTCAATGCTACTTTGGGTAAAGAATAGCTTATACTTTAAATGAGGTACCTTACAAAAGTAGAATAGGAATAAATTCTTTCACTAGGCTTTTTGTTAAGAATTATCCATTTTGGGAAAATAGAATTCATTTTGAAAGTCTGGCAGAAATATATGCTGATGAAATCAAAGATGTAAAGGAACTAGAAACATCTTGCAGTGTTACAACTCATTAAAATGCTTACTAGACCATAGAGTACAGCATCTGAGAAGCAAGTAGGGCTCTGAACATTGTTTTCTTAATTAAAATTCCCTATTTAATCCACTTGAAATATGTAGTTAAAAAAAAAAAAAAAAGAAAAAAATTCAAAGCAGACTCATCACTAGGAAATACTACTCCAAGTCCTGGCTATTTGTTTTGCAACTTGTAGGGTAGTTCAAGTTGCATAATCATGATGTAGTTAAAAATATAATGAGGAATTGGCACTGGTAGTTTTATAGGGTTTGAAGATTGGTTTTCATGCACCATGCTTTTTTGTTATTTAAACTTTGTTACTGTCATCATTTTTCTAGCTGTTGAGTTTAACCTTTGCACACCACAGACTGCAGGACCATAGAGCGTGCTCACAAACAAATGAAAAACGTTACTGGGCCCAGTGATCCATAGGACATGTCATTCCACAGAGAAGTTTGCATGAAATGAAGCTTTTTTATTTGTTTAATATGTCTTTAAGCCAAGCATAAACTGCCCAATTTATATACTACTGTCTATGATTTTAGTTATATGACTCCTAATAAAAAAAATCATTTAATGACTAAGTCCACACACAGATAAAGTAGATAATTAAATTATTTGAATAACTATAGAATCTGAGGACTTGACCCAATCTCAAGATCTTCTAGATTAATGTTTCTCAAATGTGCCTCAAAATAAGAATCACCTGGAATCTTATTAAAAACCTTAAAAAATTAAAAAGTAGGAAATGATTATTGGGCCCCAACCCTGCACAATGAATTCCCAGTGGGAAAAGCCTTGACTAAGTAGTTACAAGTGTTCTTAGCTGATACCTGAGAAAGGCTTATCTAGTCCAACTTTCTACCTGAAATTTAAATCCTAGCCTTGTGTGGTTTCTAGTATTTTTGTACATGAGAATCACCTGGGGAGTTTTCTTCACTATGGAGTCCAGTACTCCCACAGATGTATCTCCAGAATGGGGCCTTGTAACCTGTATTTTTTGTTTGTTCTTGTTTTGGAGCCATTGTTTACTTGTTTATCAATGTTCCCAGATGATGCTGATGCCTGATTGGTTCAAGAACAGCTGCCAGCTTCACTTCATCTGACAGGGTTTACCTTATGTCTGCTTGAATACTTCTAAGTTGAGAGCCCAAACCTTTTCTACCTAAAATAGTTACAACCAGTTTGTCTTCTCTACCTAGGAAAACTCATAATTTTTCCACCTGCTTTTACACACAAACGCACCCAATCTATGAAAAGAAGTAGATCATTTGATTCCTATTATCAATGTATTGACAGTGAGTTAGAGGTAAGTTTTTGTACTGTCATGACACCCTCCCCAGGGCAAAATGGGAGGGATGGAGAAGGGAGGAGGGAAATTTAATCAAAATCTGTTATTTAACAGCATGCACACAAAACAATAAGTTTACCAGCTAAATTGTTAATGCTAACTGATACATCCATCAGAAATATGGCAATATACATTTTGAATATAGTTAATGAGCACCTTTATGATTCTAAATTGATGTTCTGAGTCTCCTTAATATTATGGGAAGCCATGAGAAATACACCATACCAAATTTTTACATTTTTTTTCCAAAAACACACATATTGAGAGCTTACTACATACAGGCACTGTTATTAACATCAGGGATACAGCAGGAAATAAGACCATTCAAGGAGCCTACCCCTCTGTAACCTCTATTTGGTAAGGGCTTGACAGGGAATAATCTATAATGAAACAAATACATATAATAAAATATCTGGCAAAGATAAGGCTATGAAAAAATAAATCAGGATAAGCAGATAGAGAGTGACAGAAAGACTTTTATGGAATACAGCATTCAGCATATCACCATTAGCTGGCATTCATTAGTATGATTTATGGATGTGCATCTTCTTCCTTCATATATGATTATAATGATGCTAGCAATGTTACTTTCCATATTTATAGCTATAGCTTTAAAAAAAAGAAAAGAAAAGAAGATAAAACTTCAAACTGCTCCAGAGAGCTTAGCTGGTCAAGCCCTACCTTCTGACTACAGACACCAGCGCAGGGCCTGTCACTGTTTGTTGATTTTCCTAGCTTCACAGCCTGCTCAATACCTTGAATCAAAATGAGCCACCTCTGTCACACTGCCATGTGCCATATCTGCCCACAGACAGTACCCCTCATTCATCACCAACAGCAGCTCCCTTGATGTCACGTCAGCATTTCCTATGGGCTTCTCAGTGAATGTGTACATGGAGCTTTCTTCACGAGACTTGCTGTAGAGCAGCTGCTCCAGGTCCTGCTGCCATCCATCCTCAGCCAGGGTGCAGCCAAGCAGAGCAGCACACACAGCTTCATCGTTTGCAGACTGGCTGCTTTCCAAGGCAGCTGGGAAAGGCTAGTGCGACACTGTGTTGCTGTGTATTTATATAGTGATTATCACCCTTGTGGCATGGCTACAGGCTGATCAAACAGTATGTTCAAGCTAAACTGGGATAAATTCACTTCCTCTCTCAACCTCCTTTGAAGAGAGAAGCAGGAAAAAGTGAGCCACAGATAGGTGTTCGAAAAGACTGGTTTATAAAAACAAAGAATTGGCAAGCATAAAATGTCTTGTATAGCATTAACTGTAGGTGCTCACAAAAATGGTGGTGCTCAGAGACCTGCCAAATGTGCTCCATATTTGCACCAAATGGATAAGTAAAAGCTGATTCCTGCCCCTGGAGCTCATAGTCTCTTTGAATGTGGATGGGACCTGTGACTTGCTTCCAACAAAAGGTGAAAGGATTTCAAATGTAATTAATGTTGATTTGGAGTTATTATCAAAAGAGACATAATTGTATATGGATCTGGCTTACTCATGTGAAAGCCTTTACAGGAGACACAGGAGCCTCCCTGAAGGAGGGACTCTACTGTGGGCCTGATGAAGTAAGTGGTCATGTTGAAAAGTGCACATTATGAAGAACTATAGGTAGCCTCCAGGAACTACACATGTCCTCCAGGAACTACACATGTCCTCCACGACCTGAGGGTAACCAAAAGCCAGCAAAAATCCAGGGCCTTTGGTCATATCGACATAGAGAACTTAACTCTGCCAACAATCTGAATGATGTTAGAAGTATATTCTTCCAGTGAGTCTCCAAATGAGAATATAGTCCAGACAATACCTGGATTTCAACCTTGTGAGACTCTTAGGAAGGGATCGAGCTAAGCCATGCTTAGACTTCTGACCCATAAAGAGTATAAGATAATGTTATTTAAACTACTAAATTTGTAGTAATTGGTTCAACAGGAATAAAAAACAAATACAATGACTTTGAGGTAGCCAATGGTTTCTTAAATAGGATGCAAAAAAGCGCTAACCATAAAGAAAAAGACTGATAAGTTAAACTCCATTAAAAATAAGAACTTCTGCTCACAAAAATCACGATTAAGAGAATAAAAAAGGGGGGCACCTGGGTGGCTCAGTCAGTTAAGCATCTAACTTTGGCTCAGGTCGTGATCTCATGGTTTGTGAGTTTGAGCCCCACATCAGGTCAGGCTCTGTGCTGACAGGTGGGAGCCTGGAGCCTGCAGCCTGCTTCAGATTCTGTGTGTGTCTCTCTCTCTCTGCCCCTCCCCCCACTCATGCTCTGTCTCTCTCAAAAATAAATAAGCATTTTTTAAAATTTTAGGAAAAAAACAGTAAAAAAGTTACCTTGTAAAGGGTGAGATATATTTGCAACCATATATCCAAAGGAAAAAAACTCAATTTAGTTACTTATAAAAACTTCCTATTAATTAATAAGTAATATATAGACAACCTGATTTTGTAATGGAAAAAAATGTGCACAGGCACTTCACAGAAAGTATATCAAATGTCTATAAACACATGAGTAGGTGTTTAAAATCATTCTTTCCGGAAAATGAATATTGAAACCATAGTAAAAAATGTCTACACATCTACTAGAATAGCAAACAATTTAAAATAAAAAAAAAAAAACCTAAACCAAATAGTATCAGAATATGATACATCTAGAACTCTCACGGACTCTTCTGGGGGTATGTAAATTGACACAACTACTTCTGAAATTGGTTTGAGATTATCTCCCAAAGCTGAAGATATATACTCTATGATCTTCCGATTCTACTTTAGGGTACATAACAAAAATGTGTACATGTGTACTAGAATATGCAGATCCTTGAATATTAATATTTGACAATACTTGGTCAAACCTTATAGATAATTCAAATGTTCATTAACAATTGTGATATATTCATATAGTTATCGTGAGATACTATATAACAATTAAAATGAACAAAAGATTGCTACATGTACAACATAGATGAATATCCTAAACAAGAAGTTGAATTAAAGAATCCAAACAAAACAATAATACCATATGAATCCACTTATAATAAAAACAATCAAAACAATGGTTATAAAAATTAAAATGCTAGTTATTTTGGGGTAATGAGTAGAGGCCTGGTAGAAGGAGAGCTTCCAGATACTACTAAATGTTCTATTTCTTGATCTAGCTGATAGTTATACAGGTGAGGTTTGTTTTGTGAAAATTCATAGAACATACATTTAAGATTTGTACACTACTCTACATGTATGCTACCCTACAATAAAAATTAACAAAAACAACAAAAGTAAATAAATTCGTCAGAATGATGAGTATCAGAAGAGGAATGAAGGACTAGAGTTATCTTAGTGTGATTTTAGTACTTGCAGAGCCCAAAGAAATAGAAGAAAAGAGGTAGTGAAAGTATGTAAAATAGCTAAAAAATCCAGACAAATTAAGCAGGGCAGGTTCAAAACTGGAAGAATGGATATTCACTCAGAAAGAACCCTGGTGATATTCCCTAAAAAAGTCTTTCTGGAAAGTCTGCTGGTGATAACACATGAAAGCAGAAGACAATGATAAGTACAGAGACATGGAGCAGACCCTGTTCTTTGGGGAAAATATTATTTCCCTAACAATGGATTACAATGTTCAAAAGAATTTGAAATCAGTGCTGTATTATCAATTTGACTGTATTGACTAGGCAATGGGATAAAAACTTGAGATATGAAAAGAATGTGTTACCCCACTCCTATCCTGGCTCTTTTGCTGCATAACAAACTACTTCAAAAATAGAAGTTCAGGGTTCCCAGAGTTCCCTGAAGTGAGCTTTCCAAGAGGTCCAGCAGAAGCTGCAAGACTTCCTATGACCTAGCCTTCAAAAGTCTCCAAGTATCACTATCAAGCCTTCATTCTGTTAGTTAAACAAGTAAATGGGACCGGTCCAGATTCAAGAGGAGGATGGTGAAACAGGCTATTACATGATGAGGAAATAGCATGTATATACAGGGAAGAAAGAAGTGATGCCAGCCATCTAAGAGATATGCTACCATACCACACCATTTCCTTGTTACGCTAAGACATTCTTCATACTAAATTAGTTGTTTATACTGCTTCAGAAAAGGAATTACAAAGTACACAAAGAATAGGAGTCAAATTTTACCTTTAGTGTGAAGATGGATACCAACAACTGAGGATCAGCCTCTGGAAGGTGGCAATAGATGCCAGCAAGGACAACGGAAAAATAGATGCCCTGCCCCTCTGGTGTTGGACACTGGAGAAAGCTTCCCAGAATACATATGTATTGTCAGGGAGGATGGAAGGGAGA